>NC_139837.1:8101974-8799474 GCF_963691815.1 Echiichthys vipera
TGTTCACTCACACGTACGTAACTCCGTGTGTCGTTTGCTTTCTCGTCGTTTTGTTATGTTGGTACTTTACAACTTGGGTGTAAGGGAGCGGACCGCACGCAGATGGGCTCTGAGGCTTCAGTCAGCGGGTGCAGGGAGTGGGAAACCGTGCCAAGTTTTAGCCCAGGACGGTACGCTTTGGAGAGCTCTGGTTCAGCTTTAGTATGAATAAAAACATGTAAGTTCAATTCAAACAACTTTATTTATCCCCACGGGGCAATTCAGGTTGCAGCCTCGGTCACATAGAAACAAGAACAACCAAAACAAGACACATAGAGCATCCACTCTGTCAGTGCTGCAGGTTGGCACAGGCGACCTGGGCTAGCAGCATGTAACAATAGGAAATACACACATTAAGGCTCTCAGGTGTGCAGTGCCTGGCCTGAGTTCATTAGCTGTCAGCAGCATTTAAAAGCCTGATGGCTGAAGGAATAAATGCATTTATAAATGAATTTGCAATTTGTGTCAGCCTATGTGGTGTGTAGTAAATCATTTCCTGTGTTTTAGAAGATATGACCTGTTTGTGGGCTGCACAGTGGACAGATATGTGCTTAAATTACACCTTACACTCCGCTTACATAACTTTGCAGGTTGTAAGCAGCTTTGGTTCTTTATTTAATCAGTTAGAATATAAAGCTTCACTCGCAGCTATGGGACGCATTAGTTTAAATGTCACTGGAAAGAGGACGACACATAGCTCAATGATAGATGAGCACTTTTGTAGTAAGTGGAAGTGGAAGCCTTCGTCCCTTTCAATGGGAATTTAGCTGAAAAATATCCTCCATTTACGGGTGACTTATAGTTCATTTTGGTTACTTTGGTATGAAACAAACACAGTTTTCTGATATTGTTGTTGTTTTTCTAGATGTTTCCTAAAATCCGTCAGTGCCAGCGCTTTAACTGGTCTGTTCTGCATTGTGTGATTGTACGGCGGGGTTGAAAATGTTCACTCTGCAAGGTAGATTTCAATATTTCTTTCTAAGTATTGAATGATTTGATATATTTCACAAGACAGGAGGGCAAACAGAAGTATGGAATATGGCACACCAAAGTTTCCCACCCAGAATAAATGGCAGAAAGCTGTAACCACAGTATTTGTATTTGTGTATTTGTTACGAACAAGTAAAGACATAAAATAGAAATAAAAACAACGGACAATAGACATTCCAGGCAATATTTGCAGAGCAATGAAAATCATAAAGCAAAATTGAAATGTCCAACATTGTTCTTCTTGACAGCTCGGAAAGGAGTGAGAAGAAGAATAACTTATTTACTCTCACCTCTTCTCCATAACCCTGCTTCTATGTTTAAACCACCACTTGGCCATAGACTGCCCTGATCCCGTAAAGGTTTAAGGGTTTTACCAGTTTTTGGAGAAACAGGAGAAAATAGAAGGCTGCAGGGAATACGAGACAAGTGGGTTGAGAAATTAGCACAGTGATGTGAACCATCCACTTCCTGCTGTAAACTAGGCAACTAGACCACCCACCAGCTCAGGGTCTCAGTGCCAGCTAAATCCACTTTGTGTGTGTGTGTGTGTGTGTGTGTGTGTGTGTGTGTGTGTGTGTGTGTGTGTGTGTGTGTGTGTGTGTGTGTGTGTGTGTGTGTGTGTGTGTGTGTGTGTGTGTGTGTGTGTGTGTGTGTGTGTGTGTGTTCTTGCCTCTATATAATCATAACCAAAAGCTCTCACTTACTCACACACACACACACACACATAGGAACACTTACACACTAGACCAGGGGTGGGCAATTCGGGTCCTGGAGAGCCTTAGTCCTGCATGTTTTAGGTTTCTCTCTGCTCTAACACACCTGATTCTACTGATTTGCTCGTTATCAAGCAGCTGATGCTCGTCACAGTTTGATTATTGTTAGACTCAGGTGTGTTAGGGTAGGGAAAAACCTCAAACATGCAGGACAGTGGCTCTCCAGGACCGGAATTGCCCGCCCCTGCACTAGATGCTGTTTCTCCCCACTGAATGGTGCGTGCGTTCCAGTGGTAACTACCACAAAGGTGGTTTTGAGTTCTTTGCCAGGTGTTCATATGTCTGTTTACAGACACCGCAATAGCATCACAACTGTGTAAGATCCAGTCACCAAACTTCCCAGGTGTTTAGTTGGGATAAAAGAGAAAGCCAAATTCGAAGATGAGTGTGGTCCCAGCAAGGGCGCCAAAAGTAGGGGAGGTAGGAAGTTGGGAAGGTGCCATTGCCCCCTCACTTGCTGATGTGAACCCATCGCATTTTAATTTGACACTTTTTGTGATCCAGGACTTTACAGTGACACGGACTAATCTGGGGATTATTTATTGGACAGTTTTGCTTATATCTGACATTTTACCATTAGAAGGAGACCTTGATCATCTTATATATTCCCCACAAGACACACCATTAGAGGCAGCTCTTTACCCCTGCATTACTCTCTCTCACTGCCATCATACCTCTTCCCCCCCAGTTCATTAGACTGCCACACCTTAGATGCGTTCGATGATGCCCACTGACCTGAACCTCCCACCGCATTAGTCAGCAAAGTGCCATTTTCTGAAAGGCCGTGATTATAGCTGCCCCTGTCAGCGATATTTCACCAGAGGTAGTTGGCTCTGCTGAGATTTATGAAGTAGCTGTGGGTCTGACTGACACCTGCAGCACCCAGAGGCTGAGCGGTCCACGCCCGTGGGAGGCTGTGTTTCCGTCTGTACTTGTTAGGCTGCATGAACATCATGAGGTGTCACAAAAAACAGGAACGCGTTGTTTCTGCTTGACATTTTAGAGCAAAGAATGAATTCAGATGTTATGATGTGTGATGTGTGTTTGCAAGTAATTATGTTGTTTAAAAGCGTGCGCACGTGTACGAGGACGATGCCTACGGCGGTTCTGACGTCATGTTATGTGCGCCTGTTGGGACATAGAAAAAAGAAGGAAGGACCATGCACGGACATTTAAAACAATTGCAGTGAAAGGTTCACGTTGGTGTGATGCGGAGGTGGAGTGTTTACTGCAGATTTGGTCGATGAAAATATTCAAAAACAGTCGACAAGACGCATAAAAACTCTGAGGATGGACAGTGAGTGCACCCTGAGCTCCATGTACCAGGTCCTGGGACAAACTGTCGACTGATCGACTGCTGGCCCAGATGAATTTCACATATCCTGGGTAAGCCCGGTGTTCTGGCCAGCAGACTAAAAACAGCCCGACTCACCCACTCTGTACTCTTAACGTGTGTCGTTTGCATGAAGCCTCGAGTCCTGAGCTGGAGCTAAGTACGGATTAGCACAGGAGGTGTTTAGCTGTGGCAATATAATGTGAGAAGCTGTTTACGCTGAAATCTTGACAGTATCCTTCACATCTTACTGAAAATGTCTGCCATGCCAACCAGTTGAGCTAAGTCAAATGTGAAATACATGGCAGAGCACATATGTTTAATACAAACAGTGCACTGTTATCTCAAACAACATTAAAACCGCGTTTCCCATGAGCCCTGTTGCTCCGTGTCAAATATGTTTTCCTTCTCCCTGGCATGGCTGTTCAACAGGATTTGTGCTGATAATAGCCAATATGTCTTTGGACCAACTGAGCTAATGTGAGCTATGAGACACTGTAGCTGGGATAGAGCATTACATGACTTTCAAAGTAAAACTAAGTGAAACTGTGCACCATAAATCAAACCAGGAGATTTCAGTTTTACACGAGCTAAAAGGCAGAGAGGAGGCTGGTAGTGCTCACCGTCACTTATTCAAGAAAGTTATAATTAAAGCTGCGCTCATCGATACTTTTATATTAAAAATGGATGAAATAGCTATGTATAATATAAAAGGTATTGCTAGTTGATTCCCCTCAGCCACAAGCAGATGGGGCGACTGTGGCTCAGTGGCAGAGAGGGTCGTCCTCCATTCGAGAGATCGGCAGTTCGGACTGAACCCCGAATTGCTCCTCATGCTGCGCATGGGTGTGTAAATGTGGTTTGAATGATAACACTGTGAAGGCGCCTTGAGTAGTCAGAAGACTAGAAAGGCGCTTTACAAGACCATTTACCAGATAAAATCAACTGTACACTCACTGCTTGCTCGGCGCTGAATGGCAGACAGACAAAGTTAGCGACTAGCTTGTGAACACAGAGTGATTAGCAGCGAGACAGATATTTCCAACCAGAGTAAACAGACACTAAGACAGTCAGAAGAAGAGTGAATATTGGACTTATATTTGTCAGTTGGCCAGAAGCACTACTCTAAATGAATGCTAATGTTGCTGTGTGTCTACCTAATGTGTAAAGAGGCAACTTGTTAGCAGCTAAGGCAATAATATACCACGTTTCGGCTTGTTGGGTTAGTTGAGTCCAAGTGGTCCAAAAGGAAAAAAGATGCAGCTTAAAGTTTGGCGATTAATGTGGTAATAATTTATGTATTTTATTTACTTAAAGGGGACATATTATGCTATTTTTCAGGTTCATACTTGTATTTAGATTTTCTACTAGAGAATGGGTGTCAAAGTGATCCAGTAAAGGAAAACCTAAATACAAGTATGAACCTGAAAAATAGCATAATATGTCCCCTTTAAGTAAGTAAAATACATAAATTATTACAAATCAAAAAACACTTTTTTTTCTCGTATGGTCTCTCTGAATATACCTGTATATTCAACCTCTGTCTGAAACACACCAAAGGACTGCTCTAATTGGTCGTTGTTTCCAAGACTTCGTAACCACACTGTAGCAGCACTTTCTGCCGATATATAATATAAATTATTATAATAATATAACATAAATAGAACAGTTGTTACATAAAAAAACATACAGAAGTTGTGAGGGCTCTTTTAGAGGCACAGTTTTAAAATACTGGCTGTGTGCTTTTCTCTGTGGATTAAGCGTTTCCATTGCACCCTTTGATCGAAAAATGAAAAACTTTAGCCATTGAACGTGCTTGGGCACAGTATGGATGGACAGAGTGAGTGCGCCCTTAGTCAAGGGCTCGGTGTTACGTTGATGAATTTGTCCCAGTGGATACAGAGAAAGGCTGAAGATGCAAATGACACTGAGGTTTGATTTGAAGATAGCAGACTCACTAGAAGTAAAAAGTTCAAATACATCTGCCTTGGGTTTTTACTTCTGTATTGTTGTCCATTTGTAAAGCTATTATTACTTAAAGCTATTTACAGTTTTTGTCAAATGAATATTCTGGCACTAATTTAAGTGTATGTGACTTTGTCTGTTCTAAAAATAAGGTAACTGCACTACTTTGAAAGTGTGTTTCCATTGCCAGGGGCAGAACAATATAGAGCAATAGTTAGCTGGGACTTCACACAGTTTCCGCACAAGAAAAACCTGTGCAACACTGTGTGTTGTACAGCTGAAGCATGAGGAAACTGTTGCTGCTTTATGAACGCACAGCTGAACTGTCGTGTAAATTGGCTAATCTTTGACGTGCTGTATCCTCCACTTGCTAACTGGCTTAGCTGGAGCTTATCCTGAAAGCGCTGCCTCTTGCCTTTCATCGTGACAACGCCCAGACGTTTCATGAACAACCTGATGTAAAACAACCCTTCCGACTGCCAGTTAGAATAAAGAGACTGAGTGATTTTCAAGTTAATGGTCACTGACAAGAAATGTGTCTCATAAATCAAATATTGAGAGGATATAACGCAGAACACAGGCAACAGAAGCTGATCCATTGTCTCTGTTTAATTAATGAAGATTAAGGGCGCACTCACACTATCCTTCCGCACCGCGACCCGGGCTTTAGGGTACTTGTCCCCCCTCCCTCTCCCCCCGCGCCCCAGCCCTGTTTGTACTCACACTGCCAGGGCCTCGGCCAATGCTTCTTGCTGTCCATACGTCATCACGCTGTAACACGTTACACGCATTGATCGCGTGTGTGTGGCTTTGTTTACAAATCTTTGCATAGACCTCAGAGTTTTTGTGCGTCTTGTCGACTGTTTTTGAATATTTTCATCCGACCAAATCTGCAGTAAACACTCCACCTCCGCATCACACCAACGTGAACCTTTCACCGCCATTGTTGTTGTTGTTAAATGTCCGCGCATGGTCCCTCCTTCTTTTTTCTATGTCCGAACAGGCGCACATAATGCTACCGCCGTAGGGCTCGTGCTCGTGCTTGTACACTTGCGCACGCTCGTGCTCGTACATGTGCAAACGGCTCCGCTAAAGCCCACCTCTTTCAAGCGGGCCGTGAACGGGTGCACTCACACTGCTTAAACGTACTAGGCTTTAGCTGAAAAAACGGTTTTGTCCCGGGACAGAAAGACAGTGTGAGTGCGCCCTAAGTAACCACTGCACATTTTGCTAGCTTAGTTCCAAGTCCAGTCCATTACAGAATAGTTCCCACATGCCTTCTTTTAGTTATTAATGTTAAAGCTGCACCGATTCATCTTTTTATATTAATAAATGGTAAAATGATAACATTAATGTCAAAGAGGTCACTCATAAGCCATGTTTCCATTCAATTGTCAAACGAATTTTCAGCGTACTCTTGAAATGTCACCAAAAAAAGGTTTCATTAACTGGTCTGGAGCAAATAAACTAGTCTACATTGTAGTTTCATAACAAGTTAGCGCTATAGGCTACGATTTACGCATGGCTGTAAACCGTCAGTAAACAGAGTATAAAAGCAGAGGTTAAGGACTGGAAACTAAACAAGTCACCATGGACATTTAACCCATGCTCGGTAGAAAAATGGAGACAGGTCTTCAGTACTTGGGTTCAATTGTGTCTTTGGTTTAAATTATCCAGCAAAGGGGTTTTCATAAACCATTTAGCGCATAAACTATTTTATGACAAAGGCAAAAAGATATCGGCGAGTGTGAAAACTTTCTTAGGCTATTGATAAAATTTGATAAAATTTTGCTGTTACCAAACCGCTTTTCTAATTTGACACCATGCACATAAAATACATAAAATACGTGGATGTAAACACGGCCACAGTGACGAACACAGAGAGAATGATCATCCAACTCTGCAATCCAGAGTTTTACCTAGCGTTTTAGCAGCTTTCAGCTCATTGTTTCGGTCTACAGCCCGCAACTTCACTGTCTTGATTCAGTCGTTAGCAGGCAACAGTTTTAAGTGAAAAAGCTGGGTATGATACCTAACCACTGGCAAAGTTAGCAACTAGCTGGTAAGCATAGTGGAGAAGCACCTGCAGCAGTTAAAGGGCAAGATATTTCCATCAGAAGGTGGAAAAAAGAGTGAATATTAGACTTACATTTGAGTTTAAAACTTAATGTGGGCAACACCAAAAGTTTCTTTCTCTCACAACATGTTCTCTCCACTGACCTCAAACAACCAAATACCTGTCAGGTCAATTTCTTCCACCCAACTTTCTGTGTCACGGCCTCAGTCCATCCCTCTCTCCTTAACCTAGACGTGTTAGCCTCGGCAGCCTGATTAGAGGGGGCAGGTAGAGGAGATCCCTTAAAGAAACTGGGACGAATCCTAAAAATGCTGCCAGCCCGGCCCCAGATGTCTGCATGAGGGAGGACTGTGAAGCTACAGACTTCACCTCGATTTACATGCAGAAGTGAGACATGCTCACCGGAGAGGCCAAGGGTGAGAAACAAAAAAATCTGTAACCGCACATATCGATCACAACTGGTGCTTCAAATTGATTTCTGCCAGACTCGAGGGAAAATCATGTGAACTTCTCCGTGTACTGCCAAGTTTTTTTAGGAGCAAGAACTTCTCTTTTCAGTATACTCTCGAAAGGTTCACAGGTAGACACAGAGTGCGCTTAAGCACTAAGACATTCTTCAAAACCTCTTCATAATTCTCACTGGTGTCACTTAGTTGTTGTTGTTGTGTCTTAGTTATGCAATTAGGAGTTGTAACAATAGGAAAGCAGATAATCAATAACATGTCTGTCCTGGTGACAGCTCTTCTGTATTACACAGTGTGCAGGACACCTGTTACTATCACCATCCGTATGTATCATCATCAGTCTGTTTGAAAATATTCCTCTTCATCTCCTCTATCCTGCAACATGAGATTTTAGGCGGGCCAAATGTTTTCTTCTGCCATATTGTGCTCGTGTTAATGTTAATTTGGCTGTTTCTGAGGCAACTTTAGTGATGTTTTTTTAGTTTCTCATTGTGTAGAGGGGTTTATTTTGTGTTGTTTGGCCTTAATATGAGGCAGACTTTTGAGGTTGATGAGGCTGTTTGTTTGACATCAAGATGAAACGATGAATCGATTCAATCCATATCAAAACAGTCGCTGGTTAATGTTCTTTCTAATCAAGTAATCGACCAATCGTTGCATCTCTTAGAGCTTCAGTACTCCATCAATTTAGTATTGCTCTCCTATGACATCGTTTTATTAAAAAAAGATCAAATTTGATGCAGTAGAACCAGAGATATCCTCGCTATATGTTTATTTTTATTTGGCAAAGCCTGGAGCCTACATCATCCACAATGCAACTCAACCACCAACAGTTTGGTCATAGATTCACGGGTGTCTGCTTGTAGCAGCTAATGAAGCCTCGAGCCACTATAGCCTCAAGCAGAGATGAGAAGCAGGCTGATCTGGTTATAACACTTCTTTCTAACTCAAAACTTTCAAACTTTTGGTCTTCTGCTCTAACCAGCGCGGACTCAAGTGACATAATTTGAGGCGGTTTTAATCAGACTTCACACAGCTCCCACTGGAGCCACAAACATGCAGTAGTTCTCCCCCACACCCGTAAACAGGCTTTGATGTGTAAAACTGATACCTGCCTCAAAACTCCCATATGGGTCGGGCCCTACTGCCGACATGATCTATTAGCAGAGTATAATTTCTATGTCTGATAGTATTAATTTTCCCCATTATTTATGACATATGTCTGCACGTATTTCCCTATGAATGCATAGATTTTCTTACTGACAGTCTAATTAGCAGCAGCAAGAATGTTTTGAAAGACGTATAGGCGAGACATCAGGGAGTGTAAATGCTTAACGCTTTGTCTGGAGGGAAAATTGAAGTGTGACATTCTGTAGTAGATCCTTTGGGGGCTGCATAGAAAATGTGAGTTCTGGTTAAAGGAACTTCCATCCCCATATATATTTAAAAGATGGCAAAGAGATTGCTTGTGGGGTGATATGAGCAACCGGCACTTTGTACTGTATTCAAGAGCACATGCAAGAAAATGTTATTTTTGACAAGTATGGTGTGTGATGTGAAAGAGGAGTGAAAGAGCACGGGGAGCTTCCTCCCACACACAGCTGCTGTATCGATCTGCTGGACAACAGCAACAACTCGGCTTTCAGCCTCTAGTTGTGCAGGAACGATTTTCAGTGTTGTCATGTGGCGGCTCGACTTCCTTCAGTGGCTGTGTTTACATGCAGGAACATGATGAGCCATTTTTTATGTCTTACCGAGGTTAGTATTTACATGAAGCTTTGATATCTTTAAACACTTCTCCCATGGCCACAAATGCACAAATTGGGCATATTTGTAGTGACAGATAGTGTTTATGTAGGTGGGTGTGTCTGTGTGTCAGCGTGGCTGTGTGTGTATGTGTGAATGTGTGTGTATGAACGTATATATATATATATGTATGTCTCTGTGCATGACTGTGGGAGGGTTGGGTTCTTTTAACTTTCTTCTCCTGATTTTATTTGATGTTTCTCTTTTTCTGTACATCCCTGTGAGGCACTTTGCAATACTTTCTGTATGAAAAGCGCCGTATAAATAAAGGTTGATTTGATTTGATATTTACTGAGCTGTAAGAGCAACACAGGGATGTAGTCAAGGTGCCCTTTTCATTCAGACTTTAAAGCCCACATGGTAGTACAAACTCATAGTTTGGTGTTAGATCCACCCAAAAGCATTTGAGTTGTTCTCTTTAGGGCTGCACCTAACAGTTAGTTTCATTATCAATCAATATGCATCATTTTCTCAATAAAAATGTATATTTTTCAGTCTGCAAAATACATGAAACATTTTGTTTTTAAGCCCATATTAAATTTGCTTTTCCCAACCAACAGTCCACAGAAAACCAGCCAAGATTCACTTTTGAGAAGCTAGAAGAAGAAGAAGTAAATTTGAGGCATTTAACCAACACTGTTCTTATTCATCAGTGTCAAATTGGAGCTATATTTGGATGATGGATATGACCTTTTCCAAGATGGCAGGCTGAGCGAATGCAGGAGGGAACTATCAACGAGGGAAATGCTGTTGTTTAGTCTTAGCAGGGTTGGTTATGGTTAAATTATTTAAAAAGTAATGTTTTATTTCTTTTGCATATACAATTAATCTTTAATTCAAAGATCTTAAATGCTTCTTTTCATAATATGTTGTACCTTTTTAATATTCTTAAGTATTTCTGTCTAGATAAGACGAAAGTCCTCATATGTTTTTGCAAACAGTCCCGTAACAAAAAGCCTTTTCTGACGCCCTATATGACTGGTTATTCTATGAATACTTCATCAGATAAAATGTTAGCTTGGTAGGGAAAATGAAACATGAGGCAAAGGTCATGTGTCTCTACGACCATTACACCACCATGACACCATTTGTCTCATTGCTTTCACCCTCCTGTAGCTTTACAGGGCTGTGCAAATCTTACAAGTGTCACAGTTGAAGGCAGCCGGAGCTATTTGAAACCTCAACCTGTAGGCAGATCCCTGAGGCAGAGCTCAGAGACTAAGAAGCCCTCACAAGTGTGAGTAATGGTTCTGAATTACAGTCACTCTCTGGTGTAGAAAACCATGGTGAGCTCTATGCAGAGGTTCTGTGTCTGAATAACAGTGCCTAGGTAGCTACCTTGTGGTATGCTGATGCTCTGGTGGACACACAGGGTCCAGGCCGCTGAGATGACACAATGCTTGATAAGAATTCAGAGCGACAGAGGACATCATCTTGGAAACCCTGGTAGAAATGCCGTCTCACCCCCCAGGCTGTTCTCAATCACTGCTCATAGTTATACCTTCAAGAGGTAAAGCACTATATCTAACCCACATACTGTATTTGTGAGCCAGGGCGTGCAGGGCTGCAAGTCGGGCAAAATAGCAGGGTGGATGAATGGATCAGACAAACACAGGACTTTCAGAAGACCGCTGTTCATGTCGGGTGTGGAAGCATGGTCAACAGGCGCGTTTCCATGGGGGTACAATTCAGCCACTGGGAAAGGTGCAGAGCACGCCCTCTCAAAAGTCCTCTCACTCGCCATGTTTCCATTTTTTTTTAAAAAAAAGCCTGGGAGGGACTTACGAGACTATGAACAGGGCACCCGAAATTGTGCCTTTTATCCGTAAATTCAATGTTACACAGACAGCAAATATCATTTACCGACATGTTGTTTGCTTTCTGAGCTTTACCTTAAAGAACGGGGCACGGTACGGATGGACAGTGTGAGTGCGCCCTTAAATTTGAGTGTACACCCACATCAGACTGTTACCATCTAGTCTCTGTCAGTGTCTTATATCTGTGTTATTTTGTCCTTTTCTGGGAATTTGTCTGAATGTTCCGACATATTTCGATGTGTTTCCATGATGTTTGTTCTGTCCGTCGTTGCCGCCATCACAGTGTGGCTCAATGAAACTGCATTGTCTTTCCAGGTGGCGAGCGTAACTGTGGAGTACATGAGCTGATCTGCGTCAGAAAAGGTAGGGCAGATCAGAGCTCTGGGAGGTTGACCTTTGACCCCACACTCCAGCTTCCTCATCAGCCTACATCACTTAAACTGTCACCGTTAACGCTCGTCCTTGTCCTCACTGTGTTCTGTGTTAGCTGTGCTGCCTTCACTGTCGTCCGGCTGTGCCATTTGTTAGTGCCTTGTTTCGTTGTATGTGCTCACTGCTTGTGTCCATTGTTTTAACTTCAGCCGTCGACTGAATTGTTTACAATGAATGTCATATTCTTTCAAGGCCGACCAAGTAGGAGAAAAGACCTTTTAGGCATGAAAGATGGATTTTGTCCTGACACACATCCGTCTACAGTTGTTAGGGAGATTGAGGCTCTTTCAGTGTCTTTAATTGTGCTATAAGTCACTCAAAAATAAACATTCGTGCTTATTTAAGTTAATAAAGTTAAGCTCTAGTTAGACAAGAGTACATAGTGAATAATATGGTAATGCTTAAAATGAAAGCCATCAAATTACAGTGTAACATTTTGTACAATGGAGGAACCGATACTTAATGGGTACTCGTTACACATGTATGTTAAGGATGGACATAGAAAGAAGTTATATCCCAAATAATATTTAAAGCACTGTACATATTGAATAATTACAGGGTGCAGACAGGGGAATAAAATGTTTTTGCCTTTATTTTCTTAAACAATAGCAAAGTTGTGAAAAGGAGCCTTATTTATACGTGGCACAAATACACAAAAAGGGGGTATATATTTAAAAATAAATAAATAATGAACATAGTCAAACCTAATTATTGATTAAATTGGTTTCTAAGTTAGAAGTTGTTGTTTCCATGGACCCCAAAACTACGTTACTGTTCCCCAGTGTTTTATCATAATTTTAAAAACATAATATTTCATAGCTATTTCTATAAAGACACAACCTCATCACAGGTTTTATTTTACAATTTAATTTCTCAAAGTATTGTATTGTAGTAATAATTTTCTTTAAAATGATATTGGCATTGTAGGTTCTCACATGGTAACTAGGCACCTCTCATACCCTTCATTCATTCATTCATCTTCAACCGCTTTCCCTGTCAGGGTCGGGGGGCGCTGGAGCCGATCCCCGCTGACATCGGGCGCGAGGCGGGGTACACCCTGGACAGGACGCAGGGCACATAGAGACGAACAGAGACAGACAACCATTCACACCTAAGGGCAATTTTAGAGTCATCAATGAACCGAACACCTGCACGTCTTTGGATTGTGGGAGGAAACCGGAGAACCCGGAGAAAACCCACGCAGACACGGGGAGAACAAGCAAACTCCGCACAAAAAGGCCCCAATGGGGATGTTACTGTTGCTTTATTGTGGATTTCTATTAAATAATTGCGTGAAGAAGACCTAAATGGATAAACCAAATTTCACTATATGGGTGATTGTGAAGTTTAAGTTTGTAACATCTACGTAGAAACACATGTCGCACCTCGTCAAGACACAAAAATGAATAGATTTATTTTTGATTTGTGATTTACGTAACTGCACGCATTAAAGGTCATGATGTTGCTGCAACTGTAAAGTTCTGTAATAACAAGCTTTTAACAAATCATTCCAGCTAGCATAATCACAATTGTGCATGTTGAGTAAGAGCACTTAGTGCCTCTCTTTGCCATGGCAGTATTCATATTCTGGATGGAGATGACTCTTTTAACCCAAATAAATGGATAGAGGGTGCTTATCACAGTGTAGAGCCAGCTGAATGGTCTAGTTGTGTAAGTGTGTGCATGTTGAATCATTTGGGTTATCCTATTTGTTGTGTGATCGTGTGTGTGTGTGTGTGTGTGTGTGTGTGTGTGTGTGCGCGCATACAGCAGGTACTGCGCTCTGAGGCCCTGTTTGAACATGTGTGGGAGTGTGTATGGAAGTGCTGGTGAGAGAGCTGATGGACTGTCTGTGGAGTGAGTGGGTGTCTTTGTAGTTTTGAGATGGTTTTGTACTTTTTGACATTCAACATGGCAACGGTTTCCATGCGGACCGAACGCAACAAAGACAATAGAAACATGCAACAATGAATGAAAAAAGTACCAACAGTATTCACCAACAGGGACAATAGAGCAACTCACAGAACTAAAACAGTCATGTGCAGTATACAGGCCTGTATGAGTAGATTATTAGTTGCACAGTGAGGGGCTCCCACTTGTACAACATGTACAGGTATGTGCATATACTATCAAATACCTCCCAAATATCCTCCTAAACCTAAACAGTACTGACTATTTTAGCCACTGACTTTTTTAGCCACATACCTGAAGTCAGGTCGCCATGGCAACAGGGTCAGCTGAGTAGCCCAGATCTCCTTTTCCCCAAGCTATGTCTTCTAGCTCCTCCTACAGGATCTAAGTGTTCCCCGGCACTGTGGGAAATGTAGTTCCTTCAGTGTGTCCTGTGTTTGTACCTCTGTCACAAATCCCCTACCTCTGATTATTGATATGTCTTTGATTGTCTGGATTATGAGGGTGAAATTATAAACAGTCTTTATTGGCTCTAACTGAACATGTAGAGTATTTGTAGCCACTGTAGTTTGATTTCAGACCAACAAGGTGACTGTCGGATCCGGTCAAGACCACCTGCTCCTTGTTTGGTTAGGGCAAGATGCTGCGCTGTGCAGAAACCTTTCAGTGACCTACATACCTTCTATTTGTTGAACACAATGAAGAGTCAATGAGTCCTTACACTACAAGCAATTGCCCTAACGTAACCACTTCTTTCTGTGGTGGCACAGTGGTGTGGTGGTTAGCACTGACGCCTCATAGCAAGAGGGTTCTTGGTTCGAATCGAATGGTGCCCTCCTGTGTGGAGTTTGCATGTTCTCCCCGTGTCTGCGTGGGTTTTCTCCGGGTTCTCCGGCTTCCTCCCACATTCCAAAGACATGCATGTGTTAATTGGTTACTCTAAATTGCCCGTAGGTGTGTATGAGTATGAATAGTTGTTTGTCTTTATGTGCCCTGCGATATACTGGCGTCCTGTCCAGGGTGTACCCCTACCCCATCACGCCTGATGTCAGCTGGGATTGGCTCCAGCACCCCCACTCCCTTCTTTCTGTCATTAAGCTATGTCAAAAAAAGTTATTCATTTTCAATATTACGTGTCATCTACTGAGGGAGATAGAGTCAAGTAGACTTTCTCGTCCAATTTCTAGCCTCCTCAATATTCAGTTTCTACCTTAAACTGAGAGTCTCATACAAATCAGTTGGTGCACAAGGTTGATATCAACCTAAACAGGCTGCACTAAAACTTGAAAAAAAGAAAATTGATCAGTGCAATGTTGTAGGCCGACAAAAGAAAATGAGACTTTACAGCTTTTTGAGAAAAACACATATGGAATGAACCTTTTTTGTAAACGTGTCTGTCCTTCGGCTGCGTTCTTCATTTCCTTATACTCTGCTGTTAATAAATACTCCTGTCTATATCGAGTTTTATGTTAAATTCCCTGGCTTCCATGTCAAACACCTATTTGTTTAATATTTTTTTTAGTAGTCTGAACCTTAGACTCTGCGTCTTGGAGAATGGCGCAGACATTAATGTATGTCTCGACAGTTCTCCTTTAGCACACACCAAGCTGCAATGACATCTGTTGATTTCATTTTCATACTTGCATCATACGCCAGTAATCATATACCAGTCCTTTTTCTTGAGCTACAGTGAATTCATTATCTCTCACGTTTGCTTTTCATCTCCAATCACTCACTTTAAAGACTCTTAACACTGTAGATGGCTTTCCCACATGATTGGTCTCTGAGCTTCTTGTGCAAAAGAGTCGCTTGTTGTTGAATCTTCCTGTGAGTCATCATTCAGTCCCCCACACATCATCTAAGGGGGATTCTCATTATTTTAAGGGGCACATACAGTAGTGTGCTCATTATGCTCATGTTCATGTTCAACAAACACATTATTTTTCTGTTTGAATATACCTTTATTTACCCTCTGACTGAAACGCGTTAGCACCTGTCTCTTTAAAGGGGCTGTTCTCAACATTCAGATCATTAATAAAGCAGTAAACAAATATATTCTATGCAATGAAGAATGAAGTCATTCTCCCTCTGCGCATGTTGTAATGTTGTCATGAGTTTGTTTTGATAGTGGGTGCATGGAAGTGCCTTGTGTGTTGATATCAGATGCAGAGGTTTGTCCTAAAGCTGGTGAAAACTTTGCATAGGCAACATTTGAGAGTATTTTGAGTACAGTACCTTTGGGCCCATGCATTTCTCTGTCGATTGAGCTTCTTGATGCTTTCAGAGAAGCATTTATAATTAAAAAGATATGGAAATCTGACCTTTTCCAATAAAGGACACTTAATGAAATACAGTAGATTTGGCCGCTGCTATCAGCTAAAACTGAAGGCTATATGTGTGTGTGTGTACATGTGTGTGTGTGGCTGCAGTATTTGTATCCTTAACAATAATGTCCAGTAGTCATTAATGCAAAGTCAAAACAGCTTACTTTAACTCGTTACGCTAACTAGTTTTAACCAAGAGCATGTGTTCTTCTTAAATCCTACAATTTTTTACTTATTATTTGACTGTTTCCAGTTAGTTCTAGTTAAAGGCTGTTTGAAAACTGAATGAGAACATGACTGATGTAAGAATCTAAATGCTCTAAATGTCAGATTTGCGTTGGAATCAACAAGCAGGGACTCTCCGTTTCGTGAAATTATAAATGCACAATGAGAAATCATGTTAGACATCATCCACCACGCATCGCCCACACTGCGTTACAGCACTTCTACTTCAGCGCTGGCATCTCGTCAAATGTTTGAGTTGTAGTCCTGAGTCAGGTAGCCAAAAGTAAAGAGAGAAACCGTCTGTAGACTTCTGTGATTGAATTTTATTCTCCCTGTTTGAGCCCGAGGGGAATTATACGGAGCACGTTCCCTCTCCATCTGTGCTGTGAATAGTCAACAGTGAGAAGCTGGTGCTGTGTGAGCAGACAGGCTTTCCCGCGGGATAACGCCTCCTTTCCCCACCTCGCCATACGACCAAACATTGAGGACTACCAACGATAACCCAAGCTCATTACAGCACAGGCACATTTAACAAATACTCAAACAGTATTGTGCTTTTTTGTTGTTGTTGTAAAAACAAAGCTGCATTCTTTTTTTTTTGACTGGAAATAAGAGCAGTCTCTCCAGCAGGTGTAGCGTTCCTTTCTTGTTCTTGAGTCTGGCTGTTATGTAACAATAATACTGTTAAAGAACAATTAACAGCTCCTTGTTTTCATAATGGAGAAGTAAGGTAAATATAATTAAGCCGGTGTAAGTAGTCAGCGTTAACTACGCTACGGACTAGAATAAAGTTCAGGCAGTGAAGTTGTCCCCAGTGACAGCGGTTAATTGTTGCAGGCATTATATGGACATTACATAAATAACAGGAAACATCACCGCCATCAGTGATCGCAAAACAAGATGTCATCTAAGTACACTTCCTTGCCAAATGAGCTCATTATTGTCCATCTGTACCAAGGCAATAATTTGGTTTAATTGAACAAATGGGCTTAATTCTTCGCTGTGAATGAGCTCAGCAGTAATTTGAGGAGGGAACAAAGTATTCTTTCTAATCGCACCAAATATGCTGTTGCACTTTTCTCCTTTGCCATTATAGTGTGTCTTTCATTCAGTGGTATTTTTTTTTTAAAGATCATTTTTTGGGCAGTTTTTCAAGCCTTTATTAGATAGGACAGACAGGAAATGGGGTGAGAGAGAGAGAGAGAGAGAGAGATACATGCAGCAAATGGCCGCAAGTCAGAGTTGAATCTGCAGCCGCTGCCTCGAGGACCTTCAGCCATTTTACTGCTTTAACCACTGAGCCACCGGCTGCCCCTTCAGTGGTATGTTTTACAGTGAATTTCTAGACATGTGCTAATGTAGAGGATGTAAATCTATATATAGGTATATTATTTTGTTTTTGTTTTAAGATTTGTGTAAAATTACAGTGACCCTGAAGATATCATTCCAGCTATCTCAGCTTGTGCTTGGAGCCTTGAGAAGAACGCTCCATTTATTCCTATGAAAGAGGCGGTAGCGCCGGATGTAGCGGCGCGCACCACTCAGATTGGCCTCGCTGCGCTCCACTGACCTCTCAAAAGCGCAACCAATGAGATAGAAGCTCTGACTGTGACATTATGTTTCCTAGGCAAGCAGAGGGCGACATCGAGCCGGTTAGAAAGGTGGAGGAAAACGTATAATTTGTGTGTTTCCTGAATTATTTAACGTTACATTAAAGTCGTTTCACGATCTGGGAAGAAAACGTGACGCTTGGAGGTTCACAGCAGTTACACTAGGTTTGTGAATAGGAGGTTTAGGAGCTAACGGTTGTATAATACCTGTTTTAGCCGTGTACTGGGTCTCTGCGCCCAACCTCACGGTGAGCCCAGGGCAAAAAGCTAATCATGTGAAGGCCCCTTTAATGACATAAGAAACTATGCATCACCAACTGTGGACATGTATCAGGCAGGGAGGGTCTTACTTAATCACGACACTGGTTGCATGATGGGAGTTGTAGGGTTTCTGGAGCTTGGCCCATACTGGTGAGGAAAACTCAAAATGTTGCTGTCTCTGTTTCTTTGATTTTGTTTTTTTTATATATTTCTCTTATAAGGCAGTAGTTTGTAGAAGTGGGGCTGTATAAAAATAATCCTATAATAATACAAATAATATAGGATTTTAGTATTTGGGATTTAATTCATATATAAGTAAGTATATGCATAGTTTAACTTTGATCAGCTTCAAACATGAGCTCAACTGGTAGAGTCTGGGGTAAAGTCTCTCTCTCTCTCTCTCTCTCTCTCTCTCTCTCTCTCTCTCTCTCTCTCTCTCTCTCTCTCTCTCTCTCTCAATCCAACTCCTTCTCACCTTAATCCCGTGGGTGTTGGAGAGAATACAGAGCGGTGAACAAGTTTGTTTTTTCCATCAAACTTTGGTAAAGTTTGTATGCATGTGTGGTGTTCATACATAAAATCCACGGTGCAGTCTGCATGTTACACTGTGAATACAATACCTCCTTTGCAACACTCGTCCGTAACAAGAGAGATAATACGCCGTGTCATCCCCTAATGCACCACACTTTCCACTCTTTCCTGATCCCTATTGTCCTTACTGACGGCGTGACGCGCACACGATGTGGCAATTTTATTTGATCGTTAATTTGCAAAGACACGATCACCCCGCATGTATAAGTCTTTGCAATGAGTCACACTCAGCATAATGGCTTTAATAGACGGCTGTTATTGCCTTCGAAGCCTTTAGCCGTGTCTGAATCGCACGAGTGCACTTCCCTCCCTAAATTATGGACAGTGCATCATCCATTAAGCTATGAAAATGTATCCCCGCTCGTTGGACAATTAACTCCACTGACAGCACAAATCAAGATCCAGTGTGTGTGTTTAGCGGCGCTTCCATGACAGCTGTTTGCATTGATTTCACACACATGTGGTTCTCTGTGTTTCTTTTTAGCACTGCCGTCTTGTAACGTGTGACGGCCTGTGAACAGTCAGTGACCCCCTCCTCCTCTCCGTGTCCCTGATTGCGACATGTCATTTTTCCGCCATAAAATGTCAAATTAATTTCCTGAACTCCCTGCAGGAGGTGACGATCAATCCCCGGGATTGAAGGTTGATTGCTCCTGAACTTTTGTAAAGGTTGTTGTTAAATGCTCTCTTTTATGACTGTAGCGTGGTGCGGTGTGTTATGTTTGAAAGGGTTACATCAAACGGTTGAAGACAAAGGTGTTACGCTCATTTGATAGCTTTGATGTCACAAGAGTGGATCCACTACCAGAGAGAGGAACAAAAGAAAGACGTACCGGGAGCTAAGACAGGAATTCTGCCCGGTGACCAGACCTGATGATCTGATAACGCCTCAGCGAAGGTGTTGGAAGGTCAAACATGAGGTGGAAGGTCAAACAGCTGACTCTCATCTCTCAGACTGTCTTCATTGGGCTTTTTACGGATCCCGTCTGAATATCTGATGATGTTTGTTTCCAAACCAAACCGCGTCTGCTGACTGTGGCAGTCGCTGTTGCATTTAATGAGACTCGCCTGTGTGTCTGGAGTCTGGACTGATGATGCACCTGAACCTGTTGCTATGGCAACTAACCGGATATGTTTCTACAGCGACTCTCTCTTTCTCCCCCTCTTTCTCTCTCTCACTCTCATCAACATATTTTTTGTCATTTTCATGTAAGCTTACTTTGATAACCTTTCTCCTCCAAATTAAAAGTATATGCAACATTTTACAATATTTTTTAAATACACTGGACAATAAATGACCAAAACTATACAGTGGAAATCACTTATTGATCGCCGTTACAATGATCAACCCCTTATACGGATCAAAAAGCTATTGGGACAGAATCCTTCCAATGTTGTTTCAATAATTTGCTTTTATTTTTCTCTCTTTTGAATAAGATTAGAATATTTTATGAATATTTTTGTTTTCTGCTACCAGTCTGCCATTGATAGACTACAGTTTATTTTCAGGCCTGTTAAACTAAAACTAAACTAAACTAAACTAAACTAAACTAAACTAAACACTATGCATTATACTGTTTTAGCCTTAGCTGAGTTATAACTTAAACAAAAGTAAGCTGTATTTTAAGTGTTTCAAACATCTGTACTGTACTTGACACAGTCAAAAAAATCCATTTAATATCTAATAATATACAAATGTCAATAAGATGGTAATCTACATGAGAAATAAAGAAAACAATGGTAACTATCTACTTAAAGTGATCAATTTGACCTGGACAGACATGATCACAACAAGTGTGTTCCCATTGTACCAAATTAGTTTTTATTATAGCGCGCTCGTATTTAACAGCAGCAACTTTACCTTTAAATTTCCGTCTCAGTTTCTCCAGAGGTGCTGGGGTTTCTGACGGCCATCGGACTCTTCATCATCCTCATGACCCTCCTGTTCTGGTACCTCAACAACAAGTTGGCGCTGGACAACCCAGGGAGCCTCCAGTGCCTCGATGACTTCAGGAAAAAAACTGAACTACAAGGTGAACCTGCATTCACATGTCTGCGCTTCTGTGGTCAAGGTTTCAAGACACATTTCACCATAATTATCTCTACATGTCACTTAGAGCTTGGACGTCTTTTAAGTTCACTTATTGTCCCTGGCAAAATTACATTCTTACACTTGTAGTAAAGTTTGGACTGATTTTAACTAAGGCTACATGACCCAATTAAGAGCTACGTGTCCATGTGCGTATTTACCTTGGTTTACACTGTTTTGGCTGAGTTTGTTGGACCTATAACATTTTGATGTCTGTTCAGATATGTAATAGTCCCCCTGGTTTATTAAAGTATTTCTGATTCTGATTCATCTGACAGCTGAGGACAGGACTGATATTGTTTACTATTTCCACAATTGACATAAAACACACAATATGTCATTTTCTGTCGCCTCGGTCAAAACAATAAGAAAAGACACAGTCTGATGAAGTAGATCAGGGAAGTTGTTGTCCTCACCACGTGCTGTAGTTGCTGTCCCCTGGTTATGATTCCTTCAGTGTTCATCGTTAAGGAGAGCTAGATTATCTGTAGTGGTTTCCTCCTCTCCAAAACAAACGGAGATGGTGATTTAAACCGGTAAAAACACTGAATACAGTGGTTTCATGTTAAAAATCTAACTTGTTTCTCTGATAACCTAAGATCCAAATGTCAGATGCTTAAAAAGAACATCATCCTGTTAAAATGTATAATTAAAAATGACCTAGATATAAAAAAGTGTATTTTATGTGGCTTGAAACTGGATAAAAAGTTAATTTATGACGGCATCTGGCAGATGATGACGCATGGGCAAAGGGGATATGATGACATTGACAGGTGACCCAATGTAGAGAACCATTAACTTGGTTAAAATGACAGATTTGTTTGAACATTGTTAGAAGCATTTAGGGTAATGCAAGGACACTATCTCAACAAAATATGTATGAAAGGTCGTGTTTTGTAAATGTTACATATTATACCATTTAAATGCAACAGAAACTGTAAAAGAGGTGAAGGACTGTATGGCGGAGGAGATAGGGTTGGACTCAGACTGGTGTTTCAGTAAAAACACCAGGGAGTAGGATTCAGATTTAGCCTCACAGCAAGAGGGTTTCTGGTTCGAATCCCTGCCGGGGCCCTTCTGTGTGGAGTTTGCATGTTCTCCCCGTGTCTGTGTGGGTTTAAAATTGGGACTCTAAAATTGCCCGTAGGTGTGAATGGTTGTCTGTCTCTGTTTGTCTGTGTGTGTGTGTCCTGCGATAGACTGGCGTCCTGTCCAGGGTGTACCCCGCCTCACGCCCGATGTCAGCTGGGATCGGCTCTAGCCCCCTGCGACCCCGATAGGGACGAGAGGTTGAAGATGGATGGATGTCTGTTTTATATAATATGCAAAGTTAATTTAAAACACAAAATAATATATAGTTTCTACTTGCTGTTTAAGGCACAGATTAATAAATTTAAATATAAACAAATCTTCCACAAGATTCCCCCCCTCCTTGTTCAGAAAGCCAAACCTGGGCTGAACTCAAGTCATTTGTGTCGTCCGGCCACTCCATAAAAATATGGACCCATGACTCAGTCTGCAGCGCGAGGCCTGACCTGTGAAAGGGGACAGTTTCCTTTGGTACTGGTCGTTCTCAACCCATGAGGAGATTACTGTTGTCGACAGATGTATGCCTGTTTACTTGTCATGCGTCCACAGAGCTTCAGAAGTTTAAAAGGTTGGTGGCCCCGGGGAGCCCACACAGGGAGTTGGCTCTACCCTGAGAAGCCTCCTGGTAAACACTCAGTTAAAAACAAGGCAGTATGAAGCTGTGAGGGGGTTGTTCTTGGTGTCTTTTCCTGTTTATCTTCTAACACAATGACTGTTTAAACAAATACTTGGGGCGGTTATGTTTTTTTCTTTATTAATTGTGTAAAACTATAATACAGTCTAATATTTATCTTCCGTCCCTTCTGTGCCAAAGCTGGTACCGTTTAGATTTGACAATGTTTTTAATAGATGCACAATGTTTTATAAATTGCTTTTTTATGCTCTTAAAAGGAAACGCACTTTGCAAATCAGTTAGTTTGGTTTGTTTGTTTGTTTAGTCTGAACAGGAAGTTTTTTTAAAGCTCTGCTGCCCCTTGCTGGAACAAAAGTGAAGCTACAGCTGATGTTGTAGTGATGCTGAGTGATGTTATTGACATACACGATGCAAATAATATTCTTATATTTCTTCAAAAATGTATTGATTGTACATTACTTGCGTTTAAGATTTCCTCGTTGTTTTCTCTTTGCTATTTTTCATTTCCCCTTCATGTGGGACAGACATTAGAAAGGGTTAAATGACAGTTCATTAATGTCATTAATAGATGACTTGTGTGTCTATAAATACATTTCTGTTGCATAACGAGGCATTTTGTTGCATAATGTGTCGTATCGCGGACAGAGCTCCATGGCAACATTAGCTTTACCCACTTCATTATATACTAGAATCTTTAACACGACTAAAATCACGTACCTGCCGCTCATTCGATTCAGTTAAAGCAACCAGTCAGAGCTGAGCAGTCTCCAACACAGTGTCATTGCTTGTGAACTCGGATCAAACTGTGAAACGAAACCATCAAATATCAGGGTTCGTACGGATGCTGGAAATCCTTGAAAACACTTGAATTTTATTTTAGTGTGCTTGGGTTTTCAATAAAGTGCTTGAAACTGCTTGAAATGGATGTTATGTGTGAGAGAGATAGAGAAGATCTCTATATTTGAGACTGAAAAGAGCTTTTTTGGACGCTTTTGCATTAAAAATTCCTTTTCATTAAAACAGATTATCAAAAAAGTTGGTGATTTATATTTTCTGTCGATCTATTAGTCGAGTTAGCTTTGCTTTCATTTGTCGTCCTACTGTGGAAAGCTGTCTCAAAACATCATGTTGGTTGTTTATAGGACAGTCACATCTAATTTAATGTGATGAATAGGTGCAATAATAAGTTCACTGAGTATACTCAATGTACTGTATACAAATATGTGTTTTATCACAGCTGTAAGGTGCTGGAAAAGCATGAAAATGCACCTTGAAATGCTTGAAAGGTGCTTGAATTTGACTTTGGAAAAGGTGA
Source organism: Echiichthys vipera (assembly GCF_963691815.1). NCBI lineage: Eukaryota > Metazoa > Chordata > Actinopteri > Perciformes > Trachinidae > Echiichthys > Echiichthys vipera. The sequence continues at coordinate 8,125,720 of NC_139837.1, forward strand.
AGGAACCTTAAAATATGAATCAATCATCAGCAGTGAAAAGAGAAGCTGTGCTTCGGTTGGTCGTGCTTGGTTTTGTTGTTTGTTGTTTTCAACATGGTGGCCGGGTCACAATCTTGCAGATGCCATTAGAAGCACTAGGAGGAGGCAGAGGAACAAGTATGCGCCTCATGTACTGTCAGGCTACAGTGACAGTTTTAGAAATATGACTGACTTTGTTTCCATCTGCTGGCTTTCAAAACCACACATGACACATGTTATTATCAGAGCAATGAATCCCCTTCTCAGTCGCCTAATACATATTAAAGACACTCTAACAACATGTGTTTGATGTATGAAATGGGTGGAGAAATAACTAATTACATTACAATTCCATGTTGAGGATCTTAGAATAAAATTATCAACATCTTCTTTATATCCTTTTCCAGGACCCATTCCTTCAGCATCTCAGTCACTTGAAAACAAAATACTAAAAATACTAAAAGACACTAAAAAAACCAATGGATGACGACCCCTGGATAAACTAAAATTAAACACGACACCTTGTCATTTCCTTTCACACGTACAAAACACTGGAAGGATCATCTAGATCATTTGACACATGAGACAATGGCCCGGCAGGGTGAGCGCGCAGATGCCTCTTTAACTGCAGCACCTTAACAAAGCTGCGATTAAATGATCTGTTGCTCTCAGTTCACAATGATCCAATCAACAACAGCTGCAACAACACTACGGTGCAATGAACGGATGGATGCATTTAATACGTTTATACTACGAAACAATACAAATGTATAAATGTCTTTTTTTATATTAAATTTATATGTCAATGATGAGATCATTGAGGTAATGGTTCAAACTTAGGCCAGGCAAGTGTATTTGTCCGGCACCTTTATGTTTAATTCATTTGAACATTTAAAAACTCAACAAAGGAAAGATAAAAAGAATAAACTTAAAAAATTAGAATAAGATAAAATACAAATAGACAAAAGTTTCGGACCTCTAAATGATCATTACATTTTCTATAATCACTTGTGTTTAATGAACAATATTAGCATGTTCTGTCAGTATACAGTTAGATATCTTATTTCAAATGTCATTCTAATAATTATTAATCATTATTACACTGTTAACATCACTGGCGTTCACTTGTGGCCTAATTGTTGAAACACACGCGCTGAAGTGCCCTCTTGGAAGCCAAAACACGTGGGGGCCAAAACTCCCCAAAGTGTCCTATTGGGAGGAAAAGGCGCATGTGCTCAAGTGCCACTCACAGTTAACATCAGCTACTGTTCTCATGCTTATATGAAGAGGAAGGAGATGATCACCTGATTTAATCATTTTGAATCTTAAACCCCTGAAAATGTAGATTTTCATTCATCTTTTCCATCAGCTGCAAGCTTCCTAGCCTCTACTTTCATACACAGAATCTGGTGAATCTGAACTATTCTGACACGGAAATTCTACCTCAAAATAAGTTTTTCTATGAAAGCAGTTCAGCAGTTCAGTTCAGTCTGTCCCACGGTAACCAGGCCGGCTTTCTTTACCCCCAAACAGACAAGGCCTACTCTGACGCCGACCTGCAGGCCTCGTCATCGGACAGCGAGGATGAACTGATGGGTCAGTATCAGGAAGCGGTCAGCCGCTCCCAAGGCCTTCGGGGAGGAGCCAAGGCGGCCGTGAACACCAAACTCGCAGGAGGTTTCAGCTGGGAGAGCCGGCAGAAGTACAGCCCTCTGACTGCTGATTATGACGGCTACAGCAGTGACGCCTCGGCTGACGACGGTAGGCTTTCTGTCTGTGGGTCGAAATATAAGTATTCTTAGCCAGTAGTCACGTGAGATGGTGCATTATTGAGTTCTTTTGTTCTTCACATCACTTTGATTTTTTTGTTAACTTTCCCAAAAACATCTCCAAAGGTTGCCTCAACAATGCAAAGTTTCACTTGTGTAATAGATCAATGCGGATACTTCCCTCCTTATCGCTGCAGTGAGCTTGAGCCAAACGCAGACACTCTTCTGCACTTCCCAAGCCAACAAACACAAACGCATCGCACACACAGCGTACACACTCACACACACTGTCAGTTAATCCAAAGATGTGATCAAAGCGAAGCTCCCATTCAGCACACTCTCCGTGGGAGAGTTGTGAAAAAGTCAACTGTCTGCATAATCTGCACAGCCGCAGCCTCACACTTGTCTTCTTCTTTTTTATTGATGCATCTCTGTTTCCCATCTGCCCGACTCACCACCACAAGGTGTTTTTACCGTGGTGGACGGGTTATGTGACAGACCAGGAGCAGATTATGAAACTTGTAATTACCGACCGTTTTGTGTCCTCACACAAAAAAGCTGCCCTGTAGGGTATATGCAAGCAGTTTATACGACACACGTTTACATTTGCTGTTAGGCGGTGACTTTGTAACATTGTAGTTATACGTGCTTGTGTTCGATGTCCTTAGACAGAAATGAACTGTGTTTCATCCTGACAGTGTTTTTCAAAGCCAAGAACAATCTAATCTTCGCCAGGGTCCTCAATTAGTGAATCATGTCTGAACCAGCTTTGTGTTATATAAGACAGTGGGTTCCATGGCAGAGTGTCTGGCACAGTCTATTTAAAGCAATGTATGAATGTGTAGCTGAGGGATAAATAGCGCATGACACGCTTCTGACTCCATTAGTAAAGAAGCAACGCAGTGAACAAGGTTGTTGTTATGCAAGTGCTGCAAAAGCTGTCTTCTCATTACCGCTGGATGGTCCTTGTCATCCCCAGTCTGGGCTCAGAGATGTGGTACCACACGGGCTGTTCAGTATTAACACAAGTTCGCGGTTTTCAGGTCATTTTGGACGCATTTGGTGCACAGAAATTCCTGAAGGCGATCTTGCTTTTGTAATACAAACAAGTTTGCAGTTAAAGGACAAGTGCGTCATCTGATCAGAACTGGAACAGTAGCCTGATTTAGTTTCTGTCTCACAGCCAGTGATTCTTCGTTTTGAGACTTAAAGGACACAAGCTAATCAGTAATGTTGGCAAGTGGCTCTCTGACAGGACTGAGAACATGCTGTCTTTAACACATCACTGTTTAGTTGTTGTCAAATGAATCTTTAAACAGCAATGTTGTTAAATGAGACCAGTATTTAGAGCAATGGTCCCCAACCTTTTTTATTTGGGACCCTTTAAAATAAAACATGTTCTACTCACGACTAGGGTGTCAAGTATAATTTATTGTCAATTAATCTGCATTATTTTCTTCTGTCTGATTACAGTGAAAATGTGAGTAATGAAGAACTGAAATTGCTTGTTTTATTTGACTCCAAGTTTACAATCATACTGTTTATAAGCTGTGTCTAACAGATCAGTTTAATCAAAGTCCAATTTGTTTCCTTCTTGTATTAGAATAACCGTTGTTAGAGCCCCCATTAGTAATTCATTTACAGGAACAAGAGCAAAGACCGGAGGAAAGTCTTAAATATTAAACATGACGTTTCGTAGCCTAAACGGACTTTCCTCTTCTGTTAATCATCTCAAGATCCCTCTAATGTATCTTGCAGCACATTGTGGGTGTCCCAGTCCCTAGGTTGGGAACAGTGGCAATTGCTCTAAGACAAGGGAAGCTCAAGGGAAGTGGTGAAATATGTACTGCTGTGTGTACATTTCATTGACTTGATACGCGCTTCTTTTGTTCAGAATCAGCTACTTATCACAGGTAACCGGAGCAACTTCCTTCTCATTCATCCCCACAGCTCCACAGCTCTTTACACAGTTGGACGCTCAGCTTCTACTGACTTCAATGGGGAAGCGTAGAGCGGGTTGTTCCACTGCAACGAAACTAGATAGTCATTGGATAAATGCTGGGCTTTGTCCCGCCCATCAGACACTCAGCGTCTCTGGGGGTTTATCGGACAGTGGGCTAGCCCGGACGCTGGGCTTCTGCATGATGATTGGATGATCTGTCTGAGGCAGAATCCTTTTTTGATTGACAGCTAAATGAGCGAATCAGCGATCTTGAAGAATAAACATCCACCGGAGCATTTTCCAAGTTTTTCATTCCGTTGTACTGAACTGATCCGGAGACTTTACCGATCCCCAGCGACTTTGTGTTTGACAAAAACGACTAGCGTAGTGTTTGGCGACTCTGTTCTGTCACTCTGCAGTTTCTTTCTCCAACGAGCAGTGACAGATGCGGAGCTTCTCCCCCCATCACTCACACTCACACTCACAGGCGGTCACACTTCACAGTAGCCTGGCGCAGCAGCTCCAGCTGGGCCAAGGCCGTTTAAGCAGCCTAGCTCTGCTGCCATTAAGAGGACACTTGTCAAGGTCCTGCTAAAGACACCGAGTTGGTACGACAAGGTCACAGATCATTTACTTGAAAAGGAACGAAGGCTAGAATTTACATCCAAATAAACAAACACATTCATGATGTAGGCCGGAAAAATTAGCTTCCCCTCCTTTAAAGACCAGCAGTCGCCAATGGTGGAACAACTATTTTAGAATATTGACCTCCCGGACTTTACCATGTGCAGGGCGGTAATGTTTTTAGAGACATTTGCTGTATTTCTTCCTAAATTACATTGTTTTTTAATATTCTTCTGAGAAAATATGTGGAGGTATGCAGTACTGTAACTTTGCATTTATTCAAAGAAGCAGCTCACACTGGATTCAAGCAGTTTTGTTCCTCAGTCATCACTGACTTGTTTTCTGTAGCAGTGATGTAGTCGGTGTTACTTGTTAGAGAGAGGCAGGGATTTGAGTCATGTGTGCCCGACGGCAATCATATCACATTTGGTTTATTTATATAGCAACATTTTAGCTACGCAAAGTCTTGTGTTTGTTTCTGTGAGTCAAATACCCTTAAATGTTTGAACAATTATATAATATCCAACATTGGAAGCAGATTATTTCTTTCTGTAAAAAAAAAACCCACTAAGAGAACTTATTCATAGAGGGAAATTCAGATATGTACGCAGTTTCTTTACACTTTTTTTATCGTCAGATCATTTTTGATCAGTTTACATGTAATAAACAACACACTAATCCAATCTGCAGCCCGGAGTGTAGTGGAGTGAGAGCTCTGTCCATCTGTGGCTGCACTTTGGTTAAAAGATCTGGAGCTTCATTATTTTCCTCCCTGTGGTAAGGCTTTGATGGCTGTCATTTTCTCTCCCACCAAGCCACCGTGGATCGGCAATGACCAGTCCTGCTAGGTCACTATTTCCCTCCAAAACAGAAAAATATTATTAGAAATGTAGATGTAGCTGAGAGAGTGCTCTTCATTTCAAAGAAGCTGTCGTGAAAGTTCTGAGGCGCTTGTGTTATTTTCTGTCGACTCCCACTGCTGCGTGTTTGTCTGTGAGTATGAAGAGCTTTATCCTCGGGACACATGTAATATACATGAGGAGGATTGTGCAGAGGCTGCAGAATGAGGTAGGGCGGGTGCCCCGGTGGCACAAGACCGCCTCCTTAAACAGGAAGTAAGCAGTAAGAAAGAGGTTTGTCTGGACCAAATTCCCTTCTCTGAGGTCATGGCTGTCTGATGAGGACATTGTTGCGTCACAATACCTCTTTAATGACTTATTTCAGTTTTCAATCAAACTAATGTATAAGTAGAGATGATCTTGCAATGGGATCAGACAAGCTGACTTCAAATTGGGACAGGGGCGTAAAGTGGGGGGTCTTTTTAATGGTGGATTTCAAAATGGACGGAGCATTAGCGCTATTGTCGCACAGCAAAATATATGCTGGCTCCGAAATACAGTATAGCGGTACTTAGTGGATAAAACACAGGTATAACTAATAACTAATTTGTATAGGTGTTGGCTATTTTAATCGCAGCCATTGCACCTTCCCTGCCTGCCTTTTTCACCAGTTTGAGAATATGTCGGTCCCGCATGGTCCCGTAGCTTCTGCTATGTAGCAAAGATGGCCACCTGTAAGAGTGAGTAAGGTCCAGCATCACTCTCAACCTTTTGACCGTTGCAAGTGCACCATCTGGGTACTCGTGTCAGTGTGAACGCAATATGCACTCGAAATAGCAAGTGTAAGTACAGAAGTGCACAAATTGAGACGTAGCACAGGTCTACATGACATGACATGAGACTGATATCACCCTCCTCAGTTTACTCTCAGAAAGAAAGACATTACATGAGGTTAAGAAATGACGCCAGTTGATAAACAAGGGAAGCACATAGCCGAGATCATTTTCAAAGTGTTTTCCTGGTGCTCCGAGGCACACATAAAGAGGGGTGTCTAGTAAAAACACCTTGTAAATCCCTGTTTTACTGTATAGCCATGTACAGATCCATAAAAAAATGTGTTTGAATTTACCTCAGTCATACATTGTTGTGTTTAAATCAGGACGATGATACTTGATACTGTTACAAACATTCATTAGACAGTAGCATACGACTTGCATAAACTGATACTGGCCTTTACCCTGAGGGGTTTGGAGTCTTCACTGCTTGTATTATTGATAGCTACTGATTGATAGTCATGATATTCCATTTGCCCCTCGTCGTGTAGCCATGGAAAGGACAACGAAGATGGATATGTATACCTGAGTTTCACAGTCAAAATGCACAAATCACAAAGCGTTTCTCCACTTACAGAGGTACAAGAAGGCAGATCGAGGCGACTGCCAGTACAGAGGGGATGAAACTCTGTGAAGGAAGGGTGGGTTAGACGAGAGAAGGAACGGTAACCATCCCAATTAGCGGGCTGGAGAAAGGAGTAGTGCTTTTACACAGCAGCTTCCATCAAATCAACCGCCCACGGCTCAGCAGGAAAAAAGCTGCTCAAAATGGATTTGCTCCTTTTATCAAGCCCTCCATGACACTTAGTTAAGACTCCTCTGCCTCCATCCTGCCACTGTTATGTGCCACTTTGAGGTGGTGTCTCACAGACGTTATTAAGAGTGAAAGTTTCAAGAACTTGGGAGAGAGCCGGAACAATGAGTTGGAGAGGATTACGTCACTACGCTGCTTTTAGTGGCTTTTTTCAAAAGTTACGGAAACAAAAATAAGAAGAGGGTTTTTTTTCCCCCAAAGTTATTTTCTTCTTCATCTTTTGTAGTTTTTTTTTTTATTTCCTCTTTTTCTGCAAGAGACCGGGGTTTAAAGCACTCTCCGCCAGTGTCCCTATGGGAGTATTAGCATCGGCTGCTCAATTTTGGTGAATCCAAATTGGACAAGGGAGGCAGATTTAAGAATGCAGCTGACAACACTATTCAAAGTTTTTTTTTTTTTTACAAATGCCACAGAGACTCTCAGTATAGCATTATTCTCTGGCTTCCAGGCAACCTGAATCATTTAGAAAGGTGAGAGGCATGAAATCTGTGGCAGATTAAGAAGTATTCAGTTCAGCCCTTTAATGGTGCACATCTGATGTTTTATTTAGGTTGTGCATTCAAAAGACTCCACTCACAGAGAACATTATTCTCACAAGAAGGGGCAGAATGAGCTCCATTTGTCGGAGTGAAAAGGAAAATATATGATGAATTGCATATAACGGTGTATGACTAGATGCTAAAGAATTGCATGAATGATACACATTAGGAAATAAGAAACTAAATCTTACCTGTGCATTAAAGTGCAGCTAGATTAAACATTTACTCTAACCTCAGTTAATAAAAGATATAATAGAATAACATGGCTATGCAGACGTACAAATGCATAATGGCTATGTAAGCCTTTAGTAATGAGTGCTACATTCATTGTCGGTAAATTCGGCCTTTGCTGTGTAACCTGCTGTTAATTCTGTTACTCATTACTACATGGGCACACAGTCTCACTCCACCTTGCATCCTGTAATCTGGAATTGTTGTTATGAATTGTCTTTGAGCTAAACGTTAGTCAGTATGACTTTCCATTTAAAAAAGAAAATGGGCTGAAGCATTTATTTCGACTTATACAGATCGATGATTTGGCAAATTGCCTTCTTTAGGATAAATACGAATTATGAGCCTAACGAATGCAGTTTGCTGAAATGCCGCTATTTAAACATAGAAATAAAAGTTATGAGTGTGTGGCATTTACATTTATGTCGTCAGCCTGCAAGCAAGCACCTCACTAGAGCAGGTTTTTTAGTATTGTAATATTTGTTGAGACATCACATTCTGAATACAAATTGGCCCTTGTCACCACATCTAGTAGGATACATCATCTAGAAACTACAGTATGAGTATTTGTAAAAATTAATGTATTCCCAAAAAAAAACAGCTCATGCTGAGATTTTCCACAGGATAGGTGGAAACTTTGACTTGCTATGGCTCCAGATGAAAATTTAAGGGATAACCAAAGTCCGAGGTCTTCATTCTCTGGGGACCATGAATGTCCCATGAATGCACCAAATTTATGGCAATCCATCCAACAAGAGACATTTTACCCTGCAACCATTGTTAACTGTTAACCAACTGACCAATCAACACTGCCATTGCTAGAGCACTGCTGCTGGCATGGCCAGAACCATGGTTGTGGTCTTCACATCAATCAAATAAAAATCATATGACACCTGACAATATGTACATTGTGATTCTTGATCTCTCTCCTGACTTCCTTCTAACCAGCCAACTGCATCCAGAGGATGAGACGAACGCCGCCGCTGGATGAGCTTCAGCCACCTCCTTATCAGGATGAGAATGGCTCTCCGAGGATGTCCTGTACCCTGTCTGACCTGGGAGACGCCAAGTGTGATCTGTCCTATTCCAGCGGCAGTCCCCACCTGTCTTTTGACAAATGCCCCAGTGAGTGCAGCGACGGCCATGAGACTGAGAGTTACCTAAACAAAGGCTATGAGGAGGATGTACCCAGTGACAGTACAGCTGTCCTCAGCCCAGAGGTAAACACCAGTAATGCAAGATATGGTTGGAAATGTATATTGAGGTTTTTATTGAACATTGAACATCTCATTGGTTTCCTAAGGACATGTCAGCCCGTGGATCAGCAGCTCAGCTCCCTAAAGGTTATGAACCAGATCCGGTTGCAAAATATGGCACTCTGGACGTGGTGTTTGACTTCGACTCAGACGATCAGCAGCTGGCGGTCACCATCACGGCAGTATCGGATCTTCCGGCCATAAAACACACAGGCAACATCTCCTGGCAGGTCCACCTAGTGCTACTGCCCACCAAGAAGCAGAGAGCCAAGACAGGAATCCAGAGAGGTCCATGCCCAATCTTCACCGAGACCTTCCGCTTTAGCCACGTGGAGTCAGAGATGATCAGCAATTACGCCATCCGATTCCGCCTTTACAGTATGCGGCGGATGAAGAAGGAGAAGATGCTCGGGGAAAAGGTGTTCTACCTCACCAAGCTCAACCTTCAGGGCAGAATGTCTGTGCCGGTCATATTAGACCCATGCTGTGCTCTCCCGGTAAGTAGGATCAAAGCAGGTGCTGGCTTTCAAGCAAGCTCTCAAAACCTCACTAGTTTGCCCTCTATGTCGGTCGATGTGTTTGGATAACATTTTCAGAATGAGCTTGTGATATTCTGGTAACATTCAACGAGGAATTTAGGAATCAATTTGTTTACTAAATACCCAGAGTTGCTTGTGTGAGAACGAAATGTCTGAATCGATTGGACCAGACATTAAACAGACTTCATACTGCCGGCTCCCTAGTAAAAAGTCTTTATAATGTCCTATTGATCCCATGTGCCCTTGTGCTCACTGTCTGGAGGATTCACAGTGAGCAAGTGGGCGTGTTGATGACATTTATTATTAATAATAATAATAATAACAATAACTTTATTTGTATAGCACCTTTAAAAACAGCAAACAGTACTTTGACATAGCAACAATCAGAATACACACACAAATACAATACAGACAAAACAAATAATAATAGTAGTAAAATCCAATGAGGTACAGTAGAACATAACAATAAATTACACATCATTAGTGTACAGAGGACAAAGGAAATTATTATTAGCTTGTTGGCTAATTAATTTAAGGTGCTTGCAAAGAAAGAAGAACAATGAGATAAAAGGATAAAAAGACAACACCAGGAAGGCAAGTCTATAAAAATGAGTTTGAAGAAGTGATTTAAAAGAGGATACTGATTCAGCAAGCCTTTTCTCCTCTCGCCTTGGAACAGTGAAGAGACCCACCCACGGATCTAAGGCTGCAAACAGGCTCGTATGGGGTCAGCATGTCTGAAATGTGACGAGCCTTAAAAGTGATTAGTAAAATCTTAAAATCAATTTCTAAAACATACAGGGAACCAGTGAAGTGAAGCTAAAATTGGAGTGGTGTGAGGCCGTCTGTTAAAACCATCGAGAAGCCTGGCTGCTGAGTTTTGAACCAGCTGGAGGCGGGAGAGGGATTTGTTCGTGATGCTGGTTAGGAGGGAGTTACAGTAATCTAAACGGGAGAATATGAGGGCGTGGACTGCGTTTTCTAGGTCTGACTGTGATAGAATATTTTGGATTTTGGAGATGGTTCTGATGTGGAGGAAGAAGGACTGAACAACTTTATTGATATGAAGGATGAAGGTGAAGTCTGAATCAAAGATGATACCTAGGTTTCTGGCAGTGGGCTTAATGTTACTGGTTAACAGACCAAGACTGATTAACAGTATTATTTTTGATTTGGAGTTGTTTAATTGGAGAAAGTTATGGGCCAACCAGCGGTTCACATCTTTCAGACAGTCAAAAACAGAAACCAGGCTTCACGGATCGTTGGGTCTCAGCGGGAGGTATATCTGTGTGTCGTCAGCATATCAACGGAGGGAAACGTTTGGAGCTACTGGATAATTTGGCCATGTGGAAGCATAAAAATAGAGAATAAAATTGGACCTAAAATGGAACCCTGTGGTACACCATAGGCTATTTGGGTTGTAGAGGAGGAGTGGTTGGCTATGGTGACCGCGCAGGTTCTGAATAAATCTTAACCTGACTCTAGCCAGATGAAACGAAAGTCATCTGGCGTTAGTCAGGTTAACTGAATCTAAAACCTTAAGTAAAACTCTGGGGTTAGAACGAATCTCTAAAATCAGGTTGGAAAAGTAGGAATTCTTTGCTTCTTTTACTGCCTTTTGATATGTTTTCATTGAGTCTTTCCATATTTCCTTAAAAACATGAATGCTGGTCTTTTTCCAATTTCTGTCATTTTTTCTACAATCTCTTTTCAGTTGGTGTGTAAAATCATTGTGCCAAGGCTGTGAATTAAAATTCTTCTTTTTCATTTTAAAAGGGGCAACAAAGTCCAGAACAGATTGACATGTTTGGTTAAAATTGGAGACCAGCTCCTTTGTTAAAATTGTGGTTAAGAGCGCTAAAAGAAGCCGAGGTAACAGGGTCAGAAAACTTAAAAGCAGACATAGAGGTCAAAGCTCGGTGGCGGACAGCTGTTCCCTTATCTGCATGTAAAACAGATAAAACCACATTGAATAAAATTGCTTGATGATCAGACACACAGATATCCTCCAATCTTAAGTTCTTGGGGCTGAGACCAGTGAATAAAACCAAGTCTGGTATCTACATATCATGCGGCTAACGCGAAACAAACAAACATCCAAGGGTGAAGAAGAATAAGGGCGATTTACAGAAAGACACCAACGGAAATGTTTAACTGGAGGGACGGCAAGATTCGGGATCAGCTGTCTGTAACACCGAAACCGTCAATTCAACAAATTTGACAAATTCAAGTCACGGCAAGAATCTCGGTTTTTAATGACCGGATTACAAACTGGCTACATGACCGTGGTGTCATCAGCATCATGTCCTGCTTCCTGCACGCTCTATCCAGGCGCCACCCCCCGTCTAACGTAGTATTCCAATAAGTGAGAACACAAATGATCATGCCTTTATACACTGGGTTCTACAAATGCTGTTGATAGTGTTAGGAAATAAAGTGGCGACAGAAACTCATACACATTATTGATGTTGCCCTGGGTAAGGGAACATTGTCTGTGGTTTTTGTGATATACAAGGGAATCATTTTCTGAATGTCTGCAAACATTTTCAGGGCGGTGAGTCCCAAGTCAGCCTTTCAGATATGACATGCAGTGAAAGCGCCTCATCATTCCAGTCAGTCAGTCAGACTTCCACACCAGAGATCCTCGTGGGCCTGGTGTACAACGCCACTACAGGACGTCTCTCGGTGGAGATCATCAAAGGCATCCATTTTAAAAACTTAGCTGTCAACAAGCCACCCAGTAAGTACTCTAAAACGTTTTATTTGAGTCATTGCCAAAAGAGCAGTGAAGAGTGTAAACAATTTTTCAACTTGTTTTCCAGATGGGAACAAAAGGGCAAGTTGAGCCTGTGCATAGAGATGTATGTTTACGCAGCCTAACAATGTACAACACGCCACTCTAATCTGCTGCTACAGCAAATGTCATAACCAATTATATTGTTTTTTCTTCAATTCAATTCAATTCAATTTTATTTATAGTGCCAAATCATAACAAAAGTTATCTCAGGACACTTTACAGAGTAGGTAAAGACCACACTCTATGACTTAGTTAAGATTTACATAGAACCAACAATTCCCCTGTAGAGTATGGTGGCAACGAAAACCTTCACTATAACAGACAGGAACGTCAGACAGACCCAGCTCTGTGGAGGACGGACATCTGTCTGCACCGGTTGGGGAGAAAGAAAAGGAGAGAGAGAGACACAAAAACAGAGACAGACACACTTCCAGTAACTATAATAATATCTATAGTAATGTGAATATGACTTATATGTTATGGCAGTTAATACAGCAGAATAGGAGAAACAAGCACAGCTAAGGTTATAGATTATAATAGTAGCAGGAAGCGTCATGCAGGACCACGGCAGCAGGCACCTCCACGATCAGCAGAGACCTGCGAGGCGACAAAGCACAAACAACTCCGTGCAATTTCTACTGATAAGCAGTCAATACAGGCCATCAACTTGTTTTTTGTATGAGCCTTTTAAGTCTTGTTTATTGTCAGTACACGTCATTCATTCATCTTAAATAAGTATATATTGCGTGAAAGACCTTTGTTGAATATATATGAAATACATGCTTTTTCCTTTTCTTTGTCAAACTGAGCCAGAGAGAACATGCACAGATTATAACTTCTCCATATAAGAAATAGTCTGATCCATCTAAGCTGCACTACCTGTTTTTCACTTCCCCCATGGCTTTGATCCCTGGTTTCCCTTATTTACTGGTCAGTTTTTGTTGGGGTCTGAGCAGCAAGTTCAAACAAACACTGCCTCTTGAACTTTGTGCAATGTTGTTGGCCCTCTGACCCTGTTTCTCTTCCCTCGCACCTTCTGTTATTTCCGCATCTGAAATTCTCTCGCCCTACTTCCCTTTTTGACATCTTGGTCCGTTGTTTTCTCTTACTGCTGTCCAACCCTTGTTGTCAGATGGGCTGTTCTGTTGTCTAAAACACTTGATAGGTGGACAGGTTTATATTATCAGAGGTGAGTCTCCTCTCCTGTTCCTGCCGCACAGAGAGGTGCGATCACTGTTCTAGACCTTCATACTATCTTCATGGATACGGTCAGTCAAACACAAAGCATTTTCCAGTATTTGCAATTTACCTTTTTTACTTTTCCGATTATTTTATTAGGGAACAAAAGTGTCCTAAACTGTGCGACTGTACTTTCTTTTCTAATTGGATTTGTTTGTTAAATATAATAAATATTGTAAATTCAGCTAGCAGCTGGTTCATTTAGCTTAGCATAGAGACTGGAACTAGGGTAAGGGTTGGGTCGAAAGGTAACAAAATCCCTCCGCTCCGTCTACGCTGATTGTCTGGCTGTTACTACAAATAAGAGATTACATTAATTAGTGTGCTTTGGAGTCGCTGGTAGGCGGAGAGTTAATTACTAGTCTAGCTTACCAGATGTACAGTGCTGGGATCAAGCCTGACATCTGGCATGTGAGAGGCGTGGAAATCCAACGATATGCGAGACCATATAATTACAGACAGAGTGAAGCTAGCTGTTTCCCCCTGTTTCCAGTCTTTATGCTAAGCTAAGCTAATGGTCTCCTGGCTGAAGACATGAGGGCTCCACCAATCTTCTTGTCTAAGTCTTGGTAAAAAGTGAATCAAAGGGCAATAGGAACTATAGCAGTAACTCGAGATTTCCTCCTTCACACCCTTTTTAAAATTTGAACACTTGTCCATGAAGATAGGCACTTGTTGTAAAACATGTTCGTTTTTGAATGTGTGTGTCTTGTTGTGCATGCAGCCCTGTAAGCACTCTCATTACCTGTGTCGTGTCAGTCTTGTGTTTGTGACAGCCATGCCTGAAGTAACACTTTTTGTGCTAACAATCTGGTTTAATCTGTGACCGATGGCCAGCTAGAAAGAAACGCTGTGTGTCACTGACTGCTGGTTTATTCAAACAATACACTTTGGCATGCTTTGGGTTTAATTTTACGTTTTTTTTCAGTTCAGCTTATGAGTAGAGCATAAATATTCTTTTTCGTGATGCACTGTACTGTCCTCCCATTAATTGCTGTGTTCCTCGTATTTGTAACTAATGACTAGCTGCCAGATTTGGATATTGTCTGTGCTTTTCTTGATAGCGTATCCACATACTGTATGGAAATTGAATTTAGAAAATAGTCACATCTGGTAACACTGAAAAAAATCTTTGTGCAAAATCCTTATGAAGGCCTTGATTGACTTTGTGCGTCTTACAAAGTGGAAAGAGCACGGCGAAAGATGCAGAGCAATTTCAGAGCTCCTTTTTCTGTAATTTCAAAACAGTACCAAGCCGACAAGTCAAGTTAATCATCAGTCGCAGCCCCTCTCATTCAGCAACAATACCAAAGAGCCATGCATCACCGCTACTGACCACTTAAGACATCCACAGCTCTACAGAGCCCATTCAGCAGCAGTCAAAAAAGAAATCAAGGCTATTTTTTTCACTGTGCTTTTATGTCAAAGAGAGCAACTGAATGTGTGATTCAAGGCGGTGAGCTCGGCGTTTGGAAGGCAGCTGGCACTCGACAGCATGAAAGCCCCGGCAATTCATTCCCTATACTCCCTCCTAGACAGGAACATAATACACAGCATTATTATGGAGTATGGTTGTAGACGAGGGGCGAAACACTCTCAAAGACCCATTGTGATTGCTAGTCTCGCCTCGTTTACTTTCCGCTGGATTTGTGGCTTCAGTTTATATCGTGATTTCTGCACCGAGATGAGGAGTGAGAAAGGAAAGTGTGAATGCTGAATCACTTGATAATGCCAGTGTTTCTCCCTTTCTCCTCTTTGCGGTTTAATGAATGAGATTTATTGGGGATATTTGGAATATGCGCTGATTTACAATCAAATAGAAGGGAGTCAGCTGGGGACAAAGCTGGGAAATGTCAAGATTATCAGTAACACAACTGCTATGTACAAGATGTAAATTCTTAAATACTGCTATTGTGATAAACGTCCAAAGATAATGATTTCTGTTTAGGTTTATTTTTTCATCCTGCTTCTGAAAGGTTAATACAATTGTCCTGACATATTAGGATTATGCACCAGTTACTGAGAACATGTTTTGTTTCAGTATGCATGCATCACGTTCTGGACAAAGAGGGTTCTGCGACACTGCCGCAGGCTCTTAAAGTCTGTGCACATGTTATGTCATTACCCTGACATCATGTCAAAGTCAGAGAAGATAAAAGTAGCTCCTGCAGCGCTCTCCTGATGAGGAACATTCATTACTAACTCACGCATTGCTAACTTTTTCTAGTCCATTTCTTCAACATTATCACCTACTTCAGGTTAGACATACTGTAGTTGCATAGCAACAAGACAGAAGTAGCGCTCCTTGCATCCTTTGAGTTCTCGGTCTTGTTATCAGGAACAGTCACAGCCGCGTTTTGCGTTTGATCAGGAGAAAACCGCATCCTATGTGGTCATGATCTTTTACATCAACTGCAGTGACATTATAACAAGAACAAATGCTTACGGGGAAAATGGGTCATACTCTGCTGCGGAGGAAACACAGCTGTAGCAGGTAGTAATGCTTTAATTCAAGAGAATACACTGCAGAAACATAACGATTTTGCACAAATGATCCAACAGCCCTCAAGTGAGGTGCCTTACATTTTAAAATATTCTGACATGTTTACATTTCCTATTTAATTGTCTACGCTTGTTTCTCGCTCAGATACATATGTTAAGCTGACCTTACTGAACTCCATGGGCCACGAGATGTCCAAGTGTAAGACATCCATCTGTCGAGGTCAGCCCAACCCAACCTACAAAGAGACGTTTGTTTTCCAGGTAGCTCTTTTCCAGCTATCGGACGTCACGCTCATCCTCTCCGTTTACAACAAGCGCAGCATGAAGCGTAAGGAGATGATCGGCTGGATTTCGCTTGGCCTCAACAGCTCTGGAGAGGAGGAGCTCACCCACTGGACTCAGATGAAAGAGTCCAAAGGACAGCAGGTTTGCCGCTGGCACAGTTTGTTGGAGTCCTAACAGCAAGGGGACACTAAATGAAGAGTGTGTGTGAGGGTAAATGCACAGAGCGGTTCACTTCCCAGACGGGCGAAAAAATGGAAGTTCAGCTGAAGAAGGTGAAGGTCAGAGGAACCACGGTCAGTGGTGAGGAAGGGAAAAGACACAGATTTTCATGGCACTGTTTGTAAAATCACTGACAGCCATTGATTAGTCATATAGGGCTAGTAATGTTTTTTTTTTTTATGAATTGCCTTGTAATGAACTCTAAGTTTCTGTAGATGGCACTCTGTTTTTGTCTGTTGAACCGGTTCAGCTGGGACCTGTTCCAAGACGTAGGTTCTGGATAAGATTGTTGCGTAAATTTTCGTCTGATAATTTTGTGTATCCACGCCTCCAGCTCAAACAACTGACGTCCAGATCAGCCTTTATCTTATCAGAAAGGATTACAACATGAAACCCTTCTATTTTGTTTTTCTGCCTGTAAACAAGGTTTATGCAGGGAATAGATTTCAGACTTAAATCATAGTAGTAGGGAGTTATTTTAATGAGGCGGTCCCACATGAACACAAATATGCCACTGAAGTTAGAACAGTTTTATCTATTTGATTATTTTAAATGAGAGATTGCTATATTGGTGTTTTTATCACTGCTTTGAATTGGGTGTGGCTTAGATGGAAACAGGTGATGTCATGTTGCCTAATACCATGCACCAACTTTAAACATGTATACAGATACTCTGTGTTGATTTCGCCCATGCACGTTTTCTGAAAGCTTACGGGTGCTGGCGAAATGGAGCAGTACCACCAGTCATCTACAATGCTGCTTCAGCTTTTACCTTTTTCCTCAGAGGTACATTATCACAGCGGCCCTCTTGTGGATGTGTTGTTCAACATCTTTGCCAACGTAAAGCACACATGGACGTTTGTGGGCAGTTACTGTTACATCGTTTGAAATGGTCATATCTATTTAAAAGGTTAGAGGAGCACAAATGAGCCTTTAGTCGGGCAACATTTGAATCTTATCCAGTTGTGGATTGTTTGCTTATGTTCCCAGTATATCAAACAAACCACACCCAGTTTCCGAGTGGCTAACTCTTAACAAATATTACCACAATATAATTTATTCTTCCAAACTTTAACTTCTTTAGCATATTTGTTAATGACTATTTAATGTTGTCGAGAAGTGCTTTGAAACCAAGTTTTCAGGGACTTTTCATGGAACGTGAAACCACGTTTAGCTTTCTTCCCCCAGCTAGCTAGCAGCAGTAAACATGGTGTCATGCTCTGTGTGTCTGAGAGAAACACAACACCACCAATGAACCTTTCCACTAAGCACTTGAGTTTGCATTTCTCCACATGTCTGTTGTTTAAGCCAGAGATGTGGCTAAATGAAGCTACTATCACCGCTCGTGTTAGCTAGCCTGTTCATCATGAAATATCGTTTTGGGCTAGAAACGCAAAAATGCATCGCTTCTCACTTCAAAGGAAGGCATTAGTGAAGCAGCTTTAATACATAGAATATGGATACAGTTAAGTTTAAATGATCATGTTATAAATGTCGCTGATTGTTATTTTGCCAAATCTTAACTCGCCACATCCCCGATGTGTCTACTACAAATTCATTGCGTTCAGTGGTTGTTGATGAATTAATTTGGAGCAAAACATCTCACCATCGTCTGAGCCTCAACGTATGTACGCAAAACATCAATAAAATCATTTTTCAGGCAAATATATTTCACGACATATGAATGACAGTGGAAGTGGAAGTGTCATTGATGTTGAGATGTAGTTGAGTAGTGATCTCTGGGAAGAAATAAGCATTTCACATTGTTAGCTGAAGAGAAAAGAGTTAGAAAAGACCAGCTTGTGGGAGCACTGACAGACTGAGATATGTTATATATGATATACAGTATATATATATATATATATATATATATATATATATATATATATACTGTATATATTCAAAGGTCCCACAGAATGACAGGCATATTCAAACACATTTGTATGGATATCTCTTTGGATATCTCTTGAATTCTAATGGTCATACATCACAGCAGTAAAGCTAACAGGTGAGCAGAAAATGTACCTGTTATAGTGTTTTACCTGCTCTGGTGCTAACAAGTGCTATGGCTGCACGCACAGAATCCCTTGCCTTATGGTTTAGTCAGTTCATACGTTTGTGTAAGTGTACCCAGTACAAACAAAAAAACAGACACGGGGCACACCCTCAGAGCACACAGACCTGCATCCATAATTACACAAAGCACACACAGCACTCAACCTCACTGAAGGGGAATTCAAGCTGGGTTCATAAGAGCCGCAGTGTGCATTGACAGAATATCTACAGGCGAAGGAGTTGTATTTTTAGCTGTGGCCACTTTCTCACTTTCCTTTAGAGACAACAGGAAACACATATACTCTTTACTGTGCCTGTGGTTGTGGTGAAAGCTAGCTTTGTGTAGTATTTACCAAGTGTGTGTGTGTGTGTGTGTGTGGGTGTGTTGACTGGAAAGGTACAGTAAAGGGAGCGTGGGGGGGGGGGGGGGGGGCTGTGAAATACAGTACATAGTTGCATTTTCTCGTTGTGTGTGTAACAATTTCTGAATTGAATAACTGTCATTTAGAACAAAGTAACCCATTTGATTGTCTGCCATATACTTTATATACAGTAAATGTTTTCTTATCTATTTTTGTATTTTGTACATGAACCCACCCTGTGAGCAATACGACCGTGGATTGCTATTGTTTATTCTGTTAGGAGTTGTGTCTTGTAGCTCTGGTGCTCTTTACAAACCCTTCTCTAAAACCAGAGAGGGGGGCGTGATATGATGGAGACCAGCAGAGCTCATCTCAGAACAATCTGTCAAGACTTTTCAGCTTTGAAGCACAGCCTTTACAGCACAACAGTGAAACACACCGTGTAAAAGACAGCCTACCCGCGCACGTAGAGGTATACGTTATATCGTTTGAATTCAAAATTTGCTGAAAGTAAAGATCCACTCTTGCAATATTGGATTCATGATCAGACTTTAGAATACGAAGTCTTCTGTCGCCCATCAACGGCCGTGCAGAAGAAGAGGAGCGATCTTGTTGAATCAACAGAAAGTGTGAAATATAAGAAATATAAATAGTGTGATCTTTCACACTGGCAGTGGGTGTCTGATGGCAGCCAAGCTCAAGACTACAAGTGAAGGAGTTTATTTTTGTGCATCCTGAAATAATGAACATAGGTGACAAAAAAGGTTCTTCAGGTTCCTCACGCCTTCCTTCACGCACAACACATCTTAGCATTAGTGTGGTTCACGTCACATTTATTTATGGACATGAAAACCAGGTCTTGACACCAGCTACGGAAGCAAAAATAGGCAGAAATGCTCCCAATTTGGCAAGCAAAGGAGGATCTAGATATGAAATGTTACAGTTGTTGAGTTATAATAATTTATTAAATGGTGGTGGTTTAAATTTGCATCTTAAATCCTTTTTTAATGTATTTTTATGGTTTGCAAATTCAGATGGAAAATGGTGCCCAAAATTAAAGAACAACTGCACTCTGGTTTCTCAAATCCAGCACGTTATTTTAAGATCTAGAATTTCAACGTGGGTCCCCTTAAAATATCAGGTTGCTAAAATTGGACCGGGAAATTCAGATGCCAAAATTCAACGAACAAAATAAAAACTTTAACCTAAAAGGACCCCGAACATTTCAATTTTCTATTTTATTTTGTGAACCTGAAAACCAAAAAACTGTTTTGAAAAAATACTGTGTTTCACTGCTATTCATTCAGAAACATTTATGGTTTAACGTGAAGTATTCAGTGGTTATTTTTCACAATTAGGTTCAGTAGGCTCACTCATCTGGGTTAAAAATCCAGTCTACTGTGGCGTTCCTCTGCTTCTGTACAAACCAACACAAAGACCACGGATCACTCTTCTTTGTTCTGCTAATCTTTCACAAGATGTGTTCCACTGAAAGGGTTTTTAAAATCCTACGTTTTTAAATGCTGCTTTTATTGGTATTTCTTTTCTTTTTAGTCTGGAAACTACCCATGCCATAGACGGCATTGGTGCCTTACTGTGTTTCACTCCGCAGCCACCTGTGTCACAGTGTCTTAATGTAACTGTACTTTTCTGGTCTGATTTGTAAAATGTCTCACAAATTGGTTTGTGATAGAGAGAATTTATATGTGATATTATTGTTTTAAAAAAAGAAAAACAAAGAACCTGTGTGGGAGCCCTTTGTTCTGCCACATCTCATGACGTGTGCATGTGTGTGTGCGTGTGTGTGTGTGTGTGTGTGTGTGACAACATGCTGACATTCACCCTATAGCTACTACGCCAGTGTTGAGCAAACATACACCTTGTACTCTGTGGCCTTCACTCTTGAACCCTTTGACTTTGTCAGGTTTTGGGCCTTCGGTGCGTTTTAAATTAGATGTGCAGTCGGCACTAATTCAGTTATTCAAGTATATAAAATGTTCACATTGTCACAAAACAACCAACAGGTGGAGCAAGTATTGCATTTTGCTGCTTATTTGGCAGTGTTTGACAAATTTGACCTTCAAACTTTGAATATTTTGACTTGTTCGTATCCAGAAAACAAACAGTTTTCTTAACTGTTCTAAGGAGCTTCTTAACTGTTGAAAGTAAAACACATTCAGTACATTTTCAACATTATATAGCCTATCATTATATCCATGATACTATTAATAACAATAAATCAAAAAGCATATTAATATGGAACACTTTGAAGCAGTTTCCTCTTAGCTGATTACAGCGTAAGCTTCATTTTTACCGCACAGACGGATCGTATCTTTCATGCTGTACGTCTTTGTTCCACTGTGCAGAGACGCTGCTGTGATGTAGGTCTGACTGACAAACCGCCCAAACCCCAACCGTTCAGTGGTAGTTTGAGCTATTATAGAAAACAAAGGTAAAGAGAGAGAAAAACAAGATCAGAGGTATAAGGTTTTTTACAATTAACTGTGTTCTCCAGCATTCCTCAGCTGAGCACAGAACAAAGCGCCCAGGGGGGAGAAATGCTGGAAAATAAGATTCAGTGGCTGCTGCTGAATCAAAGGGGAAATGCATGACAGATGAGAGGGGCTTGCTCCCTCCCCTCTCTTTGTCGGTCACATCCCTGCAGAGCAGTTCTCCAACACACAATCCATCTAAAAAAAAAAAAAGTGTAAGATTGCCTTCAGGTGCTGTCGGAATTATGACAATCACGACTTCTTATACCCAGACAAATGGGCGTTAATGTGACATTTAAGAGACTAAAGGAAAATTAACACACAAAGTAAATGAAATGATTGAAGTATAAGGTGAAATTGGTGTATGTGGGCTTATATACTGTAGACCAGGGGTGTCAAACTGATCCAGTAAAGGGCCGTGTGGCTGCAGGTTTTCATTCCAACCAAGCAAGAACACACCTGACTCGACTTACTCAATCCCCTGAACTGTCTTCACATAGTTGATTTGTTGGACCAGGTGTGTTTTTGATTGGTTGGAATGAAAACCTGCAGCCACACGGCCCTTTACTGGATCAGTTTGACATCCTTGCTGTAGACTGTAAGATGGACGACATGTCTCCCACCTACTGTACAAAAGTGGAGCCAAAATATCCCGCTTAAGGACGCTGTCACCTATATCGGTCATCTCATCCGTCATTTTGCAACCGTAGTCTGCACAGTGTGATCAAAGTCACATCCGTACACCTGCTCCTCCACCAAACACACCTGCTCGAGTCAATCCCAGCTGTCGATCATGACGTTTCGACTCGTTTTTATAGCGTGAAATAACTAAAACCAAACGTATTAAAGAAAATGACCACTTGAAGAAATATCAGCGTGATAAGAACAACCAAGAATGACAACATTTGATGATTCCTGCTGCTCTTCTTGGTCGTACGTGACTGTAAATAGAATATTTTATGGGGGTTTGGACCAGATTATTAATAATTTTTTCAATTAAACAAGAACGTGTTTCACTAAGCCATAACTTTAAAATGATGTTAACCGCCACCCTTAAAGGTTGAATATGGAGAATGAGCAGAACATCGACATCTAGTGTCTCAAGATCGTAGTCGCAACAACAAAACATAATTCCAGCAGTTGGGTTGCCAGGTTTGTTAGACCCGGTCCAGTAGCCTACAGGAGACCGGAGTCTGTTTGAGCCGGTTTGAACCCGTCCCCTCCAGCACATCACGCCATAAAAACAAGTATTGTAGAGTAGTTTGACTGACATTTACTGTTAGCCGTTACGTTAGCCGTTACAGCTAAGTAAATATGAAAGTTAGCTTACAGATCAAGGAGAAACGTAGCCATTTTGTGCGTTTTAATGCTGTTGAACGTCTTTATCTCAGTCCATGGAGTGAATGCTTGGCTTATATTGACTCTGGTTTTTGCCCGTATCTGGTCACTAAGCTGCTGGGACAAATAACGCAGCTGCAGGATTGGTAAACTCTATTTCACCCAGTGCCAGCCTACACTAGCTGCACCCAACAACAGACAACTCTGGCAACCCACAATGCTGGGCGATATCCGGCTGTTAAGTTGTGACGTAACACCCTTTCAGAATATGATTTCTGGGTCCAAGCGTCGTATTTCTACACCGCAGCAGCGCCGTGTTCCCCGTTGTTTGAACAGATCTGAGTTTTTGAAAAACAACATAATTGTCATTTTACCTCTTGCTTATGGATGAAAAATATCGTAATTGTTCACATGTTCGGCCGTTGTTGTCTGTTTTGTTTCTACGGAGCGTTTGGACCCGGAAATCGTATTTTGAAAGGGTGTTACATCAGACTTACCAGCCGGATTGGGAGAACAAACCCCTAAAACCTGTTTAAAAGTATTAATTCGAACTAAATATATATTTTATAGAAAATACACTCATTCCGTAACGCCCCGTGGGTGTATTCAATATAGCTTTTCATGAAAATTCTACATATTCAACCTTTGTTTTTAATAGATTCTGATAGTGGTTGATGAGGATAATTGCTAAAAAAAAAAAAATAATAATAATAAACAAACAAAAAAATCCCTGGTTCAAGATTTTGAAGGTTTTTCTTTGCCTCTCTTGTTCTTGCACGGCAATAAAATGATAGTAAATTCGATATGTTTAAAAATATTAATTCGAACTAAATATATTTTTTATGGAAAATATACTCATTCTGTATCCCTCAAAACGCCCCGTGGGTGTATTGAATGTAGCTTTTAATGAAAATTCTACATAATCAACCTTTATTTTTTATAGATTCTGATAGTGGTTGATGAGGATAGTTGTTAAATAAATAAATAAAATGTAAAAATAATCCCTGGTTCTAGTTTTTGCAGGTTTTTCTGTGCTCCTCTTGTTCTTGCACGGCAATAAATTGATAGCAAATTCAATATGATTAAAAATATTAATTTGAACTAAATATATTTTTTATGCAAAAGCAATACTCATTCTGTATCCCTCATAACGCTCAGTGGGTGTATTTAATATAGCTTTTTAATGAAAATTCTACATGTTCAACCTTTATTTTTTATAGATTCAAGTTTTTGCAGGTTTTTCTTTGCTTCTCTTGCTCTTGCATGGCAATAAAATTGATATTAAATCCAATATCTTTCAATTTTCTGTTAGTGAATTGCATCCTTAGAACAAAATCAAACGAAGCACCAATGCAAAAGCTGATGCAATAAATAACTCACTGTAAAAATAATAAATAAATGGAGAACCAAAGACAATTGTGAGAATTCCGAGCCGTCCGTGAACTCCTCGGCAGTAGTTCAGTGTGTGGAGGGGCCGGAGCTGCGGCGCTGCTGTTGTTGTCTCCGCCACATAGTCACGTTATGAACTGTCGACCCGGCCGGGACGACGTGAGCTGCTCGGACTCCCCTGCACGGGAAACCACCGTGAATGGACTACCTCCGCACCGGGACAACACACGGACACCTCTCTCCCCCCATTGAGGAAAAAGAAAGAAAAAACAACAACAGCTGCGCGAGGTTTTACGAGCGTGGAGATGCTTTGCGCGGGTATAGTGAGCGAAACGCGCGCGCAAGTAGAGTATTTAGACAAGTAGCTCATTAACTAGTAATTACATAAGTGGCGTTTGAAGCGCGAGCGTGCTTCGCGTGTCTGCTCGTTATAAAGGCTAAAATTAGAAACAACGCTGCCGGCGGAGGGACGCGCTGTTTTTACTCACTAGGACTTTTGCATTTTTCATCAACGCACCTTGGATTTCTGTCGCTATCACAAAGCAAGTGTGGAGGCGAGGACGAGGTCAAGACAACCCGAGACAGGTGAGACAAACGTGCCCGTGCGTGTCACGTTCAGGGGCTTTATTAATGAAAAGTTTTAAGTGTTTTTGCAACCGTGTTTATGCATTCAAGCGTCTTTGTGAGTGCAATGTAACGATGAATCCCGTCTGCGGACTCAAACTACTATTCCCCCTTATTGTTGACGCCCATTGCACCGATAAGCAACTTATTAAGTTATGGTTTTATTTTGTAAATGAATCTCATAAGGTTGTTTTCTTTATTATAGTATGTTGGTTCTGTTTAATTTGACATTTCAATCATGCAAAGTGAACAATGGCAACACACATTTGATAAGTAAAGAACAAAAGACACTTAAAATGAAACATTTAAGGCAATTCTGTTGATTTTGCAAAATAGCTTTATGCATAATTATTGTTTATGTACTTGCTGAATGCATGGTTTTGAAAAACCTGGAGTAGACTGATTAGTCTCGATGTGATACTGTAGGATTAATGAGACTCTGGCATGGCAATAGCTCACTAGTGTGACATGACAGAGACCCTGGTCCGACACATTATGCAGGCTGACATAACCAGCCACCCTCCTGGCATCCATCCAGCCTCGCTTCATTATTTTGTGGGGGGAACTGCTCCTGGCTGCAGATCCTGAAGTGGCGGTTGCCTCTATTACTGCTGCCTTGTGAAAGGACGCGGGTTTAGAAGATTTAGCTGAATTCTGAGCCGCTGTTGTAATTCTCTCCTTGATGTCATTTCTGTGCTGCCTTAATGTCACAATCGTCGACTCGCTCAGAGTGGACCATTAACACCCTGTTAGCCTCAGAGGATTAAAAAAAAACATACAGTAGCAAGTCTCATGGAGGCAGGAAATATACTATCTCCCCTCTCTCTCTCTCCTGTATCTGCTGTTCTGGTGAAAGAAAGGCTCTGAGCGCAGTGGGCTGGTAACAGGGTTGGATGCGCTTCACCTCCACTGCCAACAACATCCGGAGTCACTTGCCAGAAATTCCACCTTTTGCTTTTTTTGTTTTCCTTGGAGGTGGAATACGAATACGTAATAGTGAGGAACATCCAGCTCTGATTAAACTAACAGACCAGAGAAGACGGGCTGTAACAAGAGGAAGCACTCCTGCTCTGCGGCACGGTGGACGGGTTTCCTGGCATCGAGCATGGGCAAGTTACCATGCCAGATTCTTTCTCTTTGCCGCCTGCCAAAGCCCTCCACCCCATCGTCTTTATCAAAAGCCCTCGCTGCGATTTCCCCTCTTCCAGTTCTGTTGCGGCGCTATCAATCATATCTTGCTCCCAGCAGACTCTTCTGCTCATTAAGGATGTGAACCTGTAGGTAGCCTGCAGCCCCCCTAGCCATTCATGTCTCTCAGCGGGGAGCAGAGTCTCACATCTGGAACAGCATTTCAAAACATGGCTCTTAGCAGACGTAGTGTACACTCAAGGAAATTCAATACATTTTTAAAGGCTACCTTTCAGCAGATCTGGTGCAAGGCATAACATTAACAGCACTCAAAGTGTGTTGTTCATACACAAACGCGGAATGGTTTGTAATTTGCCAATAAGGCAGAAAAAGCAGGTGCAGTGGATAAGATTGCAATGCAAAGGAAAGTTGAGATTATCACTGAAAGACAAAAATGCTAATGGGATGTCATTGGTGATGATAGTTGTCATGAAATAGGCGGGCTTCCCATCTCATTCCCTTTGTCCCTCTCTCTCTCTCTCTGCTCTGTTTTGTGTATAAGATCTCAGCCAAGACAAGTTGAGCTGCTATAGTGTGTGTTTGTGTGTGTGTGTGTGAGGACTGCAGGGTGTAGCCCCAGACTTCTTTTTTCCCCCCTCAGGCACCACTTCCCCATCATGAATACGCCTTTGTGCTCCAGAAAGACACACAGTTAGAGGTGGACAACTTGAGAGGAAAGGAGAACACACACTTGTTTCTGCACAAGTGCAAAAGCAGAGGAAGGTATGACATGACATGTATTTATAGCTCAGACCTTATGACTTCATCTTCACCGAGAAAAAATGGATTTACAACCTGAGATCATTCTCCTTGAAATCCTGTAGTTACTCCCAAAAACTGTTTTTCTCAGAGATTCCTTCTAGGGCCTTACTCTGTGCTCCGTGTGTCTGCAGTGAATTCAGACCTGCATAACAGCATGCACTCATTTAGACGAGACAGAATTAATGCAACATGTACGAAAGCGCTCACTTGAAACTGTTTGGGAAAGGGCTTTCCAAACATACCTGGCAGGTGATTGGATGAACCATCGGTCTATCAAACGCGAGGAAAGCCTTCAGTGTCATTCTCTTCCCTCGATAAAGAAAATCTCAAATCGAATCTGGAACGGATGCTATTGCAGCATCTAAGCCAAACCCTTGAGGAGATGCCGTTGTTGTTTTAAATGAGCGGTCTCCTCTCGTGTCATTGTCGCGTGATCTTGTGTTACCGCGAGAATTCGGCAGCTGTGCAAAGGTAACAAACATGCAGGTTCAAACAAAACGCCTCATATTCCTGAATGTAACAGTTAATCCCTTATCATAAGTGGCAACATTTGTGAAGGATTTCAAGCCCCTTTCATCAGCTTTGGTAACGACCTTTCTGTTTCATACTCAAATATAAAAAATCATAGCTTGAAATTCCCTTTACAGTGTCTGTTCGGGAGTGTAAAAGGGATTTATATAATACTGTAATAACTCTGTAACTGTGTTTTCAATAACACGTTCCGATGCCCTTGTCCCTCTAATGTGCCGCATCCACCTCTGGCAGTGACGAACCCACAGACCCCTGGCCTGTTAACCCTCACAGCCACAACAAGCCGTCCCCAGATTGTCCATAATGCAGCCCCGTACAGCTGCCCTGCCACAACACATGTGTCACCACTCAGCAAGAAGAGTGCTAGGCGAAAAACCCCGGGGGCCATGAGCCCAACTTAGTCACGCCACCGCGGCCAAGACGGCCCTCCACCAACTGCAAGCTGCTCTGATGACTCCTGACAGGCTGCAAGCTGGCACAATCTAAGATGCAACCAAAAGAAAATAGCAACATAACGCAGCATAAGAGTGGAAGGGCAGGGGAAGACGCCTCTTGGTTGGCTCTTATTTTATGTCCCAACATCAGAGTATCCTTGAAAAATCTGGAAAATCCTTGATTTAGATAATAAAACCATAAAGCCTCAAATGTTAACATACATCCGTGAAAGGTTATTTCTGTTTTGGTGTCGTGAACTAAAAGGATTTATCGGTTTCATTCACAAATTGTTTGCATACACTAGTACACCACAAAACAAGAAATCAGGTGTGGACAGGTTTTTTCTGTACTCATAAAGAGCACATTAGCGTAGGATATAATAATAAGCTTCTAAGTACCAATTAGAACAACACGCATCCCTTTATTGATTATAGACATAGTCGCAGTGTTTGTTTCCAATAAATAACCAGGTAGAAAACACAGAAGATAAACAGGACTGTAGCTGAATGCATTAGCATGGAGCAGATCCCTGTTTACACTGTGGAGAAACCTGACTAACAACTTAATCACCAAGTGAATCCAAGGTTTAACCTCCTTCATGGAATCATTTCACGTACACAGAAATTCCTGAGCTCTACAACACAATAGAAACAAATAAGAGAATTTGAAAATATGTATTAAAAAACACACCCTACAGTTGTGCTTTCTTTTCACTGTCAGACAACTTAAAAGTGTTGTTGATTGTGTTTCTATTGTTCGAATCTTTATTTTTTTAAATTCTGCCTTCATTTTTCGTAATTTTCTCCCTGCGTTATCGAGAAAGTCATCAAGTATTTCCCTTGGTATCTACTTTGAAATTCCAGTATCGTGACAGCCCTACTGTCTATAGAGCTAAGCGATATGACGAAAATGAATAAAAGTCCATATTGATATTCATGGTTAGTCACTATTTCTGTTGATCTCAACATTTCCTCAAACTTTAAATATCCAGTCAGATACAGAACATTTAAACACTGGCAAATGAAAAGTCCAAATGAATAACTTAGCCTGTTTAGGGTACAGTTGGGACTGACTCGTCCGCTTTGATTGAGTAAAAAAAAGAAATACGTGACCCGAGAGATCTTTGTCATGCCTGAAAAATGTTTCGCAAATATGCATAGCCATCACGTGCGCAAGGAGGCAAGTGTCGCATTAAGTGCACCAGCCCCAGACTCGCAGCTCTGATGACGTCCCATCGAAGCTGCTTTAGTCCCTCTCTCCTCTCAGTGGAGACGTGTTGGGAGCATGGCTGTTTAACAGTGATTTACATGAAGGTTTAAAAGTCTTACTTAAGGCACACAAAACAACTCTACGTACTGTTTGTAGTCCTACACAAATCACTGCTGGATACAGTACAAGGATCTAAAATCGCACATGAATACATAAAGGAAGAGATCTGCGTGCAGTGGTCATTGATCCTGTTGCATCAAGGCTTTTGTGAAAGCCCAAAAAGCCTGGATTTTTCTGTTTTTGCACTGATTGATTTTTTGAACATACCTCTGCAAAGCATCTCTTTTTCTGTCTCATTTACCCAGCGTGGCTGTTTTTAGCGTGTAACCGCGGTCCACTCTTCTAGCAGGGGGCTAATTGTGTGCGAGAGTGTCGCAATTTTGATTCATGGCGTGCGGTGCACTGCTGTTGCTACTCTGAAGGAGAACTTGATGTCATGACACCTATTTTATATTCTCTATCTGTTGTCTCTTGCTGTGTGCTTCACCCTCTTATGCCAGCACTTGCACACTCTCCACCCCCACGCCAACAGGCATATTGATGGGATGTAGCGCCGCCATATTGAGAAGAGGTGGGCTGTATCTTGGCTTAGAGTTCTCAGTTATCAGATGATGTTGTGTCTTCTGTCTTCCTTATTTCTTTATCTCATTACTGTTCTTTCTAATTGGTATTGTGTCGAGATCAATGTGCTTTGGGTAATAGGATATGGGTTGCAGGTAGAAAGTAAATGCCTACCTTGATATTGGTATTTTGCCTTTGCTGAGCCTTTTAAAACATAATAACATACTTACATTCCAGTAGTAGACATGCTGCATATGCATACTGCACGCGTGGGAGGGTTGTTGTGACACATTGCTGCCAACTGTAGGGCATTACTGCGTATTGATAGTGTTGATAGTGACCGTAAAGCATCACTAAAGGTAGCAGTACACCGGTAAAAGTATAAGAGAAGACAGTGTAAATAATGCAAACTTTACTATGTAGGATTCGATACAATGTAATTTGGCACAGTTATTATAAATGCCTGTGACTATTTAGTAAAATGCTGCTTTTGATAACTACTCATTAAAGTTATGTTTTCTCGAATAAATGCTAGAGAATATAATCCACAATATGAAAATCATATCATGTAACTCTGTTAGTTACAGCCCTTATCATATTGTGGATAAGCTCCTAAATTTTTAACACTTTGTGTTCTTACAAACTGGTGTTTTACACTGATGGTAGATGTAATGCAAGAGAGAAGGCAGGATTCAAAGGCTAGGCTTCAAAGTGAGGCAGGTGACCAGGTGGCATTAAGATACAACAGGTACTCCACATGTGTCAGATTTCAGTTGCTCTGTCCCTGTCAAATCACATCAGTCTTCAGTCGCCGTGTGAGCAAAGGCAGCACGCATCAAGCGAAAAAAGAAATGCAAGGGAGCAGGAAAGGCCCTGCCAGTCCTAAAGTTTTCTCTTTTCCTGACGAGATTCAAAGTGCGTGGCGTGAGATCACAGAGCTCCCAGGAAGCTTGCTGTTAAGGCTCCTGTCAAGGCAACCACAGGCAACTCTTTTCAGGGCTACGCCCACTTATCTTCTCACTGGGAAGATGTATTGCTTATTTTGGTCCACCACACACACACACACACACACACACACACACACACACACACACACACACACACACACACACAGACACACAAACACACACACACACACACACACACACACACACACAGACACACAAACACACACACACACACACACACACACACACACACACACACACACACACACACACACACACACACACACATAGACAGACCCGTCTGCATCTTTACTGGGATGAGTACTGACATACACAGAGGCTGACAGTTTCAAGAGCTGACGTTGTCAAGAGTAGAACAAGGATTTGTCTCACATTGTACATATGCACATAACTTACTGTCAACGCCCTCCCCAGCGCTTTACACATATAGAATACGTTTAGATGGACTTCTCTGCCCGTCTCCACCTTCAAATGAGCCATTTTCACATTAAGCATCTCACCAATGAAATGAGCTGTAAGGCCCATGGTTCAACATACACTACAGTTATGCATCACCGTAGAACCATTTAGAGTCCCTCCACATCGTCATCAAGTCACATTTACACACAATCAGTAACAATCAGGTGCATCAGCTTAACCAAGACAAATGTTAAGATGGAGAACCGGGCAGATAATTATTATTACATTATCCATCTTGTGGAAAAAAGAAGAAAGGATTGGCTCAACATAAGTGAGGAAATTGAAGGCAATTCATTTGAAGATGTTCTTGTTTAAACCGGATGACATTTTAACAAGTTTATGCTAATTTCACTGCAACACAAAAGAGAAAAAGTAATCAAAAATGTTGCCCAGAGACACATAATTGTGTTTAATTATGGTGATCACAGTTTAGCCACACAAATGTGTAAGAACTGTGCAGTTCTTGCTGTTTCTGAAGTTCTTTGACTGCACAGATTACATGTTAGTCTTTATTAACGTGTGTTCCAGATACACTGGGTGTGTGCTCATGTCTTTTGCTGTAATGCAATATGGCAGAGCGAAATCTTACCATTACGCTCATATCCTCTGCAGAATTCCCTGTTCGACAATTTTATCTGCCTGATTCTGTGCAGCTGTTAAGTCCTGACACATTGCTGTGAAGACCCTCTCGGGCGGTCTGGGATCTATTTTGATGCAAAAACCACAGACATGAACTCTTTCACTGCTATCCGTTCCCCTAAGGCTCGGAAACACTTAGTAAAAACCTGGCCAACAGAACAGGGAGTAAACACTTAAAACACACACACACACACACACACACACACACACACACACACACACACACACACACACACACACACACACACACACACACACACACACACACACACACACACACACACACACACACACACACACACACACACACACACACACACACACACACACACACACACACACACACACACACACACACACACACACACACACACACAGTGATACAGCATACACTCAAACACATGCGGGATCGATTAGCATTTTTGAGGCCACAGAGAAAAGAGAGAACACAAAGTTTATTAGAGGCATGCTTTATACTTCCCCAGAATCCTTGGACAAATGAAATCTCCCCCCACTTTTGGCATAAATATCAGTTTTTCTTTGAATGTTTTGTATTAAACATAGGGTCAGGGCAAGTAATTGAAACCTCTAAACACTCCTAAAAAGCCACGACCGAACGAATGAAGAAAATAAGCAAATACTATTGTTTACTGTCAGGCGGTTTATTTTTCAGATGGATTTATAACACAGGTGGTGCTTTGCAGAGCACAGGGTCATATCTTACCCACCTCAATACTGCAACATAAATACCTGCGACCGCGGAGCCACCACAACTTTCATCATTAAAACCCTGCTGTGGATATTATGAAGCAATTTGGGCGAAAAATGTGAAAACAAGTAGGTGCTGGGGGGGGAGACAAGTAATGTCACCTACACAGGGAAAATCATTGTCAGCACTTTATGAAACATTAGACGTAAATGTAAATGCTAAATTTTACTAAAGCAATAAAATAATGTTAATATTTTATCCAGGGAGTGTAACTCAGCCCTCCTTTTATCAAATTCAAATCTTTGTCAATCCACTTCGCCGTGAGGCTAAGGCTAGCATCCAAACTCCAGTGTATCCAGTCACGTTAGCTCTTGAATTTGTGTGGCCACAGCGTTGTAGATTGTGGGGGCAGAGTTTAGGCTTGACATGCACGTCCTCCGCCAAATAGATGGTAGCAGCATAAGCTAGCGAATTGTTGACCAAAGTTTCGGACCTCCAACTAGGCAAAGAGCACTGGAAGGCCAGTCAATAATTCAGATAAGTCAGACTTTTATCAGAAATTTACGAGAATTTAACATTTTTGAGTTTCAAAACCTGGTGGATTTTTTTTATATTTGAGTGTGCCATACGCTTATTTGGAGCATTTTACGATACAAAAGAAAGGTGTAAAAATGCCAGAAAGGTAAGAATAACTTTAAGTATGCACTTGATGACATGCTAACAGACTGAGACTAAAGCTGACATGATAAATTTGACACATTTACCACTGTCAGTTTAGTTGAGGAAACCTTCCTTGTGATCCTTTGAAATTTGGGTCCATTGTTGCTCAGAGCTTGCTCCTGTTATGCCTGTAAAGATCTTTTTTCATCAAAATCACAAATTGCCGACTTTTGGACAAAATAACTACTCAAACGGGTCTTCTTGGTAGTGATGTTACTTGCCGTAGCAGAGTCCTCCCTTGGTTTAAAGGTAACACTCTATTATTGTTGTTTTATCACGTTGTTTCCGTCGCTGTGGCTTCCTGGTTTATTCTATTTCCAGTTTAAATGCCACTTCTGCAGAGTTGCAAGCACGCGCAGACGAGAAACACGAATGCTGTTTACATGCACAAATAATTGGGGAACTTAAGGAGTTCTCTAGGTATGTTTACCAGAGTATGAGAACCCAGATTTTACCGGGGGTATGGTCAAACTTAGAATATAATTGGGTTTTTAAACTGCATGTAAACACGCTGTGTGTGACATTCTGGTAGCGTGGCAGCGACTTTTGTGCACACATACCATGAGGCTGCGTCTGATGAAAACCTACCCATGTGTGTGAAAATCCAGATTCTGACAGTGGTTGTGTGGTGTTAGGGCACCTCAGTTGACTGTCTTAGCCTGAGTTGACTCTCCTTCTGAAATGTTTCAGGACAGTACAAGCTGTGCGTGTCTGAGTGTGTGCGCACGTCTATCTCACACTGGAGGGAGTGAGTCAATCACAGCGGCAGAAATCATCCCTGCGGGCGATCTGTCTCCACTCATGACAAGACTCCTAAGGCACTTATCTTTCCTTTCCTTGACTCATTCCGTCCATCCATCCCTCAGCCCTCCCTCTATCTCCAGCTCTCCCCATTCTCTCTTCCTCTCCTCTATCGTTCTCTGCTTCCCTCCCACGGTTTGTCTCGTGCCCTGGCACTGCAATTAACTTCTCATCATCAAAGGGTGTAATGAAAAAGAAGGCGAGATAGAGAGGTAGGGAAGCTGTGAGAGACGGAGGATAAGAAGGATGGATACAGAGGTGAAGCAGTGTCTCTCTCACACACGCTTACACGTGCATACTCACAGGTTGGCGCCCCCCTAAATCACTGTTAAACACAATCACACACACGCAGCCTATACTCGCTCTCAGTCACTCTCACCTTTCGTCGAGATACAGACAGAAAGGGAGAATGAGAGGTATGATATCCCCCCAGGAGATTATTCTCTCCGCATTCCTTGTTTTTATTTCTCAGCCCTCCATCCCTCCCTTCCTCTTTCACAGACACACACACACACTTGTTCACACTGTCTCCTCCTCCTCCTCGTCTTTGAAGAACAAGAAGTATCGCTGTACATGCAGGGAAGCTGCTCTGTCGGTATTCTCATTGTTTTTTTTCACCCCCCTCCCCCCCGGTTCAGAGAGCTGTCGACTGTGACCGCTGTTGAAAGGATGTCAGCGAGAAAGAGAGAGGGAGAGAGAGATTGAGACTGGGGGATGAAAGAGGCGGTAAAGCGGGGTGGCGGGGGGGGGGGGGGCGGGGGGGTGGTGGGTTGTTGAGATGGAGGTCCCTAAAGAGGGCAGAGGGAGTGATGGCATGCTTGTTTCTTTGTGCCCAAGCAAACGTAGCAACAGCAGCAGTGAGGGGAGGTGATGGAGAGGAAAATAGCTAAGGGTAAAAAAGCAGCTCAGGGGGGAAATGAGAAGGGCTAAAGCTGCTAATTAGCCATGGCACTAGTGCTCAATAACAGTGACATAATTGGCCCTAGTTGGTGGTCCTTTGCGGGGGAGGCCTCACACAAGTATAGTTTGACTCTGACAGCATGTAATAAAATGTGAGTAATCCATAATGCAACACGATGGATTAGGACCAAAACTGCAATAGCTGAGTCGCAGGCTCCAACTGTCAGGGGATAACCTTTCGAGTTGTGTGCTACAGTCCTTTTCTCTGTTGTTTTCACTGTTGGCCTGAAGCAAATGTAGACAATCGTGTGTATTCTCTGATACACCCGGAGTCACCAGCTGCTTCTCTGCACCCGTCATAGGTTTGATGCGTGTCCTGCCTAGATCCCACCCACTCTACTGTTGCAGCGATAAGAATGTGATCCCTCACCAGCTACCCACCTGCAAACACTGCTGTAAAACAAGACAAAGTCAATAAAAAGTAAAACAATAATGTGGAAAAATAAACAAAGTTTGTGCTTAATGTGCTCTTAAATGTACATGTACATGTGCTCCTCGGGACAAAAGCTAGCGTCAAGCCCTGATAGCTGTGTTTGATGATTCCAGACAGAACTCATTACAATCCGTTTCCATCTTCAGTCAGACGTTGCCTCCACTCTAACAGGTATGCATGCTGGGGGAAGGATTCAATTTTCTTTAACCAATCTCCAGAGACCGATGTTTGACGTCTGAATCGTAGTCATTTTAAGTCGACACTAATGCGTAGCCAAATATTCTGATTTTACTGTTTTTTTCCCCGAATGGAGCGGAGTGAAATAAAAAGAGACTGCAATGTCAGAAGATATTGAGACAGCTTGACAATGGCTTAAGTCCTGCCTGTGGCATTGATTGGCTCATCGTTAGTCCCCCTGCGGCTCTCGATAGATCAAACATTTTTACCAAGAAACCGCTTTTTCATGTCATGAAGCCCTCCAGTGACCTGCATTGTATCCTGCATCTTCAAAAACCCCTCTGCCCAAAAAACTGAATCTACTTTAAAAAAAAAATAATTCAGCTGGCTATATACTTGACCAGGCTACATACAGATCACATGGTTAAAACTCAATCACAGTGGTGATCAGGCGGGGACTCGTGAGTACCCAACTGCCATTGCAACAAAACCTTACACACATCTTTGTGTATCACGGCCCATGGTGACAGTGGTGGGCCACGTTTTTTATAACATTACATACAAGGAAAGTCGATTCTTGAACCAATGTCTGTCTTCTGGGCAGTTTGTCTTGGGAGACCCTACCGGCTATAAGTGACAAGGACCTGCAAACTCCTCCACCACAATAAAGTGGCTGTTCACAGGGGGGGGGTTGTTCCCTGGCTTGTTCATATAAGATGGAGCATAAGATTGCCACATGGATTGGTACAGCACTTGCAGTGATACAGGCATTGTAAGGCACTGTTGGAGTTGATATTAAAGCATGCTCGCTGAACCCTTAAATATAAAATGCAATGCTGTTCTATGTAATCCATTACTCCCTGGGGCTGGATGCCTAAGGTGATGTTTCAGAGGCTTTAGGTGTGTCTGATTAGTCAGTCAGAGGCAAACGCAAGAATAGCAATACAGAAATAAAACTGTTCACCCAAGCAAACCAGGGAGCTTATTGAAGCGGACATTTTAATCAGCTACCCAACGGGTGAGGCTGAGATGGTGTCGTCTCGGTTAGGTCTGTCAAGCTGGGTTGTGGGCGATGATATCTGTTGATGTGTAAAGGTAGAGGAGGGGCAGGAGAAGTTTTGAGGAGGGAGGGCGGTGACAAGGAGGTCCAGCCACTGATGCCTGAAACAGATGGCTTTGAATTCTGCATGAAGGGGAGGAATTAACAGCAAACCAAATGACAGGCATTCACTGTGATCAAAAGGATGATAGAGTTTCTCTCCTCGGATTCAAAGAATCACGACAGACTTTGTCTCTCAGGCCCCTCCGTTGCTTCTGGGCTCTTTTTTCAGATTCACAGATTGTTCACTGGACTTACCGACACTGTGCACATCTCCTTCACTTCATAAAGATTACCATGTTGTTGACACAGCTTCCCAGTGCGGCTGGATGTGTGGGATCCATTTCACCAAACGAGTGTGTTAAACATCTCGCTAGCTCTCCTACCAACCAATCGATAGGGAATTCATGGTGTGAGTGGGTGTCAGCTCTCCATCTGTGACCCATTTGTGACAGTACCATGCATATCACAGAGTTGCCAGCCCATCTGCCGATCTTTAGTGCTCGCCATTATTGCCGTTCAGATTTGTCATGCAGTTTGCACTGAAGCTGGTTACTCCTCCACGCAACACCGAAGTATCTGCCAGTATCGTAGACAAACATCTTGTTAACATTTACCACATCATTAGCAAAGCATACGCAGAATGCTTGGCAGATGTATGGAGATTATCGTGTGCTAATGTGCGAATTGATTACATATAGTATTCAAATTCTTTTACTTAATAAACTATTGTGTTTTTTTTATCCACATGTTTAAAGTGGATAAGTTTGTGTATGTTAAGTAGGGGTTTGACTAGCTTTGTTGTTTGCTTAATAATTGCCATTCTGTTTTTTTCCAGACCTGAATCAGAGAGAGAGATGACCCTAGTTTTGTCCATGAATCCTTTCCTGGACCCTGAGGGAGACCCTCCGCTCTCCACATACAAGCCCATATGGGAATCAGAGCGTTGCACCAAGACCTGCCTGTCGAACCCAACCCCACCATGCAGCTCAGAAGAGCAATTTACACAAGGTACAGACACCAAACACAGATGTTTCATTCTTAGTTCAGTCAATTATGTAAACTGGATTGAACCACATGCCTGTCCACAAAGTTATTTGATAAGGTTTACCAAGGATGCTGCGTAACATCTGATCTGATCCTTAGTTTTCAGACCTGACCCTAATTCCGCGTTCAAACAGGAAGTGATAGAAGCTGCGCGATTACATACAAAGTCAATCTGAGTACGAGATTTCAGCGCTTTACTTGCCTTACTGGCAATGTGGTAAACGCGATAAATCAAACGAGATTTGCGTCCTTTGCGTCCATTGCCTCCAACATGCGAGTTGAAATATTGAACTTTTCAGCTGAATGGCATGACACTGTGGCGCGTCAGCCAATCAGAAGGGAGGAGGGGGTGCGAGTGTGATTCCGCCGCCGACAGAAGCACTACCTTTCAACAATAGAGGAGACGTATCTCGAACAGCAGGTACACTGCAGCAACAGTGATTTTCTCAGCAATGGTGGATGAGAGTAAGGAATCAGTGGGTGAAAATTTTTTATAGAGGTGGGTTCGCATCATCATGGGGTGGAGGACGCAATTGGCACGTTTCGCGTTATAGTCCAAATAGGATCCAAATATGATCATGCACCGCTTTACCTTCTTGTCTTGTGATTTCGTTGCGTCTATCACACCCACATTTGACCCATCTGTCCGAGCCATCCATCAGTATTCGTCTGTCAGGGCTTTACTGTCATAGTTTTCGAGATGTACTCCATGAGTCAAAATGGAAGATCTGAATGTAGGTAAGCCTGCAGAATTAATTAACATGGTAGCAGGTCAACAGTATGTGCACTTGCTTTCACTACATAGTCTGTTTAATTCAAGGATTCATTTAATAACAATGTCAGTTAAACAGTCGTTTTGGTATTAACTGAGTTCCCAAAGAAACCTGTTTTGCCAGAATAGGCCGGCTACTTTTAAAGCTACGGTTTAACTGAAGCTTAACCAGGGTGACTGTTAGACTGAGTGGACTGAAACTCAATGAGCATTATAAAGATCATGAGTGTTATGAATAGATATTGTTATTATTATCATTATTTTTATTATTCTGTCTGCAGAACACTCCTGCAGGCGAGTTCCTGATCATGTTTCAGTATCAAGGATTGCATACTTCAAGAGGAAGTTTGTTGATGACGATGATGAGCCTCCATTCAGCTTCAGGACGTACTGCCAGACCGTAAGTTTTGACACATTCAAAGCGTGTCCTAGGTTACCTTTACTAACTGTAGTGGATTGTACTACTGTAAATAAACAGGGTTACAAGAAAACCATTACGGTCAGATTATTAGGTAACTGTGTCTATTAGATGTTGTTGTTAAGTGAGGTCATGGAAATCAAAGCATCCTCTCTTTAGCTATATTTATTGTAGAACATCATTTGTCACATGGTACAAAAACTGTCCATGTGTTCAACAAATATTCCCTATTCCCCCAAATGAAATGAACAGAAATACATCATGAATTCACACAATCGAGAGTGTGGGAATTACAGAAGTCACACTCGACGTTACCTCAGCCAGAGAGCGTGAACATATTTATCAGGCCAAGGCCCCACACACAGCATCTCACAGATGTAGTTTTGGATCGATTTTTTGTTCCTCACTCTCACTCCTCTTTAACTGCTTATTCAGGGTTGATTCACAGGGGCAGCAACTCCAGCAGGGGACCCCAAACTTCCTTTTCCATTTTTCCTTTTTTTTTTCCATTATGGGAATTTCTGAGAACACTATAGCAGATCAATTCTACACCTAGAATTTCAGTAAATGTTGTGCACTACTAGTACATGGGGATTCATTTTAGTGCTTATTCACAATGGCTACAATCAGAGCAGCATACAAGCCTCATAAGGAACTGCTCTGATCTGATATTATAAAGGGAGCTTTGGAATAAAGAGGTATGGAGTTGCTGCTTAATGTTGTAGCTGAAAGGTGATAATTGAAAAGGGGATTTATTCGTCTGCACATTCAACATTTCATTTGCAATTGTTAATAATGTAAAAGAGATGAAAAGTCACTCTTACTCTTACCCAAGTAATTTAAAAGTTGTTGGGAAATGCAATCTAACTGAATGTGGATGTCTGGCTTTTTAAACTAACTGAGCAGGTTTCATAGATCTAATGGAACATGTCCTTCAGGTTGCACCGGTCTTGGAGGAGCGTGCCCATGTGCTGCGCCTCTCCCTTGAGAAGATGCGATTCATCGACGACCCAGAGGCCTTCCTCCGGCGCTCTGTCCTTGTAAACAACCTCCTTCGGCGCCTGCGAGCTGAGATTCTGCTCCAGAGCACTGACTGGTGCTTCCCTCCCAACCCAGCATTTGCCACTGGCCCCTGTGTCCCAGCACCCAGCGCTAACCCCGCTCACCAGGCACTTCACGGAGCATTACCCACCCGGATCTGCTTAGCACCCCAAGCTGGACCACCTTTCCGTAAGCGCTTCAGAATGGTCCGTGGAGGACAGGGGGATCTACGCCCTGACTGTGCCCAGACTTGCTGCTGCATCTACGCAGCGGCAGCCGCTGCAGGACACTACCTCCACCTCCCCTTCTCCATGTATGATGCAGCACTCTCAGCCTGTCCGTCCACACCTCACTCCTCTTTTCTTCAGCTAGCTAGTCATAGTAAGTTAGGGCTGACATTAGCCATAGGAGAGCATGATGATGATGAGGATGATGATGTTGAGGAGGAGGAGGAAGAGAACGATGAGGAAGAGGAGAGGGAAGAGGAGGAGGAAGAAGAAGAGGATGATAGAAGAGAAGCTGGGCCTTCCCTTAATGTTGTTAAGGACAAGTCAAGCAAGAAATGTAGGACTAGGACCTTGCTGGGTCACGCACACACAAGGACAGAGGAGGACAGCTGCATGACAGATAGGGTGGAAGAGGAGGAGGAGGAGGGAGAGCAGGAGGAAGAGGAGGAAGAGGAGGAGGAGGAAGAAGAGGAGGAGGAAGACGGGCAAGTTGTGAGACCTTGTCAGTGGAACTCTACTGCCACTGAAAGGGAGCTCCACAAGGTGAGCTTTTGGCACCGCAGGGCTCACAGACAATGATTGTGCTCTCCGATAGATTACGTACATTCTAAGTCTGTTAGAATGGAAATGCAATGACGACGATTATTTCTCCTCATAGCAGATGAAGATATGAGCTACCTACACTATAGTTATGCCAAGTCAGCTTTATTTTAATGGTCTAATATGCTTCAGGATCGCACACAGACAACTCCATTCAACTCCATATTGCTAGTGTTTTGCTGAAAGGAAAAAAAATACACAAATGCTTCTTGGCCACTGTTGGCACTGGAACGTTTTCTCAAACAATTAAGTAGGCTAAGGTCTATATGGTGGGATCTTAAATCCCAAACGTGAAGTGAAGGGTCTCCAAGACCATTTCAAAGCCCCACAGCACAAAACTAAAAGGTCTAAATTGGGGCTTTACATTGGTGCACCGGTCTCATTTTAGGACCCTAAACAAGCCTATGAAATGAAGGGTTGTGGATTTGAGAGTGTGTGATTCTGTGTGTGTACGTGAGTGTGTTTGCAAGATATGATGTAGCATTTTAAAAACTTGATTTTAAGCCGTTTCTTTTTATGACACAGGGGTCACACATAACGATGTGTGCCTGTTGATTTTGACGCTGTCTCAGGCAATGGTGAGCGACTCCGCTGCAGTGGCGGCACCATGTGTATTCTTCAGATGATTTTAAGAGACAACAATCATAAACATTGGAAATGTTAAATCGCAAGTTCAAGTGCCTTAGTGTTTTTATAGATTCATGTATATTGTGTGTTAATGTAATTGTTCTCGTTACTAAGTATCTTGCATTCCAAGTGACTGCGTTTGACTGAAACAGGGCACAGGCATGTAGTTAAATGCAGGGATTCTATCAAATTTCTATGAAAGGTCAAAGCAAAGTCAATCTCCACACCCCAGATGTTTGTTGCATGTTTTCTGGCACTACCTGTGGTCTTGACAATGCACAACGTTAAAGCCAGCTTTCAAGGGCAGTGGCTAAAAGCCTTGAAAAGCTAATTATGTTAAAAACCACCTTTACATTAGTTAGATTCAATCCGAAGAGGCTTTTTATGGTTTGGTTGGTCTGTCCATTGATGAAGGTTTATCAAAGAGAGAGTAGAAGTCTGTCTGCAGCATAATTAAATCAAATTAAACTCTTAAATTTAACAAAATCCGCTCACCGGCACCCTTAGAGCTCACTAGTTAACAAATAATATCTCTCTTATCTCATTTTACAGGGATACCTCTCTGGGATCCGATGCATGAAGCTGCATGTTTGCCTGATTCTGTTTAGTAAATCTCAACCATCGGGAGCACGTGTGCAAGCATCATTTTCACACCCGCAGTTTGCAGAAAAATGGATGTAAAAACACGGTTAATCTCTTGTTGTTTGTCGTTGCATATCGATACTTGTGCCCTACTCCAGCACTCACTAGACCTGTCAATGAGAGATACGGCAAATAAAGTGCGGTTTCACCAACTGTGTTGCATCAGCGAGGTTCTCCAACGGTGCAGCTGTCGTTACGCACAGCTCTGTTGCTACTTGTAGCAACCACACCATTAATTCAGTGCATGTTTCTGAAAACCAACATCGCGTTAAAATCTAAATCGTTATTGCTATTAATCATCAGAAGGATCATTAATGATTCATTCACAGTGCGCCTTATGAAACAGATTTTACCAAATGCTTCAAAATTCAAGATAAAATGAAAATGATCATTTACAGGGAACAATGTTTCTGTATCTCAAATTATGTTCAATCTCCGCGTCATCATTTTACCAGCCGCTCTCAGCTAAAACCATGTGTGCGCTGGTCTGAAGTATGTGTGAACTGGGCACATTCTCACCACACATTCTTCCTTTATATACCAGCAGTAACTCAGTTGCTCTGCACCCGGCCGAGGAATAGTCCGTCTCTGTAACACCATTTCTACATCGGGTGTTATACGTATTAAACAAACAAGATCGTATGTGTTAATTAGTGAGCTGCGGAGGTGCTAATAGACTGATTTTGTTACCTTTGGAGAGAGTCGAGCTCGCTGTTTCCACTCCTTATGCTAAGCAAAAGGCGGTTGCTGCCTGTAGCTTCATATTAACTTTACATGACATGAGAGATGTCTTCATATTTTCCCGTCTATCTCTTAACAAGAAAGAGACTCAAGTGTTCTACCTATCACAGTATGACCTGGCTCGTAAGCATCTAGAATCGAGCATGATAGAAAGAAGTCATGGTGGTTGTGGGATATTGTCAGCATACTAAGAAGGAAACAAATAAAATAGACCCTTGAGATACACGTATACCTGTATCTCACCCTACATTTTTGCAGCAGTTGACAGACTATACATTTTCTACTTGACTAAAATCAATCAATCAAGGACAGATACAATGCAAAACCTGTTTTAATCTACGTGTATAAGCCTTTCTGTCACGATGGCATGATCAGTGGTTTCTTGTTTGTTGGTGTGTCTCATGTGGCACCTCTGAAGATCAGGGTCCTCACACTGATGACAAGCCCAAACCAAAGTTGTTTAAAAATGTACAAATTATACCAGTCAGTAGTGTTTTTTTTCTTCTTTTCGTTATTGTGACGGTACCAGAATTGGATGGTCTCAGTGGGTTTGTTAGGTGGAATTACTCCTGCCTTGCCACTACGTCCTATCTCTTCATCAGATGTACAAAAAACAACAGTTTGCATCCAAGAGACTGTTTCGGCATCGGTGACACATCTACGACTAGACGAACCGAGTACCAGCCTATCTCATTTTCATTTCTCTAAACCCTAAATGATAAACCCAGTGAATATCTGTGGTATTTTTTAAAGATGAAAAACTTGGACGGAGCAGTGTTTGTTTCCAGAGACGAGAACGTGTAACTGCATTGTCTGATATTAAAAAAAAACAAAAAAACACAAGAGCGAGTCTGCTCTGATAATTTTCTGTGATGTTCTGTGACAAGTGTAAAAGATCAGTAAAAGAAATGTTGAGAAAAATCTCGCCTCCTCCTTTATTCCTTCACCTCACAACCCTGCAGTCCACGACACAATGACATATGTGTGTGCGTTTGATTCCTTCTTATTGTCTTGCTTCCCGTCCTGCCTGTTGTTCAGCGGAGTGCGGCTATCACGGCTTATTGCACTCGCCAAATGTCTCTCAGGTGTCACTTTGACGCTCGATTCCTGTTAATCTTTTTGACATTACGCTCGGAGCAGTCACCTCCACACTCCTCCCCGCACTCACTGTCGTATCTATTGTGCCTATAAAACACACATTTGTAGGCTATGTGTGTCCCGTACAAGCTAGAGAAAAACAGGAACCATTTCACAAAACAGACTCCTGATTACTTGTTATTATGACGGCTGAAGCCACTCTATACACTGCTATACTGCTGTGTGTGTGTGTGAGTGTGTGTGTGTGTGTTTCACAGTAATGTCATCCACTGGCATTACTGGGCTTTAAGTAAAATGTTCCTTTGATCCAGCAATAGTGTTCACCATGTGCACCCTAATTACTGGATTATTTATAACACTGTGCGGGTTTTCTATGACATTGCTCCGGCTTGTTTGAAAGCAGCTAAGCCATTGTAGTGCATACTGTACAGAGAGTGTGTGAGTGTGTGTGTGTGTGTGTTTTTGGGACGCAACAGTGTGAAGTGGGGAGGTTAAATCATGGGTCTGAACATCTTGACAGCTGTGTTGCGAGGTGAGGATGGAAGATCATCTTTTTCACGACACTTGCGCCACGGGGGTGTGTGTAT
This sequence comes from Echiichthys vipera, assembly GCF_963691815.1. Classification (NCBI taxonomy): domain Eukaryota; kingdom Metazoa; phylum Chordata; class Actinopteri; order Perciformes; family Trachinidae; genus Echiichthys; species Echiichthys vipera. The sequence continues at coordinate 8,169,937 of NC_139837.1, forward strand.
GCTGCCGCTCAGCCTGCCCCCTACTTCCCCCCCGCTCCTGCTTCACATTCCTGTCATTCACTGTCTCGCATGTCACTGTACACACTATAACTGCGCTGGCTGTTTGTGTTTGTTTTTGAATAGAAATGTTTAAAAAAACAACAAACATTGTAATTTAGTTTTTATAATTCCATATTCACATGCAAATTTAAAGTGGTTCATTTGAATGGATATGTGAAATTGCTATTTGTTTGAGGTTTTATTATTATGTATGAAGTAAACCAGTGGTTCCCAACCCTTTTTGTTTGTCAGATGTCCCCCTTCAGCCCTGTCCTGTGAGCTCAAGTGCCCCCATTATTGACACCACCTATCATGTTCCAAATGACTGTTTCTTGATTATATAAAAGTGAACAGTTCTTCACACATTTGGACTAGTAACGTTCAGGTCGGTCAGGTCTGCAACATAGACTTTATACAGTGCATGGTTCACTACATTAACCCAACCATGGGACTTTTTATCGTTACATGTTTCAACAATTTATCTATTTCCATCAGATATTTCAACATTAATCCAATACTTTGAGCGATTATCTACAATAAAATCATTTATCCATGACTGTTTTGTTAAGCTAACTGTTTTGACGTGAACAATTAGATTGTTGTTCACAGCAGAGGGGAATTTAAAATTGATTCAAGCAAATTGCACATGCAAAAAGAGTACGCACAGTTGTCCGTAACCTGCACAATAACTGCATGGCTTGCTGGTCGAAACTAATGAGATGATTCTTAGCGAAATTGTCACAACTTCTAAACGTTCGTTTGAGCCGCCACATGCAAAATGATCCATTCATTTACCAAAACCTGTCAGATATCCATGTTTATTCCATAGATATCTACGTTGGGGAATGGTTTGTTGTAAAGGATATGGGGTTCCTTCCACCACACGCCCCATTTCTGAATCTGATAGAAGAGTTCTTTTGAGCACAGAGGTGGAAAGTACTGTATATGACCCAAAGGTCCCAGTAAATGTTTACCTGCAGTTGAAATCTGAATCTAAAAAGCTCAGTGTGATACGAGAAAGCAACCGGCTAGACGAAACAACATTCTTGCATAGAGAACAGTACGCAGTCAATGTCAAAAAACAAAACATAGATTAGTATAAAAGAAACATTTTCAGGGTTGGCTGCCTGAAAAAACATGAAAACAGTTTGACCAGTACGGCTCACACAATAACAAATCAACTTTTCCTTTTGGTGGCCAATTCACTGACACAATAACTAGGTTTGGAGGCATAAACGACATGTTTTGGGTGAGTGACTACCTTCTGCAGGCGTAGAGTTGTGACACTGACGCTTAGAATATTAAGACTGACTCAAAATGAGACAAAGCGACTGATAAAGACCGTAAGACTTCCCTGTTCACTATAGTTTCACACACTGTTGCAACACTTACCAACTGATTTTACATGTGGATTTAAATCAATATTGTTATAACATGTAGTTTGGCCAAGTATCCAGAATCCAGGAAGGGCTGTGTGTGTGTGTGTGTGTGTGTGTGTGTGTGTGTGTGTGTGTGTGTGTGTGTGTGTGTGTGTGTGTGTGTGTTTTGAATACTGTATGCATGTCTTCATACATAATACAATGCTTCTTCTCTCTGTCCCTTCACCCCTTCTTCCCCCCGTGCCTAAGGCAAAGACGGGGACTTGCCAAATAACACACACACACACATCGCCAGGCGAGTGCTGAGGAGAGGGGAGCTGTCATTTGTCAACAAGGAACTTTGGCAGCTCACCGTTGCCATGGGAACTGTCTGTTGCCGAGGACTGGTTTTGCATCACAAGGTCCTCGAATTGGCTCCAAAGACTCGGAGGTCCCACCCCTCCTCCACCCGCCTCACCTCTGTCTCTCGCAGCTTCAAACATATTGTCAGGTTTTTCTTTTTTCTTTTTTCCTCCCTGTTCTGCTGCCGTCCTCCTCAGAGACAGACTCCCCGTTTCATTCACCACTCAGATATTCTCATTAGCAGGAGGATTTGTATCAGCTGTTTGATTTACAACAGCTACCAGGCAGACAGACAGACAGACAGACAGACAGACGGGTAGATGGATTGACAGATAGATAGCCGGGCGGACAGATAGACAGACAGATAGATAGATAGATAGACAGACAGATAGATAGACAGATAGACAGTCAGATGGGCAGATAGATAGACAGACAGATAGATAGATAGACAGACAGATAGATAGATAGATGGACAGATAGATGGATGATAGATAGATAGATAGACAGACAGACAGACAGACAGACCGGCAGATAGATAGATAGATAGATAGATCGGCAGATAGATAGATAGATAGATAGACAGTCAGATAGACAGATGGACAGATAGATAGACAGACAGATAGATAGATAGATAGATCGGCAGACAGATAGATAGATAGATAAACAGACAGACAGACCGGCAGATAGATAGATAGACAGACAGACAGATAGATGGACAGACAGACAGATAGATAGACAGACAGATAGATAGATAGACAGACAGACAGATAGATGGACAGACAGACAGATAGATAGACAGACAGACAGATAGAAAGATAGATAGACAGACGGATAGATAGACAGACAAATAGATAGATAGATAGACAGACAGATAGATAGATAGACAGATAGATAGACAGACAGACAGATAGATAGATAGATAGACAGACAGACAGATAGATAGATAGACAGACAGACAGACAGATAGATAGACAGACAGACAGACAGATTGATAGATAGATAGATAGATAGATAGATAGATAGACAAATGCTTGTCAGTGTGTCTTTCAGATTTTCTCCATGAATCGATTAGTTGTTGTTTTGTCTATAAAATGTTCTAATATTTTAAAAAAAGATACCTCTGTAACTGAAAAATCAAAAACCCTTGAGAAGATGGATCAAGTAAATGTTTGTCATGTCTGCTTTAAAAAGGACAGAAACAATTCATCATCGCATTAGTTTTCTGTCAGTCGACCGATGAATCGACCAATCCTTTCAGCTTTAAAGTTGAGCATCGGAATTGGACAGTTTATAAAAAGTGGAATTTGGGGTTGGATCACACCCACAGGATAAATATTACCAAACACAGACTGCTTTAATCTGTTTAGTGCTACTGGTTTTGCTTATATGCTGCTGTTGTGTCGACAATTGACGCAATACACAATCGTCATTTACGGTTAAAAACTGGAAGTGCCTAATGTTTGCTAAATCATTGTGTGGTAATGAGAATGTATTAGGTAGCCTATTAATGGTGTACCTCATTAATCATGACAAATGGCTCCACGGCACATAATGCATTAGCCGCTATAAATGCTGCTGTATCACTATCAATGATTCTGGCCTGAGCCGTATTTTGTGGTCACCCCGGTAGAATCTGTAACTACAGCATCCTCATTAGGATTATTCTTTATTTTCATTATCTTTAGGATAAATATGAAAATACTGCAGATCTTCAGGTACAAACCTCTGGTGACAAGTACATGCCCTGTTATTAGTTTTCCGACAACTGCAGTCACTGAAAAATTAAAGATCCTGGGCAATTTCACAGAGATCAGACTAAAGATCAGATGCTATCAGAGAGTGTTTGATCAACACAACTAGAATACACATTAAACAACATGGACTACAGCAATGATATGCCCTCCGCAAGTGCTTACAGATTATGACGCCTGAATTTTCATCCATGTCACTGCAGCTCAAGCCCAACAAGTCGATCCCCATAGGATCAATTTGATTCAGCTTACATAACAACCACGGCTCTGTGGCTGTTGTTGGTGTTTCTGGGTCTCTCTCTCTCTCCAGCATAATGCGTCTGTATTTTCAGTGCAGACAGAAGCTGTTGGTATTTGATAAACACTTGCAATGTGGAGGATGTCCTCAATCCTTGACTGTGAAGCCCACTCCCTTTCCCCACCAATGAATCTTTCACGGTACCGAGAAAAAGTAGTGTACGAAATGTGACTGTGAGGATGAAAGAGATGCATTTTATTAGCTTTGACAACTGGATTTGAAGATTATTGGTGTCTTCAACTAAAAACCGTATTGAACAATAAATTATCTCACTGGCCTAACATTGTATTTTTCTGGCCCACAGCACAGAAATGGCTCAACAGTCGATTTTGTACATGCAACGCAAAAACAACCCACTGGCATTTGATCTTAAATGATCAAAGATGATAAAAAAAAGGCCCTCTGGAACACATTTAAAGCTGCACTACACTACTTCTGTGTGGAGTTTGCATGTTCTCCCCGTGTCTGCGTTGGTTTTCTCCGGGTTCTCCGGTTTCCTCCCACAATCCTAAAGACGTGCATGTGTTAGGTTAATTGATGACTCTAAAATTGCCCGTAGGTGTAAATGGTTGTCTGTCTCTGTTTGTGTCTATGTGCCCTGTGATAAACTGGCGTCCTGTCCAGGGTGTACCCCGCCTCATGCCCGATGTCAGCTGGGATCGGCTCCAGCCCCCCCGCGACCCCGACAGGCACAAGCGGTTGAAGATGAATGAATGATAATCATTATATTTATATTAACAAGGAGTTGCTCATGGTGACAAACACACAAATAATTATCACCCAACTCTGTGGTTCTCACTTCAATGGAGCATTTTAGCTTCTTTCAGCTAATTGTTTTGGTTTTACAGCCCACAACTTGACTGTTTTGGTTCAGTCTTACGGCTCTCATTAACATGTTTCCACACAGAGTGGAATTAAGTGAAAAAAAGGCCTGGTGAAACCACTGGACATGAACTACCCAGCACCAAACAGCAGACAACGTTAGCGATTAGCTGGGGAACATAGTGGAGTATTTAGCGGCTTGAGAGACAGATATTTTTTGGGTTGGTGGAGACCAAAAGTAGAGACAAAAGTAAGGTGAATATTGCATTCACCAGGTGGCCAGAAACACACACTAGAGTGTTGCATTGTGTCTGCTGGATGCGTAAATAGGTTATATACGACTGGTTGCGATGATGTGTTTAGAGTGTTTTTCGCACTTGCCCCAAGTGGCCAAAGAAAGTCAGACACTGTAGATTTATGCACGATTGCGGAATTTTGACAACGTTTTCTTTCACTACAACTTAATGTGCTCACTCATCAGTGGGTAAAATTGGATTATGATTTTAACCTCCTATTTCTTTGATCTTACAAAACAAAAGTTTCTAATTGGTTCCAGCCCGATTGCGTGGTATGTTAGTGGCATGTTTCTGTCATAATAGCTGAATATCCTACTTTTCTGACTTTTAGATAACAAACAGAACCCAACTGTCATCTCACCTCATGCTCAAGGTCGCAGTTATCAGATGTAGGCCTATCATTAATTAAACCTGAACTAAGGTTCATTAGTCTTTGTGCTGCCACGATAATCATTTTAGAAAATAAAGAGACAAACCCGATTTAACATTCAGACCCTTTGACACTCATTTTCTCCTCTCAACAGTGTTGAGTTGCTTTTCAAAGCAACTTTTGTCAATGTTGGTGAGATTTTCAGTGGGCAGTAAAGTATCCAGGTGTGAGGTTTAACAGTTAACAGAGTAGTAGTATGAAGTGGAAGCAGGCAAAGCCAAAGTCCACACCCTGTCTGAAGACTAATATCTTTGGCAACAATCCACGCGTTTCCTGTCGAGGACCTGAATCACTCTCCCTGTTTCAGCATGTAGCAGCAATGAGGCCTAACGGACGTGAGAGAAAGAATGAGGTTAAACGTTGGAGGAGGGGAGAGAACCGCCTGAGAGCATCCACAACATGTCCTCCCATAACCTTGTTTCTATATCTGTCCTGCCGCATCCCTGCTTCTCCTCCACACATACTGTACAACGCCAGGGATCAGCTGATGAGCTAAACATCTCTTCACCCCGCGCCCACGTGCTATTACCCAAAGTCATGTCCTTAACTGCATTGCACCATGGTCTCCTTGACTGTAAAATAATCTGGGAGGATGGGATGGAATGACAGAAATGTGAAAACTGGAGACAGAAGAAGACCTGGCAAGCCTTGATGTGAGGATGTCAGCGTTGCTCTAACCCTTTTAAGTTTCCCCCTGCTCTTATGAACCATTTTCACTCTTCACTTCTGACTTTCAAATGTCAACCTTTTTTTTCCCTTTTTGGATGCATTTATCATACGAGGCAAGCCAGGTCATCTGTGTCTGATTAATGCCACTCTCCCCGTCTCTCGGCTTGTTGTCTCCGACCCAAAGTGCTGTTTGACTGGAAATGCAGCAATTGTGTTCTGAAGCGCAAATGAGGGTGCAACTAAGCTGAAAAATAGCCCATACAGAAGGAATTCAGTAGGGCACTTTAACAAAATACAACAGTAACTGAATTGTTAACATCATTCCCCTGTGATACCAGTTTTGTCCAGTGGTCAAATCACCACTAAACATTTTCTTTTACCCCGTTTAACAAGGGAAAGTCACGAATGCTTCCTTATTCTCTGGTAGCTTGGGACAGCAGTTTTGGAATCACGCATCCACTTTCCAACAACAAAACTTCTTGGTTTAATCTACTTTGTCACTCTTTATCCCTGCAGACTCTGTCACTCTTCATACTACATCATCTTACAGCACTGCATTGAGCAGATGTGACTAATAGATAGATTGATTGATAGACTAATAAATGGTTTTACACTGAGTTAGTTAAAAGCCTGTGTGTTTTAAAGGTGCTACAGGGTGCCTTGTGCAGCAGTATCCGATACTGATGGTCACAGACACTATTTGACAATTTGGGAGTTGGAAAGGTTTGTTCTGTACCCTGAAAAAGAACTACAGCCAGCAGCCTGTTAGCTAGGCTGAAGAACTGGTAAAGGGGAAAGAGCTTACCTGGCTCAGGAGCGTACCTACTGTATGTTCCCTGGGTATTGGTCCTTTGTTTTAAAAAAAAAGGTCTGCTGGTCCCTGCTTGTCACAGAAAGGGTCCTATTTTCCCCAGTCTGTTATGTAGACCCTAACGCTACCCCCTCACCCTAACCCTAACCGTAAAATGCCGAATTCAATCCACAAAGGCAGAGGCTTATGCGACCTGGGAACAGAGCACCCTTTTTGGGAAAAAAAGGTCCAATGTTCCCATAAGTAGAGAACATAAGACCCAGGTGACATAGGGGTTACCCCCCTGGGTCTTTCTTAAGGTAAAACTAACCTGCCTACTGGCACCCTTGAAGCTAATCAGCTGCTAGTTATAGCCTCATATTTATCGTAGACATGAGAGTGTTATCAATTTCTGTCAAGTTCTCAGCAAGAAAGTAAAGCGTATGTCTCAAATCTCCAGACTCAAGTTGGCATGCAGGTAGAGCTAAATCTGGTTTGGTAAATCAAACATTGTGTAAAAAGGAACACCCCGTTATTGCCTCCGGTCCCACTGGCACTGGATTTTTTTGCATGGTGTGCAGTTTTCTGGACATCTAGCATCAGTACGTTTACAGGCTAATGTCCAATGACTCAAAATTTTAGTGGACCTATACAACTTATTCTCCAGCTCCAGTACAATGTGTTGTTTTTGTCAAAGTTTGCAATTTCTAGCATGTAGCTTGTTAGCTATGTGGATAAAATCTTACACACTGACCATAGGTTCTGTCTTGATCAGAAGTAAGAGTACCAGGCCCTCACAATCCAGCAGACTTCAGCTTGTTTTTCAGTTTAATCCACAGCTGAAATATCCACAAAGAGTTTTCTCACATGCATTAAAAAAAAAAACAACACACAGTCCTCCGAGTCATCACTGGCTGTATCCAGATAAGGAGCCTCTCTCAGATCCCTCAGTGCGCCAGCATTCATCATATTAAAGCTATGACTCAGACGGCCCTTTGCGTCACTTCTGCTGCTCTTCTCAGCCTCAAATAACCTGAAACTCCAGACTCGAATTGGCACGCAGGCTAAATTCTTATTAACTAGCTTCTCTGTCTCCTGTGTGTTTGTGGTTTTGCAAAGAATTATGGGTCCCGGTGTAATCAATTACAGCCCAGACAAACAAGGAGCGCTTGCATCAAGAAAGGTCAAAAGTACGTTGTTGATCCGTATACAATACCAATATAGTGAAAAAACACAATCATATAGAGTTGTCATTCCAGTTTTGAACACTTTTATTAAGACTAGAGAAAGTGTTACTGAGATTCTGAGGTGTTTATCTCACTGTCTTTATTCTTCACAGAACTGTTATAAATAAGCAGAACCAATGAGAATACTAATACCCAAACTCCTTTTCACAGCAACCTGCACCCTTTGCTTTCATCTAACTTCACTTCAACCCAAACCCCTTGGCATTCATTTGAAGTAAAGGGCAGGAAACATGTGCCATTTAGTCTTATCACTGTTATCACTCCCACTCATAACAGGGTTGGAATTAGAGCCATAGAGAAAAGACCTCCTACATATTATTAAAAACACATTTTCAAAGCAATGTTACCAAAAGGGAAAGAATAAAGAGATCAAAACATTGCTAATGGGATTTTACAGTGGCTTTGTAAAATGCATCAACAACTGTAGCCTCCTAGCAAAAACGGGGCATTGTTGACAGCACCCCCTGCACGTTCAATACAAATACGGTTTGGTTAGGTCCAAACGATGTTTCTGGTCTCTCTGGGAACACAAATCATGCTTTTAATTTCCAATAAAAGGAGACGGTCTCGTCTTGGCGAGGGGAGTCAAACAGAATAACTGCCCATAGTGAAAACAAACACACATTAGGACAAAAGAGGTCCAAGTTCTAACCGCAATTCTAACTTTATGGGAGATGGTGGTTATACCAAGAATCCCACATACAGAACTTTCCTCTGGACTAAGTGCATAGCAACCACCCACAACCAAACATCCAGTCTGTTTAGTGTATGTTAGAGAAACACAAGTTACACTGAGACCAACTGACACAAAATATTGCTAAAACATAAAGTAATATACAGTATGGCACTGATAAATAAATAGCCAGATACCAGAGATAACCCTATAGGCGAATCTGCTGGTTGATTTATGTGTTGTGCTCTCTACAGCGTCACTCCATCAGTCTGAAAGCCTTTTCACTGACAGTGAAAGCACAGATTCATTACTGTCGGCAGGCACCCCCTCCAACAGATGAAGGTAGCCTTTGTTAATGTGGAAGTTATTCAGTCTCAACACCGCAGCCTTCAAATGGAAAAAAAATAACCTTGTCCAACCTCCACAGTCTGGATGTTAAAGTGCTGTAAACCTAGCCAGCATTACTTGCTACCCTCTGAATATGAATCTGCTAAAGCAATGTTAAAAAAAAGTGAGATACGACAGCTGTAACGGCAGCTTGTTCACTTCCACGTACACGACCCAGATTAGTCTATAGGTCTATAAGAAAAACTTCAGCTTGATTTATCAATTTAGAAAACTATCCAATCTCATTTTTAAAGGATAAGTCCAGCGAAAATAGACCCCATGGTCTTTTTTGGCATGAAAAAACATCAAATAAGCCATCGAGACAATTTTTTTTTGTTGATCAACCATGTATAGAGAATGCCTCAAAGGGCTAACGCTGATTAGCTCAGGGCGGCACGCTGAAAGCATCCAAAACGGCCTTTTTTAACCACTAATATTGCTCAAAATAGCACCAAACCTCTGCATTGGCATGATAAGGGTCCCTAAAACAAAGCACCAACAATGTAGTTGTCAACATGGAGCTACTGGTAAGGCACAGACTTGTAAAACAGTCTCTTTTAATAAACTCCGGGTTTGCGTTTATGTGTTGGGACCCTAATCATGCTACTAGACAGGAATATTTGTAACGATCATTTAAGCCGGGCTGATTTTCAGCAGTGGCAGTGCATGCAGTATGTGTCTGATAAAAAAAACGTGTTGGGCTTTTTTTACGAGAGAGAGAGAGAGAGAGAGAGAGAGAGTGAGAGAGAGAGAGAAGGCCAGCTTCAAATAAAAATAAGTCATAGTACTTTTGATATTTTTGTTACAGATCTATAGTTGAATCATTGTATCAGTAGAAACTGGCAGGCTGCCGGGAGAAAATTTTAATTTGGTCATGTCCATACCTGTGTGTCTGTAATGTATGCCATTAAGAGAGCTCAGCATGTGGCAGCAGTTAGGAGAATAAATGTGGTTTCACTAGTGCGTAGAAATGGATATCCACCCTGCCCCTCCTCCTCCTCCTCCTCCCCATCTCCCTTTCTTTGGGCAAACACTTCGCCGCTCTCTTTGGGACCCACAAAGCCTCCGAACAATAGACGCAGTGTACTCAAGACTGTCACTGAAATTCGCCCCTGAGTGTCTCCTTAGAGTTACACCTTCCACGTGTGTGTGTAGGAGAAAATGACATCTATGTGTTCATTTTCTACATGCGAGCAGGTCTGTTCGGTTGACGGTGCCATTTCTCAGAGAACTGAAGACACATTCTTTGAGCGGTGGGCGGCCCGGAGGAAGCAGAGGGGCTTTCAGATGCTATGACAAGGTTGCTGTTTAACTTGGAGAGGCTGTCTGTTATTTCTGTCTAACCTGTGGTGAGCTGGCAACACTCTCTGAAACGAACCTGGAGGACCACTGGGAGGAAAACCAAGCGAAGGGCATGAATGGGAAGTTGGGGGCGGAGGGCTAGACACAGAGAGGGAGACCTCACACACCAAAATTTTTTAGAGGCTAACTGAAGAAAAACAAACCACACAGGGTGTTGTAAAGAGGCCTGAGAGTCATAACTGTCAAGACTCCATGACTGCACCTCTCGAAAGAACAGCCTCATTGACAAGCCTCCGGAGAACACACGCTCGCAGAACGTTGGGTTTGTATTTGTGTTGTTAATGTATTTCCATTGATGTGTGTCAGTATATGTGTGTAAATACATGCACATAAAAAGACTGTGTGTGTGTGTGTGTGTGTGTGTGTGTGTGTCTCTGTGTGTGTGTTAATGGGCTGACAGTGCTGTTTCATGTACTGTAAGGCCACAGCACAGTTTATTGAGCTATAACTGGAGATGCAACCAGACGAACACACACACACACAGTTGGATAGATAGCCCGACTTTGACTGTGTAAGCGTGAAGGCAGACAACGTAAGATTCACAATTAAAGAAAGCGGTGTGTCACAAGCCGTACACACTAAACATGGCTGGACCGTTTCATCACCTCAACCCCACGATTTGTCCTGTTGCAGCTTTAAAGCGCTGTGCTGAAGTTTTGACACGCCATAGCCCAGTTAATGTAAATTGAGTGAACTTAAGTCTCCGTTGATGACTACTTCCCCAATAATGTCTACATTACACATGAATCTCACCGTTTGACACGTAGGGCTACCCAGGGCATTGACATGTGACGCCAAACGGTCCAGACAAAACAACACTTAAGAGTTGGGATGAGAGCGGGTGTGAGTTTTCATCCACAGGATTCAGTAAATTCCATCTTTGAGCAACTGGCCTTTTCCACCACTGCAGCTCAGAAAAGGAAACAGTGTCCGTGACAACACAAAGAAGGAATTTGTCACCGAACTTCAGCTTTTGGGTCCATTTTTGCACAAACAAGCACTGAGGAGTTTGTCCTCCATCACTCACATTGGTATTGCTTTTTGGACCGTGCCGACAGGAGGAAAGCACGCTCCGACTATTAACCTCATACAAATGGGTATGTGAGTGTTATTTTAAGATAAACTTAAACTCATTGCACTTCCTGCCATGCACAGGTGTATTATCCCGTGCAGTGCAATTGCTGCCTCAAGGAATATACAGTATTGTTACAGTCTGTACTAACAACTGTGTGTTTTTCATTACCATAACAAACATATGCAAGTGCAAGGTAAACTGGGAAGGTGCTTGAAGGCCCATCATCTTTTGTTTTTCGACACTTTTTTTTACTGAAAAATACTCATGTTATATAAGCCGGAAGTGAAGAAACATCCTGTCTGCCTGAACAACAGGCTATTTCCCTGAACATTGCGCTTAGGCATGTTCTTTTTCATATATGCTCCTGTTCTGGGCTCAAAAATGTTACTGCACATTCAAATCTGTCTCTGCATACTCTCAAATCAGATTGGTTTTGTTCTGTCCTCATGCAATCCTTTGGTTATAAGAAAGCCATATTGATTTCCGTATGTCTTCATCTGTGTGTGTGTGTGTGTGTGTGTGTGTGTGTGTGTGTGTGTGTGTGTGTGTGTGTGTGTGCAAGCTTTTTTTTTGTTTCAGAGCTCTAAACAAGGTAAGCGTTGTCCAGTCGCGGGCCTCCAGCCAGGGTGCTTCCTTTACCCACCAGGCTTTATTGTTTTTCAGGCCCTCTCTGCTCAGCGGGAGGATGTTGTCTGTTTCTTGATTCTCATACCGGCCCCTCTCGACACGCACTCTCACACACACACACACACACACACACACACACACACACACACACACACACACACACACACACACACACACACACACACACACACACACGCACACACACACACACACTCACACACACACACACACACACGCACACCATTCATGTGGGAAAGAATGGGCCCAGTCTGGATTAGGCTATTCCCCTGCGTAACACTAGACAAGGCATTCAATATCTCCAGCTTCTCTGTCCAAACAGTGTCTTGGCACCGGCTCAGTGGAGGGCTGGAAAATCCCAGAGCTGCTGTCGAGTTTTTGGTGTGACCCGCTCTTTTATTATAACGACTCTATAAATGCTTACAGACCCTCAACTTGGCCCCCCGCCCGAGGAGGGGATTCAAATAAAAAAAAAACAGAGTTATTCAAACACATTATGTACACACCGCAGTTAAGTGCGTGCAAGACTTAACAAACACAGGTGAAGATACGACAAAACACACAAGCTGTCTATTCTTCCACTGTGTCCACTTTTCTCATCAGGAGTCAAGCAGTGGCAGCTGGGAAAGAGACAGCTGGGACTCCTTAGTTTTGCTCCTCTGCCTCTACACACACGCACGCACACACACACACACACACACACACACAGGCACGCACGCACACACAGGGGGATTGAAAAATGAGAGCCAGGCTTTTAGAACTAAGGAATCACATGACACACACATAAAAACATCATTTCTCATGCGCCCTGGAAAGAAAACGATCAGTGATGTGGGAGGAAGAAGTATAAAGAGGGGAGAGGTGGAGGGGGGAAAGAGAGCAGTTCAGTGAGTTCATAGAAAGCCATCAAGCTCGGCTGCGCTTTCCCCCCTAAATCTATTGTTTCTGCGAGCGCTGTGAGGCTACGGAGGCTATCGAAGCACTCAGAGGCCCTCACCTCGTTGAAGTGTTTTCAGCCACTTGCTTCTCGTCCTGACCAGCGTTGGAAACTCACAGGAAGACAAATAAAAAGAGAAGTTTTTCCCCTCCACAGCCCCTCCCTATCGTTCCCCTACCTCGTAACATCTGGGAAATCCTCATCTGGCAGCAGCAGTGCGATGCTGTCTGACTTCTCTTTCCCCTCCCCTTCTCAGCCTTTTCTCTTTCAGCACCTCTGGATTCCTCCCGCATCTTTTTCCACTCGCACTTCAAACTTTTTACGTGTCTTCTGAGTTCTTGCTTCTCTGTGAGAGTTTCTGTTCGGTGATTTTGTTGGCAAAGTTGTGGAAGTTTTTATTGCATCTTGTTTCTCACCTTCTATTCTTTCCCTCCAAAGCCCATTTCTATTTTAAGGAAGTCATCAGAGACCCCTCTCTTTTCCCTCTCTTTTCCTAGAACTCCTTCTCAAACACGGTTGGTGAATCTTACTGGACCATTAAGTAACATAAACACTAATACTATAGCCTATATTAAAAGATACGTTTGACTGTCATTTGATTGCTGAAAGTTAGATGAAGCGATTGAAATAGACCTACCATGGTACACATGAAGCTAGCGACCGTTAGCCTAGCTTAGCATTAAAGCTGTAATCCATGAGGATTGAGATACCTTGCTTCTAGCAGCCTCGTTGGCCGTACAATGCAAATGGGGGCGAACCTGTTCTGTCGGGCCTCAATCTTGTCACGTTCACGGTCACTAGCTGTGTTCGATATCGTTCCCTCATTCACTCACTCACTATCACATCTTCATCTACATATTTTTCATCGATAAGAAAGAGGTAAAATGACAATTAAGTTGTTTTTCAAAAACTCAGATCTGTTCAAACAACGGGGAACACGGCACTGCTGCGTTGTAGAAATACGGGGTTTCGACCGGCTTGGACCCGGACATCATATTTTGAAAGGGTGTTAAGTAACGACTTAACAGCCGGATAGACCTGAATACCCAGGTGTAACGACTCGCCTGCTTACGATATCTCAACGCTGATTGGCTGCCGCGACACAGCGTCACGCAATGTTGCTTGAGAAGTTCAAATTTTTCAACTTCAAACGACTCGCGCAATGAGGCAATGAACGCGATGGTCGCTTCATCGCATCACTCTTATTGCCCGTCATTGCGTCATTTACATTGATCTTGAATGGCAGCTTGGCGCTTTCATCCCCTCCATCTCTTTTGGTGTGAATGTGTAACCAAGGTTAGTTAAACCCCAGGCATTTGTAGTCAATTATCCGTGTATGAATTAATGTTTTAAGCCTCATCTCATCTCATCTTCATCCTCTTATCCGGGGTCGGGTCGCGGGGGCAGCAGCTTTAGCAGGGGACCCCATACTTCCCTTTCCCGGGCCACATTAACCAGCTCTAACTGGGGGATCCTGAGGCGTTCCCAGGCCAGTGTGGAGATATAATCTCTCCACCTGGTCCTGGGTCTTCCCCGAGGCCTCCTCCCAACTGGACATGCCTGGAACACCTCCCTAGGGAGGCGCCCAGGGGGCATCCTTACCAGATGATCCTGAACCACCTCAACTGGCTCCTTTCAACGCAAAGGAGCAGCGGCTCTACCCCGAGTTCCTCTCGGATGCTGAACTTCTCACCCTATCTCTAAGGGCGACCCCAGCCACCCTCCTGAGAAAACCCATTTCAGCCGCTTGTACCCGCAACCATGTTCTTTCGGTCCTGACCCAGCTTTCATGACCATAGGTGAGAGTAGGAACGAAGATTGACCGGTAGATCGAGAACTTTGCCTTCCGGCTCAGCTCTCTTTTCGTCACATCGGTGCGGTAGAGCGACTGCAACACCGCCCCCGCTGCTCCGATTCTCCGGCCAAACTCACGCTCCATCGTCCCCTCACTCGTGAACATGATCCCGAGGTACTTGAACTCCTTCACTTGGGGTATGTTTTAAGTATTCTCTAAAATCTAAGTAATTTTTTCATGAGAGGGGAGCAGTAAAAATATATTCTCCTACAGACAAAGCTGTATATGCGTTACTGTCTCTTGAAATTAGGTGGCCGTTTTTTCTGCGCTGTTTTCGGTGAGAGAAAATCTGACGGGAGTGTGCATCTCACCTTAGACCCGATCTTTGTGAGCCCCTCTCCACTGATGTCTGGTGCAGTTGTGTTAGTAACTGGAGGAAAAGAAACGTAAGAGTTTAACTGATACATAAAAATGAACAGTTAGAAGTCAGAAACTGAAGACAGAGAGACAGAAGAGACCGTCGGTGTGCCGCGAGTTCGAGTAGGACCACGTGAGTTGCGTAAACAATAGAAATCCCGGTGAGTCAAGATCAACATATTAACCTGCTAACAAGATCAACGTATTAGCATGCTAACAAGATCAATGCATTAGCATGATAACAAGATCAACGTATTAGCATGATAACAAGATCAACGTATTAGCATGCTAACAAGATCAATGCATTAGCATGATAACAAGATCAACGTATTAGCATGATAACAAGATCAACGTATTAGCATGCTAACAAGATCAACGTATTAGCATGCTAACAAGATCAACGTATTAGCATGATAACAAGATCAACGTATTAGCATGCTAACAAGATCAACGTATTAGCATGCTAACAAGATCAACGTATTAGCATGATAACAAGATCAACGTATTAGCATGATAACAAGATCAACGTATTAGCATGCTAACAAGATCAACGTATTAGCATGATAACAAGATCAACGTATTAGCATGCTAACAAGATCAACGTATTAGCATGATAACAAGATCAACGTATTAGCATGCTAACAGAGAGCTACAAAAAATAACTTGAGAATTAGCCTTAAATACTCTCTAAAACCAGTCGGGACAGACTTGAACTGGTCTGAATGATCTTTTAATGTTTAAACCTGTGTTAATTGTTTAGGAATATTGTGCTGCTAGTTCATTGTTGTGTGTAAACCTTTTTTATGGCCGCTAACAAAAGTTATCCCAGGACACTACAGAGTAGGTAAAGACCACACTCTATGACTTATTTATGATTTACATAGACCCAACAATTCCCCCGTAGAGTACAGTGGCAACAAAAACCTTCACTACAACAGACAGGAACGTCAGACAGACCCAGCTCTGTGGAGGACGCACATCTGTCTGCACCAGTTGGGGAGGAAGAAAAGGAGAGAAAAGATGGACAGAGAGAGACAAAGACAGACAGACACACTTACAGAGATGCGTAACAGTAACTATAATAATATCTATAGTAATGTGAATATGACTTGTATGTTATGGCAGTTAATGCAGCAGAATAGTAGGAACACGCACAGCTAAGGTGATAGAAAATGAAAATGATAATTATGACAAACATGATCAATGATGAGTAGCTGCAATAGCAGCTATGGTACAGCTACACACACCACTGATGGTGTTTTTATGGCTACAAGTTTTATAGTTTATAAGACTAGTGACAGTATAAATGACTAATAGTTATAGAAGTAGCAGGAAGCGTCATGCAGGACCACGGCAGCAGGCACCACCACGATCAGCAGAGACCATAAGGTTTAACCAAGGTTTTTTTGCATGTGATTGCAACTTTCCATGTGGCTAAGTATAAACGTTACCTTTGTACCAAGAACACATTAGGCAAGGCAATGGCAGAGACAAGAAGGAAACATGTAACTCACAAGACAGAGAGAAAACGATTGGCTATTTGGGATTTATAATCACTCTTGTCAGTGCTGCATCTTCAGACTGTTAAGGGCGCACTCACACTGTCCTTCCGCACCGTGCCCCGAGCCCGTTTGTACTCACACTGCCTGGGCCTCGTTTCTGTTCATACGTCATCACTTTGTAACACGTCACACGCATTGATTGACGTCATCGCGATGCGTCGCTTTGTTTCCAAATCTTTCCATAGACCTCAGAGTTTTTGTGCGTCTTGTCGACTGTTTTTGAATATTTTCATCCGACCAAATCTGCAGTAAACACTCCACCTCCGCATCACACCAACATGAACCTTTCGCCGCAATTGTTGATGTTGTTAAATGTCCGCGCATGGTCCCTCCTTCTATTTTCTATGTCCGAACAGGCACATATAAATTACCTCAGAACCGCCGTAGGCGTTGTGCTCGTACATGTGCAAAGCGCTCTACAAAAACGGCCACCTCTCTCAGATGGGCCGTGGACGCAGTTATGCGCGGAGCGGTTGCACTCGCACTGGTCAAACGCACTAGGCTTGACCCGAAAAACCTGTTTTGGCCCGGTGCGGAAGGACAGTGTGAGTGCGCCCTAAGAAGATGGCATGATATGGAGCAGAGGACGTCGCTTATACATGCACTTCATTACCACCAACTCTCTGAAGATGCAAACTAACTGAATGTGGCTATTAGCACTGACGTGAATTTCACATTCCACTGTCATGTATCCACTGTTTGAATAAAAATATAGATCAGGCTTGAGGCGCTGTGTGTTTTAGCAGCCTGGGGCGTCTTTTTGTATCTGTTTTCAATGAGTGAAACATTTTACTGGCTTAATTTTGCATTGCTGCTGTTGAGTTGCTAAGGGCTTAATCAGTTACTGACACATCAAAGCCGTGTTTCTCGCCTCAGAAAGGGAAGAGAGTTCACAGCTAAAGGAGAATTTTATCCTTCTTATCAAGCACGACGTAAATCCTCAGGCAGAAATATGACGAGTTTGGACAATAAACTGCACGTACTGTTTATGTATTAATGGTTACGAACAAGTCTTCAATAATGTCATTTCAAAGATTTGGAGTAAAACGACAGCCCATTGTATCCTCTTAACCAAAAATGGGGTTGAAATTGTCCAGACCTCTGCCAAAAGGTCTGGTTACAGAAAATGAACTCCAAACAAACTGTTGCTACACTTTCTTTTTTTCAGGTGATGTACCATCTATGAGGAGTTTAAAAAGACCAAACATGTAACAGCTGCACGACCGGTTGTATCCAAACAACAGTCAGTAAGGCACCAGATGAAAGGATGTAATGAGTACTGGATCTCGCCACGCTGTCAAATGCTAGAGCCAGAAAATCCAAATCTGACGAGTGAGTTTAATGCTGAGGTTCCTCGAAATAGTTCCACAACATATTGTACACCTCTGTCTTCAGTATACCCATTATTAATCATAATTACTCGTCTCCTTCTTCCAATCCAATCTTTCTCTCTGTTTTTGTTTGATTTGGCCAATGACGTGCTGTGAAAGCAATCCTCCCCAGTGAAGCCAGTCACGGTTGACCACTTTGACTCCCTTTACTGGAGCAAAGCAGAGCAGAGCAGAGCAGCCACATCTGGCAAACGGTTCTCACATCTGGTTTGTGTATCAGCTCCTTGCACGGCCGTCTACCACAGAGTCTGATCGCATACCTCGGAGACGTGAGATGAGCTACAGGCGCTCCACTCCCGGGAAGAGAAGCTGGTTGGTGGTGAGCAAGTTCATGTTGACAAGCTAGACAGACAAGGCAGGAAATGCCACTCACTGACAAAGTGTCAGAAAGTGAAGAAGCTGTATGTTTTATTGGGGCTAAGAACTCTCTACTTTCTTTGAATTTTTTATTTACGGCAGCAGTTTCTTGAAAGGGATCTAGAAGGCAAAATGTCTTATATAGGTTTCAATCTTCCACCATAAAATAAAGGAAGACTTTGGGTCTTTAAGGCAATATATAAAATAGTTTGGCAATCACAATGAACATAATTGAGGCCAGACCAGCGCCATTAAATTAAATGAAAACTTTGCCTGGATAAGGTCAAAGAATTACATTGGTATGAATATAAAATTCATCACGCAGAAAGACACAAAGCAGTAGTTTACTAATGCCGTTTGGTCCTCATCTGTTGGATTTGACTGCTTTTCAACAGTTGCATGTAATGTAACAGTGCCCCCTTGTGCCCATCCTGTATTCTGCACTTAGAGGACAATGACAGATGCCTTTATGTGAGAATAAGGATCCCATCATGTTGATGGAGTAACATGGCGACAGGCCTTTTTCACCCAACACATTTTGACTGAGTAGTAGTAGAAGAGAGAGCAAAGGTGTAAATAATGGGAACGCCTCGGGATCCCCCAGTTAGAGCTGGTTAATGTGGCCCGGGAAAGGGAAGTTTGAGGTCCCCTGCTAAAGCTGCTGCCCCCACGACCCGACCCCGGATAAGAGGATGAAGATGAGATGAATTCCATTTAGCTGCTTTGATTTCAGGGTCCTGGTGCACGCTGGCTCACTCACTGGAACATTTGAATAGAAAGTAGTTTTATCAGCTGCTAGGGCACAGTTATCATGAAAATCCTGATCCTTAAAATACTCTGTGTATTTTAATTCTGCATAAAAGCAACACAAAATGCAAGTACAAATATCTTTACTTGATACTGAGTCATCTACTGTTATCAACATGGCTGTAATAAGGTGCTTTCCTAAAGAGCTCGCGGACATGTCCAAAAGTCCAAAACCCTTTTATAGAAAATATATGAGCCAGGTGCCATAACCTTCCGAACATAAACGTTTACTTGGCTTCATAAATCTGGTAATATCATTAAAGGATCTGATCCTCTTTAAATTCAATTAGTATGAATCCCACCGCCACCACATGATACTGAAAATACAAATGTGACAATCAGGTTAGTTTTTTTATTTATTTTTTTATTTCATGCAAAAGTCCTTCAATAATCCTTTTTCATTATAAAATGTTGACACTTTTTTTCTAAGGCAACATAATAAGACTGCTGTGAAATCTCTACATAAACTTTCAAAGCAAACATCTAGCCAACATCTTACCACGTCCTGACCCTACTGTTGATTTTAATCACAAACTACCACGTACCAAACATGTAGCTCTACAAGAGGCACTGGCACAACACTTGAATGCACCGTGAGCTCTCGTTTGGGCAGACAGCAGGGAAAGAGCTCCTTTCTCATTCCAGTGAAAATCACTTTTTTAATTTGGTGTCAAAGCGAAAGCTATTTTGAACCTGGATAATACAGCAACATTATAATTATTCTTCCATTATTATTTGGGTAAACTCAATTTACTGTGCTGCACAAGTGAAAAAGATTCAACTTTCTGTCACTTTTGGAGCAACAGATTTCAAAGATGGAGCAGAAAACAACACTTTTCAAATATCTTTGGTTTATAACACAACTTTAAAGACCGTTGGATTGTTGTGTTGTTACTGTAATGCAACCATCTGCATTTGTAATCAGTTTTAGTACAGTCACTGGCTTTCTGAGTATTCCTAAAATGATTTATGGATCCTCAGTAGGACGAATAAGTGCTCACTCTCACTCCTGGCCTGTTGTACGTTCATTTGTGACCAGAACACGTAAAAGGCGGATTTTGGCTCAAATAACGTAAACATAAAATAGGAGACACTAGAGTCCTGTTAAACAAAATTGAAATTGCTACAACAAGTCAGATTCCTTTCAAATATGAGAAGTTGTTCTTCTCAAGAGCAGGCTTTGTTGTTTTTCAGCTTCAGAGAGGTCATTTAGCTGTGGAGCGGGAGGGGATTTGGAGAGGTGGCCAAGGACACTTCAGGGTGGAGGGTTGTTGATCGGACCGACAGTCAGGTACTGATTTGATCCAAACAGGTTAAATAGGCCTTTTCTTTTTAAAATAAGTTCAGGGTGAGTCACAATCGTCACTGTCTGTTCTCTGGTCTTATTCAAATGACATCCACCAAGGTGAGCACAATTCCTGTTTAACACGGGGGGGACCGCCATAAAAGTGATGCTAATGAACTCAAACTGCCTTCGTGCTGTGCCAGATTTGCCTGAACCTAAAGAAAGGCAGTAGGCCAGAAGGTGATTTGGTGTTTTGTTTTTCTTTCCAAGCTCCAAGATACAGTAATGTTATTCACAAAGCACAGATGCTTTATCTGTTTTTAAGACCCTTGTGGTAAAAATACAAAATATAATCGTCTAATATATCTTAGCGCTTTGTACATTACTGGTGATTAAGTGTTCCATCATGAGGAATATCACTGATGTACAGCACCATTTCCAAACATCCTCATGGCGGATGTCAAAGGAGGGAAGCAGGGAGGAGATGAGGTAAACACAAAAGCAGCACACGGCACATTGGGGAAATTCCAGATATGGGCAACTGTTAACAGTGGTCCGACACTTTTGGCATATATTTTTCAAACTAGCTTTGACCTTTCTGGACTGTTACTATTTGAAAGTTTTAGAAACACACTGTGTTTTACGTTTCACAGAGACATCACAATGTTCCCGGTAAAGCCAAACATTTTAGCATACGTCCCTTTACAATCATTACAAATTAAAACATAGCAAATTATATTAATTACAACTTTTGAGACCATAGACAAAAAAACAATCACTGATTATATATTATTACTACTAGCTACTGGCACTGCCATGCTTGTGTATGCTCATGAGTAACACAAACTATCATGATTTTAGTGCCAATATGCTTTTAAGATGAAATGTCTCTTAAAAACGTATTCAAATTGAATTTTACTCATATCTGGAGGACAGCAGTGGCATGTTCAGACTTAAAGAGGACAAAGAGCTATCATTTTCTTCGCAGTGTGTGTAGCAAGTTGGTGGGATGGGCTCTTAGGCGGTCTTCTTACAGACATGGATGAAGTAGCACGGGGCCTGGGACTTGCCGGGGACGTATGTCTTGAAATCTCCGTAGACGCTGTGCTCCATTTTGCCGCTGAAAGCCTCGTTCAGCAAAGCTGTAAAGCTCTCCAGACGGTGAGGGTAGTAGGACAGACGGAATTTACTGCAGAGGACAAACGGAGCATGCAAACATTGAAATTCCTCCAGCCACTCTTTAAAGGTTACTTGCTATTGTGTCTGACGTGTTTGGTGAGAGAATCCAACGACCTTGACTGTAAGGTATTTCAGAAAACAACATTATGAGAGTCTTCACAGGGGAAAAAAAGAGACAAATACCAAATATTCAAAGGGTCACACGTCATCTCTGTTATTATACCCTAACAAATGCATGTTTATGATGCCTGAAGAGCCAGTTATTTGATAATGCCAGAACATATAAAGCAAACAATGATGCTTGGGATGATTTATAAATGGTGTCATAAAGTTATTTATTTTATACTCATTCCTTATTTAAATGGTCAGCAATTTACTGATAATAAACACGTTTATATAGCTATTCATCTTGTTTTTATTGTTTTTTGTGTTCATTTCTAGAACTGGTAATATTCTTTCATAAACTCATTTGTTTAGGAAAGCAGCCTTCTGAGTACGTTTGCAGAGTCAGACCTGAAACACAGGGCGTACTCACACTTTCCATCTGTACTGTGCCCAAGCACGTTTCACGGGTAGAGTCTAGTTCGTTTGACCAGTGTTAGTGGCCGGTTTGGGAGAGGTGGGCTTTCGTAAAGCACGTTTGCACGTGTGCGAGCACGAGCGTGCGCACGTGTACGAGCATGTGTACGAGCATGCGCACGTGTACGAGCACGAGGTCTACGGCGGTTCTGACGTCATTTTATGTGCGCCTGTTCAGACAGAAAAAAGGACGTAGCATGTGCTGACATTTAAAACAATGGCGGCGAAAGGTTCACATTGGTGTGATGCGGAGGTGGAGTGTTTACTGCAGATTTGGTCGGATGAAAATATTCAAAAACAGTCGGACAAGATGCACAAAAACTGAGGTCTATGGAAAGATTTGTAAACAAAGTGACGCATCCCGATGACGTCAATCAATGCGTGTGACGTGTTACGGCGTGATGACGTATAGGCAGCAAGAAGCATTCGCCGAGGCCCAGGTAGTGTGAGTACAAACGGGCCTGGCCCGCAAGGGGAGAGGGAGGTGGGACAAGTACCCTAAAGCACGGGGCACGGGACGGATGGACAGTGCGATTGCGCCCTAAGAATCGTGCTTCACTTTAGAATGAGCCCTTCATATCTACATTGGGACATAGTGCTTCCACAGAGCCTGCCATGTTGCAACGCCATGTTTCTACAGTAGAAAACACTGGCTCTGGAGAGGGAAATTTGTTTTTTGTGTGACCTGAAGACCACTGTAGCATTGTGGACCGCTAGATGCCACTAAATGCTACACACTGCTCCTTTAATTTGCCAAAAACAGACATAAATGCCTGGTTATTTTATCTATTAGCAATGAATCAATTGATTCTCCAGAAACTGTGCAAGCAATATAAAAATCATACACTCATAGAAGGCTTGTTTTTTCTTCCCATAGTGTCCAGCCCTAATGCTGTGTGCGTGCTGACCTACCTGACTTCAGGAAGATTGTGGAGGGTAGCTTTGGGCACTTGGATGGTGTAGTCAAGAGTGATCATGTGGGGCTTATTGTTGACCCACAGCACCGAAGTGGAGATGTCCTGAGTTAGATCACTCTGCAGCGCAACACAAACACACATGAAACATGTCCATCAGCATTAGGCACCAAAAAAAACTTTTCTTCAGTAGTGAGTGAGCAGTGACTGAACAACACCAGGACTACCTCCTATTGTTAGAGTACAGGGTTGGAGATGAGAGCAGACTCTGGGATTACAGAGGTATCAGTAGTAGATTTTGCTCTAGCACACAGCTGTTGATTTAGTATTTCTATTTAGGCCTTCCAGCTGGTTAGTTTCTATTTTGGCTTGATTAAAGAATATGGAACTTGTTTTGTGGAGAAGTAATCAAATATGACTCATTGCTGTTGGCACCAGCAGTAATATCTGTATATTTCCATCTAATCTTTCTCCAAATTGCCAAAAAGATTGATAATAAATTGCAGGATTGGTTATTTTATTTAACTTAAGATATCAACACACTGTAAGCCATCATGGTACTAATAGTCAATGCAAATAAATGTGCATTTAGCTACAAAGTACTGTAGATGCTACATATTATTTTAAGCTACATAACATACTTTTCCAACTTTCCAAATTGGTATTTTTCTTTGGTACTCCGCATTTCCTTCTGTTTCTCTAGGACCACTTTCATAGAAAATCTCACAATATCCGGCGGTTTCTGGAGAGAGATTTAGGTCTTAAACTCAGCTGCTGCTAGGGATAGTGTAAAAATCCCTTGGTAAACAATTGTCTGTCCAACTCCTCTTCGCAAAACACTGAAGACTCAGATAGAGCAGGCATTAAGATTGAAAAGTTTTTGGACCGGTCAGGCTGAGGGCTTTGATCTTCTTTGATATCTTTCAGTAGTCTCTTATAACTGTGAAAACGTCTTTTCCATCTAAAAAAAAGCCTTTAACGCCGTTCTCTGCTCTTTCAATGAGGACATACTCTCCTGCTCTGATGTAACTGCAGCATCCAAGCTAACCTTTTAGGAGAAGCCATCGTTGTTTTGATCGGACAGTTGCCCATCATGTCGTCAGCACTTCCCCCAGCTACCTGCTCAACTACCAGTAGCTCCTCGCAGGTCACGGATTGTTCGGCTTAACTTTACTTGGAACACAAACACCGATACCCAAATCCGATATCAGTGCCCGTATTGAATAATTAGCTGGATTGATTTTTATTAATATCATACACACCAAGTTAATTAGGCTATTGTTTGTTGGGTTTCACGCAGTGCACTTTACATGAAAGTGTTATTTCTTTTTGCTGCTAATGTTCACTTTTTTAATAAATAATATTAAGTACATTTATATCTGTTAATTTGTTGCCTTTGTTTTAACATGGCTAGATGTTTATGTCAAGACTGATGCCTTCACTCACATGGCGAGGTATACGGTTCATTCATTCACCAACATAGGTGGTGATAGACAGATGATTTATCCAATCAGCAAACAGTATTCCCGCCTCAAGATCTGCAACCCAGAGTTCCCAGATGGATATGCAGAGCAAATGCGAATTATGCAAATCAATCCATCTGGCGGAGTCATGTTAAGAATGAGGTTGGATGGGTTACCAAATGATAAATCTAAATGTGAATTTTCACCTCTTTAAAGAAACATTCTCAACTCCATTAACTGGGTTCCCACGATGCAGAAAACAGTTATGGACTAGCAGAATTATGATACTGTAAAATGTGGAATATCTTGGAATTTGTTAAATCAGGGCTTTCCCCACCATTATAATCATTTACGGCATTTATGGGCTTCCGTCCTCTGCTTTCAGAGAGCCTCTTGGACTTGTGTCATGGGCTAGGGGCCCTCTGTGATGGCTACGTGATTGGAGCACTGAGGAATTTGATGCTCACAGCCAAATTTAGATCGGAACATCGATAGCAATTGAATATTTTTCTTTTTGAATCATTGAAGTTGTATTCATCCGCCACATGATTAGACACAACCGACAAAATGTGCTTAAATCGTAAAACACAGAACTCAGAAAATACAAAATAGGACAACGCAGAATCTGGAAATAAATCACCAAACTTGTCCCTAAATCAATTTGCTAAGTACCTTATAGTAGATATTTTTGCCTTGTGGCGCCCGACCGGTCTCCAGGATGAAGTCGTAATTACGGTGATCAATAATGAGGATCCCGCCTGGTCTGACCATACTGGCAATGTTCTGAAGGGCCAACTTCTGGTCACTCTGGTCCCCTGAGAGCAATAACATGATCATGCAGCATTAACGGGATAATCTTCAATTCAATCACGTGTGGATAAGAGATTATGTAAGTGGCTTGACATTGGTTGATAATTGGCATCAATTCCAGGATAGATTTTGGTTGGTTGGAGATGGTCTGGAAAGAATCAAATAGATCTCTGGTTCTTATTGTGATCCAGAATCCAGATTGATTTCTTATGTATGGACCTGTCCCTTTATCTCACACACCTTTAAAGTCTGGTAAGTGGGCGAATGAGTTGCCGAGGCAGATAACAGCGTCAAATCCAGGCCCTGGTTTCTGAAGGTCCTCTGGTAACGTCAACCAGTTGGCCTCTTCGATTACTGAGGATAAGAGGGGAAAGAACAGCCAAAGAGGAAAATATGAGGTTGTGTACACCGCAGCAATTTGATTTGACATGATCTAAAGTATCACACTCAGTTTATGCAATAAAGAAAATGAGTTAAATAACGTTCAAGTGTTCTGAACATTCAAACATGACAATTCAAGCTTAACCAAATGAAAAATGCCGTACCCCACTGGTCGAAAGCTGTTTCTTTTCTTCTCTCCCATCTTGACTTCAGAGCGTACTTGAGCATTTTGTCGCTGGCGTCCACGCTAGTCATATTAAAGCCCTCCTCCACCAACATGACGGAGTCAACTCTACGAAATGAAACACATGGGCTCTGTAAATACAAATTCATTCTGTATAAGAAGACAGCATAAATGTAATCCCTCAAAGTGGAACAAACGGCACTGCGGTTTGTGAGGAAAGTCACAATCCCTCAATGTTTGACAGATATAAAGAGATAACAGTGAGTCACTCGCCCTGCTTTTAGAGAGCCTGGCAGAACAACATGAACCCGAGCCAAAACACAGACTGGAATAGGGCTGTTACGTTTGGTTTGGACTCTCCTTGAGCTGATCAAATAGTGACGAAAAGCTACGCAAACATTCAAACGACACAAATTGATGCACGGCCCTTGTTAAGGAGCAACATCGGAGCGAAATTCATTACGCAATCTGGGGAAAAAAAACCTGCAATCATTAACAACTACTGGGTAACTGCAAGATAATATACAATAGCAAAGCAATACATCACAAAATACAGTGTGTATGTAGTAAACCAAGCAAACCAAAAGTAAGAATAGATACTACAAACTGTAGCTAAAATTAAACCTCATACTTGAGGCAACGTTTTGCACTTATGCAACATAGATCTCAGGTTGTACAAGGCAACAGAGTTCTCTACGGTTCAAATCGAGGATGAAGTAAAGATGATGATACTCTTTACTAAAAGCATGGTCTGCAGTTTCTGCTGCTCTTGCACAAGTCGCTGCTAAATCTAACGGCAGAACAACTGGAGAGCTCGGCATCACAGGCACATTTTGACAGCCAAAAATAGCGAGGCCATTTGTAACTTCATTCCACTGTGAGCGTGTGTACGTCGACCCGGATCGCCGAGCTGCTGACTGGGACACACTACTACTATACTAGAATCCGAGGTCAGAGTCTGTGTGCTAATTTCCCTCCACACTGGATCCCAGCAGCAATATGTGAGATATGATGATTTACAATGTCTATTTTTGAGATGCAAATGATTGTGGTGTTGACCAAGAGCGGAGAGTGTTGCGATAAAGATAATTAGCTTAGTGATGTTTACCAGCAAAATAAGAGTGGCTGTGGTGATGGTTTTTAGGTGATCAAAAAAAATACATTTCAGTAGTTCTGTTTGCAGATGGTTTAGCTGTTTTATTGGTTTTACATTAGATGACAAAATATGTGATAATTGCGCTTCGCCTGCACAACCTACCCCAGACAGAAAGACTAATTGGGGACAGGTTAAAGTATGTTGTTTTCTTGTCTGAGGTCAGCCAATGGCCTTGCTGATGTTCCAGTGCACAGATACACTATCAGCAGTGGTAAACATGGAACCAGTCAAAACTCCCTACAACAACCCAGAACCAGTCACACACGTGCACGCATGCAGGCACACACGCACACACACAGCAGCTAGCTCCCACTTCCACAAAAAAACCAGTAGCCTACATCCTCCATTCAGTAACCCTCTGTTTTATGTTTATTAGATGTGGTTCAAATGAATGTAACTGATGTCAAATGTAAAAAGGTTGATCTGCACAATAGCTCTTGTATCTTGAGGCTTCTGTGTTGTAGGCCATGTAAGCCTTCTTATTTGTAACATCAAACACTTTTAATCAACATGTCTCAGCTGCTCGTGGTGCCAGAGACAGGAACAAGCACAGTGGCTGGTGCAACTCTGCACTTTCATTCATCACTCTCTCGCCTAATCCGGATTTTGTTCAGAGTAAAAAAAGAAAAAGAGGGTCAGCAGTGGGTTGAAATTCCAGGAAAATCCAACTAACTAGGTTACCTATAAAGACAATTTAATTTAGGCTATTTATTATAGAACAAATATGCATCTTAATACTTTTACATAATGAATTATCTGAACCTCAAATGAACTATTTTATGCAGGATTGATTCTTCTTCCACTGTAAATGAGGCACATTTTTTATAAAACTAGACTCTGCTATGGAGCAGCTCAATCAGTACTTTCATGATCACACCCATTCACAACCCTGCTGGGTAATTATGATGAAAAAGTTGCTTCAATATGACTGAGACATTAAATATGCGAAATCATAGAAACATCATATGCTGTATAGTGCATAATTCCACTTCATAGACAACTTTGCACATCATTTGGCATTGCAGCTTTTCACAATATCACTTATCTTATGCTGTAGTCAGAGGAATTTTACATATTAAGTATATGTAAATAATGTAGACTTGATGCAAAGAACTAATGCCGAATTAAAGAATGGTTTATAAACATACAAAAACAGGAGTAAAATGTATGATTGGTATGTATGATTTTGGCTGATATACAAGGGTTATGCGTTAAATTCAACACATTTTCAATGGAGTTTGGTGAGACGTTCACTGCCCCACCAGCCCAGACTTAAACCCCTCACTGTAAAGCTGCAGAGTCGGCCTGACATTACCCTGTTCCGCAGGCTACATCCAGCACTCTCCGCACACCTTGCTCTTTCAGCAAAGACACCACCCAGCTTTTGTATTCCTGCGTCCTACTCTGCGTGTCTCCGATGTACAGCTCCCAGACCTTCGCTGCTTTGCCGTCGGCGTACTGGTCAGGGAGACCCTCGGCAGCCACACCGAGAGAGCGGGTCCGAAACACGCTGTCGACCGACATGCTGCTGCTTTTCTCGGGTGTTTTCTTGCGGCTTTCTCGGCAAACTGGTGAGATATTCAGCAACCTTACTGCTTTAAAATTGTATGGAAACGTGCTCCTTGTCAAACGTGTTGTCTCGCCACATGCTAGCCTTCACCAGGCTCCTGTTGTTGTTATTTATATGAGCAACGCCGGAGGGGGCAAACTTTAACCCAATGACACCGCGCCTTAAACGGACGCCTTCTTTCTGATAGGACGGAGCGAGGGGAGACGGTGCCCACTTCCGTGTTTACGTAGGCAGACGTCCCCGGCGTGAAACGTATTAGATGTTTAGGTTAGTAGGGACATGTTTGATGTCAGCCAGACTGCTGAATAAACACAGAGTTTGGACCCGGCCTGAAAGAAGGTGCTGCCCAAGTGGCTCAGGGCATAATATGAAAATGTTGTAATGTGTTTCTCTCCATCTCCTCCAACTCAAACATTTCATCATTCATCATTTTATCATGCACCCTGGAGACATTTCTTATGAATCATGAGTTTTACAAATTAACAGCAATGATGTAAGCAGAAATATAGGGTTTATTTGTAATTGTATTACACAACAGCAATAATCAGAATCTGCTTTAATGGCCAAGTGTGAACACATATAAGGGATTTGTCTCCAAGTTTTTGTTGCTCTCAATATACATGCACATAAACAGATATCCAAAAATAAGGATAACAAAATGAAAACAAAGGTAAATAAACAGTTGACTGCTATGTGCTACAGGTATAGTATGTACACTGGAGATCAAAATTAGAGAACGAATGATTAATTCTTCATTTATTCGGAAATATTCTTATTTTTTATTGTTCAGAATTCAGCTCTGGTTACACCACTTCCGTACTTGCATGTTTTTTTTTTTAGATTACCAAGGGACTTCAACAAAAATCTTTATTTTTTGAAAAAAGCAGTGAGCACAATAAGAGAACAGTGACCATTGTGTCAGAAGAGCCCCATAGAGGATCTCTGGAAAATCCTTGGCAACAAAGAGACAAAGAAACCCACTACAGTTACTGAACTGTGGAAGAGACTGAAGAAGAACGGACGCAGATCGAACCAGAGCAGTGTGAGAAACTAGTGATGTCCTGTGGGCGCAGATGTGCTGAAGTCATTCAAAGCAAGGGCCTCTACACTTCCTGTTCATTTTTTAATCCTATAGCCCGAAGAAAACAGTGTTTAAATCTTCTCTTCTGACACAATGGTTACTGTTCTCTAATTTTGCTCATGGTTTTTTCACAAAAAATAGTTTTTGTTGAAGTGCCTTGGTTATTTAAAAAAAAAAAACATGCTAGTAGAGCAGTGGTATAGCCACAGAGTATATTTTATCAAGTTCTCAACAAAATAAAAAAATAACAATATTTCACAATAAATCAAGTATTACTTTGTTCTCTAACTTTGATCTCAAGTGTATATCTTGACCAGGGCAGCTGTGACTACTATGTAGTTTACCACCACCATGTGTGTCTGTGTGAATGAACAGAACCTGGACTCTGTAAAGCGCCTTGAGCACTGAGAAAGACGCCATATAAAACTAAGCCATAATAATAATAATAATAATAATAATGATAATATATAGAGCATACAAAGCACAGAACACTGAAATTGTAAAAAATATGAGAATAATGCAATGGAGCAAAGTGCAAAGGACGTTGTATTACATAAGTAATTGTTAATGTAACGAGTTGCTTCATATACAGGAAGTTGTTGGATGTGAAAACATATATGGTGTATGCAGTAAAGCTTGTGTTCATATGCTAACAGGCAACATTTTTTAATCAAGTAATAATTATTAACCTTATTGCACAGCACTTCTCCAAATGCAGACTGCACATATCGTGGTGCAAGTACATGAACTCATGACAAAGAATAACATCTGAAACAAAACATTTTGCCAAAGAAGATGCATAAAACCAAAGTACTAATGAGAACAAGGCAACTTAAATGTAGCCAAACTACTTGTCTGCCGCTGCCACATACAAGACAACAAAACCTATTTTTTCTTTTCTGTTTTTCTTTTTTTTGTTCCTTTTCAAAAAAAGGGAACTCCTCCTGTTGTGATTGGCTGATCATGTTCTCAAAGGACCGTGTATTTACTGGCAGAGGTGAAGTCGTGTCAGCCACAACCGGAGCCATCCAGGTTAGGTTTGTATCACCCAGTCTTATCAACACTGCACTCCTACTTTACAATATGCTCTGTTAGTCACATAACACATCTATCAGGAGATCACAAACCACAGCAGAATGAGGTCACATGGCGGCCTCCGGATTCTCCAGTGCATGTTAGTGTGCAGAGCAGAGACTTTTTTTGTTGTGCGTAACCTTTAAAACATAGTTAAGCAATTGAGTTTTGTGTGTTTTTAGGGTTTGGCAAACAAACAATGTTCAAGCATGCCATTAAAACATTCTAAATGAGTAATACATATTAAAAAATTATATTGCAGGACAGGTGACGCTGCAAGGTTGGCACTTGTTGTCATGTTTTGATTTTGCCAACCTTACCTCACATGACCTGAATCCAACTGAGAGTTTTATTTTCAGAACACTAGAGTACAGGTCTCTTAGTCCATTATCAAGGGAGATATCATGATATGATGAATGTATTCATTCATTCATTCATCTTCAAGGGTATTCATCTTCAACCGCTTGTCCCTGTCGGGGTCGCAGGGGGCTGGAGCCGATCCCAGCTGACATCGGGCGTGAGGCGAGGTACACCCTGGACAGGACGCCAGTCTATCACAGGACACATAGAGACGAACACAGACAGACAATCATTCACACCTACGGGTGATTTAGAGTCATCAATTATTATAACACGTGCATTTCTTTGGATCGTGGGAGGAGACCGGAGAACCCGGAGAAAACCCACGAAGACACGGGGAGAACATGCAAACTCCACACAAAAGGGCCCCAGCCGGGATGCGAATCTGGAACTTTCTCGCTGGGAGGCGACAGTGCTAACCTCTAAACCACCATGTCTCCCAATACGATGAATTTATTGATATATTTTGTTCCTTTGAAACGTCCTTCTCTTTTCATCTGACCCTTTCTATACTGACCCGTTATTGACCTTCTGACCCCAACTCTAAGCCTAAACAAGCCCTTGCATAGTTGACTCAGCACCTCATTGTCACGGTTTCATTTTAAAGTACTGGGAAGCAGGGCCAACTCAATGAAAACGTGTCCCTGTCCTGATACTCCTTGACTGCAGTGGGACCTTATTCTTAATGAACTGGGCTGTGCTGTTCTGTAATCACTCTTTCCATGACTTATAGTATCATGGTTATGAAAGATAATAAACTAGTCTTTTTTTCAAGCACATTATGAGATTCCTGTCACAACTGATGTTCACCCACATTTTTTCTTTTTTTTTAATTGTGTTTGTTCATTCACAGCCTTGGCGCTTTCTCACCGATGATTACACACTGGAATTCCTGTTTAACAGCCGTCTTATCTGGACTGATTCTTTTCGAGGGAGAGAAGAGGAAACACTTATATAGACCCAGTGAGATAAAGGCAGCTCTCAATGATGGTCAAAGTTTCCCCTCCTGCAAGAATAGATTCTGGGAGTTTATAAACAGGATTTTCTAGGTCATCTCAGGAGTGATTTGGTTCACCATTTAACTTGTGTAAACTCAAGTTAGTCCCTGTTAGGGTCTCATTTGCACTAATGGTGTCATATTAACAGGCAGACTTTTAGTGCTCTTTGTTTCCATAACCAAAGGGACTGTTTAGATATTGATTATTGGTGGAGGGCTATCAATAAAATAGGTCTTAACAGTAACATCTAGCGGCAGCTGTAGGGAACTGCTTCATGATATACCTAAAGTTAACACTGTGATAGTGTATCCAGTCACTTTGTCAACTGCCTTTAGTTAGCAGATCTCATCTCATCTCATCTTCATCCGCTTATCCGGGGTC
The DNA here is from genome assembly GCF_963691815.1 of Echiichthys vipera. Classification (NCBI taxonomy): domain Eukaryota; kingdom Metazoa; phylum Chordata; class Actinopteri; order Perciformes; family Trachinidae; genus Echiichthys; species Echiichthys vipera. Next base: position 8,202,823 of record NC_139837.1, read on the forward strand.
GGGTCACAGGGGCAGCAGCTCTAGCAGGGGACCCCAAACTTCCCTTTCCCGGTCCACATTAACCAGCTCTAACTGGGGGATCCCGAGGGGTTCCAAGGCCAGTGTGGAGATATAATCTCTCCACCTAGTCCTGGGTCTTCCTCGAGGCCTCCTCCCAGCTGGACGTGCCTGAAACACCTCCCTAGGGAGGCGCCCAGGGGGCATCCTTACTAGATGCCCGAACCACCTCAACTGGCTCCTTTCAACGCAAAGGATCAGCAGCTCTACTCCGAGTTCCTCACGGATGGCTGAACTTCTCACCCTATCTCTAAGGGAGACTCCAGCCACCCTCCTGAGGATTCCCATTTCGGCAGCTTGTACCCGCGAGCTCGTTCTTTCGGTCATGATCGTTGATTCAAGTTAGCAGATGTGTGACTAAATTAACAAAGAGAGGACTGGTTCAGGGTGTCATTGACGGAGCGGTGATGATGATGATGATGATGAGGATGATGATGATGACGACGATGATCTGTTCTGATGTTTTGAAGGATCATGGGAAGCATCAGATGAAGAGGGAGAGGGATCTACTTAATTACCCATCCAGATAAAAAGAGACAATGTCCAGGAAAATATAAAAAAAACCTCCATTTCCACAGTTCTGTAAAACTGTACAATTATGTATATGAAGAGAGAGAGAGAGGAACTGATCGCCCTCCCCTGGTTTGGGCTTTTGAGCTGTTGTTTTACATCTTTTTCCCTCATAAAAGGCGAGAAAGCGATTGCTGCAAGACTATCCTAAGATTTCAAGCACCAACACTGCATTTGCAAACAGCTGGTGGAATGCTTTAGGGTACGAAACAAGAAGTGAGTACTGTTTGTTCAGTAGGTAAAACATTTTTAGTGGCAGGCAGGTAATTCAACAGGCAAATGACAAAAAAAAAAAGTGTCACATGCTATTCTGAGTGCAACTGAAGCTGAGACTGAGCCAGAGCCGTGACTGGTACCACTGGTCAGCAGAGACCAGCTTTGTTGGAAATAAGATGCTAAACTGTTCTTTTTTTGGCTCTTTGCCTTTATTATAGTACAGCTGAATATTGAGAGGAAATGGGGAACTGAGAGAGAGATAGGTCGACATGTAATAAAGAGCCAGTCTAATGTACCTATATCTATGTATCTGATTATAAATTTCCTTACTTGTGTATCTCTTCGGTGGAGACACACACACTCATAGATCACAGCATGGTCATTTACATGCGTGTCTGTGTGTGTGTGTGGGGGGGGCTTTCTCACCTGTTTGGACTGCGAGTTTACGGCAATGCCTGGTAGTTATCTGTAGCTGACTGACAACACAGTAACTTACAGTAAAGAAAACTGCTGCAAATCCCACTGTCATGCAGTGCACAGCTCAGAGTCAAACCCTGGCCACTGCGGCGAGGCCTTCCAGCCTTTGTATGAGGGGTGTCCGCTATACCGCTGAGTCACCGGGCGCCCCCAAGTTACTAAACTGTAACAGTTTAGCAAGATTTTACTTTACAACCAACGGTTGACCAAAGTGCTACATGTCCACGCAATACAATACAGTAAGAAAAACACATGAAATACAGTAAACAGGTGTCTTGATCGGCCTGAGTTGAAAGCCAGGGACAAAAAGGGTGGGGCGTCTGGGCAGATCTAAAAGCACCTACAAGATGCTAAACTCCAACACTCTGCATTGTTGTACTGCAGCAAACATACAGGCATATAGGACTTCAATCCCCAGAAGTAGCAAAGGCATAATGGACTCTAGGACTTTATTCTGTCGGATAATAAATTGAATTTATCATCAAGTTGCACTAAAAATGTTTGCTGATGATAATGTATATTCTGAACTGATTGCACTTTGAGACACACATTTTTGAATTTCAGTTTTGGAAATAAGGCAGATTCAATGGAAAATTGTAACCAGATGATAACATTTAACTTCACAAACATGACGCCATAGACCTTTAATATTGGATTATACAGAAGACAAATGACTTGTCATAATAAGAAAGGTGTTAACATTAAAGGACCTGTTCTATGCAAATATCCCTGTAAGTCATGACGACAGTGAGACCAGGAACCAGGAACCATTTCCCCCCACTTTTTAAAAATTGCTTATTATTTAATGTTACTTTAAATAATTGAGCACAGATGTAAATCATTTTAGTATTTGTTTTCTGTGCCTTTCCTAATGTGACAAAATGTCTTCCAAGAAAAACAGCCTATTTTGTTAGGTAAAATATTCCAGCTCTCCCAGTATTGTAATGAGCGATCATTTTTTCATCAAATAATCATCAACAACACGAGGATTCACTAGAAAGAAGCTTGCACATCTTTGAGTATATGTGCACTTATGTGACTGTTTCTTCCCCTTTCTCAGCAGTTGGTACAAACAAACAGTAGATGGCGCTCAAAGAACAAGAATGATGATAGCAAAGTTATGAATGACTTTAATTTCATGTCATTGTACATAATGAACACAAAATGACACATGGCTTTATTGCCCCTTACTTCAAAACTCATATTTTACAACAGTTTAAATGCATTTGCACACAATATAAGTCTCTGTGCTGAAAATAACACAATTTATACATTTACTTTGACAGTTGAAGGATTCGGCACCTTCCAGGAGGATTTCCATTTTGTGAGACTTGTCTTAACTCAATGACCCAGACAGTTGCTGACTGTTTATCTGACAGTTTTACTTAATAACTGCTTTGTAGATAGGCAAGGCAAGGCAAGGCAACTTTATTTGTATAGCACTTTTCATACACAAGGCAGACTCAAAGTGCTTCACAGCACAACATGTCATGAATTAAAATGCATTACAGAAAGACAAAGAGAGACAATAATAAAAACAGTGCGGACGTTAAAAGTGCAAAGGTTTAGCAGAAAGCTAATGTGAAAATAAAAGTTTTCAGTTAAACATTTTACTTATGAAACATATATGCTGAACTCATTGAGTGAACTGCAACGTACAGTAGTATTCTAACATCCCAGGGTTACCTACAACATGTTGATATGCCATTTATGTTAATGCAACAATTGCATTTTAATTATGAAGAACTGAGTGGCCTATGTACTTCTTAAAGAACTACTTAAAGTACCCCCACTTCATTTCAAATGTATTCTTATCAATGAATGTTATTCATATTTTCTACTGAATTACCTTAAGCAGTTACTCACAAGTAGTTTATTCTGGGTAGCTACTTTTTGCAGCCATCTGAAAAATGTGAACTCTAAATGCTAAAGCGACCAGAGGAGTTGCTAATGATCATTGACTGAAATCAACACTCAGCATTGTCCACGGGAGCAGACTGAGCAGTAGACTGCTGACTGGAGTTTTGTTCTCTGGACTTCTGACGCTTAACAACATAAAACCTTGCAAGAACTATAAACACTGCCACAACCACAACAACAAATATCCATATCCAGATAAGTCCACCAGTATGTAGTGAAGAACCTTTCAGTGTATGATTTTTGCCGGTTTGTTTAAAGATAGGAGTTGTGACAACAAAACTCTCATTTCCCTCTGCTTTGATGCATTTCACTTGGTCTTTCAGAACAAATCCCTTTCGGCAAGAGCACACAAAACTTCCAAAAGTGTTTTTACACTCCTGATCGCATCCATAATTCAAACATTCATCAATGTCCTCGCAAAATTTATTATCAATTATAAAGCCTTCAGGACAGAAGCATGTGCTTTCGGTGTTTCTCTGACATACCGCAGGGCATTTCTGTTGTGCACAGTGCAATTTGCACCGCCTGGGGTTCTTGCTGTCTGGGGCATATCCTCTGAAACATGAGCATATATAACCTTCTTTTACATCCGTGCATAAGTGCTCACAGGGACCATCTGAACAGCGTTTAGAGCTCTGGATGACTTTTGGATCGGATAATTCTCGTGCCTGGCATGCATCTTTGTGCTTTGTTCTACACAGAAACCCATCAGCTTTGTCCGAGCACGGCCTCTCTGTCCACTTTTGGTCATTTGACAGTGACACACAGCGTGGAGAGCAGCTTTTTACACTGTCTTTCCAGGTGCTGAATGATGGAATAAAGCTCCTGTTCACAGTACCAGAAGTCCACTCATAGCCTCTCAATGGAGCTGAAAGGTTGCTGCAGGCGGCAACTGGTAAACGTAGCCCAATCCAGTAGGTTCCATACAAGTCTTGACTCAAAAGGTCAAGGGTGCCCTCATCTGTCTCAGACTGAAATGTCATTAGCTCTCCGTTGCTGTGTCGGCATGCTTCCTCAGCTGTTGAAAAATCCACTCTGTCCTGGTTTATAGTAATGCAGTCACTGCCTGTACAAAAAGGCCTACAGACACCAGCCTGCTTCATCCCAAATCCTGTCTTAATAGACAAGGAAAAAAACAGTAACATCAAAATAGTCATTTTTGTTACCTTCACTGGCACTGATTCAGTCAGTTGCAAGCAGGTCATGATGGCGTGCAGTCATCTTGTAATGTTGGCTGACTAAAGTTATGGAGAATTTAGAGCCTGGGGCTACCTACTCCGGAAGCAACACCCCTCTGGACAATGACAGGGTCAAAGACAGGAAGGAAATCAGATAGAGTCGGGATCCTGGCTTTTTCCAAGGCAAGCACTGCCATGATGCAAAAACAGGAACCAAATCCTATTCATATGTCAGAACAAACAATTTATTTAGTTTTTGTCTCATATCATTTATTATCATCACATAAGAAACAGTGTCTTGATTCGATACGTACATGTGTTTTAAATTACCTTATATTTACACCAGCATCAGATGTGCAAACTCCATTCAGTTAAAAAATAAAGTTAAAAGGGAAAATCAGTTATTGCAGGTTTAAATAGACAAACTGGGCTGTTTTCTGACGCATTGAAAAGTTGACTTTTTAGCGATATGCGTTGTTCTTACAGCCACACGACAAAAATATTATAGAATATTATGCATTACTGCAGATTAAACTACCCGACAGTATATAAAGGAGCTAAAATGAGCCCCACCTGAAACATCTACAGAATCATTAAAACACTGACAGAGAATATTTGACTGCATGTTGAATACTTTTACATTTACTTTCAGCACTGCGGATGATGATGGATGATGATGATACTTGCATAATTTTACACTAGAAAGGTTTTGAATGCAGGACTTTTACTTTTAGTGGAGTATTTTTTCAAACTGTATACATGTTATTCCTATGCTCTAAGACTCTCCAAAATATTCGGAAACATGAACAATTCTCTCCAAAATCCAAAAAGTGCTAAAACTCAAATGTATAACATCATCAAGTATAAAGGGTGGAGCTGCTCCACAGACAATGAACTGTGAAAGACTTTATAGATGACACTGAGAGCACCAGGGAGTATATGGAAACATTTTGTGCTTCACAATGGACACAACACTACAATAGATTAAAGCTCATTTGGGTATAAAAAAAGAAAACAAACAAAATCAGTTTCCCATTCATTGTCTATGGAGCCCCTTCCAAATGTTATACTTGATGAAATCACAAGTTTAATTTACTTACTCTTATTCTTACTGTCATCACTTTATGGCTTTGAGAGAGACAAGCTCATGTTCACAAATATTGATTGAACTTTTCAGGTCATGGGAAGTAAATTTAGGTTGTTCCCCTTTAGTAAATGATCTGAACTCAAACATTTATATTTGTCAAATCGCAGGAAATAGATAAATGCAGAAAATAGATAAATTACAAACTTAGCTCACTGAGTTTAACATTCAAATGTTCACTTTCACCATCACACCCTGGTACAACTTTCGCCGTTAAACTCAAATCAAAACCTTCTGGAATCATCTGACACCAGGTCCAAACTATCAGTTCACACTCAGTCACCCTCAGTGTACAGAGCACCAAGACCTTTGCGTATTTACACTTTGCTACTTCTTCCCAAACTGACCATATATTTTTTGATATGTGATTTGATATGTCGTGTTTTTTTACAACAACAGATAGCCTAGCCGAGAGAGGACATAAATTACATAAATAAACATGATAATCCATGTAGAAAGTCTTCTCCATTACTACCAGGTCATAGGTCATCAGTCAAGATGGACTCATATAGTTTCTCTAAACGTGGATCCAAACCAGAGGACACCCAACAGTAGCCATCAGTGGTGTTTTTTTTCTTGGCTTCTTTTTTGGAGCGGCTGCATCGAAAAATCGCAATAGCCAGAGTCACTGCGACCAAAGCCATCAGGGGAATGACTGAACCAAGGACGCAGATGATAACCCTGGGATTCACTGTCTTGGCGAAACTTGTCACCAAGGATGTGTTGCTCTGCTGGTCGCTGTGCGTAACGTTCGCCAGGTCTGGAAGAGGTGGGTCGGTGTGAGGGGACTGGTGCTGGAGCTCGACTGTGGTTCTGCTTAAAGACTCTGTGAAGTTTTCTTGAGTTTCCTCCTCACCTGGGTCATCTGATGAAACAGCTGACGTTTCTTTCGTGTCTTGAGCGCAAGTCAATCCATCGGTCTCTGTGTGGAAGCCTTGCGGACAGGTGCACAAGAAGCTGCCTATGTTATTGACGCATTTGAACTGACAGAGATTACTGACACATTCGTTAATGTCTAAACACGAGTGGCCATCCTTGGATAAAGCGAAGCCCTCGTTGCAGTAACAAGAGAAGGATCCAATACTGTTCAAACAGCCGTGCTCGCATCTTGTTTGCGCGCACTCATCCACATCACTGCATCTACCATCAACCATTTCATAGCCACCTTTACAGGCACACGTGTAACTGCCCTGCGTATTCATGCACAAATGATGCTCGCAGGCTGTTAACTGGCACTCATCTATGTCAGAGCAGTTGCGTTGGTTTGCATCTAGTTTGAACCCATCTGGACATTTGCAGGAATACCCAGACTCCCCCTTTACGCACTGATGCTCGCAAAGGTCATCGCTGCACAAGTCTTTCATCCTGCAAGTGAGTCCATCCTCATCCAGGTTGTAGCCTTCTTTGCAAAAGCAGTGAACCTCATCTTCATCCTGGCGGCACAAATGTCCACATCCGCCATTGTTCATCGCACAACTTTGCTTTCCTGTTTTGCAAAATGGACCTGGTACAGTCCAACGATAGACGTCGTCCTCCCCCATGCACACAGAGTATTGATTCTGTTGGTCACCACATGAAATATCAGCAAATGTTCCCAGCGGGAATGATTCCATTTCATTTCTTTGTGGCTCTTCTGAGAAGGGTGCTGTGTAGACGATTTGTCCAGGCCCTAACAGAGCCAAAGGTTTGCACATTCCCTTAAAATAAAATTTACAGGCATAAAAAGCAGGGCTTTTGCAAGTTCCAGCAGTCCATTTCAGTTGGTTCTGACCTGCAGTGTGATGAACCTTCACACATCTCTCCTCTGTGCATGTGGTGAGAGGTTCTTTTTCCCAGTTGGAGTACTGGGAATCTTCCTCCCCAGATACCCACCTAAACCCCCTGAGGGTCTTGTCAGCTGACACACAGTCCCCCCTGTGTAGTTTTAATGCGATCCAAATTTTCAGCGCCTGACGTTGTCTTTGGACCTGTGAGAGCAGCAAGCGCAGCACATCCTCTTCTTCTCCGTCTCTGACCGTCATCAGATAACCTCCATTGTGGACACAGTTCTGACGGGCCTTCTCAAAGCTCAACCTGTCCATATGCAGCGTGAAGCAGGCGTTGGAGTTGCACAGCGTCTCATGTTCAGCTCCAGATGAACTCTCAAAGCTGTTGATGAGCTGCAGCAGAAAAATCCACAACATAATCCACAACATAATAGAGATCCACGAATGAGCTGATATCCAGAAGGTCCCTGGGAGATTCTGGGGTGAAAAGTGACCAATATGTGGTTGTCCATTCGTAGCCAAAAACAAGTGCTGTGGGTCTGAGACTAACATTCATGCTCATGCATCCTGTTTGGGCCACAAACTAAAGACGGAAACCATGTTTAGCAGCAGTTATGGGTTCTTTCTTTCTCCCCCGCTGACCAGTTCCGTTTTGAAATAAAAAAAACAATGGGCGGCTCCTCAGTGTTTTGACTGCTTCTCCAGATGTCTCCGGCCCCAGCAGGCTTTAGGCGTTTAAGCTGACTCCCTTGATTGTGGTGCCTTACAATACATGAATATGCAGGGGTCAGAGCCTCAGAGACACTTTGACATTACAAATGGACGCTGTGGATGGATGCACAATAGCTACAGGAGGTAATGATCCTGGAACCTTCGCTACACTGCTGCCACAGAGACTAGTCCATACACTTGATTATTTATAAAAGTTGTATTAATATCATCCATTGTTTAGTATGTTGAATCGTTGACTGTACTGATTGTGGCTCTAACTGAGTGATCATTAATAAAGATACAACTTGAAAAATGATTCACTTCTGTGGAAGGCTCAGTTTGAGACTCTATTGCAGCAGGAGATAAGGTAGGAATTCATTTCATAAATAGTGGTACGGAGCCTGCATTGTGGGAATTATGAGTCATGATGTGTATACAAACAAACAAAATAGAGGTGAATCTATGATTACTCACCCAAATGAGTCATCAAATCAAGGCATCCTTTGTTTTTGTTTCAATAATCTCCTCATATTTACCTTAAATGAATACATACATAAAACAGAAACAATGCACTTTACTTACCCTTTTCTTTCTGCTTCTGTATTCAATGTTTTGTGTGGGTTTTGCCCTTCAGGTAACTAGACAGTCATGCAAACACAACTAAATAACTAAAATAGTGAGGTCTAAAATATTGTGGCACTGTGTACACTTGTGTATCACCTGTGTGTGTTTAAGTAGCCTGAATGGACGGATTTGGATGGAAAGTGCCGAGGAAATTTCACGTGAATCCAGACAACATTTCCTGTGTTTGTTTAAACACAGGAAATGCCACAAATACAATCACAGGAAGTAGAGTAAGACACCCCTCCACTCACTGAGCTCACCCTCAAAACAGATTCTTCCAATATGAAATTGCTATCAGGTTAAAACCTTATCCGCTGTCAGTCTTTAAGGAATCCCAGAAAAGGTGAAATCATTAAAATCCTATGGTGGTTTCTATAGGTTCCTACTAGAGCCTGTTTACGTGCTTCAATGAAATAAGAACCCACAATTTTTCTCATACTGTCAGAATATACCTGTATTCACCCTCTCTCTCAATGTAAGGTTATAGACGAATCTGGCCGTTTGTGTGTTTTCGCCATGTAGCTGCTTCACCATTACAGCGGGGGCGTCTCCCCCCAGTATGTGCACGCATGAGCTGTCTTTATAGGTGTACCTCTTCTACTTTTACCTGTACTTTTTATGCAGCATTACTTTAGACAATGATGTAGAGGAAGTCAACAGCAGTGGGAAACTTCAAGTTTGGAAAAAAACTGAATGCAAACTACACAAACCTTTACCTCATGACGAGTGCCCCTGCCTGAGGCCTTACAGTCTATATATAGACTATAAAAAATGGACGTAGCCTCTCCGTCGGGGCCCGTTCTCTCAACTTTATCCAATCGTACTCGCCTCTGGGAGTCGCCATCTTGTCAGAATTTGACTCTGAGCTAGGCTAACAGAACACGCTGCTAGATAAACGGGAGTGGGAGTCAGTGTTGAGATTTTTTTCCAGGATCAGGAGGGAACAGGAATCATATTTTAAATTTTGTAACGGGAAAGGGAATTTTTAGAGGGTAGAGACTGACACAGCACTCCGTCTCTCTAGTGCACTCACTCCTGTGTCAGTCTAGAGGAAAACACACCGGCCAGGGAGTCAAGTGCAGGCAGCATGTATGATCTTTGATTTTCAACACAGTATCATGCCCATAGACTTGCTAAACTAAACTACTTGTCTCTTTAAAGAGTGTTGCTGTTATCAGTTTTGTGATTGACGGCTCGGCATGAAAGGAACTCGTTTTAGAGATTTTTGGCGCGATCTGTTGTTGTGACTTTAGACCTTTTGAAAGATATAAACATTCCTACTTTATTTCCTGTTGCAGTGTATGTGAATGACATCAGCTGACAGCAAGTTGCCTAGTAATTGAATTCTGTGGAAAAGGTCTATATATTGATTGACATGTACTCACACTGTGACTCCGTGACTGTGTAGACTTTTTCAATGGAATTCCATTGCAAGGCAACAGGCTTGGCCCTTGTTAACTTCCTGTAAAGTTATTCACATGAACTGCAACAGGAAATAAATCAGGACGGTTTTGGCCTTTTTTTGTTTACATCTTTGAAAAGGTCCAACGCAGCAGTGCCGTGTTCCCTGTTGTTTGAAAAGATCTGAGTTGTAATTGTCATTTTACCTCTTTCTATCGATGAAAAATATGTCTAACTGATGAAAGAGGGCGTTACGGTGTTACGTCAACCTTTACAGTCGGATAGAAGCACTTACTGGGCCTTTAAAATCTTGACACCGAAAATATGACGACCCCCGTTTTTAAGGCGGATGTCCAGAAAAAAACAACAACACTCTTTTATTCGGGAGTATACTGGTTTTTAGTTGTGACATCACAACCCTACAGAAGTCCTGGCGGCTCGTTTGAAGACATCGTTTCTGAATGGGGCTGTGTGCATTTCTCTGTGGATTAAGTGTCTGTGTCGGACATGTTACAGCATGTTAGTATAAATCATTTCTGCAGCAATTTGTTCAATTTTATTGGGCTATTAATCCAACAATGTCTTGTGTGTCAAATTACAGCGAGACTATTGGACTCAGTGAGCTTCAGAGGTGCTGGTAGGCGGGTTTTGTTACTTATGGACAGAACAATGCTAGTGTTTTTTCTCCTGTATCCAGATTAAACTGGCAGCTGGCTGTACCTACATATTTACTGTACAAACACAAGAGTGATGTCAATCTTCTCTCCACTCGAAAGCAAAATAAGCTCTCTGAAAATCTCAAGCTTTTCTTTAAAAAAAACAAAAAAACAGCATCATGGGTTAGGCCCATCAGTAAGCAACGTCTCTGCCACTGACTTCTGGGGGCAGTTTATACGACCTACACCAGCGGATTTCTGTGTGCGTCTTTGGTCCTGTATGAGATTTGACTTATGAAGAGGTATGTGCTGCAGGTTGCCAGACTTCACCTTTAACCTGTCAGCTTTTATAGGTCGGTTTTTACTGAGCTGTCTTGGGGTGTGCGTTCTTATTGATCTGTGTGTGAGGCTTATCTGGAATAGGAGTCCCATAACCCCTGTTCGCTGATAACACGAGTCAGGTGTCTCACACCCTGCTTATGTAAAGTGAGGGAGAATGGGACTTGTTTTAAATGGCGCATGATTCTGCATCAACTCTTCTCACAGGGTTACTGTCAGTGGGGTATTGCTATTTTTGGCCCTCTGGATCACCACAATGGCTAAAGTGCTGCTGGACGGCTTAAAAAGTAGGTTGCGTAAGATCATTTCTGTACGTAGGATAATAAAACATATATATAGGTTACAGTTCATTGCACTATAGCCATACAATTGTTTCATTTTTGTCAGGGTTTTACAAAATGTCTAAATAGTGCTACTAAATTAAAGGGAAACTGTCACCATCTGGCACTGCTCACTATTGTAGTGTAAGCTCAAACAAACAGAAGAATGTGGTGTTTCATATGCAACCAAACCAGCTCCAGTTTCAAGTCAAACTGCACCTCACCCACATGCAGTTTGATTGACATCAAACCGGGTAATGAGAGGCTTCGCTGATTTCTTAACCAGGCATTGAAGCCAGGTTTCTTCGTAAAAGCACCTCTCCTGTGAACTGACTTTTGAAAACTAGAGTTGAAGTTGAAGTTTCTTTAAGTCCCCTATTTAAAAGCTACACAGCAGAGAGATGCAGACAAAAGAGTAAACTGAGATAAGATCATGTGCAGCAGTGCGATTGTTTGTTTATAAGTGTAAAAGTGATGTAATCACAGACTGCTGCAGTGATCTAATTTCCCCTCATTCATCAAAGCTTTATCTTCACTTCTTCGTAAGCGCTTTCAAAAAAATAGCCCAATACACATTATACAGTGTTAAGCACAAGCATTGATTTTAAACCGGTCATATTTTTGGGAATGATAACTCTTGAATGGATATTTTTTTTCTACTTTTAAAGCTGTTCAGACATTTCATTTCTGACAGTTATACTTTTTATACGGTTAATGACTAAGCTGTGTAGGTCTGTGTGTGGCTTTTTGCTTCATGGTGCCTGTGACACACACACAATTATGGATACATTTGAAGCTATCATCAGTTCTTTCCTCGAAGACGTTCAAGCTTCAGGCCAAAAATATGAATACTCTCTCTCTCTGTCTCTCTCTGTGTTTGTCTGTCTGCCTGCCTGCCTGTCTGTCTGTCTCTTTCTTTCTCTCTCTCTCTCTGTCTCTCTCTCTCTCTCTCTCTCTCTCTCTCTCTCTGTGTGTCTCTTTCTCTCTGTCTCTCTCTGTCTGTCTGTCTCTTTCTTTCTTTCAATCTCTCTGTCTCTCTCTCTGTGTGTCTGTCTGTCTGTCTGTCTGTCTCTCTCTCTCTCTCTCTCTGTCTCTCTCTGTGTTTGCCTGTCTGTCTGTCTGTCTCTTTCTTTCTTTCTCTCTCTCTCTCTGTCTCTCTCTGTGTGTCTGTCTGTCTCTCTCTCCCTCTCTCTCTCTGTCTCTCTCTCTCTCTCTCTGTCTCTCTCTGTGTGTGCCTGTCTGTCTATCTGTCTGTGTCTTTCTTTCTTTCTTTCTCTCTCTCTCTTTTTCTCTCTCTCTCTCCCTCATACTGTAGTTTAGAGTGGTGCAAGAGGACGCTGCAGATGACCACAGGCGGTGGGTGTTTGTTGAAGGTTAGGACATGTTGTTAGGAATCACCTGAGCACCTGGCCTGCCCCGCCGCCTCAGGCGTTTACAGGCATTGTATAAATGACGGAGCCTCTCTGGCTCTTCACTGCAAATCCACTCTGTCGTTCTCTCTTTACCCGTTGAGGTAAGCTCTTTATAAGTCAATTCTATTTTAAACCAGTTGATTCAGATATACACATTTTAGCAGGTTGCTGCTTATTGTCATTCACAGTAACCTAGACATTAGTGAAATGCCTTTTGCTGACAAGGCAGTGCATGTGAGCATGTTGTAGTTTAAAGAGAGTGACTACATGTGCTCTTGTTGTTTTAAGAATCAATGCTGTACTTTTGTATTATGCTCTGGACAGTTAGGATAGTTTTCTCCTCCTATAAACATACAATAACATGTTGTACATTATATCTATATTATATGCATTACAGGAAGAACAGTTTTTCTATTGGACTGCATTGATTCTTTTGTATAGTTCATGTCTGGTAAAAGTTGTATTCTGTATCTGATTCAATCAAACGCAGATGCACTGATGAGGTCAGGATTAAATTAATATGATTAATGTGCAATGGGCTTTGTTTTCGCCAGATTATGTATTTAAATGCAAAATCTTTGACCTAAGTGAAATATAACAGCAAAAAAACAAAAACTCACCTTTACTCCCATAACCTTGTATCATATGTCTTAGTGGTTAAAGAAATACCATTAAATTGTTTTAAAAGACCCTAAATGGCTACGATACAAAACTGCTCTTACGATCTTACTGTATTTCCCAGTTTTAGCCTGTTATTTGCATTTGATTTGTAGATTTCATAGGATGTAAACCATTTTTCTTCCTTATTTTATTTTTGTTTTATAAAACAGCATTGATTTAATGTGCAGTCACTTTCATCTCTTCATCGTCATCGTCTACACAGAATAATTTGCTTCTTGCTGCAGTTTACTAAACGTTTTAAATTATTTTCAGCCAATTTACGATATTCTCATCCATATGTCATTAATGTAAACTGTTATTTTTACATCAATTGCTACCGGATACTTGATTTCATACAAATATAACTAACATAAAAAAAAAATCCATATGTTTTTGCAAAATAACATAATTAGTTATTTTTGCTTAAAGCAAGTTATTAGTCGTGCATTTCTTAGGAGTTTGATAAATATGGGCCCCGATCTCAACCTGACTGAACACCTGTGGGAGATTTTGGACAACATGTTGACAGCAAATGAGGAAATATCTTTTGGAAGAACTGTTCTCATCACTCAAAGCGGAGCCCCACAGACTACATAAATAGTCTATCTAGACCAAAACTTACTTTACTGTACTTTTTCATTCATATCTCAACTTTGCATGAAAAATTATTGTTAATGTCACGATGGTTATGAATCTCATTGTCCTTAACAGAGCCAAACACCGCACCAATGTCTGCTCCCGGTGTGTGTCTGAACATTATGGAGGCTCGTCATAGGAAAGATGGCTATGGGAGCTTTGCTAACCCTGACAGGTTCTTCAACCAGGACTACCATCAGCTGCAACAGTACTGCCTCCTCCAAGGAGTCCGGTACATCGACAACATGTTCCCCCCTGACAGGCACTCCATCGGTGAGGGGTTACTGAGCCCTGAAGACCTGGCCCGTGTGGTGTGGCTGAGACCAGGGGTGAGTGTTTTGGAAGAGTTAAACAGAGGCAGGGGAGAGCCCTTGTCACAGTAAATGTTAATGTTTAATCGAGCATGTCATTTAAAGTCGTCTGTCATCGGCAGGGCACTAAGCCAATTGTGCTGAGATATCATCTTTCAGTGATTCACTGTGTAGCACCTTGAACATGTTCTGTGTTCACACTCAACTTGACTGACTAGTTGGAGTGAAATTTGCATTTCTCCCTGTGTTTGAAAAATTGCCTCCCACAGTTCAAACAGGTATGGTATGTATGGCTTTGTGTGTAACAGCACACAAGTCAAGTGCAGTCTAGTGTGTTTGTCTTTACATGTTTTTAAATGGCTCCTTTACAAGCTGCTATACTTCGATAGTGCACGTGTGTACAAAAATACTAAACCTCCTATTTCACTTTTTAAAAAGGCTTTGCCCTCTCCAGGATGATGGCATTTTGTTTGGACCCTCTGACTTAGTAAAGACTGCAAAACACCTTCTCCTTAAATATTCAAAACATTATAACAGTATAGCAATAATTATATAAATTGTTGGGTCTATGTAAATCATAAATAAGTCATAGAGTGTGGTCTATACCTACTCTGTAAAGTGTCCTGAGATAACTTTTGTTATGATTTGGCACTATAAATACAATTGAATTGAATTGAATTGAAATTAAATTCATTAATAACTAAATAGTGTCTTGGTTGCAGCTTAGCAAGCTCTGGAAAAACATACAATAAAGTATATGTGGTCAAATAACCTGTGAAATAAACTGATGGATCAAATCAACGCTCAACATACAAAAACACGCACGTATTGATTTGTGACAGTTTCAATATTAGACCATCTTGCAATGGGATCACACCAGCCGCAGGGGTGTAATGTGTGCATGTGTGCGTGTGTGTGTGTGTGTGTGTGTGTGTGTGTGTGTGTTTCTGTGGGAGGATGTCGGGCTGGCAGACGGGTCAAACAAACACGGGACTTTCTGACCCTGGTTCTTGTCCCCTTTTTGTCCCGTGCGTCACTTTTGTTACAAATGTATTTATTCAAACCCACGATCTCTCCTAACCCAACCAATGTTTGAAATCACGACACATGTTCTGGAAGTACCGTAATGCCAAGGGGTCCTCATAAGGCGTACGTATGTGACGGGTTGGGACACTAAGACTTTAAAAAATGGGAACCTATCCTCTTTTGTTAGTAGTCATTTTTGACTATCACTCCCTCTGTTTCAGAAAATCTCTCCTAAGCCAGCCTTGATACTTGACGGGATCTCCAGATTTGACTTTGGCCAAGGAATACTTGGTAGGGAAATATCTTCATTCGTCATGTACTGTTATGTTTTTATCTCTTGAACAACTCAATGATCATTTGTTTACTCAGGAAACTGCTGGTTTCTTGCGTCTATCGGAGCTCTGACGTTCCAGAAAAAAGTCCTCGGGCAAGTCGTCCCTCTTGAGCAAACATTCGATGAGAAATACTGCGGGCTGTTCCACTTCAGGGTACAATTATAACAGCACATTTATTTTTTCATTGTTTATTTTTTATTGAACACCGACAGAAATCAGACTTACTGTGTGTATGTGATGTCACTAACCAAATTCTTGTTTGCACTTTACACATTTGAAAACGCAATTTGGTGAAATTGATCATTTACTGTGACTAACAATGTGAAAAAGGAAAATTTTGCACACTAAAAAATAATGAACACACGTTGGCACAGATTTCATGACGCATTCAGTATCATATCTCACTTTTTCTAAAGGAACAGTTTTATATTTCCTTGTTTTTTTTAAACCATTCAGTTCTGGAGATTTGGGAGGTGGATGGATGTCGTCATTGATGACAAACTTCCGACGATAAATGGCAGACTGATCTTTGTCCACTCGAAAGACAAAAATGAGTTCTGGCCTGCTTTGCTGGAGAAAGCCTATGCCAAGTAGGAAAAGAACAGTACATTTTTTTCTCAGACATAAATGTGTTTTCCAAGCATCAAGTACTATTTTTATATCTAGAGTAACAGCAACCGTAATAATAATAATAAACTATATGTATATAGAACCTTTCAAAACACAGTTACAGTGCTTTGCAAGAACAACAAATAATATTACATCCATTTTTGTCAGAGTGTGTGGTTCCTATACCGACATGGATGCTGGAACTCCCGCAGAGGCTATGATGGACTTCACAGGTGGTGTTCACATGTGGATCCAGCTTTCGGATCCCCCTGCAAACATGTGGGAGCTGATGTGTAGAGCTGGTCAGTCCACATCACTGATGGGCTGTGGTACATCAAAAGGGGTAAGTTCACATTTACCACACAAAACTGACACTGGCTGGTCCTTTTTCATATATTTTGTAAACTGCACATAAACTATTTAGAGGGATGCTAAACTTAATTAAACTAAACTTAACTTAACTAAACTAAACTAAACTAAACTAAACTAAAACTTAAACAAAAAGACAGGTTGGAATTTATGTTTCTCGTGAGAAGGAGCACTGGAGGCTGAAGAGATCCATTGTCACTTAAAATGTGACGAAAAGATGATGGGTTCATGTTCTTCCTGCACACATTGTTAAAGACGTAAATACTATAATTACTGACATAGTTAACTTGTCTGACCCTGAGATATGTGGGGGAAAAAATAAATGTTAGAGTAGTGGATGAAGTCTTTCTACTTTTCTTTTTGAAATTTTCAGAAAAGTCTCCTTATAATCCATGGGCATTCCTCAGCCCTTCCATACCCATAACAAAACAACGTTTTACTTGATTAACCTTGTTCTTCATGCTTAAAGGAGGTAGTTTGACTTTCTTGCTGAGATTATGATGAGATTGTCAGGCCTGGCGAAATGAGGACTCAGATGCAGTCAGAGAACGAGTATGACAGGCTTTTATTCTGAAACTCTCGTATCTCCTTCAGAAGAAGTGACAACAAAACGGCTTAAAACTCTACCTCGTCAACAGACAGAGTATAGACAAGAAAACCATAAACAGGGCTAGAAACTGAAATTCGCTCCCGAAGGAGGAGAAACTAAAAACTCTACACTGGTCTAATAATGAATAAACTAAGAAACGTTACAACAAAAATTCACTCTCGAGGAGGAAAAGGACAAAAGGCTATAAAGTTATCTACTCTACACTGTGCTGAGAATAATTACAAAATCAAAGCGCTCCACAAGGAGGGAGGAACAAAACAAAGGGCTATGGCTTTCTAGAAAACAAAAAGGGTTCTCAACTGACCAAAAAACTTCATCAAAATCAAAATCACTCTTCGTCAGAGGTATACAAGAAAACAGAAAAACAAGCAAGGCAATACTTATCAATTTACTAGGCAACTCTGTGGCAAGGCTGTGAAATGCTGGAGCTTCATGACATGACGAAATACTCTGGCGACGTGACAGGGGAAGACAAAGACAATATATACACCAGGGAAGGGAGCACAGGTGGAAACAATCAGGGATTAGGGGAGACACCAGACTGGTGACACAAGAGGAAGGGCAAGTGACCTGAAACGAGAGGAGAGTTACTTTTCAAAATAAAAATTCACAAGACAAACAGCCCAAGACAGGACATTCCTCACCGCGGTGTGACAGAGATACTCATTGTCATGGTCATATCTGTCTATTAAATATGAAGCTACAGCCATCAGCTGGTGTGCTTCAGAACAAAGACAGGAAACAGGGGGAATCAGCTTGCCGGTCTCTTGCACTATCAAACAAGATATGACGTGTTAATTACCAGGCTTTAGAGGTGTTGATAGGCAGATTCTGTTCCCTTAACAGAGCCACTGTGACCTGCAAAGTGAGGGTCGCACAGCTGACTTAGAAAGCTGAATGCATCAGTAGGCTAGTTTTTGGTAGCCTTGCCAGCTTGTCTACCTTTTCTGGAGGAGGGTAAAGCACCTAACTGTTCAACATTGGGAACAAACCCAGTAGGCTATAACTTTTTTTTATCAATCTGCTGTGCTTCTTTTTTCATTCACCTCTATTTAGATGTGACAAACTGAGATACGAACAATATCAGATATTTAAAATCTAAGTAATTCAGAGAGAAACAAGTCAAGTCAATTTAACTTTAACATCCCAATATCCAAAATCACCTCACGCTCTACTACTGTAAGAAAAACTCAACAGATTTAATTGTCAGTAACAATATTTAAATATGTTCCAGCTAAAATTAGTCCATTGTGAAATTTCATTGAATGCAACATAAAAGGCCCAGCAAGTGTGGTTTTACTCCCAGGCCACACAGCCCGCCTGAGCAGCGCGGCTCGGCTATGTGTCGGCTTGGGAACACCTAGAGATTCATCATCACGCCTTTTTTTTTCCCATGTGACGCACGCTGTTCGCAGCAAAAAGCGACAGTGTTTTTTGACATCATAACAGAACTCCTGCTACAGTTTCAGTGTGTGAACACGTAGAATATGAGATGAGAACATTTACTGTTTACCTTTAAAATTAAAAAACCCTGTAGCCTTTCCGCCGACTGAATTTTCACCTTTCAAAATAATGTTTTTTTGTTGAATTGAGCCAATTATTTATACTGCTGTTGCACATTCCTTTTGTACTTCATGTAAATTGTGTCTACGACATTTATGCATAGTTTTTTAAATGCAGGTCAGCCAACTGTTATCACTGATGGATGTTTTTGGCTTGTAGGAGACACCTGGCAACCAGCTATTGCCAAATGGATTGGTCCAAGGCCATGCCTACACTGTCACGGGTGTGAAACAGGTGAAGAATTAACTCAAGACATTGCACTTAAGCATCAACACAACAAACAGCTATTAATAACTATCAAAAAGATTATATTAGCCACCAGGTTTGTAGGCTTCTACTGAAGCATACCTTTGCAAATAATTCACCTGAATTATTTTGCATTTTTGTTAAGTTTATGCTACATAACTGTGGGGCTGTATCCCATGATGATCACTGTTCAGGTGATGATCCGGGGGAAAGCAGTAAACCTGGTGCGTTTGTGGAACCCCTGGGGCAGAGGAGAGTGGAACGGAGACTGGAGCGATCGGTGAGAACAACTCAGAGACCCTTTTACAGAGACATGGCTCTAATATGTGGAAATGTTGAGATTATTTTACAATGACACAATAGCTGAAGATCTATTTAGTAGTAGAAGTTCAAGTTCAAGTTCAAGTTCGTATGATGTGTGTAACAATTACAGAGAGGCGGTCAGCAGCGTAGATCTCAAACATCTCGATCTAAGACATATAATAGTGCAAGTTGTGGTTCACATTTACACATTTCACCATCAACTGCTTACACACCTGCAGCAAGAAATGACCAGCACACAGTAAAAAGAGATTCAGAGAAAAAGTGTGCAGTGTTGGATGTGTCAGTGCATGATGAGTGATGATGAGGAGTTGATCCACATTGCCACCACTTGCTTTTTGAAAATATAATCACTACAGTGGTCTTTTTTGTGCATTTCTGTAGGTAACTCTCTTATAAGGTCGTTTGAAAAGGAGCATTAGAAGCTAATGAGAGCTGTCATCTGAAAATCTCCCTCTGGTTATTATAAACTGGTTTTCCCAGTTACAGTGAAGTGATCCACTATAATGGCCTGCCTTAAAGACAAGTGAAAACATAGGCTTTTCATTCACAGAGAAGGCCCCCTGCTCTATATCCCTGTATTTGCATACTGCATACTACATAATTGAGGGGCACAGTTTCAAAGCCCCGGGACATGTGCTGCAATTTACCTCTGAATGCCTTAAAACAACTGTCAGTAAAATTTTGTCTCCCCTCTTACTGAACTTTAACTTGAAGGTCGTCTCTGTGGCAAACCGTGAGTGCTGAAGATCGGGAAATGTGCCTTTTAGTGGCTGATGATGGAGAGTTTTGGTAAGCAAACTCAGTTTAAATTAAGGGTCTATATGTTTTCCGTCCCACTTACGCCTACACAATAGCAGCTAAAGTAACTACTACAAATCAGCAGATAATTAAAGTGCAATGTTTTAAAATGTAAGAAATTCACAACTATGCTTAACAATAGCAGGAAATAGAAAAACAACCCTTATGCACCATTATAAAATACAACATATTACATATTTAATATTTTGAATGCATTTCACTGTGGTGTGATTTTAATGTTGTGCAAGGTGAAATATAAGGAAGTCATGAAAGGCATGGTGCATTTTTTATTTATTGGGGCATTGTTGGCCAAAAGTTCTTCTCTTACGTAGGAGATATTAACTCATATGTAGGAGTTCATTATCTCGATTAACATAGGTAGTGAAGTGAGCTGCTCACAGCCAGTTCCCAGCTCAATGCATCATTTTTACATGCGTGGACATACAGTATCAGTCAAAGGTTTGGACATGCTTTACCATTCAAGTGAATGAGAAAGCATGTCCAGACTTTTGACTGGTTCTGTAGACCGCGTGTTTATCCTCTTAAATCAACTGAAGACAACAGCAGCTTGCTACAGTTCAAACACACAGACCTCATGTGTAACAGCCATGTCCAGACGCATCAGCTGTGATGTACAAATAATGTCCAGGCGTGTGCTTAACTTGCTATTTGTTGTTACACTTATTGTACATATTGGATTTCTTGTATCCAGGTGCTTCATATACACATTAGATTTAGGTTTACGCTGCCTGCAGGCATCATAATCACGTCATCCATTGATGTGAATATTAAGTAGCTCTTCACAATATGATTCCATGAGACCTTATATCTACACTGTTTAACCCAAGTTGACCCCTACGCACAGTCCCACTATGTTTTACAGACATTTGTAGGTAACTGATAAAAGTAAAACATGTTGTTCATGCTGTATTTTGCTGAACTTTTACTTCCCTTTGTATCGTGCGTCAGGCACTTCATTCAGCATGGCTTTCTCAACCTCAAAGCAGCTAACTAAGCCTCAAAATGTATCTGTAGAAAAAGAAAATCCCCTTGCCTTTCAGGGCTTCCATAGGATAACAGACATACTGTGTTGAAAAGAGTGACAGTTGTCTGTAACAGGATTGTTAAAATATTTTCAGGCACAAAACACCTTGTGCAACAGGCTTGTTTGTCGCTCCTTCACAAACGTACTTATTCAAAAATACACAGAGGGAACTGTAAGTCATTAAGTGATAGACATTACAGGTAAATTGGGCGTTTTGTGATTATAAAATATTTCATCTACACCGCTTAACAAACTCCAACTCATACAGAAGGAATACATCTTCATTTGCTTATGTTGCACTGTATATCTCAAGTTTAGGGTTGTTTTCATAGTTTCAGCATCACATCCAGAGGGAAAATATTCACATTATTAATATGATACTCAACAGGATGACCCTGGAAGACCTCTGTAAGTTCTTTGTTGATCTTGACATCTGCTCCATGTATCCCGACTACCTTGATGGAGACTCCTCTCGTCACTGGAAGACCTCCATGTTTGAGGGCAGATGGGTTGCAGGAATAACCGCTGGAGGATGCATGAATAATAAAGGTACCTCCAGGATATCTCGACCAAAATTTGATGTCATGATATGGCTTCACATTATTTGCCAAACTGTAGGATTGATAACCATTTTAATCATGCTAGCAAGTGGGACCTGTCCTGTCAGCATCAACCAGTCATTTGGGAATGTGGCACTGCAGGAGATGTGAATATCCTGTTTTCACTCCTACCCTTACTCTAATAATGTAAAACAAGGAGGTTTATGTACAAAACCAGGAGATTTATAGTGAAGTTCAGCAAAAGGTAGGGTACAGGTTATTTTGGGCAAGAGTTATTATCAACACTCAACATATATGGAAACTCCAGTTCCCCATTTTAACCTTATAATATATAATATATGGATTTATTCCGTATATAGAAAATAAAGGAACAAAAGCTTTATTGGAGCTAGCGTCAGTAGCCTGAATACCCGATCTATCTTTGTTTATATTTTTGGACCTCCAGGTAGCCAATGGTTCTTTGGTAATGATGGTTATGATAGCGTCGCCAGTAGTGTTGTGGTAGTTGATGAGTGACATCACTAACAACGGGGCAACAAGTTATCAGCTTATTAACATAATTTGCTTTATCAATGAGGTGAAAACAATACCAGAGTTACTGTCGTGGCTGGTAAATATAAAAACATGACTAGCTTAGCCAATGCTAGATAAACTATTCAAGATAGTACTAAGCTAGAACTCCCTAGCTGTTGATGTTGATGTCTTGGTCATACACAAAGAGGTCACAAGCAACAGAACTTAAGCAAAACAATGTGGCAAATTCCCACTTTGAGAGAAAAACTTGTGCTGCATTCATGTGCTCCTTGGACGGTCTCGTTCCCTGGGTTGGGAAGTTGTTCTACTGACTTTGGTGTTTTGATGAGCTTTAAGTCTTAATGTGGAAACAACATGCATGCTACAGGGAAGAGCTGTTGTATTTTAATTCGCATTTAAACAATACATTGATAGCTGTTTCCTGTATTCATTGCTCAGTGTGAAGCTTCACGTTATGGATTTTGTCTCATTGATGAGTGAGACTCTTTACCTAACATCAGTTCCTACTCTCGGTAAATTCATCAAATCCCTGACCCTCATCTTTGTAACATTATAAAATACAAATAAATCGCACGCCTCTCTGCTTCCAGACAGTTTCTGGACTAATCCGCAGTATCGAGTCAAGATTGACGGTGACTATCTTGAGAAAGATGGCGAGAAAAATGTGCTGGTGTCTCTAATGCAAAAGTCTGACAAGAGGAACAGACATCTAATCCAAAATCTCCACATTGGACTCGCTGTATTTGAGGTAAATATGATTATTTAGTGTGTCTGTCACAGTGTGAGGACCATCTTAGATGTGTTGTGCATGCAGTAGACACGAGAGGCTTTCAATACTTGACCATTGAAAGAAACAATCAGGGAGGATTCAGAGAAGGGTCGCAGTAAATCAAATGTAAACACAGTAAATGGAAAGTCAAAGTTCATGTAATCTGTACTTTAGGCAACAGCTAGCTAAAGGTTCACATCTTGGTCTGCTATTTAGTTCAAGTGACTGAATGTTTACATGAAACAATTATACATTTACTGATAATTTGAAAGTCACTGATTGAATTGATTGTTTTTATCCCCAACATGAACTCATCTTCCACTGATTTCCCTCCAGGTGAAGGAAGAAGTAAGAAACTATTTTTCTTAATTCCAATCCCATTTATAACCCTTCTCCATCCACATTGTGCAGCTCAGGTTAAATGATCTCAACAGAAGAGAACTAAATATATATACATATATATTTATTATTACAGTACAAGGCACATACGGGGAAATTCCCAGCGGCTTTCTTCGGCAGCCACACACCTGTGGCCCAAACTAAAACCTACATGAATGCACGTGAGGTGATGGAGTTTCTTCTGCTGAAGCCTGCTGAATACCTGATCGTGCCGTCCACCTTCAATCCCAATGAGACAGCCTCCTTCATCCTGACCATCGTCTCCAAGGCAGAGACACATGGCTAGTACGTTCATCCTCTTCACCACCCACTGCTTTTCTCACTGTTGCGAGAAAGGACAGATATGACAGACACCATAATATAACATCATACCAACAATAACACATTACTAGTGATAAAAATAATAATAATAGTAGAGAAAAATCACTGATCCCTCATTGAATGTCTATGCTCTTCCCCGACAGTGAGAATTCTGGTGACCATAAACACGAGTCAGTCGAACAGGTGTGCAAGATTTGATAATATCAGTGTTGTTGGTGTTCACGTTATTTGGATATTGTGTGACATGATACTGACTGTACTTCCTGTTCTGACAAATTTCATTGTCGTTTCATTGGGGGTAAAATCTTCTTTTAATTTCCAGCCCATACAGATCACAAATCCACAGGAGGACGAAAAAAAGAAAAAGCTTTTCCGGCAATACTCCGACAAGGTAATGTTCATATACTTGCCAACATAAATGTATTGGGTTTGATTACTACTCTAATTAAAAAAATATTTAAAATCCAACCAATGCTCACATAATAGTAATCCAATATTTTTTTTATATGCACAATGTCAAATAGTGAGAGAGGTCATTATAATGATAAATAATTATCACCTTACTCTGCAGTTCCCCTCATCTTTACAGAGCATGTCATAGGCTGTATATGAAGATGGACGACGCCGTGTGGGAATTGTGCAACCAGAGTCTGCTCAGTAGTGATTGGGCGGTAGAGTCATTTCTTTTAAGTGACAAACACCCGTCAGAACAATGACAAGTCGATCACGGCTGTCACTCATGACGTTTCACCTTGTAAAACCAGCCAATCAAAACCAAACTTACAAGAAAAACAAACACTCGAACATACATCAGTGTGGTAAACACTACCTACACTGACAGAATTTTTAGAATTTTTTTATTTGAGGTGTAGTAGACTGGCGTCCTGTCCAGGGTGTACCCGGCCTCACGCCCGAGGCTCCAGCCACCCGCGACCCAGACAGGGACAAGCGGTTGAAGACGAATGAATGAATGTAGTTTGACTTTTTTTGTTTTTGTCCACGTCCCCTTCGCTTAAATGGAGGGGGGTGGGTCGATGCTGCAGCCAGACACCAGGGGGCGCTCAAGATGCTTTGGTTTATGGGGAGCTGTCAAGCAGTCCAATGTGTCCATCTACAGTCTATGAGGCATGTTGGTGCTTTTCAGCCCAACCTTATGTTTGGGTCTCACCTATTGCCGTTATCAACCTCATTTATAGCCTCAACTGTTTAAAAAAAAAGAGTTAGACCCTGACTCAAGTGGATGCTAATGTTGCATAGTGGCTGCTGGATATGTTAGCAGAAACTGGGCACAATTGGCAACTAAGTTAGCCAAATACAGTAGCAGTCTTTGCTAGCTCGCTGTGGGAACAGCTTCTTTGTTCTGATAATATATGACTGACAGAAAACTCACTCGTGAAAGCTTTAGTGAAAGTTTACCCCAGTCTATTATAGCTTGTTTTGTTTTATTCATTTCCAGTTTGAAGAAGTGGATGCTGAGAAGCTGCAGAGGCTTCTGAATGAAAACATCTTGAAAGGTTTGGACTGTAAAAATAACATTAAAAGGCTTGACAAAAAGCACAAGAGGTCAATAAAATACATTGCTATAAACCTTAAATGATACGTGCACGTATTTGAAGGTTTTTATGCCAAATATGTCTCATGCTGAAACTTTGTTTTTGTTTTAGGAGACTTGAAATCTGGAGGCTTCAGCATTGATGCCTGTCGTAGCATGGTTGCTCTCATGGATGTATCCTGCGGTGATGCATGTGACATTGATTATGATTTGGTATAACTTATAAATTAACTAAACTTCTACTCTAGTCAAGCTGCTTAAATGTGAAAAAAAAATCCCTCACAGTGATTGCAGTTACATAGAACGTAATGCAAACTGGCAATACAACCTGCCTGCCTTTTTGTATATTTGACACACAAGAACAGTTATAAAGTTCAGGCTAAAACATGCACAGTGCTTATACCTTAATGCTGAGTTAGACATCAATCACTGGCAAACTGAACAGTGCGGAATTTCTTCGTCTGTGGAAGAAGGTCGTCACTTACAAGGTAAACGGAACCAAGTCCAGGTTAAAGCCTTCAAATTGATCGTAAATCTTTTGCGATATTGAATACATTGCTCTCTCTCTCTCTCTCTCTCTCTCTATAAATATATATATATATATATAGCAGCATCTTCATTCTATAAATAAATGTGCATCTGTGTAGAAGATTTGATCATTGTTTGTGTTTTCTTTATTTACCAGGACATGTTCTTCCGCACTGATGTTTCACGAACTGGAACACTGTCGCTGAGTGAGCTGAGGAATGCTTTCATAGCTTCAGGTAGACCACTTTAGGATATATTCATTCCCTTGACCAAAAATATTTGATATATATTATGATATATACTAAAGCTAACCTAAAAATTCAATGAAAACTACATGGTCAGGAGTTAGGCAACAGAAACACTTAGGATTAGGAAAAGATTGTTGAAAACTGAATTTGTACCGCAACTACTAAGTTGGAAGGCTGGTTCGTATTAATCAATTCAATTAAATTCAATTGTATTTATAGTGCCAAATCATCACAAAAGTTATCTCAGGACACTTTACAGAGTAGGTAAAGACCACACTCTATGACTTATTTATGATAAACATAGACCCAACAATTCCCCCGTAGAGTACGGTGGCAACGAAAACCTTCACTATAACAGACAGGAACGTCAGACAGACCCAGCTCTGTGGAGGACGGACATCTGTCTGCACCGGTTGGGGAGGAAGAAAAGGAGAGAGAAAGAGAGAAAAGACAGACAGATAGACAGAGAGAGACAAAGACAGACACAAAGACAGAGACAGACACACTTCCAGTTACTATAATAATATCTATAGTAAGGTGAATATGACTCATATGTTATGGCAGTTAAACAGACTGGGGTCATGACAAAATGACAGTATTAAAGTGTTTTTAAATGGTGCGATGCGAAGCCTATAAGCACTGCCTAGGGAAACACATTCCTTCCCACTATTATTGATTTGTATTTGACTTTGACTTAAGCTAATAATGTGTATGCAAAAAAAACCAACTGCAGATCTTTCTTATTTGATCATTTTTTGACAGAGAAATTGTGAAAAAGTTGACCTTTTAAATATCGTTGGGGTTGTTATAATGCCGGACTAAAGAGAGAATGAGTCTGATGTCCAAACAGATGTCCATTTGTGACTAACTGTGTAAGTGGGAATTTGGCTCGTTCGAAACATGTGTCACACCAAGATGTTAATAAGAATAAACTAAATTCCAGAAGTCCTCCTAAGCTCTTGCTGTACGTACATGTTGAACAGGAATGAGGTTTAAAGATGACATGCTCAATTTGCTGGCGCTTCGCTACGGTGCCTCCGCCGGACACATGACGCTGGAGAGCTTCATCACTCTCATCCTTCGCTTGGATTGCATGCACAGTGAGTGAAGTCAAGTAGGACAAACAATGACACTGTAACAGAAGTAACTGTCTACCACTCTCGTCTTATAAATGTCTCAAAATACATATATTTGTATTGGAAAGATCAGGAGTTCACGACTAGTTGGTCTAGTCCAGATATAGAATGTAAAATGCTTAAAGCTTAAGGTGATGCACCATATTTACTACTTGTGTGTTGCTCAACAGAAATCTTCAAACAACTGTCTGATGGAAAATCCATGAATCTAAAAGAATCAGAGGTAATTAAACATATGCTTCTCATCAGACGTTCATGTCTTTTCACACACAGCAGCTGTTGGTCTGGACTAGATAGGAAATAATCATTTGTCCAGGATAGACTGATGAAGGGACATAATGTTTCTTCATTATATGGTTACTGCAATACAGGTTATGTCATCGCTTATATGTTGCACTTCATTAACGACCTGTCTCTTCTTAATTTTCAGTGGATGTGCATTTCAATGTACACTTAAGGAAAATGGAGGCCCAACTCATCAGTGATTTTTTTCCATTTGCCAAATTGCATACTACTTTACTTCCATTGTATTGTAACACACGTTAATGTGAAAACATTATGACATAACCAATCCTTCTATATAACATGAAGCTTTGTCGACATTATGTGACATTATGTTATACTGATGGAATGTTATTTCATGTAGATGTAAATGATATGTGTTTTTTTTTATATTAATGGTAGAATTATAATGTTGGCTCATCTTATCACTCTCATCTCATCTCATCTTGGACCACTTATCCGGGGTCGGGTGGCAGGGGCAGCAGCTTTAGCAGGGGACCCCAAACTTCCCTTTCCCGGGCCACATTAACCAGCTCTAACTGGGGGATCCCGAGGCGTTCCCAGGCCAGTGTGGAGATATAATCTCTCCACCTAGTCCTGGGTCTTCCCCGAGGCCTCCTCCCAGCTGGACGTGCCTGGAACACCTCCCTAGGGAGGCGCCCAGGGGGGATCCTTACTAGATGCCCGAACCACCATCTTATCAGTCTGCTTAACAAAATGAAGACAATATACAAACACATTTCAGATTTCAATTTCTGACACGAGCTCATTCGTACCTTCCAAAACAGACCATTTTCTACTTCTAAAAATGCTGTAAATAAATCAGTAAAAGATTTTATCCCAAAAACTTTTGGACACAAAAATTCTTCTACTTGTTGTTGCTGCTTTGCATTTACATTGAGTGTGGTTTCCTCCACTGACTGGTCTGTCATGTGACTGCCTGTTTACACTAATTATGTGACTACTTATTGTCCATAATGACCATGTGACTATAACTTGTTGACATGTATAAGGAACAGACCTGATGGAGGCCTTAATGGACGTTTTTTACAGTTTTAATCAATCGTTTGGGCTCATTTTTTGAAACAGTCTTAATATTCTCTACACTGTCAGTGTCACAACTGTTTCATGGTACATAACATCTCTATGGCATGTCTGCAGAAGGTAGTAACTCACCCAAACAGCACCGGGTAGATCCTGCAGAGTCGAGAAGTGAGGACAGACATCATTTTAAACCTTTTAAACCGTACTTCAACATTTAACAGACCACATAATTTAATACCATTTATTTTTTAACAACCGGAGCCTCCACATGTGTCCGTGTGTTTGGTAAACGATCTCTACTGTCTGTCAGCAGCTCCTGAGTGAAAGCTGCTGGATAACCTTCACCAGCTGACTGACAGAAGTTTACAAAACCAAAATAGTTTTCATGTCGTCCCCATGGGAACAAATCAACTGTGTTTAACTAATTCATTGACTTTAATTCCCCT
Source organism: Echiichthys vipera (assembly GCF_963691815.1). Classification (NCBI taxonomy): domain Eukaryota; kingdom Metazoa; phylum Chordata; class Actinopteri; order Perciformes; family Trachinidae; genus Echiichthys; species Echiichthys vipera. The sequence goes on from NC_139837.1 coordinate 8,231,965, forward strand.
ACCAGCAAAGGAAATGAGGGCAAACAGTGACACAGACTAACACCAAAACATTGCAAAATTCCTTTGTTAATGTGTGAGTTGTACTGGTCAAAATCCTGAAATCTCTGTTTTGTTGTATTTTTCCTCTTTAGATTCTGATTTCAAAAGTATCTAAAAATGTACTGTAGTACCGTAGTACACAGAGAAGGATATTCACAGTTATGTATACTGTGAAGCACTGTTTTACATGTATAGTAAACAATAAAATTCCTCTTTGATCTTGCATATTAAAGCATCTGTGTATGTTAATGAAACACTTTCTTTCATCTCTATGACAGTCATCTCATATCGGCTTACCTTGCAAATCTATGTGAGCAAGTTTGCGTTGATGCCTGTTTGCAAGACATCAAGCCTTTCAAGACTCCAAGACTGCAATTACCTTAAATGTCACGTATAAGGGAGTCTGCCAAGGTTTGTTATATAAGCCCTTTGACAAACACGTCCATGATCAACACCTGCCTCTCCCCTGATACATGCAGGCATACACTCCTAAATCCTTGATGTATAAGTGTGACATTTTGAAACTTTTGAGTAAATAAGACATTGCTGTTGGCCTCATGAAACATCCATCTATCTATCTATCTATCTATCTATCTATCTATCTATCTATCTGTCTATCTGTCTGTCTGTCTGTCTATCCGTCTGTCAGTCTGCCCGCCTGCCCGCCTGCCTGCCCGCCTGTCTGTCTGTCTGTCTGTCTATCTATCTAAAGGTCTTCCTGCATACTTTACACAGCTGTGACAGGTAAAATGTCCTGTCTCTTTGTTTGAAGTGAGTTCCGTAAAAGAAAATCTCTTTGCTGACAGCAGTAGCCTTAAGGGCGTTTGCAATTCCTATATAAGAACTGGAGCTTCTTCTCTCTTACCTGCTGTTTCACACAGACTCAACACTTGCCGGCTTGTGAGGTAAGATTAAGATGTTCGTATGCCAGTAACATTTTCGGCAGGTCGATTTATACTTTCAGTTTAGCAACTTGTGGTTGTGTATTGTGTAATCAATGTTGTAACATTTGAGGAACCGAAAATGACTCTGTACTTACTGTATGTAGCTGAAATACAAGGATTAACTACACAGTGGAGGGATCACCGGTCTCCTCACAAAAGGATTTTCCATTTCAGGACCGGTCGACACTTGTGATTAATGTCATTGCTGCTGCTCCTGGCCCTCTGCCATTGAAAGTCTGTTTTCATTGTAATGTTGAGTTTGAATTTAAAACAAATGCAATTTCTTTAAGCACGAAGATCAGAGTGAGATCTAAAAACTTAAATCTGTAGTAGGGATGCTCGATTATACCGGCACATTATCAGTATCAGCCGATATTGACTTTGAAATGAATAGCTGGTTGTATCTGACTTGTTTTGTTTAAAAGCAATTGTCATAAATGAATTTTGCGTGTTTACATAACGTAACATAATGTCCTTTCTCATTTTTAACAAGGAATCAATATTTCATCATTTTATGCTCTGTATTTTAAGCCTGCATTTAGCGGTGGGTCAACACGATAAGAGTTTGCATAATAATATTTTAATTCCTCTACAGAAGAGACTTGATGATCCCTGCACCTGCAACTATGTGTGGGGAAAAAGAGTATATATTTATATGAATATGAGAAACTCTTTTCCAAAACGCTATGAATCCATTTTAATAGTTTTCAGGAAAATGTAATTTTTTACCCAGACCCACACATTTGGTTAATATTCAATGTATCTTGTCAAAATGTTTTTTATGGCTCAGTCTGAACATGTTGAACGGACGGACCAAACAAAAAACTCTCCCGCTTCAGAACGCCGCCATGTTGGATCGCATAGAACGCTCACTGAATTCTGATTGGTCGAGAGGACGTATCGCATTTAGGCCAAAAATAGGTTTTAGCGCTGGTCGCACTTTGGAAAGGAACTGCATCTTGCGGACCATTTTAAACAAGGAAATATAGAGATTTGGCATGAAACACTGATGAAGCAGTGAATAGGTTCTGTAAACAGCAAAGTGGCATGACACACTCATTTTTTTTTAAATTTGGCTTTTATCTTGTTTTGGAAAAGAGCTCTTCATATATTGGTATAGTTATCAGTAATTGGCCAAATGACTTTTAAGATATCCGTGTGTCAGATATCTGCAAAAAATCCAATATTGTGCATCGGTTCCTTTACCCTATGTGGAGCGCACATACAAACTACCAATAGTAGTAGACTATGGACTAATATGGGCACATTAGATTAAAAATAAATAAATAGAAAGCAGAGCCTTTTGTCCAAGCTTTGTCTAGGGGGAGAGGCCCACAGTCACAGACTTTGAAAACATTTGGACTGCATTGTTTTGTAATATATCCTGCAGTGCTCAAATTCAAGAGTGCAGTCGGACGCAAAGTATCAGCAACAGATGATATAATTAGACATTTGCTTCTGAAATGATTTCAATCCTTAAACTTAAGCTGATCGCTTGTAAATCATGTGTTCAGCACATATTGTTTCCTACCTTCTGTTAGTTATAACTTACAATGTGGTTGAAACTGCTGTTTGGATGTCTTATCAAAAAACCCAAAGCGATAATGAAAAAGGGGAGTGATGCAGATGGAAATTAAGGCACTGATTAAGGTTGTTAAAAAAGCAAACTATACATATAATGTCAAACTTGTTTCCAATCTCCTTTTTCTGAACAGACTTCAAACACTGCAGCGATGCCTCCACCGGGTGTGTGTATGAACATCATTAATGCCCGTCACAGTAAAGATGGCTATGGGACTGTCACCAACCCTGAGAAGTTTCTCGCTCAAGACTACGAGCAGCTAAAGCAATACTGTGCCAATATTCGGGCTAGATTCATTGATGACATGTTCCCTCCTGACAAACGGTCCGTCGGTAATGTCCTGCCGCCTTCTGACTTGACACGTATAAAGTGGCTGAGACCAGGGGTAAGTGTTTTAGTGTTTGATCCCATATCACAGTAAATCTTGATGATGAAAACAAACATGTGCATTGTCATAGTCTTCAACCAGCAGAGAACTAAACTGTTTCAGTTACTAAACTTCAGATTTAGTTTAGAACCTAGGACCCCTGTTGTGGGTCAAGCTAAACTCACAAAAACCTGTGTTTAAAGGTTTTTCGTCTCTTAACTCTCATGTAAAAATGTCTTTGTTTTGGTAAATGTTCAACTTTGTTCGTCTGTCACTTATTTCATTTCCACCCCTAATGTTGGGCGGGTAGCTAAGATTCCCAATTACACTCAGTTACATCGGGACTACTAGCAACCCTTTCACAGAACCATCGCTGATTCATTTGGTTCAGTATTAATATAAAATACTCTGCCTAAAGCATGGGGTAGGCAGTTTTCTGGGAAAGGGAACAAGAAAACACAAGAATTTGAAAATCCAGCCCTCCTGCTGCAGCTCTCTCCTCTTTGTCCTCAGCCCCTCCCTTCACACCGTAACCTCTATGAGTCCTAGTCATTCATCTCGGTCATTCTGATTGTGAACCCAGTGCTGTTATATGGCAGCAATTCTACAAAATTATCAGACCTTTTCTTTGCAAACACGGAATAATATTGTATGATTCAAGACTCAGTAGGTAAAGAAACATCATTTTGCAGCCATGAGCCTTCGGTTACGGACTATTAGTAAAACGACATGTTTAATTTACAGTCTATCATATCTAAAGCCTGAGAAAAGAGCCAAGAGGAGGTGCATGGATCTAATTTTCTCATAGACCACTTGAATTATAATATTCTGTATGTTTATGGAAGTTTTGTCCAGTGATGCCGAGAAGAAAACTGGCTACCCCAGTATTGATGAGTTTTAACGGATAAACAGCAAAAATACATACTTTGTATTGTTCTCTGACAGGTTAATACCAAACCCTGTCAACAATTCCTCTTTTGCAGCATCTGGTTTCCAATCCAAAATTTAAAGTTGATGGGATCTCCAGGTTTGACTTTAGCCAAGGCACTGTTGGTAGGAAAATTGCTTCACTCATAATGATCTATAAATTGTTTGTCTAGTAACGAAATATAAAGATGTAAGTGCAGAGAAAAGACCAAAGTAGGTTTGTGTTTTGTGCCCTCTCGGCTCTGCTACTTTTCTCAATAGCTCGTAATCTTGAAACCCTTCTGTTTACTTTTGACTGCTATGCCTTTGCGTAATTAGTACACCTTTCTGGCAACTCAATGAACCTTTTTTCCCTCAGGAAACTGCTGGTTTCTTGCATCTATCGGCGCTCTGACATTCCAGCAATACATATTTGACCAAGTTGTTCCTGAGCAAAACTTTGATGAGAACTACCAGGGGATATTCCACTTCAGGGTAAACCAACAATCCTTCCCACCAGTATTTGTTAAAAAATAATTCCTGCTTAATGGCACACATCTCATATTTTCTCATAATTTCTGAACTACACAGTTCTGGCGATTTGGAAGATGGGTGGATGTTGTCATTGATGACAAGCTACCAACAATAAATGGCAGACTGATCTTCGTTCAGTCCAAAGAAAGTGCTGAGTTCTGGCCTGCTTTGCTGGAGAAAGCCTATGCCAAGTATGAAAAAACAATTTATTGTTTCTCAGTCATAACATTTATTTTCACAGAGTGAGATTTGTCTTATTGTGTAGGTCATTTCACCGTCTTTCTTTGTGTCAGAGTGTGTGGTTCCTACTGGGACATGAATGCTGGAACTCCTGCTGAAGCCTTGGTGGACTTCACCGGTGGTGTTCACATATCCATTGATTTGCGAAACCCTCCCCTAAAACTGTGGGAACTCATGTGCAGAGCTGGTCAATCTAAGTCACTGATGGCTTGTGGTACACCGCAAGGGGTAAGTACAAATATCACACACAAAAAAACTGATGTTCCTTTTGCTTTTATGCGCTGAAACTCCTCTGGCTGTCCCATCATGAACTCATCTTTGTTTTTTAAACCTGAGTTTATTAAATTTTGCAGACAAGTGCACAAGAAAAATCACAACAGCCGTACAGTGTGTCTGCCTTTAAGTGAAAAGGGGACAGAGACAAAAAACATTTAACACAAAAACGATTTCTTCAGCTGGGGATCTCCTACTCAAATCAAAACAGACAAAAAAACCCATTTCGATATAGCGTAGGATCGTGGGACTCTCTTATCTTTATTGTAAAAGAGATACCTTTGGGATTTTAAACAAGCTTTGTGTCATGGCAATGTGTGCAGATAGTTGGTGTTTGCATCCCACAAAGCATAGCAGCAAAATCCGCTCCATGTCATTCGGCTGGTCTCTGATGCTCTGAGCTCCACATGCTGTGGCCACGGAAGCCACATCGTTTGCACATACTGCCCACATTGCCATGACACAGAGCTGGACCTAAATCAGCAAAATCTCTTTAAACTATGACCATTGTCTCTGATGATCTATCTGACAGGACTCTGGAAGAAATAATGTTCACAGACAAGTTATATATATATATATATATATATATATATATATATATATATATATATATATATATATTATATATAAGTTTTATTCACGTTCCATTAATTCACATTAACAGTAAAATGACTTGCTTAGCATTACAGCCACTTCCTATACAGCGGCTGCAGCTAAATTTATTTGGTGAATCAAATCGTGGGGTAACCCAAAGCTGCGGCCAAAACAATCATACAAATAACTTTATGAACCATGTTGAATAATGTTGTAATGTTATAATGTTACCATATGCATTACCTTGGTGGCTAGGCATGAGCTACTTGTCGTAGTTGCAAATTGTAGTAAGTTTGATCAATATTTAAATGCCATATCAATAATTACTGTGTAGCAGAAAACCTGCTTTTGCAATTGTTCTTGAGCATAATTCTGTGAAATTGTTAGATTTACTCTCTGGTCTTTTGTCCCCTTGTTTCTCTGAAATGTAGAGCAACTAGGGGTAAAGACCTTAAATACAATTACAGATCTGAGTCTGAACATTGCTGCAAACATTCGGGATAATGTTAGCACATAACTCAACAAAATATACAACATAGGTTTTGTTGTTTTTAGACATTTTAATGTGGAAATGTCTTTCAGGCTAAGATGACCTTACATTGCTAGAGTTAGAAAGATCATTTTAGTACGATGTTTAGAAAATCCGTTTTAAAAATGAGTTTGCAGCCTCAGTCTTTGGTATTTGATAGACAGATGATTTATGTGGTGACCTTTTTGGCTGCCAATGTTTTCACTTCTCATAGCAGGAGAAATCCTTTTGATGGCATGGTTCCATTTACAGGTGTGTACTCTCTGTTTATATACACTATGTACTTGAACTGAAAGACTGGAGAAGTTCCAGCATGTCAAGTTGCCAGGTCTTAACAGTAAATCAGGGGCAGGACAACAGTAAATCAGGGGCAAGACATGCAGAACATAATATATATAAATATGAACAACCAAAAAAAACTCCCATTTAATGTCTTTGGAGCAGCTCCACACTTTATACTTGATTACATCTCAAGACTTAGGCCACGTAAATAATCATTAAAATAGAATCTTATCTTATCTGCCAAGTCTTAAATCAGGGGCAGGACATGCAGAACATTATATATATATATATATATATATATATATATATAGAGAGATATATATATATATATATATATAATCCCCAAAGGAAATAGAAGTAAATAGCTATGCTTTACTTGACACATTTATGTAAAGGAAATAGGGGATTTAAACGAAACTGATTATGGCATAAACTGGTTTTAATCATTATCATGTGTTAACCATGCTAGTAAGTCAGTATAGATGATATCTGGGCACTGACATACCTAAAATGCATGTGGTAGGTGTGTGACAATTAAAAACGACTTCCATTAAAAAATGTATTGTGCTAAGAAAGCAGAGATGAATGCCGTTACAGGTTGCAATATTAAAGTCTTGAACTAAAATGTCCTTACAGCTACAGTGGAAACTGACGGTCCAAAGTGCTTTGATTATATCATTCTTTTCAAAAACCTGACATTTTTAGTATTTTTTGTGTGTGTGAGTATACAATGAGAATTCTTTGGAACAGAAAAAAAGTTATAAACAATTTGTTTTGTTGTTATTTACTTTATTATAGTTTGTTTGCACACATTATTAATCCATATGCATCTTATTCGCCTTACTCTTCCAAAGTGACCCCTAGGTGGCTCTGTAGAATCTCAGTATTCTGAGTCTGATGAAATGTTGTGAAATGAGCAGGCATGCATTCATGATAGTATGCTAATGAGTAGTGACATATTTGACGACTAAATAATGTGATGGAAGATAGGGTGAGGTCAGGGTTTTGTCAGGGCACATTCTAATGATACATGAAAGTGGTTGGTCTAGTTGATGCAGCTGTCAGTAATCCATCTCATCTCATCTCATCTCATCTTCATCCACTTATCCGGGGTCGGGTCGCGGGGGCAGCAGCTTTAGCAGGGGACCCCAAACTTCCATTTCCCGGGCCACATTAACCAGCTCTAACTGGGGGATCCAGAGGCGTTCCCAGGCCAGTGTGGAGATCTAATCTCTCCACCTGGTCCTGGGTCTTCCCAGAGGCCTCCTCCCAGCTGGACGTGCCTGGAACACCTCCCTAGGGAGGCGCCCAGGGGGCATCCTTACTAGATGCCGAACCACCTCAACTGGCTCCTTTCAACGCAAAGGAGCAGCGGCTCTACTCCGAGTTCCTCACGGATGGCTGAACTTCTCACCCTTTCTCTAAGGGAGACTCCAGCCACCCTACTGAGAAAGCCCATTTCAGCCGCTTGTACCCGTGACCTCGTTATTTCGGTCATGATCCAGCTTTCATGACCAGTTAATTTAATTCACATAGTTTTTACTTTATTCATTTTACACAATTTTAAAAGACGTCTTGATGCAATAAAGTTAGCTATTGGAAAACGTTACTTGAAAAGAAGGGAACATAATATGGACTATTATTTCAGGCTGATAATTTCACAACCTTGGAAGGTCAACATCCCAGCCAGCTGATGTAACAGCTATTTTGCTTTTATGGTTTATCTGAAAGTATAAGACTATCTAAATTATACAAAATAATATATGTTCCAGTATCATCAACTGTAACTACTGCAAAGTATGTTGCACAAGACTATCTGCAATAATATTATACGTATATATCTTTTAGGAGACATCTGCCAACTCTGTATTACCAAATGGATTGGTCCAAGGCCATGCCTACACTGTCACGGGTGTGAAACAGGTAAATAATTGCATTTGTTTTAAAGACACAATATAAAATATATTACTGACTGCTAGCAGTCAGGTTTAAGGGCGTTTAGGCCCTAACCTTAACTGCAAGCCTCTACTGTTTATAGTATAAGGGTAATACAGGTCTCTACCGTATAGGCTTAAGCATTAAAGAAAGTATGTACAGTAAAGGGTAGTTATTTTTAGGACAAATAACAATTGTGTTTTCTCTGGTAATTGCTGGTCAGGTGAGGAGCCAAGGGCAACTGGTAAACCTGGTGCGTTTGTGGAACCCCTGGGGCCAAGGAGAGTGGAACAGCGACTGGAGTGACAAGTAAAAATGACACGAGTGCAGAGATTGTTTTACAGAGAAATTGCTCTGATTTCCTCTCTCAGAAGTTACAACACAGATCATTTTCACACACATGCTCTGGGAAAGCTGTAAACATTTTTGTCTGCTTATGATGATAATCTCTACAGTGGTATTGAATCGTGTTTTGCACGTCATAAAGGGGTTGAGGACATTTTCAACAGAGCCATGAGAAGTCTTTCTGTTGTTGTCTTATTTAATAACCCACCCCATTATTATAAACTGGTTGTGCCAAACAGCAAAACATGTCCAGGCAACTTCCCTGGTCATGCTTCACTGTCAGACTGCTTTCTGAGGGAAGCCGCATTCTGGATTCATATTTTGAAGGCTATACCAGATGCAATTCATTTTATATCAGTGAATGTAAATCTATGCAAGTGAAATTGTATTGCTTTTTACATAAGCTAAATGGACAATACCCAGCCTTAACAATAATCAATTATTACTAACCTGAACCCTTCACAATGATTGCAGCAGACAAGTTAAAGTGGTGTATCCAGACCAGGGGTGTGCAACCTTTACTCAGTCAAAAGAGCCATTTTTTTCCCCTCTTTCACCAATTAAAATTTGTCTGGAGCCGCAAAACACATTTGATGTCGCAGCCTTTAAAGGTTTATATATAGTTATATGATAATTATGAAATTATAGAACAACAGTAAAGAAAACTGTTGACATTTTATTCCTATTATTACCTGTTATAAAAATTGTTGTTGTTCGCTAATTCTTTCACCACGTATCAAGCCATCATCATGTGAAAGCAAATTAATGTCCACCGGCACTATTTTCCTCTGATAGGATTTTGGGGGGATTTATCCATGGTTAGCGTACGGACAGCATGTGTCTAATAGTCAAGATTAGCCACCTGCACTGAAAGGCGCTGGGCCATAGACCAAGGATGTGACGCATATTTTAGTTTCACATAACATTTCACCTTGAACTCCAAGATAACAGGTGTTCCCTTTGCAAGATTGTCTACTGTGCAAAAAAAAAACATGCTATTTATTTCCATGTAATTTTTTTGGCAAAGCTACAGGGAGCCACTGAAAAGGGGCTAAAGAGCCGCATGTGGCCCAAGAGCCGCGGGTTGCAGACCCCTGATCCAGACCATGCAGGTGTCTCATGCAGTCATTCATGCTAGAATATCAATATAGGGTGTTTAAAGGGTTTCTCCTCAGCTATGTATTGCTTTATTAGTGTTAAGCTAATAGTGTCTGCTGTCTTGTTGTCTTGGCAGTTTACACAAAACTGGTTTTGGCAGTTTTGAGTCTTGGCATGACAAGTATTGTTGTAAACAGATCATCCGTTGGCTTTTACGGATAAACATATCAATCTGCTAAGGATCTGTTGGTCACTCAGTAGCCACTGGTTGAGTTGGAAGTTCCTCCTTCCCTACTAAAGTCATTTTAAACAGTGCTTCAGTGATTAAGTATTGTACTTCCATATAGTTAGTTCCATATAAGACTGATAGAAAATAGTTTGGTCAAAATCAACATGAGATATCCCTACGATAAGTACCTCGTATGTGTCAAACTCTGAAAACACTACATCCTACATTTTCCATGAAGAGACTTGACTTAATACTGATTTGTGAGACCCTGTTTTCATAAACTCCATGCCGCATCTATAAGGTTATAAATTAGGATTTACACTACTAAATATTTCTAGTCCACTTGGCCCTGAGCTTGTGAAAGGTGTCTGTTAGGAAGAATTTATATAATATTAAACCCCTTTTTCTTCACTAACAAATTGCATCTAAAGGTCGCCTCTCTGGCAAACTGTGAATCCTCAAGATCGGGACCTGTGCCTTTCAGTGCGTGAGGATGGGGAGTTTTGGTAAGCATGCTGAAACCTGAAGTTGACAAAGGTTACAGTCATTTCTTAAAACTAAATAAAACAGAATTTGTGACGTTTGTAAAAGTCATACAGAGTGGCAACTTAAACTTAAAACTGATGGTCTGATATTTATACTTAAAATACATTAAAAACTAGTTTGTATTTCATAACCACAGTTTTACATATACAAAGTACAGCGAAAGTATGTACATAAACTTTCTAAACAGTAGCTATGCATATATTTCATTAAGGACACATTGCATCCTTATTTACATTGGAATTAAGTATAACTTGTAATTATTTGATTTGATTATAATTGCAGTAAAGTCACAAAAACAATTGTACATTTGCATGTTTTTCCTCAACTGATAGCGAACAAATGTGTCATTAAAATGAATCTCTGACGTCGACAGGATGCCTTTGGAAACCTTCTGTCGATTCTACTCAGATCTCGACATCTGCTGCCTGTGTCCTGACTTCCTCGATGGGAGCTCTGCTTGCCATTGGAAGACTTCCTACTATGAGGGCAGATGGGTTGCAGGAACAACTGCTGGAGGATGCATGAATAACTTCGGTATTTCCTGGATATCTGTAGAGAATATAATTAATTCATGTATAATATAATATAAAATTTAAAAATGTATCAGCTCAAAAGACCCTCTGTAAAAAAAAAACAACACACACTGTTCCCTATGTGTATATGAGGAGCTCTTTTCCAAAACGCTATAAATCCATTTTAATAGTTTTCAGGAAAATTACATTTTTTACCCAGACCCACACATTTGGTTAATATTCAATTTATCTTGTCAAAATGGTTTTATTGGCTCATTCTGAACGTGTTGAACGAACAGACAACACAAAAAAGTCTCCCGCTTCAGAGCGCCGCCATGTTGGATCGCATAGAACGCTCACTGAATTCTGATTGGTCGAGAGGACGTATCGCATTTAGGCTAAAAATAGGTTTGGCGCTGGTCGCGGTTTGGAAAGGAACTGCATCTTGCGGACCATTTTAAACAAGGATATATAGCGATTTGGCAGAAACACTGATGAAGCAGTGAAAAGGTTCTGTATACAGCAAAGTGGCACGACAAACTCTTTTTAAATTTGGCTTTTATCTCGTTTTGGAAAAGAGCTCTTCATATATTGGTATAGACATATATACTGTCACTGTCTACAGCTCAATATTGTACTATACTAAAAAGAAATTGGTTTCAGTAACTTGGTTTAATCTTTTAAAACTGAATCAACAGATTTCCTCTTCTTTTGGCAAAATAGTAAAAGGTAAAATTGTTTCTCTTTTTGACTTACAGACAGTTTCTGGACTAACCCACAGTATCGGGTCAGAATTGACGAGTTACTCAGTGAATGTGCTGTGGAACAGGGTGAGAAAAACATGCTGGTGTCACTCATGCAAAAGCCTGACAAGAGAAACAGACGATTGGTCGAAAATCTCCACATTGGATTCTCTGTATTTGAGGTAAATATTACCCTTCGTTGCCCTGTCATAGTGCAAGGCTATTATGGATATATTTTATGTATATATCTCATGCATAGGCCCGGGAAGTAGCTGTCACATTAAATAAATGGTTCTGTAGACTCACTTATTCTGTGTCATCATGGTGAACGAAAAGTGCTGAAACACAAAAATGTTAACAGCATAAAACATCTTTACCAAGTTCTTGGAGAAACTTTGAATGCAGCGTTTTCACTGAATTTTTCATTAATTGACTCAAACTACTTTTTTTTGTCACTAACATTATCTCATTTTCCTCTGATCTCTTCCAAGCTTACTGCAGAAGTAAGTAACCTTTTACCCCAATCCTTTATGCAGAAATGATTATCATGAGCCGTATATACATTTACATCTATTTATTACCTGTGTAACAGTTCAAGAGACACAAGGGGAAGTTCCCAGCCTCTTTCTTCACCAGAAACCAGCCTGTGGCCCAAACTAGAAAATACCTGAATGCACGTGAGGTGATGGAGTTCTTTACCCTGAGGCCTGGCGAATACCTCATTGTGCCGTCCACCTTCAATCCCAACGAGACAGCCTCCTTCATCCTGACCATCCTCTCCAAGTCAGAGACCCACGTCCAGTAAGTCTGTTAGCTTTTAAAGCTTGGACGATTAATCTATACGCCATTCACAACATATTATGAGCCTTTTACACTGCAGTGCCAAAAGCAGTGTTTGTCAAGTTACGACAAGACTGTAATCATTTACCGTCATTCCCAATTCAACATAATGACATTGTGTAAGGACACTCCTGTTAAGAGAGCAAGTTAGCCGATCCCTTAAATGTCAAAGTAACAGAGCGTGACTTGGATTAGTAACTGTAATGTCAATCCTTAATTTCAAATAGTAAGCGCTGACACTTCTTGTTCTGTTAATGCAATATTAAAGCCTCTTTCACACACAGTCCCCATGAAATTATTGGGATAATTTGGTGATTTTTCCCTATTCAGATGTATAATAGATGGGACAGGTGTAGTGCAACATAAATGGATGCCAACCACCCTACTACCCATAAGAAGAAGATAGGGCTAGGCCGAATGTACGTGTGCGCGGCAGATGTCTATTAATAATTTAATTTCAGGACAATGGACATTTAATATTCAAGAAGTTTGGGAAAGTCTATGATCTACTTGAATCGGTGTAATACGGAACGCCGGAGGAAGTCTTTTCTTCCGGCGGCCATCAAACTTTATAATTCATCTCCCCCCAGTCAGGTAAGGAACAGTGGAGACACTGTATCCTGAAAATGTCACTTTGTCACTTTATACCATCACTGCACCACTTTATTCAGTTGTACTTTATTCAGTTGTACTGTCACTTACTTCAGTAAGTAATGCTGCTATACGACACTGTCACTTTATATCACCACTACATCACTTTATTTATTTATTAATGGTTTACTGTAACTATCTGCTGATACACTTACTGTGCTTTAGGACATGCTGCTACATTTCACTGTGGTTTACTGTAACTTACTTAAGTACGAAATGCTGCTACACTCCACTGTGCCACACTGTCACTTAGTTCTGTAGGACATGCTGCTACATTTCACTGTGGTTTACTGTAACTGACTGAAGTACGAAATGCTGCTACACTCGACTGTGCCATACTGTCACTTAGTTCTGTAGGACATGCTGCTATATTTTTAACAATTTTAACACTTATAACTTATCGCTCCTTCTCACTTATTTAGTTTGTACTTATTTTATTTCAATCTGCTGCTAAACTGCACGCTGCGTATTGTTGTATATTGTATAAACCTACGCTTAACCACGATGTCTGTTGCACTCTGTCACACTTGGATCATTGCATGATTTATCTGACGTTAGCTTTATTTTGATTTGATTTATGTTTATGCTTATTGTTACTCTGACCCTTTTCTGCCTTTGTATCGAAACTGTTGCACAATAATTTCCCTCGGGATAAATAAAGCTTCTTGAATCTTGAATCTTGAATCTTGAATCAGAAACTGATTCAGTGTTGTGTTTGGACAGCTCACGCCAAGTGAAAGCTTGTTTGGTCAGATGGACGTGGCCCTCAGTGTTCTGGTCCCTGCAATGTTCCTGCTTTCATTCACAACACAGCCCTACATGCATTTTCCCTAAAATGCCACTAGAGCCATTTTCTCATATGAACTCCTGAATATGTCCCACAAATCAGGAGCGAACATTGTCAGAAGTCTCCCTTTTGTAGCAAACACCACAGTAAGGGAGATTGTCCATGTCAGAGGCATTCTCATTAACTGTAAATACTTGGTTTGGGTGAGGAGTGGTGCCTGGGTAGGATATGCAGGAGAACATGGCAGGGATTACACCCCCGGTCCCTTAGCCAGTTCATATTTTTGTCCTATACCACTGAGTTTCTTGCTGTTCCTTGAATTAATTGATATCTGCCCTTATCAACAGAAGTTTGCAATCTTGTGTCACTCATCTTCTTAAAGCTCTAAATGCTCCCCCGTGTATCACAGACCTCCTACCCTTTACTCTACCTAAAGGTCCCTAAGGTCAGCTGGCTTGGGGCTCCTGGTTCTCCTGTGATCTAGACTTAAGCCTTTGCTGTTGCAGCCCCACTGTGCAACAGCATTCAACTCCCTATCAGATCTGCCCCCTTCGTCGACTCCTTTGAGCCTAGGCTCAAAATGTTTATTCACTAGCGTTTGAATCCCCCTGATTTTCCCTTTGTTCCTATTCCTTTGAGCCTGTTTGTACCTGTGGGCTGTGTGCATTCCTGTTCATGTCAGTTTCTTTTTGTGATTTTAGCAACCTGCTCTGATTTGTACAGCACTTTAGTCAACATGGTTTGTTTTTACTGACTTGACTTTACTTATAAAACCTCGGATGTTTGCTTTTATTTTTTGTTTGCTCTTTTCTAGTTTTGCGCAATCCGCATGATGTTAACATCATAAACGCTCAATTGTTTACTGTAAAATATCTAGAAAATAACTGACAGGGCAAAGTCTGTTTAAATTCCAGTCCGACTGATTTGTAAATTTACTGTTGTGACATACATAATGTCTAGATTAACTGTCATGGTTGCGTGTCTGATTAAATGTGCTTAGGCCTTGAAGTGAGAAACTGGTGTTACAGATGACACTGGACATCAATCCATGCTCCCATCCACACATAAAGGCATGCAGGAAATGTTCCTGAACATATCAGGAATAGACTGCATGCGTGAAAGAGGCTTTAGTAATGCATACCTACTCAACACTGGCCACAAGTAATGTGCTGATGTCTCTTGTGTTTCCTCTCAGTGAGAATTCTGATGACCATAACCATGACCATGACCACGACCATGACCATGACCATGACCATGACCATGAGGAGGAGGAGGTGTGCAAGATTTTTAAATATATTGTTGATGTTCATATTACTTTGGTATTGCGGTTGTGTAACATAATATTTACTATATTGATAACATTGGTGGCATATGATACAGTATATAGTATACTGTATATTGAACAGTGCATCAATTCATCAGCTGAAATCTTTTGCAGCACACTGAAGATGGAGAAAATGACGACAACGTGAGAGCCTTGTTCCGTCGATACTGTGACAAGGTAATCTGTGTGTCATAACGTATTAGTTCAACACTTTGCTTTGCTGCATTGTCTGCCAGCGTAGACTCCAATTTCTTGTCCTGAAAAAAAAATGGCTGTAGTGGAAATGATCCTCTCATGGAACTTTTGGAAAGAGCATGTTGTACATAAAGGTAACTGAGATTGTGTCAGTTATGACGGACAAACACAACGCTAACCTTTTCGTTTCATTTCCAGTGTGAAGAAGTGGATGCTGAGCAGCTCCAGAAGGTTCTAAATGAAATAATCCTGAGAGGTTTGGACTACAAATCTCCCAAGAGGCTTTACAATACATGAGCGAAACATATTCAGATATATTAATTTTGTGTAGCACTGCTATGTTGCTAGGTTTTAATTGCTTAGTTTATTTCCTTGTTATTTTTTTTTATTTCTATTTAGGCAACTTGAGAAACGGAGGCTTCAGCATCGATGCCTGTAGCAGCCTGGTTGCTCTGATGGATGTATCCTCCATTGTGATAGTCATTATTAATTGACAGAAGATTATGTTTTTCACTCTTTCGCCGTGTCAGCTGCCAAATTAGCTGAAGGGGAATTTAATTGTAGTTATATAAAACACATAATTAGAGTACAGGCCTAAACCTGAATGCCCTTTTGGTGGTTTCCCACCCATGAACATAATGTAAAGGTCATGCTCAGGCATGAAACAACATGCAGCTCTGATACCTTAATGTTGGTTTAGACATCAGTCAATGGCAAACTGACGATTCAAGAATTTCTTCATCTGTGGAAGAAGGTCATCAAATACAAGGTAAAGAGAACCAAGTAAAGGTTAAAAATCTTCATAGTCAAATAAAATAACTGTTGGCTGTGCGTCCTGATTTATGCATCCCTGCTGTCAAACCCAGACTGTTACAATCCTAACTGTCTTTTCTTTTTCCAGAACATGTTCTTCCGCACTGATGTTTCACAAACAGGAACGCTGTCCCTGAGTGAGCTGAGGAATGCAATCGTGGCTTCAGGTAGATTACCCATCCACTTCTCTTTGTCTAAAGACAGAACCGAACCATTCTTGGAGTTATCACCCCAATTTTAAATCTCATGGACGGTGCACAGCAAAAGCCAACCGCTTATTATCTGGAAATGTGTTTTTTGATGCAAAACGACGCTATGAAGGTGGCAGATACCTGTACACAAAAGGGAATACACACAGTGACATAAAAATACACACATTCCACACAAGCTGGTGTTTACAAAAACTTGTATCATGATAATGCATGTATAGTACTTTCACGCATGCATGTTAGAGCTTGCTGTGATTATATCTCAAGTAAGGGTTACATAAACATTAAAACACATTAGTTACGGCTGTGTCTGGTATTTAGCAACCACATAAATAACAGAATGGCAGGCTGTGATGATCCCATCTAGAAGTCATTTCTTTCTTACAGTAATACTAATGTTTAGAAACACTTACACAGGAATTCACTTGGCGGATGATCACATGTTAAGCACTTACAGGGGTTCTGCATTTAAACAGTATAAAGGTGGTAAGTGAAAGCAATTACAGTGTGTGGAAATTTGGCGCAAAGACAGCTTTTGTGCACACTCAGGGATTCAGTGTCGGCTATGAATGAAACGCATTTGTCCCCTAGGCACAATGTATGCAAATGTTCTTTTCCTGCAGAAGACACCTTTAAGCGTGTAGCAAGAAATCGGGGTGTAGTGGAGTTTATTGGCTATTCTCCCAGCCTTTAATTCCTATGTTGTAATAATACCATGTGCTGACAGTGTGTGATATATATATGAGCTGTACTGCCATTGTGTAGCTTTGTGTTTGACTGACGGCGACATACAATTCTATGACTTTATTCTTTTCCAACATACTACACTGAGGAGGAACCTTCCTTTGTTTTTGTGGGTGTGTTGTCGTAATGTGAATCTTTGCTTTGATTATAATGATATGTATATAATGAGGATGATAAAGATTCTTGTATATATTATATATATATATTAACCTTACCTTTTTGTCTCATGTATGGTGGTCAGGAAAGAGGATCAACGATGGATTGCTGAACTTGATGTCTCTGCGCTACAGTGCCACCTCTGGACACATCACACTGGAGAGCTTCATCAGTCTCATGATCCGCTTTGACAGCATGAACCGTAAGTACATTTAAGCCGCTGACGACAGTAGTGTTAGAAGTAAAAGTACATATAGAAATACTTGAAATGTGAGTCGGGACTTTGAGTCTCTTTTTTGTGTGATCAGCAAACATTTATTTAAATGTGTAAATCAAATTTACTTTGAAAGCAGTATCAAACAAATTAATACGAATGCAAAGGTCGTCATGAAGGAAACTATTTGAGCCCCAAAACACACTTGTGGGATCTTGATTGGTCTTTACACAGTGTCTCTGCATTTAGTCCTGGAAGTTTTCAGTCACAACACCATAATTATTATCATTTTCATATTCTATCACCTTAGCTGTGCTTGTTCCTACTATTCTGCTGTATTAAATTTCCTTTAACTAAATGAGGATAAAACTGAGATAATTGTTTTTGGTGCTAAGAAAGAAAGGTCTAAAGTCATCCAACACCTTCAGTCACTGTCCCTGAAAACCTCAAATAAAGCCAGAAATCTTGGGGTTATTATGGATTCTGATTTACATTTCGACAGTCACATCAAATCAGTAACAAAATCGGCCTACTATCACCTTAAAAATGTAACAACACTTAGAGGGCTCATGTCAGCTCAAGACTTAGAAAAACTTGTCCATGCCTTTATAACCAGTAGGCTAGACTACTGTAATGGTCTCCTTGCAGGTCTTCCCAAAAAAACTGTCAGGCAGCTACAGCTCGTTCAGAACGCTGCTGCTAGAGTTCTAACAAAGACCAAAAAATGTGAGCACATTACACCAATTCTTAAATCATTACACTGGCTTCCTGTACTTCAGAGAATTGATTTCAAAATCCTCCTGCTCACATATAAATCACTTCATGGTCTAGGGCCGAGGTATATCACTGATATGCTCCCACTACATAAGCCTTCTACATCACTAAGATCCTCTGAGACCAATCTGTTAGTGGTTCGCAGAGTAAACTCAAATCAAGGGAAAGCATCTTTCAGTCATTATGCAACAAACAGCTGGAATAAAGTTCCTGAAGATGTGAGACTTTCACCCACTCTGACCACTTTTAAAACTAGACTGAAAACTTTTATGTTCACCTTAGCTTTCTGCTAAATCTTCGCACTTTTAACGTCCGC
The DNA here is from genome assembly GCF_963691815.1 of Echiichthys vipera. Taxonomy (NCBI): domain Eukaryota; kingdom Metazoa; phylum Chordata; class Actinopteri; order Perciformes; family Trachinidae; genus Echiichthys; species Echiichthys vipera. Next base: position 8,250,686 of record NC_139837.1, read on the forward strand.
ACTGTTTTGATTATTGTCTATGTTTTTATTCTCTTTGTCTTCCTGTAATGCATTTGAATTCATGACATGTTGTGCTGTGAAGCACTTTGAGTCTGCCTTGTGTATGAAAAGTGCTATACAAATAAAGCTGCCTCGCCTTGCCTTGCCTTGCCTTAACTGCCATAACATATAAGTCATATTCACATTACTATAGATATTATTATAGTTACTGTTACGCTTTGGTTGTTTGCATCTCTGGAATCGTGTCTGTCTTTGTCTCTCTCTGTCCGTCTGTTCGTCTTTTCTCTCTTTCTCTCTCCCTTTCTTCCTCCCCACCGGTGCAGACAGATGTCCGTCCTCCACAGAGCTGCGTCTGTCTGATGTTCCTCTCTGTTATAGGGAAGGTTTTCGTTGCCACCGTACTCTACGGGGGAATTGTTGGGTCTATGTAAATCATAAATAAGTCATTGAGTGTGGTCTTTACCTACTCTGTAAAGTGTCCTGAGATGATTTGACACTATAAATACAATTGAATTGAATTGAACACTCTCTCTGTGAGACTCACTCCCTAACCCCATCGAACAGGCCCCAACTCTGCCATCATTCAAAACAGCCCTCAAAACCCACCTCTTCAGACTAGCCTTCCCCAGCTATCCCCCATGTTTTTACACTCTGGTTGACTCATATTACTTCAATCTTTGATTTTAGTGTCTTTAATAAAGAATTTACAGTTTGGTTTTAATATATGTTTCCAGCTACAGTCGCTATATTTGTGTCACATTAATAAGTGATACGATGTAGCAAAAGGAAACTTGTGAAAATGTCACTTTTGTCATATTAAAGCCTGTGTGACACTGTACCAGTGCACCTTCAGGTGGGCTAGTGTATCTTAATATAGTATTCTACCTGCAGCACACCATTCCTTCACATATGGGGCGGTACAGCGCAGCAAGTGGCAAATATGAAGTGGTCGTGCACACGAGGGTGACATCATGAACCGCTTTTTCTCAACAGAAATCTTCCGCCAGTTGTCTGATGGAATGACCATGAGTCTTCGCGAATCAGAGGTGATAAAAGTCCTTTAGAGGTTTTTCAAATTTCTTAAAATTTGTCAGAATTGTAAGTTTTAAACATTCACAACCTGCACAGCTGTTGATATGAAACAAAACGACAAAAATATGTTATTGGCAAAAAAACATAATTCCTCTTTTATATAGTTATATGACATTCTTTTCCTTCATTTTTAGTTTTCTGTGATGAAATGATCACGCTTTTAAAGCGTGCTATGGATACATTAATGTGCAATAATAATCTATCCTTCTTAAATTTGCAGTGGATGTACCTGACGATGTACACTTAACCTGACAGAGAAGAGATGAAGATATAAGCAGCAGACGATGTGAAGACCCATAGAAAACTCCTGACATATCGAGTAGCTTAACTCTGTAAAGGCATGTGGTTATTTGTAACAAGGGTAATTTAGAAAGGGACCACACGTGTGCATATGACCTCATTTTAATATTTCCAAATAGCATAGGACTGCATAGCACTGAGCAACGTGGCAGCACATTTAGGGATGCATTTCACCATTTGCAGGTGCTTTGAGCATTACACAGTTTCTTTGCTACATTCTGTCTTATTTGTGCAGGTTTATTGGCTGCAAAAGCAGCGCTATCCTTTTTGTGAATTTGTTTGGGATACAATGTTTTAAGTGGGTTATAGTATTTTCTGTTTCAAGCTGGGATCGACTTTTGTTTTAACCACTTTGCACTAAACCTAATAAAGATACTATACTATTGAATGTCTTTGCAATCTGCTACGGGAGACAAAAACACATACACCAGGTATTTGTTAGTGTGCATTTATTCATTTTAGTTATAGCAGTTCAGTACAGTTTTAGTTTGAATAAACAATATCACAGTTGATTTGAGAGAATTTTTATATATAATAATAGTTGAACATAACATTAATATTAGCAGTACTTCATTTCAAAATCCCAGTATACACAGAATAATCCACATCACCCCTTAAAAGACATTTTAATTCACATTGATTTTTTTCAATGACATGGTTTTACAACAAGAAGAAATAGAGTGTATCAGAAGTTACAGTTTCAATAAAGCAATTTTCTATTGGCATGGATAAATAACAAACGATACAATTAATGAATCTCACTCATGATGTGAGAATTGCGGAGAAGCACAATTAAATAGTTACTAAATATTAATTAGCATGGTTAGTAAGTCACAAATGTATTTAGGCTCGTTGTTGTAGGAGTTGCAGCACAGTTGTCAGCAGAGCAGCCAGGAGTATGGTTGTTGGGTGTTTCGTAAGCTCTGCTCCCCCACTTGTGGTATTAGCTGTAAATGAAAGCCAAAAAACACATTTATACTGGGATTACATTCATCATGCATAATTGTATTCTCAACAGGTTATTATTCACGTGGTTGGAACATAGATAGAGCATGGATTGAGCAACTAAAAGGCTGTTCAAGCATGGTTACATAGTTTATTTAGAAAGGCCCAGATCTTAAATTCAGCCAAATTCAGGCTTTGGAAAAGTGTAGAGTCAGTCGTAGTTGCTCACCTGCTGTAGCAGCTGCTGTAGATGCCACGATTGCTCCTGAGCTGCTTGTCTTTGCTGTGGATGAGATTCACTCTGGTTAAGCGTTGCATTGTTTAATAAGTCAACATCTAGCAGGTTGACTTCATGCATGTCATTAACCTGTTGTCACTAATATGTTCACAAACACAAACTGTTGCACACTGGCGCCCTCCTGTGGCTGAGAACAGTACAGGGTAAGGACCTTAAAACTTCACAAGCAATGACACTGTCACTGCACTGAAACTGAGATAGCCTATCACTGTTTAAAGTGCTACTCCTCGTCATTCATTAGTTTGCTTTTTTTCTAATTAGGCTGACTTGGTTGCAGAGTTTAGAACTCTTTTGTTGTTTTTAACTTTCATACAGTACTGATGTACAATTGTTAGAAATATTTCGGCTTTAGAGGTCACAAAACATATTTATACCCGTCACAAGTTGTTTATCTACAGTGGGTAAATGTTTACTGTAAATGAGAAGCCAGTCGTAGTCGCTCACCTGGTGTAGCAGCTGCTGTAGATGCCACGGTTGCTCCTGAGTTGCTTGTCTTTCCTGTGGATGAGATTTACTCTGGTTAAGTGTTGCTTTGTTTAATAAGTGACCATCCAGCAGTGTGACTTCATGCATGGCGTTAACCTGTTGTCACTAAAATGTTCACAAACACAAACACCTGAACACTTCACAAGCAATGACACCGTCACTGCACTGAAATTGAGATAGTCTACTTTCTGTTTAAAGTGCTAGTCTTTGTCATTCTTTAGTTTGCTTTTTGTCTAATTAGGCTGACTTGGTCACAGAGTCTATTACTCTCCTGTTGTTGTTAACTTTCATACAGTACTAATGTACAATTGTGAGAAATATTTTGGCTTTAGAGGAGACAAAACATAATTTTTTCCTGTCACAAGTCGTTTATCTACAGTGGGTACATGTGTACTGTAAAAGAGAAGCCAGTCGTAGTTGCTCACCTGCTGTAGCAGCTGCTGTAGATGCCACGGTTGCTCCTGAGTTGCTTGTCTTTCCTGTGGATGAGATTCACTCTGGTTAAGTGTTGCATTGTACAATAAGTGAACAACCAGCAGCTTGACTTCATGCATGGCATCAACCAGTTGTTCCTAAAATGTTCACAAATACAAACTGTTGCACAATGGCGTCCTCCTGTGGCTGAAAATGGTACAGGGTGAGGACCTGAACACTTCACAAGCAATGACGCCGTCACTGCTCTGAAACTGAGATAGCCTACTTACTGTTTAAAGTGCAAGTCCTCGTCATTCACTAGTTTGCTTTTTGTCTAATAAGGCTGACTTGGTTGCAGAGTTTAGAACTCTTTTGTTGTTTTTAACTCTCATACAGGACTGATACACAATTATAGAAGTTGTTTATCTACAGTGGGTAAATGTGTACTGTAAAAGAGAAGCCATTCGTAGTTTCTCACCTGGTGTAGCAGCTGCTGTAGATGCCACGGTTGCTCCTGAGTTGCTTGTCTTTCCTGTGGATGAGATTCACTCTGGTTAAGTGTTGCATTGTATAATAAGTGAACAACCAGCAGTGTAACTTCATGTATGTCATTGACTGGATGTAAATTCAAATGGTGCCATTAACCAAAGCTTGCATATCCTATAAATGTTAATATTGTCACTAACATGCTTGTTGTCACTAAGATGGTCACAAACACAGTCCACTCACTGTTTAAAGTGCTAGCTCAGGGGCCTTATCTTACAGTAGTATGTGATTTGTTTGGTGCGACTGACTTGGACTAAGACTGTTTTTGTGGTTAACTTTCAAACAGTGGTGATGTACAATTGTAGAAATATTTTGGCTTTAGAGGTCACAAAACATATTTTTACCTGTCACAAGTCGTTTATCTACAGTGGGTAAATGTGTACTGTAAAAGAGAAGCCTGTCGTAGTTGCTCACCTGGTGTAGCAGCTGCTGTAGATGCCACTGTTGCTCCTGAGCTGCTTGTCTTTCCTGTGGATGAGATTCACTCTGGTTAAGCGTTGCATTGTATAATAAGTGAACAACCAGCAGCTTGACTTCATGCATGTCATTAACCAGTTGTCACTAAAATGTTCACAAACACAAACTGTTGCACACTGGCGTCCTCCTGTGGCTGAGAACAGTACAGGCTGAGGACCTTCACACTTCACATGCAATGACACCGTCACTGCACTGAAACTGAGATAGCCTATCACTGTTTAAAGTGTTAGTCCTTGTCATTCATTAGTTTGCTTTTATTCTAATTAGGTCGACTTGGTCACAGAGTCTATAACTCTCTTGTTGTTGTTAACTTTCATACAGTACTGATATACAATTGTTATATAATATTTTGGCTTTAGAGGACACATAAAATATTTTTACCTGTCACAAGTCGTTTATCTACAGTGGGTAAATGTGTTCTGTAAAAGAGAAGCCAGTCGTAGTTGCTCACCTGGTGTAGCAGCTGCTGTAGATGCCACTGTTGCTCCTGAGCTGCTTGTCGTTCCTGTGGATGAGATTCACTCTGGTTAAGCGTTGCATTGTATAATAAGAGAACACCCAGCAGTGTGACTTCATGCATGGCGTTAACAAAATGTAAATTCAAATGGAGCCATTAACAATAAACACCAAATCTTGTGTGAAATTGGCGTGTTTTGGTATCCATGCTTAGTAGATATGAGCTGTTTAAAGTTGAATTTGTCACTAACATTGTGGTTGTCTCTAAAATGTTCACAAACACAAACTGTTACACACTGGCGTCCTCCTGTGGCTGAAAACAGTACAGGATGGGGACCTTAACACTTCACAAGCAATGACACCGTCACTGCACTAAAACTGAGATAGCCTATTACTGTTTGAAGTGTTAGTCCTTGTCATTCATTAGTTTGCTTTTTGTCAAATTAGGCTGACTTGGTTGCAGAGTTTAGAACTCTTTTGTTGTTTTTAACTCTCATACAGTACTGATATACAATTATAGAAATATTTTGGCTTTAGAGGAGACAAAACATATTTTTACCTGTCACAAGTCGTTTATCTACAGTGGGTAAATGTTTACTGTAAAAGAGAAGCCAGTCGTAGTTGCTCACCTGGTGTAGCAGCTGCTGTAGATGCCACGGTTGCTCCTGAGTTGCTTGTCGTTGCTGTGGATGAGATTCACTCTGGTTAAGCGTTGCTTTGTATAATAAGTGAACACCCAGCAGCTTGACTTCATGCATGGCATCAACCAGTTGTCTCTAAAATGTTCACAAACACAAACTGCTGCACACTGGCGTCCTCCTGTGGCTGAAAACGGTACAGGGTGAGGACCTTAACACTTCACGAGCAATGACACCGTCACTGCACTGAAACTGAGATAGCCTACTTACTGTTTAAAGTGCTACTCCTCGTCATTCACTAGTTTGCTTTTTGTCTATGTCTTTGAGAAGCCAGTCGTAGTTGCTCACCTGGTGTAGCAGCTGCTGTAGATGCCACGGTTGCTCCTGAGCTGCTTGTCTTTGCTGTGGATGAGATTCACTTTGGTTAAGCGTTGCTTTGTACAATAGTTGAACACCCAGCAGTCTGACTTCATGCATGGCAATAACGAGATGTAAATCCAAAAGGAGCCATTAACAATAAACCAAATCCTGTGCGTTCAGTTTTGGTAGCCATGCATTGTATGTGTATGTATTTGAATATGGTATTTTGTATTTTAGACAGTTTTCTGCATGCTATCTGTGTGCTCCCTTCAACTCTGGATCTCTGGAAGTGTGAGCATAAAACCTACTGTCGCTCAACATACACTTAAAGTATGTGCTTTTACCCCGTGTTGGCGCTGCGGTGCTGGCTGCTGTAACAGCGTTTGTGTTGCTGTTGGAGGTGGTTGGTGAAGTGGTAGGGCTGGCCCTGCTGGTGGTCAGGTCCACACCCAGTTTGTCCAGGTCTTCTTGTGTCTGCAGGTTTCTCCATCTCTCAACCGCGGTAGCATTCTCAAATGTTTTCATATCTGGTAGATGGTTCCCCATGATGCCTTGCACATCGGTCACGGTCAAGCTCTGCTCATTTAAAGACACAAAGAGTAAAAGATTCAAAATGTACAATAACCAAAAAGGAAAACATAATAAATATAAAAAGAATTCAGTCAATTTCTTTTAATATGGACACTTTTGGTCCAATATAAAGAAAGCTCAAAGCAAAAGTACTCATAAGACTATCACACATCTTACAACTTCTTGGAAATGCTATTTTAAAGACCTCACTAAAAAAAAAACAGATTTAAGATTTTTTAAATCGTGCATAAACTGACCTCATATTCTTGGAAATAGCCTAATTTTGGTTTAAGTTCCATATTACATAAATCCTTAAAGTGAAATGTAACTAATTTTTCTACCAGCTCTTTGTCGTTGCAGTGTGAGCAGGGTGTGCACTCACGTGTCTGTTCAGTAAAAGGCTACAGCCAGCAGCCTTTTGGATTAAAGAGTGGAAACAGGGAGAAACATCTAGCTTCCCCTCTTACAAAAGTTGCTTTCTACACTTTGTACTCTTGTACGTATTCAAGAAAGAATATATAACATGTTAAATAGTAAGCTTTAGAGGTGGTAAGCTTTTGGCTATCTGTGATACTAAAGCATCACCTCAGCTCAGTTGCCATATATTTAATTTGAAGATGAGATGAGATTAGAAATAAGAAAAAGAGAAAAAAACAGCAAAAAAAAAAACCCTGTAACAACATATTCACATCAAAACAACTAAATAAATTTAGTAGAACCCCTTCTGTTGCCAACTCTAGTGTCCTTACATCGATCACGTCAGAATCCAGACTCTGGAAAGTGTCTATGTCCATGCTGATGTTCTGGGTCGACAGTGCTACTACATCTTGCAGAGGTGCCCCACCTATCAGAGTAGAAAGGTAAACAGGAAGTTAGATGGGAGTTTTAAGAGGGAGGAAGAGAAAGGCCAGAAAGACAGGTAACATGCAGTCTTACCTAGATAGGGACTAATTAAATTGTAAAAGACACTGGGACTCGAACGCTGGGAGCTGAAGGAAGTGTTACTGATCTCATACAGGACTCTCTTCTGCTCCGATGAACACGACGCCACATTCAGAGGGTTGGCATTTCTGAAAAGGTGCAAGAAGAAATTAACACACAGTGCTGAGTCTGTAACATCGCTCACAGGGGTCACGTTTGGGCATCTTTTAACTACATGCTACCACTCACCTGAGACTGTCTTGGGTAATGGTCCTCAGTGTACTGGTGTCTAATGAGCACACGTTGGAGTCAATACTGTTCAGCTCGGTGCTACCCAGGGAGTTCCCAGAAGTCGTCAGATACTTGGTGATGATAGCTTTGCTCTAAACAAATTTAAAGCAAACACAGTAAGTGGAAAATACTGACAGGTATGAGTATATTAAAATGTATTTTTTTAATCATTTTGTATACTGTTTTTAGATTCAAAATTCTGACATTGTGTAGTTTTGACCATCCCTTTACTCTACTTTGTACCTTTGCTGCGTCCCATGATCCATCATCAGCATTCATGAGTGCCGAGAGGGTGTCAACTTTGGTGACGTTCCACTTGGAGATGTCATCAAGAGACGCCACGCGAGACACTCCACCGAGCACCTGAACTTCCTCATCAGAAAGACCCGACGGGAATGCCTGGAAGAATAGAGAATGTGGAGTAACATGTGGTAGCGTGTTCAAAGTCCATTTTTCTATCAATAAACGAATCAGAACCCCTTTTGCCAGTAGCGCATGACGTGACTGCTGCACCATAATAACCTCTTGATTGATTAACACATTCACACAAAGCAACTAAAAACAACCATGTTATGTAATATTGGAAACACATTCTGCTATATTCCTGTAACATTCCTTGTCTCGTTTTTTCTCATGATTTCTTGATATTTTTCAAAAACACCATAGCGAGACTACAATTTCATATTCTGTACTCAGCAATTACCTGGTCGAATTTCTCTAGAATGATTCTCTGATAGTCGTCATCATCCACTTTCTCGCAGATAGAGTTGAGGTTTTCCTTGAGAACAGAAGCGTCCAGGCAGAGGTCAAATTGCGTCGCATCGTATCCAAAGGGGAAGGAGTTGTCGCTGACTGTCACGTGGGTGATGTTGCCCACGGTGCAGCCTGGAGAATAAATGACCAGTGAGAGAGAAAAATATGACTGTATCACAAGGTCTTATTTCATTTTATATAATAAAGACAAACTTGATGCTCACAAGTTTTGTAATGTATCAACAGCTGTAAAAGAAACTGTATCTTTCTGCCTCTTTGATCTTTACCTGCTCCGCGTTTTGTCCTGATAGCGCTGACCTGCTTAAACAAGTTCTTGAGCTTGCTCTTCTTTGTCTTCTTTTTCCTCAGTTGGGACATAAATTTCTTAAGGAACTTTTTCTTTGTTGTCTGAAAAAAAACAAAAACATTCCAGATATTGGTATGTCTCCTACAAGGAACTTCAAAATCATGACATGAAAGGCCTTTTAGTGGTCCAATTAGTATCGAGAAACAAGTCAAAGTGAAACATTTACAGTTTTGAACTTGGTCCAGAAGTTCTTTGTTAGATAGAGAGGCAGACTCCCAAGGTCTTTCAGTGTTTGCCTGTTCCAGGTGGGGACATTCCTGAAAACAGAAGATGACACATTCATATAAGCAGGCTTGTTACCTTGATACCCACTTGGTGGCATACGATGCAGAATTTAGCGAATGGGCATTACATATCCTATAAAGGCTATAAACATGCCTCTAGATAAAGGTGGTAATTATTGGTTGATAATGCAATGTTCTATGTAGCACAGTTAAAGCGTATGACTGGTGATATTCTTAATTTTTTTCCTTATTGTCAACAAATCCAATGAAAAACCCAAAACTGAAACAGCATTTGTCCGTCCCTCAATACTTTCTGGCTCCCTCAATACTTTCTGGCTCCCTCACCCTTTGTGTGGCTCTCAGCCCCAAGTCTATTTGTTCCTACTGAAGTCGTACATCTTTGAAAATGGATCATATATATATATAAATATATATATATATATATATATATATATATATATATATATATATATATATATATATATATATATTTGTATATTTGTATATATGTGTATATATAGGTACAGCTAGGTACTGTACTTAATACTATAAAGTTATTACACTTTGCTGTGTGTTCATGGTCATGAAGGATAATATCACCAACGGTGTAGCTCACTGATGTGCTTTGAATAGTATTTAGTCAAAAAATGAGTTCTATTGCACAGAGGAAAAAGCTACATCAGGTTTTTCAAGACATTCAATCATTCTTAGTAAGATGCATTCATTTTTGGTGTTGGTCTTTTCAGGGAATTTGCTGACAGATTAGTAGAATATAGAATATCACCAGCATTATCCTTTACATTGAAAACCGTATGGCTATTAGTTGATTTAATTATTGTACCCGTATTGTGTTGTCCCACTTAGCAGCAGTGTCTCCATGGCAGCCACCTGGCTGTCAGAGAAGTCCTCGCAGACTTTGAGTTTTTCCAGAATGAGAGGATCAGAGTTCTGGATGTAAGAACTGTCCAGAGTGCAGGCCATGTTCCCTAGCACCTCCACATTGTCTTTAGTCAGCTTCACACCACTTATACCCTAGAAAGTTAAAAACACAGTATTCAATTTGAAATTGTGCCACAGTCTAACTAGATATTGGTATCATTGATATGAGAAATGACAATTCCTGTTCAAGCCATACTTTGAATGTCCCTTCTACACCGTTTTTCATATATACTGTAGTTACATGTATAAAAATGTTTATGTACATCCACATATTATTGGTACGTGCTACAGTACCACTACTGTTGTCATGCTCTAGTGATTCAAGCTGCATTTGATGTTTTTCTGGCAGTATAAGTTACATGTATAATGAATGCAGGAATCTGTAACAAACTACAGCCTTCCCTTAATTTAAATAGCACTCACCAAGCAGGCCCTGGCTCCGCCGAGCAGCAGTGAGTCCTTGTTCAAAATGCTGGAGGCCACGGCGAAGTCTGCAGCACCTACTGCGGAATAGTATGACCTGCAGTTGCCACTATTGACATCTTTGTTGCTGTAATAAACAAACATAGAAATGGGGAAATCAATAAGCAAGTATATAGCATTTTCAACCACATGCGTATTATGAGGATTTGGAGACTCACTCTAGGTAAAGCAGCATGTCCGAGGGATACTCCTGGAAGTTCTGGGAGATGTTTCCGTTGAGAAGGTTGTACATGCATGTCAGCTGGAGAAAATAATGCAAAGCCACAAATTAATACTAATTGTTAATTATATATCTCCTGGCATCATACATCCAGTTTATTGTAATGATCAACCTTTGATAAAGGGTCATAGTAATTTAATTAAACTTAGTTTCGGATAGATTTCAATCAATTTACCTGTGATTCCTTCAGCTGCACTTTGGCCCTCCCTTTCCTCGGCCTACAGGCACGGATCAGTTTCTGGATCCTTTTTTTCTTCAGTTTGGTGACTGATGAGCAAGTGAAGCCTTGCAGAACAGACGGTGTAAGCCTATGGGGGTAAAATGACAAAGAAAACACACAAGAGGTTATAGCAGGCGGTGAAAAATGGGGGGAGGGAGGGGTGGAGTAGTTGTGGGACTTGGTTCACTTACTCCTCGACGTCAAAGTCGGGTTCAGTCAGTGTCCCAAAAAATATGGAGGCCTGGAAGAACAGACACAGCAATGTCAGCTAAAACTGAAATGAATTATCTCTTTACAGCAACACTCTAAAACTGTGGCACATACCAATATACATTATGGCTTATATATCTGTGTTAGTTATGTTAAGAAAATTAAAAACTGTAGCTCATCCGTAGCTTTCAACTGATGTTGTATAGAAAGACCATAACCCTGGACTTTGAGGGCAGTTCCCGGGGCCATTGGATGTGTGTTGTTCAACTGTTGCAACTGACTTTATATTGAGGTTGTTTTTTTTAAAGATTACTTTTTGGGCATTTTTCTTCTTTATTGGATGGATTAAAGTGTAGATGCAGACTGGATGGACATGGCATGCAACAAAGGTCCCAAAGTAGGGATCGCTCTAGACACAATGCAGTTACGTGGCATTTAGATTAGACTTGTACCTAAATATTTGACTCTCCCCCAGCACAATATAAATGTAACAGGGATTCTTTGGATTGTTGATGAGTGTCTGTAGGATGCTAATGAGTTACACTATGTGCTGAATGTAATTTCTGGCATTATGATGGAATATCTGTGGCTTCAGACTTAATACATCTAAATGGTGAATGGACTTGTATATAGCGCCTTTCTATTCTTCTGACTACTCAAGGCGCTTTCACCTGTGTTTGTCACATTCACCCATTCACACAGACATTCACAGTGATGGCAGTGGGCATCTACATACCATCTAATCTAACCATTCACACCACATTTACACACCCATGCGCAGCACGGGGAGCAATTCAGGGTTCAGTGTCTTGCCCAAGGACACTTCGACATGTGGACCGGGGAAGGTGGGAAATAGAACCGCCAATCTCTCGAATGGAGGACGACATACTCTTTCACTGAGCCACAGTCGCCCCTCCACATCTAATATACTGACCTGATTTCCCTTCCATTTCTTTTTGTTGATCACACTGACGTCCACCGTATCCTCAGAGAATACGAGCAGGGATGGTGGAATCTCAGTTGCCATAGCATCGGGGACATTCTGCACCACGCTGGCGGCACTTGTGTCCACAGAAATGATCTAGTAGGGAGTTGGATAGAGTTCAAAGCAAAGTGAAAAAACAATCTAAAAATTCATCTAAATTAATACATCCAGAACATGTACTAACTTCCGAGATTCTTAAACGCTTTTGTCTTCATTTGCACACATTTATATCAACCTAGTACATCATGTATTATGAAACGTATGATCATTGTGCCTTTTGAAAGTCTAACTATGTATGTAATAGTCACAGTAAAAGTCAGAAATGAACTAACTCAACTGAAAGACACAGCTCACATAGTTTCACTGGTAATAAATGGAAATTTAGGGCTGTTTTAACATCTTTAACTCCTAAGAAAATGAATAAATAAATGAAGTAAAGCCTGTTTAGTATTCATAACGGAAATACTGTCAGTCAGTCCTTAGCTGCATTAGCTTTGTATGATGTTTAATTGTTTTTTTTTTAAACAGGATGTTAAAATGTCACATACAAACAAATAAACATGCAGGGAAGAGAACAGAATTTTAAGGAGGAAAAATGGCAGCCTTGTTCACTTGTATTTTCTTTGTATTATAATAATAATATTAATAGTAATAATAATGATAATAATAATAGTAATAATACAGGTAAATAGGCATCCTAGTATCTAAGATCAGCAATGGCTGCACTGGTATGGTAGAAACAAAAGTAAACGTGTACCTTTTGCACGAACGTCTGTTGGACGACAGGTGAGGCTGTCAGCATGTTGGAAACAAAGGTGCTGCTCTGGGAGATGCTTAACAGCTCAGAAGCTGGGATGTTTTTGATCGATTCTGAAGGAACTCCGGTAATAAGTGTGCCGAGGGATCCCAGGGAGGATCCACTGTTGACCTGTTAAATACATTTGCATTTATCAAAGCCATGGTCAGTGAAGTGGCACATTAAAGCACTTCAGGGCTACTTCATATTTAATTTAACTATCCTGAACCACATACAGAACACTGTTAGGTACATGCTTTGACGCATAGAATATATTGCATTATTATTGTTATGTTAAGCGGAAAGTAAAGCCTTTACCGCAAATCCTGAGGTGGACATGGTTTGGATGACGATCATGGCCTGCGCCTGGTTCCAGGTGGTGACTGAGTTTAGGGTGGACAAAGAGGAAACCAGCACTGATGGGTCGACTGAGGTGATTTGGCTGGTGGTCAGGCCTGCACTGTTACTGCCCAGGGTCGCAAACGTCGCCGCTGTGAAGGTCTGGATGTTGGATGCCAGGGCAGCAGATACCTATGCAATAAAATGCGCCCAGTTATGAAAGAATCAAATGAGGACATTTTACTGTCATATAGTTTTTATAATATGTGAAGAGAGTCCTTCTTAAAGCGTTTTCAGAAAGGCATAGATCAAGAGTAAGGTAGTATGGTGAGCCGGGTTACAAAGTCATGCTTACACACTGTACATTTAAGAATTTAAGAAGAATTTACTTTTTATTTATCCCACAGGGAAATTCAATTTTTTCACTCTGTTATTAATCATTACAAACACACAGGCCCGAAATACACACATGCACAAACAGGACCTATATACATGCAACTAATGGAGAGATGTCAGAGCGAGGGGGCTGCCAATGGATCAGTGCCCCGGGCAGTTGGGGGTTCAGTGCCTTGCTCAACAGCACCTCGGCAGTGCCCAGGAGATGAATTGGCACCTCTCCAGCCACCAGTCCACGCTCTATTCATGGTCCACACAGGGACTCGAACCGACGACCCTACGGTTTCCAGCTGAGCCACCTATGGACTGAGCTACTGCCGCCCCCTCTTAGATTCATTCGAGACTGTTTACTGTCTCTAATTAATTATATTATATAATTATGCAATTAAAATGTTGCACAGGAAGCTCATAAGACCTAACAACATGTCCTAATATTTTTGACAAATTTGGAGCAGCTCTGAATCTTGGCGCAGACACATAAATTGTTTTAATTTTATTGATTGTTTTCAACAATAAAACAGTGAAGCTCGCACTTTGTTTCTGTGTAGAAATAAGTAGAGCTGGTACCTCAAGATTCTCTGTTCCATTGCAGAATTTTTTGAGCTCTTCCAAGATGAGTAGGGTATCAGCTTCATTCACGGAAGAATATGTTGAACTCGGGACCTCAGAAGAGCACAGGAAAGAGCCTGGGACCCTGGGGGGCAGCAACAAAACATTCATCCACTTAATAATATTTTTGATGTGCCAGAATTACTCATTTTGTCAAATGAGTGGATACTTACTTCAGAGGGTCAAAGGTTGGGTTCAGTTCAAAAATCTGTGAGATGTAGTAGTCGATTACATTTTCCGTGATGGCTGTGTTGGTAAAGAGCTCCATGTTGGCTTGGTCCACCACGAACACTTTAGCCTTCAAAAATAAACCAACATAGCTCATTTAATCATCCTATTTTAAAAAAATATATATTATTTTATCTAAAATTAGCCAATAATTTGATGAAAAAAGATTTAAACAAAAGTAGATTATAGTTGTGAAAGATGTGACTAATCTAATTAAATAAAGAACTTCTATATTCTTATTGAATATCAGGACGTACTTGACTGATGGAGGTGAAGGCGGTGAGATCCTCCACAGTGACGAATGTCACAAAGCTGCCGATGTAATTGGCAAACCAGGCGGTAGAATTGAGTTCTGCGTCACTGGCATTGTAGCACCTGATTTCAGAGACTATGAAACAGAAAGAAATCCACATGTAATGTAACACATGTAACAATATTTTGATATAACGATCATTTATATTTATACGATATATGACGACTCAAATATTTACATCTGTGTTTGTACAAAATTTCATGATAGACTGGCACTGCCATTCCTAGAGCCACACTGCTAAGTAAAAAAAATGTTGTGATGGTTTAAGGTTGTCATCTTATAGGTCAAAGTTACAAGTCTCATAATTGATATTCTGTAGAATCACACTATTCGTATAAATGCATAGATTATATTTAAATATTCTATATATTTTTGTATTGGGTGTGGACACTTCTCCACCTACACCAGATGACAGATTCCACCTTAAAAACTAAATCAAAAACCTTCCCCTAAAAAACCTCGATCAAACGCTGAGTCTAGAGAAAGTTAGACTCAACATAGACGGTCAGTATTTAGATCCATATCCATCACACATTATACATTTGCTCATACATGCATCTTACCAGTTCTCAAGTAGGCTTTGATGGTGGTGTATACATCAGCCTGTCCAAACTCTGAGTTGTTGTATGTGAAGGTATTTCCCATTACAGAGACCCTATTGAGAGCAAACAACGCAAAATTCAATGATTGCCCTATTGTTACAGAGCTTTCGGACACTGTGAAAAAGAGACTTACAGTTTCTGGAAGGCGGGACATGAAGCATTCTGCACTTCGTTGGAGCTGATGAGGCTCTTGCTGAGGAATCGAAGATAGTCTTTCAACCGCGTGTCAAACCAGGAATTAACCTCGAATCTGCTGATGCTGCTCAGCGCCAAAGGCCAAACACAGGGAAGGATCGCCATCTTCACATCGTCTGGAACATCCTCCTAATGACGTAAACATTCATTTACATGTTTGATGGAAGGATGGTGTAAAATGTTTCATCATCAACAGATGAAGAAATGTTGTTTTATATACAAATATTGTTTATCAGTAAGAATGTATGTTTCTATGGCGTCATTTAGGAGAGGGACATACAGTTTCTAGGAAGGCAGGCGTGTTGTTGTAGTTGTTGAAGATGACACAGATGTCAGAGTCTTTACCAATCACATTGGGTTGACTGAGGAACTGTTGCAGCTCTGAGGTGCTGATGGTACTTAGGAGCTGAAAGGAAAAAGTTAGACATGTTTTTATATTAATGTTGTAACATGACAGGATCTGTGGGCGTCTGCATTACGGCTATCACCAGGTGGTAAATACTAATTTACCCTCTGTTTTGAAATGTAACTAATTATTGTCTTTAGCTAATCATTGTTTTGTTTAAGTGTTATTACCTCTGACTCGCGTGTCTTTGGCAGAAGAGATGTGAAAACGGACAAATCTGGTAAACCAAAGCTGAGGAAAGTGTTTTTCAGATAGATGTAGAAGCTTCCACCGCTGTAACACTTCAGAGGGACCGGACCTGCTTTAAATACAAATTAAATCACTGTGAACATTTTATTAGAAAAAAACAACAACTTAATAATCACTTCACAATAAATGCACAAACCTTTGAGGAAGACTACGATGTTTTTGTAGATCTCCTCCTGGGTGTTTTTGCTGAGGCGTTGTGTGTCCAGCAGTTGAATCCTACATTCAGTTTAACATTAGTTTGAAGCAATTAAAAAAATAAACATAATCACAATGATCTTGACCCCAACCAAAGGAATTCTTACATCTCTTGGCTGCTGTTACAACTCCTCTTCTTCCCGATGTCAAATAAAGGTGTCACCAGGTTGGGAGCGAGGTCAACAAGAAGAGGGTTCAGTCGAGCTCTGAGCCACACCAGGAACTCTGTGTCACTGATGGCCGGAGAGGACAGATTCCCTCTGTCAAATACTTCCTGAAGGAACGCAGATTTCACCTCCACTGTGTAGTTGGCTTCCTGGATCTGGGGAAATATTATATATATAAGAGTTTGAACTAAATCATGAATTAATCACAATTACCAGTCATTTATCTAATTGTATATACAAGTAAAAAGCAAAATATGCTTCCTCGTTACTTTCCAAGGCTCACTAGGTTACATGGGCCACTTCATTCTGCACCTAATAAAAAACACCCAAACTGTTTAAATTTTACTTTCTATTCTTAAAGTGTCACTAGGGTCTGTATTGTTAGGCTAAAATATAAATTAATTCTAATTCTGTTCTGATTTTTAAAAATATATATATATATATTTAAAAACAAGTATTTAGTATTGATAAAGGACTGAACCGGTTAGGACTATCAATAACAGGAGCAGTACTGATTCCTATATAAAGCCTGAAACCAATTTGTTTGTGTTTGAATTATTTATAAGAACACACAGTTTTTCACAGATTTAAACAATTAATTTTGCTCTCAAAGTGATATAAATCTATATAGAATTTAACAAAATAACATTTTTTTGCTGTCTATTATTACTGCTACACACAAACATAAAATAAACTCTCTTAAACAGTTTAACTTAACCTTAAAGAAGAAGACTGCAGTGATTTGGCTACATGGGCACAATAAACTGACATTTCAGTGTACATATGATGTTTCAAAATAATTTGCAATTCAGTTTCAGTTAGATTTAAAAGTTACTTTTTCATATTATAGCATCTTTAAAATTAAACTGATGGTGGGTGTGTTTGTGCGTAGAAAAATAAAGCAATTTAAGTTTAATTAAGCAAGAAAAGAAAGTGTCAACTACACAGAAAATTACCTCAACGGCTGGTGAGACTATGTCAAAGAAATCAGCAAAGTCAACAGGATTGATGACTGTCATGATTTTTTGCACATCTTGCATGCTCTTAAGCTGTGAGGGAGTTGCTGCAAGCTTGGCCAGCTGATTGAGAGAGAGAAGCTCTGCGACCTCCACCTAAAACGGTAAAGCAACATTTCATTAAGAGAACACCATCAGTGGAACTGTAACATACAGTATATGGCATGCAGTTGTAAACATTGGACCTCACATGCTACGCAGTCAGCTAATCGGCTAACTGAGACCTTTTTAGTTTGGCAAAAAGAAGTTTCTTTTTTGGTATTTTCAAATCAGAGCAAAGTTGTTACACAGTGATTTATTGTAAGCAACTGTGATGCTTGTTCTAAGATGTTTTGTTGATGGGGGGTTTGAATATTTTGCACTGACTATTTTTTCAGGCAATGGTTGGCTAACTAGGCTAACGCTATAGAGTTATATCATTACCACTGTTTTATGACTATTTGTCCTTTACCTCACTTATTCATTGTCATGATGTACTGGGTGAGACAGCAGAATAATATGTTTACCAAGCACAATAAAAGTAAAACAAAAGTACAACCCAATTTATTCTTTAAAAATTAATTAAAAAATATATCTGCTTATATCTGCTTAATATGTACTGTAAGCATAATTCTAATCTGTATCTGTATTGGAAGTATATATACATATATATATATATATATATATATGGTAACAAAATATTGTTGTGAGAGTGGGAAATTTCCTGAAACAATTTGCGAGTGTAAAGGGTAAAAAAGGGGTTTAGCTGTTAAGGACGAAATAATGTGTGAAAAGAAACTGAATTTCAATAATTAGTATTTAAATTTAAATTATAATTACAACTTATTATTATGATTTATTATTTCATGAGATCAAAGGCAGTGTCTGCAAAACAAAGGGTAAAACATTTCAATTTGGGAGTGGAAAACTACAAACGCATGTGGCCGCTTACACTGGAGAAGTTGGCATTGAGGGCTTGCAGATCCGGCAGGGTTGCAAAACCAGAGAAGCTTCCAAGGTTTGCCTGTAGCCACTCTTTACTACCTCTGGTAGATGAGACACAGCCAGGATCTGCAAAGATGATGAGGACAGAAAATTAGATATTGACAGGGTATAATCACCACATGACATTAGTCTTGACCAAACTGAGCCTGAGCACCCGCCTTTACCTGATGTGTCATTTCTTGAAAGGAATTGCTTGATGAAATGAGTGAAGACTGCTTTCTGTCTTTCACTGTCCATGAATTCCCTTTGGCTGCTGAATGCCTGGATGCTAAAGTTTCAGAGAAGGCTTTTAACAACTAAACAACTAGAAAACTGCATGTTCCTCTGCAATCTTGTAAACAGTGGAGTAATATATTGCATAGTTGCTTACACAGTCTGGTACGTTTGGCAGCTGAAGTTCTTGGAGCTCAGGCAGGACAGGAAGTTGAGGGATGCAGAGGCCAAAAACGCACGAGTCTTTGTCTGGAACCAACTGCTCACAAAGGTGTCATTCTGCAGTTGTTCCTGGCTGAAGTTAGACATTCTCACCTCTCCAAGAGCCTCAAGCAGAGGTGACAAGGATGGGTGGCTGTTGTTGGGGGCCTGGAATTTGAAAAATCATTTTGGTTTCACACAGAATTGCCCTGGGGAAACACCAATTTTGTGAAATTGTGGAATTGGATTTACCATGGTGGCGAAGGTCTCGAGAGCCTGGTCTAGTACAGGAGAAGCTTTTTGGAGGAAAAGCTTCCAGACTTCTACTGGGTATGTCCTTGGGCTTTCCAGTAAGCATTTCCATAGTGTGACCAAGTTGCTGGCTGTGAGAAGTGCAGCCTTTGAAAAAATAGACAAGACATAAAGCAGACTCTCAGAGCTTGTGGAGATTCGTATCAAGAGGGCAATGAAACAAAAGCCAAATATTTTCCTGGGATTCACAGCTTCCATAAAACAATCTTACCGAGGAACAGGCATGCTCAGTGATGTTATAGTTGCACACGGCTTCAGAGAAATAGCCAACAGACAGGTTCTGGTTCATGTGTGATCTGTGGAGAACAATACAAATTAAACAGTTGTCACATCAATTAGTTTGTGTAAAATCACTAGACACGCAAACTCAGCACCAGTCAAAACAGTAATTCACCTACCTATTGACTGATGCACAGATGAGGTCCTCTGTGAAACGACAACATTCGTGTATCAGATATTACCTTCAAAATACAATCTTGTCAGCAAAATTGAAATTCCTGGTAATTTGGAGACTTACCATTAACTGGGGTCTCCTTGCACTGCAGACAAGTAAAGCATAATTGTTATTCTAGTGGCAGAGGCTACTTAAAGTTAAAATATGTTAGTGCGGCCTACTTCAAAAATGTAGTGTGCCAAAATTGTGTACCCTTAAATTTGATGATCTTTTATAGTTTATAGTCTATGTAGAACACGCATAGAATTGAACTCACCGTGAAGGAATCTGGAACTGAGCAACCTGTTTAAGAGAAAATTGAAATGAAGGCATGGCATCAATACAGCATTCATCACATGAGTGGTAATTGGCTTTACTGAAAAGTTTGGGAGTAGAGCTTTTTTACACTTACGTTTGAATGTTTCCTTGAGTAACTTCATGCTTGATCTCACACCCTTTGAAAGATGCAGCGGCAGGGAGTTCAAACTTTGCTGAAGACCACCGAGTCTGAAAGAGGAAAACATAAAACGTAGTGACTTGTCTGGAGCCAAAGTTTGACATCATCATGCCAACCCAAAATGTCAAGCTGTGGACTTGAAAAATATCATGTCTTACATTGCTGCATAGGATGCACAGCTGATGTTACTGGGGATCACCACCAAGCTGCCAGGGTTGAGGCTTGCCATCACAGGAGGCAAATTGTACTGGAACCACAGCTCAAAGTCTTCAGGCTCAGAGTTTTGAAACTCAGGAGCAAGGGCTGTCAAGGTCAGGTTCAAGATGGTGTCTCGTACACCTGTGTTTCTGATAAAGGTGATGTTTTTCTGGAAATAAAAGGATTCTTGTTTCAGAAGGACAATCTACTTTCCAGAAATAATTGTAGAAATGTCTACAAGCTCGGGGACACATCTTTGTACTTAAGTGCATCAGGGGCATGAGCACAAGCCATCATCGGTGGCCATTCATTCTATAGGTATTAGAAATTTCTAGAGCGAAATGTCAGTCCCTGATTAGATCCTGCCAAAATTTATCCAGCCCTTAACAAGTCGTGCATGGCCGGTTTTCCAGCCAACGTTGTGTGAAAATATGCATGTCTTAAAGTTGAGCATTCACCTGCTTGCTGATGTTTGCAAAAGCCTGGAAAAATTGCTCAAGCTGCTCGTTGTCAGGGGACTCTGTCAATCTTGTAAACACTTCCCTTATGAAGGCCTCATCCTTCAAAGCACCGCTGTCTGGGTCCAGAATCAGCTCAGCCTTTTGTTCTGGTGAGAGGGAGTCTACAACTGCCACCTGATGACACAAAAAAAGAGCTAACATGAATTGCTTTTCCCTTTGACATGGCAAAAAACCACACCCTGTACGCAGATTCTCCAAGTTCTGAATATTGTCTTGCTGTTTTCAATGATGATTGCTATTGAAATGTATGACTTACCCCAGAGAGGTTGAAGACTTTGAGGTCAGAGTATTTTGTGTATTGGGAAAATGGACCCAAGTTTACTTCAAGCCATTTGGCATCACTCTCAATTCCCCTCCTACAAACTAAGACAAGTAGATAGATTTTAGCATACGCACCATTTAGCAAGTTTTAAATTGCATTGATACAAATAGGACAAGTCAAGTAGCCGTTTTCTTCTCATTGCCATTTCAGCATACTTGTTCGCCATTTCCAATCCATGGGCAAACCCACACAAGGAACCACATTGCACAGTTTATTGTGTAAGGCCTACCTGGCTCGTTGATGACGCTTTTAGACTTTCTCAGGTAGCCAAGCAGAACTTCTGCTATTTCTTTTTGTCTTTTCATCGGCTTTGCAGTGACTACTTTGGCCATCCCGCTCACACTGGAAACGATGAAAAGAAAATTCTTACACAGTCCCTCATTAGCATTTTGTAGTTTGTGCATTGCAATCTTGCTTGACCTTGAAATGCTACTCACACAACATGGTAGTTTGTGCAGTTTATGTTTGCTGTTACACTCTTGAGCATCTTTGGACTGAAACTCGGGAGGACAGGAAACAGTATCACATGGAACCAAACAAACCAGTCATGTTTGTCAAATTGTGGGAAACTGGGACTGATGATGGTAAAGGTCCTATTCATCACACGATCTCTCACAACAGGTTGGAATTCGGGGACCTGTCATATCATGGCATGAAAGCATTTAAATACCATAGTACACCAAACAGGATGCAAGAAAGGATGTGTTGAAATATTTGATAGGAATGAGTCCCCTACAACTGAAGTTGAGGGTTAGATACATACTGACAGGTAAAAAGACAGGTATTCCAGGTTAAAAGCCCACAAATGTCCTTCTTCTCCAGGTATCAAGAATAACCTACCTCTCCATTTGCTGTCAGCTGCCTCAGGTATTCCTCAACATTTTCCATAGCATTGCCCTCCTCTAGCCGCTCAAACACAAGGTCGATTTTGTCTGTGTCATTCAAGGCCCCTGAGCTCAGTGTCAACTGTGCCACCTGAGTAGGAGTGAGCACTGTCAACGCTTCGGTCTGGGAAAAGGGAAAGAATATGAAATCAAATAGCAGTCATTGCAAAAGCATAGGTAAGACATTTCAGTTTGGCAGAGGAATACTACAGCCGTCGTTGCTGCTTACGCTGGAGAAGTTGCCATTGAGGGCTTGCAGATCCGGCAGGGTTGCAAAACCAGAGAAGCTTCCAAGGTTTGCCTGTAGCCACTCTTTACTACCTCTGGTAGATGAGACACAGCCAGGATCTGCAAAGAAGATAGAAAATTAGATATTGACAGGGTATAATCACCACATGACATTAGTCTTGACCAAACTGAGCCTGAGCACCCGCCTTTACCTGATGTGTCATTTCTTGAAAGGAATTGCTTGATGAAATGAGTGAAGACTGCTTTCTGTCTTTCACTGTCCATGAATTGCCTTTGGCTGCTGAATGCCTGGATGCTAAAGTTTCAGAGAAGGCTTTTAACAACTAAACAACTAGAAAACTGCATGTTCCTCTGCAATCTTGTAAACAGTGGAGTAATATATTGCATAGTTGCTTACACAGTCTGGTACGTTTGGCAGCTGAAGTTCTTGGAGCTCAGGCAGGACAGGAAGTTGAGGGATGCAGAGGCCAAAAACGGACGAGTCTTTGTCTGGAACCAACTGCTCACAAAGGTGTCATTCTGCAGTTGTTCCTGGCTGAAGTTAGAAATTCTCACCTCTCCAAGAGCCTCAAGCAGAGGTGACAAGGATGGGTGGCTGTTGTTGGGGGCCTGGAATTTGAAAAATCATTTTGGTTTCACACAGAATTGCCCTGGGGAAACACCAATTTTGTGAAATTGTGGAATTGGATTTACCATGGTGGCGAAGGTCTCGAGAGCCTGGTCTAGTACAGGAGAAGCTTTTTGGAGGAAAAGCTTCCAGACTTCTACTGGGTATGTCCTTGGGCTTTCCAGTAAGCATTTCCATAGTGTGACCAAGTTGCTGGCTGTGAGAAGTGCAGCCTTTGAAAAAATGGACAAGACATAAAGCAGACTCTCAGAGCTTGTGGAGATTCGTATCAAGAGGGCAATGAAACAAAAGCCAAATATTTTCCTGGGATTCACAGCTTCCATAAAACAATCTTACCGAGGAACAGGCATGCTCAGTGACGTTATAGTTGCACACGGCTTCAGAGAAATAGCCAACAGACCGGTTCTGGTTCATGTGTGATCTGTGGAGAACAATACAAATTAAACAGTTGTCACATCAATTAGTTTGTGTAAAATCCCTAGACACGCAAACTCAGCACTAGTCAAAACAGTAATTCACCTACCTATTGACTGATGCACAGATGAGGTCCTCTGTGAAACAACAACATTTGTGTATCAGATATTACCTTCAAAATACAATCTTGTCAGCAAAATTGAAATTCCTGGTAATTTGGAGACTTACCATTAACTGGGGTCTCCTTGCACTGCAGACAAGTAAAGCATAATTGTTATTCTAGTGGCAGAGGCTACTTAAAGTTAAAATATGTTAGTGCGGCCTACTTCAAAAATGTAGTGTGCCAAAATTGTGTACCCTTAAATTTGATGATCTTTTATAGTTTATAGTCTATGTAGAACACGCATAGAATTGAACTCACCGTGAAGGAATCTGGAACTGAGCAACCTGTTTAAGAGAAAATTGAAATGAAGGCATGGCATCAATACAGCATTCATCACATGAGTGGTAATTGGCTTTACTGAAAAGTTTGGGAGTAGAGCTTTTTTACACTTACGTTTGAATGTTTCCTTGAGTAACTTCATGCTTGATCTCACACCCTTTGAAAGATGCAGCGGCAGGGAGTTCAAACTTTGCTGAAGACCACCGAGTCTGAAAGAGGAAAACATAAAACGTAGTGACTTGTCTGGAGCCAAAGTTTGACATCATCATGCCAACCCAAAATGTCAAGCTGTGGACTTGAAAAATATCATGTCTTACATTGCTGCATAGGATGCACAGCTGATGTTACTGGGGATCACCACCAAGCTGCCAGGGTTGAGGCTTGCCATCACAGGAGGCAAATTGTACTGGAACCACAGCTCAAAGTCTTCAGGCTCAGAGTTTTGAAACTCAGGAGCAAGGGCTGTCAAGGTCAGGTTCAAGATGGTGTCTCGTACACCTGTGTTTCTGATAAAGTTGATTTTTTTCTGGAAATAAAAGGATTCTTGTTTCAGTTCAGAAGGACAATCTACTTTCCAGAAATAATTGTAGAAATGTCTACAAGCTCGGGGACACATCTTTGTACTTAAGTGCATCAGGGGCATGAGCACAAGCCATCATCGGTGACCATTCATTCTAGAGGTATTAGAAATTTCTAGAGCGAAATGTCAGTCCCTGATTAGATCCTGCCAAAATGTATCCAGCCCTTAACAAGTCGTGCATGGCCGGTTTTCCAGCCAACGTTGTGTGAAAATATGCATGTCTTAAAGTTGAGCATTCACCTGCTTGCTGATGTTTGCAAAAGCCTGGAAAAATTGCTCAAGCTGCTCGTTGTCAGGGGACTCTGTCAATCTTGTAAACACCTCCCTTATGAAGGCCTCATCCTTCAAAGCACCGCTGTCTGGATCCAGAATCAGCTCAGCCTTTTGTTCTGGTGAGAGGGAGTCTACAACTGCCACCTGATGACACAAACAAAGAGCTAACATGAATTGCTTTTCCCTTTGACATGGCAAAAAACCACACCCTGTACGCAGATTCTCCAAGTTCTGAATATTGTCTTGCTGTTTTCAATGATGATTGCTATTGAAATGTATGACTTACCCCAGAGAGGTTGAAGACTTTGAGGTCAGAGTATTTTGTGTATTGGGAAAATGGACCCAAGTTTACTTCAAGCCATTTGGCATCACTCTCAATTCCCCTCCTACAAACTAAGACAAGTAGATAGATTTTAGCATACGCACCATTTAGCAAGTTTTAAATTGCATTGATACAAATAGGACAAGTCAAGTAGCCGTTTTCTTCTCATTGCCATTTCAGCATACTTGTTCGCCATTTCCAATCCATGGGCAAACCCACACAAGGAACCACATTGCACAGTTTATCGTGTATGGCCTACCTGGCTCGTTGATGACGCTTTTAGACTTTCTCAGGTAGCCAAGCAGAACTTCTGCTATTTCTTTTTGTCTTTTCATCGGCTTTGCAGTGACTACTTTGGCCATCCCGCTCACACTGGAAACGATGAAAAGAAAATTCTTACACAGTCCCTCATTAGCATTTTGTAGTTTGTGCATTGCAATCTTGCTTGACCTTGAAATGCTACTCACACAACATGGTAGTTTGTGCAGTTTATGTTTGCTGTTACACTCTTGAGCATCTTTGGACTGAAACTCGGGAGGACAGGAAACAGTATCACATGGAACCAAACAAACCAGTCATGTTTGTCAAATTGTGGGAAACTGGGACTGATGATGGTGAAGGTCCTATTCATCACACGATCTCTCACAACAGGTTGGAATTCGGGGACCTGTCATATCATGGCATGAAAGCATTTAAATACCATAGTACACCAAACAGGATGCAAGAAAGGATGTGTTGAAATATTTGATAGGAATGAGTCCCCTACAACTGAAGTTGAGGGTTAGATACATACTGAAAGGTAAAAGGACAGGTATTCCAGGTTAAAAGCCCACAAATGTCCTTCTTCTCCAGGTATCAAGAATAACCTACCTCTCCATTTGCTGTCAGCTGCCTCAGGTATTCCTCAACATTTTCCATAGCATTGCCCTCCTCTAGCCGCTCAAACACAAGGTCGATTTTGTCTGTGTCATTCAAGGCCCCTGAGCTCAGTGTCAACTGTGCCACCTGAGTAGGAGTGAGCACTGTCAACGCTTCGGTCTGGGAAAAGGGAAAGAATATGAAATCAAATAGCAGTCATTGCAAAAGCATAGGTAAGACATTTCAGTTTGGCAGAGGAATACTACAGCCGTCGTTGCTGCTTACGCTGGAGAAGTTGCCATTGAGGGCTTGCAGATCCGGCAGGGTTGCAAAACCAGAGAAGCTTCCAAGGTTTGCCTGTAGCCACTCTTTACTACCTCTGGTAGATGAGACACAGCCAGGATCTGCAAAGAAGATAGAAAATTAGATATTGACAGGGTATAATCACCACATGACATTAGTCTTGACCAAACTGAGCCTGAGCACCCGCCTTTACCTGATGTGTCATTTCTTGAAAGGAATTGCTTGATGAAATGAGTGAAGACTGCTTTCTGTCTTTCACTGTCCATGAATTGCCTTTGGCTGCTGAATGCCTGGATGCTAAAGTTTCAGAGAAGGCTTTTAACAACTAAACAACTAGAAAACTGCATGTTCCTCTGCAATCTTGTAAACAGTGGAGTAATATATTGCATAGTTGCTTACACAGTCTGGTACGTTTGGCAGCTGAAGTTCTTGGAGCTCAGGCAGGACAGGAAGTTGAGGGATGCAGAGGCCAAAAACGGACGAGTCTTTGTCTGGAACCAACTGCTCACAAAGGTGTCATTCTGCAGTTGTTCCTGGCTGAAGTTAGAAATTCTCACCTCTCCAAGAGCCTCAAGCAGAGGTGACAAGGATGGGTGGCTGTTGTTGGGGGCCTGGAATTTGAAAAATCATTTTGGTTTCACACAGAATTGCCCTGGGGAAACACCAATTTTGTGAAATTGTGGAATTGGATTTACCATGGTGGCGAAGGTCTCGAGAGCCTGGTCTAGTACAGGAGAAGCTTTTTGGAGGAAAAGCTTCCAGACTTCTACTGGGTATGTCCTTGGGCTTTCCAGTAAGCATTTCCATAGTGTGACCAAGTTGCTGGCTGTGAGAAGTGCAGCCTTTGAAAAAATAGACAAGACATAAAGCAGACTCTCAGAGCTTGTGGAGATTCGTATCAAGAGGGCAATGAAACAAAAGCCAAATATTTTCCTGGGATTCACAGCTTCCATAAAACAATCTTACCGAGGAACAGGCATGCTCAGTGACGTTATAGTTGCACACGGCTTCAGAGAAATAGCCAACAGACCGGTTCTGGTTCATGTGTGATCTGTGGAGAACAATACAAATTAAACAGTTGTCACATCAATTAGTTTGTGTAAAATCCCTAGACACGCAAACTCAGCACTAGTCAAAACAGTAATTCACCTACCTATTGACTGATGCACAGATGAGGTCCTCTGTGAAACAACAACATTTGTGTATCAGATATTACCTTCAAAATACAATCTTGTCAGCAAAATTGAAATTCCTGGTAATTTGGAGACTTACCATTAACTGGGGTCTCCTTGCACTGCAGACAAGTAAAGCATAATTGTTATTCTAGTGGCAGAGGCTACTTAAAGTTAAAATATGTTAGTGCGGCCTACTTCAAAAATGTAGTGTGCCAAAATTGTGTACCCTTAAATTTGATGATCTTTTATAGTTTATAGTCTATGTAGAACACGCATAGAATTGAACTCACCGTGAAGGAATCTGGAACTGAGCAACCTGTTTAAGAGAAAATTGAAATGAAGGCATGGCATCAATACAGCATTCATCACATGAGTGGTAATTGGCTTTACTGAAAAGTTTGGGAGTAGAGCTTTTTTACACTTACGTTTGAATGTTTCCTTGAGTAACTTCATGCTTGATCTCACACCCTTTGAAAGATGCAGCGGCAGGGAGTTCAAACTTTGCTGAAGACCACCGAGTCTGAAAGAGGAAAACATAAAACGTAGTGACTTGTCTGGAGCCAAAGTTTGACATCATCATGCCAACCCAAAATGTCAAGCTGTGGACTTGAAAAATATCATGTCTTACATTGCTGCATAGGATGCACAGCTGATGTTACTGGGGATCACCACCAAGCTGCCAGGGTTGAGGCTTGCCATCACAGGAGGCAAATTGTACTGGAACCACAGCTCAAAGTCTTCAGGCTCAGAGTTTTGAAACTCAGGAGCAAGGGCTGTCAAGGTCAGGTTCAAGATGGTGTCTCGTACACCTGTGTTTCTGATAAAGTTGATTTTTTTCTGGAAATAAAAGGATTCTTGTTTCAGTTCAGAAGGACAATCTACTTTCCAGAAATAATTGTAGAAATGTCTACAAGCTCGGGGACACATCTTTGTACTTAAGTGCATCAGGGGCATGAGCACAAGCCATCATCGGTGACCATTCATTCTAGAGGTATTAGAAATTTCTAGAGCGAAATGTCAGTCCCTGATTAGATCCTGCCAAAATGTATCCAGCCCTTAACAAGTCGTGCATGGCCGGTTTTCCAGCCAACGTTGTGTGAAAATATGCATGTCTTAAAGTTGAGCATTCACCTGCTTGCTGATGTTTGCAAAAGCCTGGAAAAATTGCTCAAGCTGCTCGTTGTCAGGGGACTCTGTCAATCTTGTAAACACCTCCCTTATGAAGGCCTCATCCTTCAAAGCACCGCTGTCTGGATCCAGAATCAGCTCAGCCTTTTGTTCTGGTGAGAGGGAGTCTACAACTGCCACCTGATGACACAAACAAAGAGCTAACATGAATTGCTTTTCCCTTTGACATGGCAAAAAACCACACCCTGTACGCAGATTCTCCAAGTTCTGAATATTGTCTTGCTGTTTTCAATGATGATTGCTATTGAAATGTATGACTTACCCCAGAGAGGTTGAAGACTTTGAGGTCAGAGTATTTTGTGTATTGGGAAAATGGACCCAAGTTTACTTCAAGCCATTTGGCATCACTCTCAATTCCCCTCCTACAAACTAAGACAAGTAGATAGATTTTAGCATACGCACCATTTAGCAAGTTTTAAATTGCATTGATACAAATAGGACAAGTCAAGTAGCCGTTTTCTTCTCATTGCCATTTCAGCATACTTGTTCGCCATTTCCAATCCATGGGCAAACCCACACAAGGAACCACATTGCACAGTTTATCGTGTATGGCCTACCTGGCTCGTTGATGACGCTTTTAGACTTTCTCAGGTAGCCAAGCAGAACTTCTGCTATTTCTTTTTGTCTTTTCATCGGCTTTGCAGTGACTACTTTGGCCATCCCGCTCACACTGGAAACGATGAAAAGAAAATTCTTACACAGTCCCTCATTAGCATTTTGTAGTTTGTGCATTGCAATCTTGCTTGACCTTGAAATGCTACTCACACAACATGGTAGTTTGTGCAGTTTATGTTTGCTGTTACACTCTTGAGCATCTTTGGACTGAAACTCGGGAGGACAGGAAACAGTATCACATGGAACCAAACAAACCAGTCATGTTTGTCAAATTGTGGGAAACTGGGACTGATGATGGTGAAGGTCCTATTCATCACACGATCTCTCACAACAGGTTGGAATTCGGGGACCTGTCATATCATGGCATGAAAGCATTTAAATACCATAGTACACCAAACAGGATGCAAGAAAGGATGTGTTGAAATATTTGATAGGAATGAGTCCCCTACAACTGAAGTTGAGGGTTAGATACATACTGAAAGGTAAAAGGACAGGTATTCCAGGTTAAAAGCCCACAAATGTCCTTCTTCTCCAGGTATCAAGAATAACCTACCTCTCCATTTGCTGTCAGCTGCCTCAGGTATTCCTCAACATTTTCCATAGCATTGCCCTCCTCTAGCCGCTCAAACACAAGGTCGATTTTGTCTGTGTCATTCAAGGCCCCTGAGCTCAGTGTCAACTGTGCCACCTGAGTAGGAGTGAGCACTGTCAACGCTTCGGTCTGGGAAAAGGGAAAGAATATGAAATCAAATAGCAGTCATTGCAAAAGCATAGGTAAGACATTTCAGTTTGGCAGAGGAATACTACAGCCGTCGTTGCTGCTTACGCTGGAGAAGTTGCCATTTAGGGCTTGCAGATCCGGCAGGGTTGCAAAACCAGAGAAGCTTCCAAGGTTTGCCTGTAGCCACTCTTTACTACCTCTGGTAGATGAGACACAGCCAGGCTCTGCAAAGAAGATAGAAAATTAGATATTGACAGGGTATAATCACCACATGACATTAGTCTTGACCAAACTGAGCCTGAGCACCCGCCTTTACCTGATGTGTCATTTCTTGAAAGGAATTGCTTGATGAAATGAGTGAAGACTGCTTTCTGTCTTTCACTGTCCATGAATTCCCTTTGGCTGCTGAATGCCTGGATGCTAAAGTTTCAGAGAAGGCTTTTAACAACTAAACAACTAGAAAACTGCATGTTCCTCTGCAATCTTGTAAACAGTGGAGTAATATATTGCATAGTTGCTTACACAGTGTGGTACGTTTGGCAGCTGAAGTTCTTGGAGCTCAGGCAGGACAGGAAGTTGAGGGATGCAGAGGCCAAAAACGGACGAGTCTTTGTCTGGAACCAACTGCTCACAAAGGTGTCATTCTGCAGTTGTTCCTGGCTGAAGTTAGAAATTCTCACCTCTCCAAGAGCCTCAAGCAGAGGTGACAAGGATGGGTGGCTGTTGTTGGGGGCCTGGAATTTGAAAAATCATTTCGGTTTCACACAGAATTGCCCTGGGGAAACACCAATTTTGTGAAATTGTGGAATTGGATTTACCATGGTGGCGAAGGTCTCGAGAGCCTGGTCTAGTACAGGAGAAGCTTTTTGGAGGAAAAGCTTCCAGACTTCTACTGGGTATGTCCTTGGGCTTTCCAGTAAGCATTTCCATAGTGTGACCAAGTTGCTGGCTGTGAGATGTGCAGCCTTTGAAAAAATAGACAAGACATAAAGCAGACTCTCAGAGCTTGTGGAGATTCGTATCAAGAGGGCAATGAAACAAAAGCCAAATATTTTCCTGGGATTCACAGCTTCCATAAAACAATCTTACCGAGGAACAGGCATGCTCAGTGACATTATAGTTGCACACGGCTTCAGAGAAATAGCCAACAGACAGGTTCTGGTTCATGTGTGATCTGTGGAGAACAATACAAATTAAACAGTTGTCACATCAATTAGTTTGTGTAAAATCACTAGACACGCAAACTCAGCACCAGTCAAAACAGTAATTAACATACCTATTGACTGATGCACAGATGAGGTCCTCTGTGAAACGACAACATTCGTGTATCAGATATTACCTCCAAAATACAATCTTGTCAGCAAAATTGAAATTCCTGGTAATTTGGAGACTTACCATTAACTGGGGTCTCCTTGCACTGCAGACAAGTAAAGCATAATTGTTATTCTAGTGGCAGAGGCTACTTAAAGTTAAAATATGTTAGTGCGGCCTACTTCAAAAATGTAGTGTGCCAAAATTGTGTACCCTTAAATTTGATGATCTTTTACAGTTTATAGTCTATGTAGAACACGCATAGAATTGAACTCACCGTGAAGGAATCTGGAACTGAGCAACCTGTTTAAGAGAAAATTGAAATGAAGGCATGGCATCAATACAGCATTCATCACATGAGTGGTAATTGGCTTTACTGAAAAGTTTGGGAGTAGAGCTTTTTTACACTTACGTTTGAATGTTTCCTTGAGTAACTTCATGCTTGATCTCACACCCTTTGAAAGATGCAGCGGCAGGGAGTTCAAACTTTGCTGAAGACCACCGAGTCTGAAAGAGGAAAACATAAAACGTAGTGACTTGTCTGGAGCCAAAGTTTGACATCATCATGCCAACCCAAAATGTCAAGCTGTGGACTTGAAAAATATCATGTCTTACATTGCTGCATAGGATGCACAGCTGATGTTACTGGGGATCACCACCAAGCTGCCAGGGTTGAGGCTTGCCATCACAGGAGGCAAATTGTACTGGAACCACAGCTCAAAGTCTTCAGGCTCAGAGTTTTGAAACTCAGGAGCAAGGGCTGTCAAGGTCAGGTTCAAGATGGTGTCTCGTACACCTGTGTTTCTGATAAAGTTGATTTTTTTCTGGAAATAAAAGGATTCTTGTTTCAGTTCAGAAGGACAATCTACTTTCCAGAAATAATTGTAGAAATGTCTACAAGCTCGGGGACACATCTTTGTACTTAAGTGCATCAGGGGCATGAGCACAAGCCATCATTGGTGGCCATTCATTCTATAGGTATTAGAAATTTCTAGAGCGAAATGTCAGTCCCTGATTAGATCCTGCCAAAATGTATCCAGCCCTTAACAAGTCGTGCATGGCCGGTTTTCCAGCCAACGTTGTGTGAAAATATGCATGTCTTAAAGTTGAGCATTCACCTGCTTGCTGATGTTTGCAAAAGCCTGGAAAAATTGCTCAAGCTGCTCGTTGTCAGGGGACTCTGTCAATCTTGTAAACACCTCCCTTATGAAGGCCTCATCCTTCAAAGCACCGCTGTCTGGATCCAGAATCAGCTCAGCCTTTTGTTCTGGTGAGAGGGAGTCTACAACTGCCACCTGATGACACAAACAAAGAGCTAACATGAATTGCTTTTCCCTTTGACATGGCAAAAAAACCACACCCTGTACGCAGATTCTCCAAGTTCTGAATATTGTCTTGCTGTTTTCAATGATGATTGCTATTGAAATGTATGACTTACCCCAGAGAGGTTGAAGACTTTGAGGTCAGAGTATTTTGTGTATTGGGAAAATGGACCCAAGTTTACTTCAAGCCATTTGGCATCACTCTCAATTCCCCTCCTACAAACTAAGACAAGTAGATAGATTTTAGCATACGCACCATTTAGCAAGTTTTAAATTGCATTGATACAAATAGGACAAGTCAAGTAGCCGTTTTCTTCTCATTGCCATTTCAGCATACTTGTTCGCCATTTCCAATCCATGGGCAAACCCACACAAGGAACCACATTGCACAGTTTATTGTGTAAGGCCTACCTGGCTCGTTGATGACGCTTTTAGACTTTCTCAGGTAGCCAAGCAGAACTTCTGCTATTTCTTTTTGTCTTTTCATCGGCTTTGCAGTGACTACTTTGGCCATCCCGCTCACACTGGAAACGATGAAAAGAAAATTCTTACACAGTCCCTCATTAGCATTTTGTAGTTTGTGCATTGCAATCTTGCTTGACCTTGAAATGCTACTCACACAACATGGTAGTTTGTGCAGTTTATGTTTGCTGTTACACTCTTGAGCATCTTTGGACTGAAACTCGGGAGGACAGGAAACAGTATCACATGGAACCAAACAAACCAGTCATGTTTGTCAAATTGTGGGAAACTGGGACTGATGATGGTGAAGGTCCTATTCATCACACGATCTCTCACAACAGGTTGGAATTCGGGGACCTGTCATATCATGGCATGAAAGCATTTAATTACCATAGTACACCAAACAGGATGCAAGAAAGGATGTGTTGAAATATTTGATAGGAATGAGTCCCCTACAACTGAAGTTGAGGGTTAGATACATACTGACAGGTAAAAAGACAGGTATTCCAGGTTAAAAGCCCACAAATGTCCTTCTTCTCCAGGTATCAAGAATAACCTACCTCTCCATTTGCTGTCAGCTGCCTCAGGTATTCCTCAACATTTTCCATAGCATTGCCCTCCTCTAGCCGCTCAAACACAAGGTCGATTTTGTCTGTGTCATTCAAGGCCCCTGAGCTCAGTGTCAACTGTGCCACCTGAGTAGGAGTGAGCACTGTCAACGCTTCGGTCTGGGAAAAGGGAAAGAATATGAAATCAAATAGCAGTCATTGCAAAAGCATAGGTAAGACATTTCAGTTTGGCAGAGGAATACTACAGCCGTCGTTGCTGCTTACGCTGGAGAAGTTGCCATTGAGGGCTTGCAGATCCGGCAGGGTTGCAAAACCAGAGAAGCTTCCAAGGTTTGCCTGTAGCCACTCTTTACTACCTCTGGTAGATGAGACACAGCCAGGCTCTGCAAAGAAGATAGAAAATTAGATATTGACAGGGTATAATCACCACATGACATTAGTCTTGACCAAACTGAGCCTGAGCACCCGCCTTTACCTGATGTGTCATTTCTTGAAAGGAATTGCTTGATGAAATGAGTGAAGACTGCTTTCTGTCTTTCACTGTCCATGAATTCCCTTTGGCTGCTGAATGCCTGGATGCTAAAGTTTCAGAGAAGGCTTTTAACAACTAAACAACTAGAAAACTGCATGTTCCTCTGCAATCTTGTAAACAGTGGAGTAATATATTGCATAGTTGCTTACACAGTGTGGTACGTTTGGCAGCTGAAGTTCTTGGAGCTCAGGCAGGACAGGAAGTTGAGGGATGCAGAGGCCAAAAACGGACGAGTCTTTGTCTGGAACCAACTGCTCACAAAGGTGTCATTCTGCAGTTGTTCCTGGCTGAAGTTAGAAATTCTCACCTCTCCAAGAGCCTCAAGCAGAGGTGACAAGGATGGGTGGCTGTTGTTGGGGGCCTGGAATTTGAAAAATCATTTCGGTTTCACACAGAATTGCCCTGGGGAAACACCAATTTTGTGAAATTGTGGAATTGGATTTACCATGGTGGCGAAGGTCTCGAGAGCCTGGTCTAGTACAGGAGAAGCTTTTTGGAGGAAAAGCTTCCAGACTTCTACTGGGTATGTCCTTGGGCTTTCCAGTAAGCATTTCCATAGTGTGACCAAGTTGCTGGCTGTGAGAAGTGCAGCCTTTGAAAAAATAGACAAGACATAAAGCAGACTCTCAGAGCTTGTGGAGATTCGTATCAAGAGGGCAATGAAACAAAAGCCAAATATTTTCCTGGGATTCACAGCTTCCATTAAACAATCTTACCGAGGAACAGGCATGCTCAGTGACGTTATAGTTGCAAACGGCTTCAGATAAATAGCCAACAGACAGGTTCTGGTTCATGTGTGATCTGTGGAGAACAATACAAATTAAACAGTTGTCACATCAATTAGTTTGTGTAAAATCACTAGACACGCAAACTCAGCACCAGTCAAAACAGTAATTCACCTACCTATTGACTGATGCACAGATGAGGTCCTCTGTGAAACGACAACATTTGTGTATCAGATATTACCTTCAAAATACAATCTTGTCAGCAAAATTGAAATTCCTGGTAATTTGGAGACTTACCATTAACTGGGGTCTCCTTGCACTGCAGACAAGTAAAGCATAATTGTTATTCTAGTGGCAGAGGCTACTTAAAGTTAAAATATGTTAGTGCGGCCTACTTCAAAAATGTAGTGTGCCAAAATTGTGTACCCTTAAATTTGATGATCTTTTACAGTTTATAGTCTATGTAAAACATGCATAGAAATGAACTCACCGTGAAGGAATCGGGAACTGAGCAACCTGTTTAAGAGAAAATCAAAATGAAGGCATGGCATCAATACAGCATTCATCACATGAGTGGTAATTGGCTTTACTGAAAAGTTTGGGAGTAGAGCTTTTTTACACTTACGTTTGAATGTTTCCTTGAGTAACTTCATGCTTGATCTCACACCCTTTGAAAGATGCAGCGGCAGGGAGTTCAAACTTTGCCGAAGACCACCGAGTCTGAAAGAGGAAAACATAAAACGTAGTGACTTGTCTGGAGCCAAAGTTTGACATCATCATGCCAACCCAAAATGTCAAGCTGTGGACTTGAAAAATATCATGTCTTACATTGCTGCATAGGATGCACAGCTGATGTTACTGGGGATCACCACCAAGCTGCCAGGGTTGAGGCTTGCCATCACAGGAGGCAAATTGTACTGGAACCACAGCTCAAAGTCTTCAGGCTCAGAGTTTTGAAACTCAGGAGCAAGGGCTGTCAAGGTCAGGTTCAAGATGGTGTCTCGTACACCTGTGTTTCTGATAAAGGTGATGTTTTTCTGGAAATAAAAGGATTCTTGTTTCAGAAGGACTATCTACTTTCCAGAAATAATTGTAGAAATGTCTACAAGCTCGGGGACACATCTTTGTACTTAAGTGCATCAGGGGCATGAGCACAAGCCATCATCGGTGGCCATTCATTCTATAGGTATTAGAAATTTCTAGAGCGAAATGTCAGTCCCTGATTAGATCCTGCCAAAATTTATCCAGCCCTTAACAAGTCGTGCCTGGCCGGTCCTCAGCCAACGTTGTGTGAAAATATGCATGTCTTAAAGTTGAGCATTCACCTGCTTGCTGATGTTTGCAAAAGCCTGGAAAAATTGCTCAAGCTGCTCGTTGTCAGGGGACTCTGTCAATCTTGTAAACACCTCCCTTATGAAGGCCTCATCCTTCAAAGCACCGCTGTCTGGATCCAGAATCAGCTCAGCCTTTTGTTCTGGTGAGAGGGAGTCTACAACTGCCACCTGATGACACAAACAAAGAGCTAACATGAATTGCTTTTCCTTTTGACATGGCAAAAAACCACACCCTGTACGCAGATTCTCCAAGTTCTGAATATTGTCTTGCTGCTTTCAATGATGATTGCTATTGAAATGTATGACTTACCCCAGAGAGGTTGAAGACTTTGAGGTCAGAGTATTTTGTGTATTGGGAAAATGGACCCAAGTTTACTTCAAGCCATTTGGCATCACTCTCAATTCCCCTCCTACAAACTAAGACAAGTAGATAGATTTTAGCATACGCACCATTTAGCAAGTTCTAAATTGCATTGATACAAATAGGACAAGTCAAGTAGCCGTTTCCTTCTCATTGCCATTTCAGCATACTTGTTGGCCATTTCCAATCCATGGGCAAACCCACACAAGGAACCACATTGCACAGTTTATTGTGTAAGGCCTACCTGGCTCATTGATGACGCTTTTAGACTTTCTCAGGTAGCCAAGCAGAACTTCTGCTATTTCTTTTTGTCTTTTCATCGGCTTTGCAGTGACTACTTTGGCCATCCCGCTCACACTGGAAACGATGAAAAGAAAATTCTTACACAGTCCCTCATTAGCATTTTGTAGTTTGTGCATTGCAATCTTGCTTGACCTTGAAATGCTACTCACACAACATGGTAGTTTGTGCAGTTTATGTTTGCTGTTACACTCTTGAGCATCTTTGGACTGAAACTCGGGAGGACAGGAAACAGTATCACATGGAACCAAACAAACCAGTCATGTTTGTCAAATTGTGGGAAACTAGGACTGATGATGGTGAAGGTCCTATTCATCACACGATCTCTCACAACAGGTTGGAATTCGGGGACCTGTCATATCATGGCATGAAAGCATTTAAATACCATAGTACACCAAACAGGATGCAAGAAAGGATGTGTTGAAATATTTGATAGGAATGAGTCCCCTACAACTGAAGTTGAGGGTTAGATACATACTGACAGGTAAAAAGACAGGTATTCCAGGTTAAAAGCCCACAAATGTCCTTCTTCTCCAGGTATCAAGAATAACCTACCTCTCCATTTGCTGTCAGCTGCCTCAGGTATTCCTCAACATTTTCCATAGCATTGCCCTCCTCTAGCCGCTCAAACACAAGGTCGATTTTGTCTGTGTCATTCAAGGCCCCTGAGCTCAGTGTCAACTGTGCCACCTGAGTAGGAGTGAGCACTGTCAACGCTTCGGTCTGGGAAAAGGGAAAGAATATGAAATCAAATAGCAGTCATTGCAAAAGCATAGGTAAGACATTTCAGTTTGGCAGAGGAATACTACAGCCGTCGTTGCTGCTTACGCTGGAGAAGTTGCCATTGAGGGCTTGCAGATCCGGCAGGGTTGCAAAACCAGAGAAGCTTCCAAGGTTTGCCTGTAGCCACTCTTTACTACCTCTGGTAGATGAGACACAGCCAGGCTCTGCAAAGAAGATAGAAAATTAGATATTGACAGGGTATAATCACCACATGACATTAGTCTTGACCAAACTGAGCCTGAGCACCCGCCTTTACCTGATGTGTCATTTCTTGAAAGGAATTGCTTGATGAAATGAGTGAAGACTGCTTTCTGTCTATCACTGTCCATGAATTCCCTTTGGCTGCTGAATGCCTGGATGCTAAAGTTTCAGAGAAGGCTTTTAACAACTAAACAACTAGAAAACTGCATGTTCCTCTGCAATCTTGTAAACAGTGGAGTAATGTATTGCATAGTTGCTTACACAGTGTGGTACGTTTGGCAGCTGAAGTTCTTGGAGCTCAGGCAGGACAGGAAGTTGAGGGATGCAGAGGCCAAAAATGGACGAGTCTTTGTCTGGAACCAACTGCTCACAAAGGTGTCATTCTGCAGTTGTTCCTGGCTGATGTTAGAAATTCTCACCTCTCCAAGAGCCTCAAGCAGAGGTGACAAGGATGGGTGGCTGTTGTTGGGGGCCTGGAATTTGAAAAATCATTTCGGTTTCACACAGAATTGCCCTGGGGAAACACCAATTTTGTGAAATTGTGGAATTGGATTTACCATGGTGGCGAAGGTCTCGAGAGCCTGGTCTAGTACAGGAGAAGCTTTTTGGAGGAAAAGCTTCCAGACTTCTACTGGGTATGTCCTTGGGCTTTCCAGTAAGCATTTCCATAGTGTGACCAAGTTGCTGGCTGTGAGAAGTGCAGCCTTTGAAAAAATAGACAAGACATAAAGCAGACTCTCAGAGCTTGTGGAGATTCGTATCAAGAGGGCAATGAAACAAAAGCCAAATATTTTCCTGGGATTCACAGCTTCCATAAAACAATCTTACCGAGGAACAGGCATGCTCAGTGACGTTATAGTTGCACACGGCTTCAGAGAAATAGCCAACAGACAGGTTCTGGTTCATGTGTGATCTGTGGAGAACAATACAAATTAAACAGTTGTCACATCAATTAGTTTGTGTAAAATCACTAGACACGCAAACTCAGCACCAGTCAAAACAGTAATTCACCTACCTATTGACTGATGCACAGATGAGGTCCTCTGTGAAACGACAACATTCGTGTATCAGATATTACCTTCAAAATACAATCTTGTCAGCAAAATTGAAATTCCTGGTAATTTGGAGACTTACCATTAACTGGGGTCTCCTTGCACTGCAGACAAGTAAAGCATAATTGTTATTCTAGTGGCAGAGGCTACTTAAAGTTAAAATATGTTAGTGCGGCCTACTTCAAAAATGTAGTGTGCCAAAATTGTGTACCCTTAAATTTGATGATCTTTTATAGTTTATAGTCTATGTAGAACACGCATAGAATTGAACTCACCGTGAAGGAATCTGGAACTGAGCAACCTGTTTAAGAGAAAATTGAAATGAAGGCATGGCATCAATACAGCATTCATCACATGAGTGGTAATTGGCTTTACTGAAAAGTTTGGGAGTAGAGCTTTTTTACACTTACGTTTGAATGTTTCCTTGAGTAACTTCATGCTTGATCTCACACCCTTTGAAAGATGCAGCGGCAGGGAGTTCAAACCTTGCCGAAGACCACCGAGTCTGAAAGAGGAAAACATAAAACGTAGTGACTTGTCTGGAGCCAAAGTTTGACATCATCATGCCAACCCAAAATGTCAAGCTGTGGACTTGAAAAATATCATGTCTTACATTGCTGCATAGGATGCACAGCTGATGTTACTGGGGATCACCACCAAGCTGCCAGGGTTGAGGCTTGCCATCACAGGAGGCAAATTGTACTGGAACCACAGCTCAAAGTCTTCAGGCTCAGAGTTTTGAAACTCAGGAGCAAGGGCTGTCAAGGTCAGGTTCAAGATGGTGTCTCGTACACCTGTGTTTCTGATAAAGTTGATGTTTTTCTGGAAATAAAAGGATTCTTGTTTCAGAAGGACTATCTACTTTCCAGAAATAATTGTAGAAATGTCTACAAGCTCGGGGACACATCTTTGTACTTAAGTGCATCAGGGGCATGAGCACAAGCCATCATCGGTGGCCATTCATTCTATAGGTATTAGAAATTTCTAGAGCGAAATGTCAGTCCCTGATTAGATCCTGCCAAAATGTATCCAGCCCTTAACAAGTCGTGCATGGCCGGTTTTCCAGCCAACGTTGTGTGAAAATATGCATGTCTTAAAGTTGAGCATTCACCTGCTTGCTGATGTTTGCAAAAGCCTGGAAAAATTGCTCAAGCTGCTCGTTGTCAGGGGACTCTGTCAATCTTGTAAACACCTCCCTTATGAAGGCCTCATCCTTCAAAGCACCGCTGTCTGGATCCAGAATCAGCTCAGCCTTTTGTTCTGGTGAGAGGGAGTCTACAACTGCCACCTGATGACACAAACAAAGAGCTAACATGAATTGCTTTTCCCTTTGACACGGCAAAAAAACACACCCTGTACGCAGATTCTCCAAGTTCTGAATATTGTCTTGCTGTTTTCAATGATGATTGCTATTGAAATGTATGACTTACCCCAGAGAGGTTGAAGACTTTGAGGTCAGAGTATTTTGTGTATTGGGAAAATGGACCCAAGTTTACTTCAAGCCATTTGGCATCACTCTCAATTCCCCTCCTACAAACTAAGACAAGTAGATAGATTTTAGCATACGCACCATTTAGCAAGTTTTAAATTGCATTGATACAAATAGGACAAGTCAAGTAGCCGTTTTCTTCTCATTGCCATTTCAGCATACTTGTTCGCCATTTCCAATCCATGGGCAAACCCACACAAGGAACCACATTGCACAGTTTATTGTGTAAGGCCTACCTGGCTCGTTGATGACGCTTTTAGACTTTCTCAGGTAGCCAAGCAGAACTTCTGCTATTTCTTTTTGTCTTTTCATCGGCTTTGCAGTGACTACTTTGGCCATCCCGCTCACACTGGAAACGATGAAAAGAAAATTCTTACACAGTCCCTCATTAGCATTTTGTAGTTTGTGCATTGCAATCTTGCTTGACCTTGAAATGCTACTCACACAACATGGTAGTTTGTGCAGTTTATGTTTGCTGTTACACTCTTGAGCATCTTTGGACTGAAACTCGGGAGGACAGGAAACAGTATCACATGGAACCAAACAAACCAGTCATGTTTGTCAAATTGTGGGAAACTGGGACTGATGATGGTGAAGGTCCTATTCATCACACGATCTCTCACAACAGGTTGGAATTCGGGGACCTGTCATATCATGGCATGAAAGCATTTAATTACCATAGTACACCAAACAGGATGCAAGAAAGGATGTGTTGAAATATTTGATAGGAATGAGTCCCATACAACTGAAGTTGAGGGTTAGATACATACTGACAGGTAAAAAGACAGGTATTCCAGGTTAAAAGCCCACAAATGTCCTTCTTCTCCAGGTATCAAGAATAACCTACCTCTCCATTTGCTGTCAGCTGCCTCAGGTATTCCTCAACATTTTCCATAGCATTGCCCTCCTCTAGCCGCTCAAACACAAGGTCGATTTTGTCTGTGTCATTCAAGGCCCCTGAGCTCAGTGTCAACTGTGCCACCTGAGTAGGAGTGAGCACTGTCAACGCTTCGGTCTGGGAAAAGGGAAAGAATATGAAATCAAATAGCAGTCATTGCAAAAGCATAGGTAAGACATTTCAGTTTGGCAGAGGAATACTACAGCCGTCGTTGCTGCTTACGCTGGAGAAGTTGCCATTTAGGGCTTGCAGATCCGGCAGGGTTGCAAAACCAGAGAAGCTTCCAAGGTTTGCCTGTAGCCACTCTTTACTACCTCTGGTAGATGAGACACAGCCAGGCTCTGCAAAGAAGATAGAAAATTAGATATTGACAGGGTATAATCACCACATGACATTAGTCTTGACCAAACTGAGCCTGAGCACCCGCCTTTACCTGATGTGTCATTTCTTGAAAGGAATTGCTTGATGAAATGAGTGAAGACTGCTTTCTGTCTTTCACTGTCCATGAATTCCCTTTGGCTGCTGAATGCCTGGATGCTAAAGTTTCAGAGAAGGCTTTTAACAACTAAACAACTAGAAAACTGCATGTTCCTCTGCAATCTTGTAAACAGTGGAGTAATATATTGCATAGTTGCTTACACAGTGTGGTACGTTTGGCAGCTGAAGTTCTTGGAGCTCAGGCAGGACAGGAAGTTGAGGGATGCAGAGGCCAAAAACGGACGAGTCTTTGTCTGGAACCAACTGCTCACAAAGGTGTCATTCTGCAGTTGTTCCTGGCTGAAGTTAGAAATTCTCACCTCTCCAAGAGCCTCAAGCAGAGGCGACAAGGATGGGTGGCTGTTGTTGGGGGCCTGGAATTTGAAAAATCATTTTGGTTTCAAACAGAATTGCCCTGGGGAAACACCAATTTTGTGAAATTGTGGAATTGGATTTACCATGGTGGCGAAGGTCTCGAGAGCCTGGTCTAGTACAGGAGAAGCTTTTTGGAGGAAAAGCATCCAGACTTCTACTGGGTATGTCCTTGGGCTTTCCAGTAAGCATTTCCATAGTGTGACCAAGTTGCTGGCTGTGAGAAGTGCAGCCTTTGAAAAAATAGACAAGACATAAAGCAGACTCTCAGAGCTTGTGGAGATTCGTATCAAGAGGGCAATGAAACAAAAGCCAAATATTTTCCTGGGATTCACAGCTTCCATAAAACAATCTTACCGAGGAACAGGCATGCTCAGTGACGTTATAGTTGCACACGGCTTCAGAGAAATAGCCAACAGACAGGTTCTGGTTCATGTGTGATCTGTGGAGAACAATACAAATTAAACAGTTGTCACATCAATTAGTTTGTGTAAAATCACTAGACACGCAAACTCAGCACCAGTCAAAACAGTAATTCACCTACCTATTGACTGATGCACAGATGAGGTCCTCTGTGAAACGACAACATTCGTGTATCAGATATTACCTTCAAAATACAATCTTGTCAGCAAAATTGAAATTCCTGGTAATTTGCAGACTTACCATTAACTGGGGTCTCCTTGCACTGCAGACAAGTAAAGCATAATTGTTATTCTAGTGGCAGAGGCTACTTAAAGTTAAAATATGTTAGTGCGGCCTACTTCAAAAATGTAGTGTGCCAAAATTGTGTACCCTTAAATTTGATGATCTTTTATAGTTTATAGTCTATGTAGAACACGCATAGAATTGAACTCACCGTGAAGGAATCTGGAACTGAGCAACCTGTTTAAGAGAAAATTGAAATGAAGGCATGGCATCAATACAGCATTCATCACATGAGTGGTAATTGGCTTTACCGAAAAGTTTGGGAGTAGAGCTTTTTTACACTTACGTTTGAATGTTTCCTTGAGTAACTTCATGCTTGATCTCACACCCTTTGAAAGATGCAGCGGCAGGGAGTTCAAACTTTGCCGAAGACCACCGAGTCTGAAAGAGGAAAACATAAAACGTAGTGACTTGTCTGGAGCCAAAATTTGACATCATCATGCCAACCCAAAATGTCAAGCTGTGGACTTGAAAGATATCATGTCTTACATTGCTGCATAGGATGCACAGCTGATGTTACTGGGGATCACCACCAAGCTGCCAGGGTTGAGGCTTGCCATCACAGGAGGCAAATTGTACTGGAACCACAGCTCAAAGTCTTCAG
This sequence comes from Echiichthys vipera, assembly GCF_963691815.1. Lineage (NCBI taxonomy): Eukaryota > Metazoa > Chordata > Actinopteri > Perciformes > Trachinidae > Echiichthys > Echiichthys vipera. The sequence goes on from NC_139837.1 coordinate 8,294,182, forward strand.
GCTCAGAGTTTTGAAACTCAGGAGCAAGGGCTGTCAAGGTCAGGTTCAAGATGGTGTCTCGTACACCTGTGTTTCTGATAAAGGTGATGTTTTTCTGGAAATAAAAGGATTCTTGTTTCAGAAGGACAATCTACTTTCCAGAAATAATTGTAGAAATGTCTACAAGCTCGGGGACACATCTTTGTACTTAAGTGCATCAGGGGCATGAGCACAAGCCATCATTGGTGGCCATTCATTCTATAGGTATTAGAAATTTCTAGAGCGAAATGTCAGTCCCTGATTAGATCCTGCCAAAATGTATCCAGCCCTTAACAAGTCGTGCATGGCCGGTTTTCCAGCCAACGTTGTGTGAAAATATGCATGTCTTAAAGTTGAGCATTCACCTGCTTGCTGATGTTTGCAAAAGCCTGGAAAAATTGCTCAAGCTGCTCGTTGTCAGGGGACTCTGTCAATCTTGTAAACACCTCCCTTATGAAGGCCTCATCCTTCAAAGCACCGCTGTCTGGATCCAGAATCAGCTCAGCCTTTTGTTCTGGTGAGAGGGAGTCTACAACTGCCACCTGATGACACAAACAAAGAGCTAACATGAATTGCTTTTCCCTTTGACATGGCAAAAAAACACACCCTGTACGCAGATTCTCCAAGTTCTGAATATTGTCTTGCTGTTTTCAATGATGATTGCTATTGAAATGTATGACTTACCCCAGAGAGGTTGAAGACTTTGAGGTCAGAGTATTTTGTGTATTGGGAAAATGGACCCAAGTTTACTTCAAGCCATTTGGCATCACTCTCAATTCCCCTCCTACAAACTAAGACAAGTAGATAGATTTTAGCATACGCACCATTTAGCAAGTTTTAAATTGCATTGATACAAATAGGACAAGTCAAGTAGCCGTTTTCTTCTCATTGCCATTTCAGCATACTTGTTCGCCATTTCCAATCCATGGGCAAACCCACACAAGGAACCACATTGCACAGTTTATTGTGTAAGGCCTACCTGGCTCGTTGATGACGCTTTTAGACTTTCTCAGGTAGCCAAGCAGAACTTCTGCTATTTCTTTTTGTCTTTTCATCGGCTTTGCAGTGACTACTTTGGCCATCCCGCTCACACTGGAAACGATGAAAAGAAAATTCTTACACAGTCCCTCATTAGCATTTTGTAGTTTGTGCATTGCAATCTTGCTTGACCTTGAAATGCTACTCACACAACATGGTAGTTTGTGCAGTTTATGTTTGCTGTTACACTCTTGAGCATCTTTGGACTGAAACTCGGGAGGACAGGAAACAGTATCACATGGAACCAAACAAACCAGTCATGTTTGTCAAATTGTGGGAAACTGGGACTGATGATGGTGAAGGTCCTATTCATCACACGATCTCTCACAACAGGTTGGAATTCGGGGACCTGTCATATCATGGCATGAAAGCATTTAATTACCATAGTACACCAAACAGGATGCAAGAAAGGATGTGTTGAAATATTTGATAGGAATGAGTCCCATACAACTGAAGTTGAGGGTTAGATACATACTGACAGGTAAAAAGACAGGTATTCCAGGTTAAAAGCCCACAAATGTCCTTCTTCTCCAGGTATCAAGAATAACCTACCTCTCCATTTGCTGTCAGCTGCCTCAGGTATTCCTCAACATTTTCCATAGCATTGCCCTCCTCTAGCCGCTCAAACACAAGGTCGATTTTGTCTGTGTCATTCAAGGCCCCTGAGCTCAGTGTCAACTGTGCCACCTGAGTAGGAGTGAGCACTGTCAACGCTTCGGTCTGGGAAAAGGGAAAGAATATGAAATCAAATAGCAGTCATTGCAAAAGCATAGGTAAGACATTTCAGTTTGGCAGAGGAATACTACAGCCGTCGTTGCTGCTTACGCTGGAGAAGTTGCCATTGAGGGCTTGCAGATCCGGCAGGGTTGCAAAACCAGAGAAGCTTCCAAGGTTTGCCTGTAGCCACTCTTTACTACCTCTGGTAGATGAGACACAGCCAGGCTCTGCAAAGAAGTCAGAAAATTAGATATTGACAGGGTATAATCACCACATGACATTAGTCTTGACCAAACTGAGCCTGAGCACCCGCCTTTACCTGATGTGTCATTTCTTGAAAGGAATTGCTTGATGAAATGAGTGAAGACTGCTTTCTGTCTTTCACTGTCCATGAATTCCCTTTGGCTGCTGAATGCCTGGATGCTAAAGTTTCAGAGAAGGCTTTTAACAACTAAACAACTAGAAAACTGCATGTTCCTCTGCAATCTTGTAAACAGTGGAGTAATATATTGCATAGTTGCTTACACAGTGTGGTACGTTTGGCAGCTGAAGTTCTTGGAGCTCAGGCAGGACAGGAAGTTGAGGGATGCAGAGGCCAAAAACGGACGAGTCTTTGTCTGGAACCAACTGCTCACAAAGGTGTCATTCTGCAGTTGTTCCTGGCTGAAGTTAGAAATTCTCACCTCTCCAAGAGCCTCAAGCAGAGGCGACAAGGATGGGTGGCTGTTGTTGGGGGCCTGGAATTTGAAAAATCATTTTGGTTTCAAACAGAATTGCCCTGGGGAAACACCAATTTTGTGAAATTGTGGAATTGGATTTACCATGGTGGCGAAGGTCTCGAGAGCCTGGTCTAGTACAGGAGAAGCTTTTTGGAGGAAAAGCATCCAGACTTCTACTGGGTATGTCCTTGGGCTTTCCAGTAAGCATTTCCATAGTGTGACCAAGTTGCTGGCTGTGAGAAGTGCAGCCTTTGAAAAAATAGACAAGACATAAAGCAGACTCTCAGAGCTTGTGGAGATTCGTATCAAGAGGGCAATGAAACAAAAGCCAAATATTTTCCTGGGATTCACAGCTTCCATAAAACAATCTTACCGAGGAACAGGCATGCTCAGTGACGTTATAGTTGCACACGGCTTCAGAGAAATAGCCAACAGACAGGTTCTGGTTCATGTGTGATCTGTGGAGAACAATACAAATTAAACAGTTGTCACATCAATTAGTTTGTGTAAAATCACTAGACACGCAAACTCAGCACCAGTCAAAACAGTAATTCACCTACCTATTGACTGATGCACAGATGAGGTCCTCTGTGAAACGACAACATTCGTGTATCAGATATTACCTTCAAAATACAATCTTGTCAGCAAAATTGAAATTCCTGGTAATTTGCAGACTTACCATTAACTGGGGTCTCCTTGCACTGCAGACAAGTAAAGCATAATTGTTATTCTAGTGGCAGAGGCTACTTAAAGTTAAAATATGTTAGTGCGGCCTACTTCAAAAATGTAGTGTGCCAAAATTGTGTACCCTTAAATTTGATGATCTTTTATAGTTTATAGTCTATGTAGAACACGCATAGAATTGAACTCACCGTGAAGGAATCTGGAACTGAGCAACCTGTTTAAGAGAAAATTGAAATGAAGGCATGGCATCAATACAGCATTCATCACATGAGTGGTAATTGGCTTTACCGAAAAGTTTGGGAGTAGAGCTTTTTTACACTTACGTTTGAATGTTTCCTTGAGTAACTTCATGCTTGATCTCACACCCTTTGAAAGATGCAGCGGCAGGGAGTTCAAACTTTGCCGAAGACCACCGAGTCTGAAAGAGGAAAACATAAAACGTAGTGACTTGTCTGGAGCCAAAATTTGACATCATCATGCCAACCCAAAATGTCAAGCTGTGGACTTGAAAGATATCATGTCTTACATTGCTGCATAGGATGCACAGCTGATGTTACTGGGGATCACCACCAAGCTGCCAGGGTTGAGGCTTGCCATCACAGGAGGCAAATTGTACTGGAACCACAGCTCAAAGTCTTCAGGCTCAGAGTTTTGAAACTCAGGAGCAAGGGCTGTCAAGGTCAGGTTCAAGATGGTGTCTCGTACACCTGTGTTTCTGATAAAGGTGATGTTTTTCTGGAAATAAAAGGATTCTTGTTTCAGAAGGACAATCTACTTTCCAGAAATAATTGTAGAAATGTCTACAAGCTCGGGGACACATCTTTGTACTTAAGTGCATCAGGGGCATGAGCACAAGCCATCATTGGTGGCCATTCATTCTATAGGTATTAGAAATTTCTAGAGCGAAATGTCAGTCCCTGATTAGATCCTGCCAAAATGTATCCAGCCCTTAACAAGTCGTGCATGGCCGGTTTTCCAGCCAACGTTGTGTGAAAATATGCATGTCTTAAAGTTGAGCATTCACCTGCTTGCTGATGTTTGCAAAAGCCTGGAAAAATTGCTCAAGCTGCTCGTTGTCAGGGGACTCTGTCAATCTTGTAAACACCTCCCTTATGAAGGCCTCATCCTTCAAAGCACCGCTGTCTGGATCCAGAATCAGCTCAGCCTTTTGTTCTGGTGAGAGGGAGTCTACAACTGCCACCTGATGACACAAACAAAGAGCTAACATGAATTGCTTTTCCCTTTGACATGGCAAAAAAACACACCCTGTACGCAGATTCTCCAAGTTCTGAATATTGTCTTGCTGTTTTCAATGATGATTGCTATTGAAATGTATGACTTACCCCAGAGAGGTTGAAGACTTTGAGGTCAGAGTATTTTGTGTATTGGGAAAATGGACCCAAGTTTACTTCAAGCCATTTGGCATCACTCTCAATTCCCCTCCTACAAACTAAGACAAGTAGATAGATTTTAGCATACGCACCATTTAGCAAGTTTTAAATTGCATTGATACAAATAGGACAAGTCAAGTAGCCGTTTTCTTCTCATTGCCATTTCAGCATACTTGTTCGCCATTTCCAATCCATGGGCAAACCCACACAAGGAACCACATTGCACAGTTTATTGTGTAAGGCCTACCTGGCTCGTTGATGACGCTTTTAGACTTTCTCAGGTAGCCAAGCAGAACTTCTGCTATTTCTTTTTGTCTTTTCATCGGCTTTGCAGTGACTACTTTGGCCATCCCGCTCACACTGGAAACGATGAAAAGAAAATTCTTACACAGTCCCTCATTAGCATTTTGTAGTTTGTGCATTGCAATCTTGCTTGACCTTGAAATGCTACTCACACAACATGGTAGTTTGTGCAGTTTATGTTTGCTGTTACACTCTTGAGCATCTTTGGACTGAAACTCGGGAGGACAGGAAACAGTATCACATGGAACCAAACAAACCAGTCATGTTTGTCAAATTGTGGGAAACTGGGACTGATGATGGTGAAGGTCCTATTCATCACACGATCTCTCACAACAGGTTGGAATTCGGGGACCTGTCATATCATGGCATGAAAGCATTTAATTACCATAGTACACCAAACAGGATGCAAGAAAGGATGTGTTGAAATATTTGATAGGAATGAGTCCCATACAACTGAAGTTGAGGGTTAGATACATACTGACAGGTAAAAAGACAGGTATTCCAGGTTAAAAGCCCACAAATGTCCTTCTTCTCCAGGTATCAAGAATAACCTACCTCTCCATTTGCTGTCAGCTGCCTCAGGTATTCCTCAACATTTTCCATAGCATTGCCCTCCTCTAGCCGCTCAAACACAAGGTCGATTTTGTCTGTGTCATTCAAGGCCCCTGAGCTCAGTGTCAACTGTGCCACCTGAGTAGGAGTGAGCACTGTCAACGCTTCGGTCTGGGAAAAGGGAAAGAATATGAAATCAAATAGCAGTCATTGCAAAAGCATAGGTAAGACATTTCAGTTTGGCAGAGGAATACTACAGCCGTCGTTGCTGCTTACGCTGGAGAAGTTGCCATTGAGGGCTTGCAGATCCGGCAGGGTTGCAAAACCAGAGAAGCTTCCAAGGTTTGCCTGTAGCCACTCTTTACTACCTCTGGTAGATGAGACACAGCCAGGCTCTGCAAAGAAGTCAGAAAATTAGATATTGACAGGGTATAATCACCACATGACATTAGTCTTGACCAAACTGAGCCTGAGCACCCGCCTTTACCTGATGTGTCATTTCTTGAAAGGAATTGCTTGATGAAATGAGTGAAGACTGCTTTCTGTCTTTCACTGTCCATGAATTCCCTTTGGCTGCTGAATGCCTGGATGCTAAAGTTTCAGAGAAGGCTTTTAACAACTAAACAACTAGAAAACTGCATGTTCCTCTGCAATCTTGTAAACAGTGGAGTAATATATTGCATAGTTGCTTACACAGTGTGGTACGTTTGGCAGCTGAAGTTCTTGGAGCTCAGGCAGGACAGGAAGTTGAGGGATGCAGAGGCCAAAAACGGACGAGTCTTTGTCTGGAACCAACTGCTCACAAAGGTGTCATTCTGCAGTTGTTCCTGGCTGAAGTTAGAAATTCTCACCTCTCCAAGAGCCTCAAGCAGAGGCGACAAGGATGGGTGGCTGTTGTTGGGGGCCTGGAATTTGAAAAATCATTTTGGTTTCAAACAGAATTGCCCTGGGGAAACACCAATTTTGTGAAATTGTGGAATTGGATTTACCATGGTGGCGAAGGTCTCGAGAGCCTGGTCTAGTACAGGAGAAGCTTTTTGGAGGAAAAGCATCCAGACTTCTACTGGGTATGTCCTTGGGCTTTCCAGTAAGCATTTCCATAGTGTGACCAAGTTGCTGGCTGTGAGAAGTGCAGCCTTTGAAAAAATAGACAAGACATAAAGCAGACTCTCAGAGCTTGTGGAGATTCGTATCAAGAGGGCAATGAAACAAAAGCCAAATATTTTCCTGGGATTCACAGCTTCCATAAAACAATCTTACCGAGGAACAGGCATGCTCAGTGACGTTATAGTTGCACACGGCTTCAGAGAAATAGCCAACAGACAGGTTCTGGTTCATGTGTGATCTGTGGAGAACAATACAAATTAAACAGTTGTCACATCAATTAGTTTGTGTAAAATCACTAGACACGCAAACTCAGCACCAGTCAAAACAGTAATTCACCTACCTATTGACTGATGCACAGATGAGGTCCTCTGTGAAACGACAACATTCGTGTATCAGATATTACCTTCAAAATACAATCTTGTCAGCAAAATTGAAATTCCTGGTAATTTGCAGACTTACCATTAACTGGGGTCTCCTTGCACTGCAGACAAGTAAAGCATAATTGTTATTCTAGTGGCAGAGGCTACTTAAAGTTAAAATATGTTAGTGCGGCCTACTTCAAAAATGTAGTGTGCCAAAATTGTGTACCCTTAAATTTGATGATCTTTTATAGTTTATAGTCTATGTAGAACACGCATAGAATTGAACTCACCGTGAAGGAATCTGGAACTGAGCAACCTGTTTAAGAGAAAATTGAAATGAAGGCATGGCATCAATACAGCATTCATCACATGAGTGGTAATTGGCTTTACCGAAAAGTTTGGGAGTAGAGCTTTTTTACACTTACGTTTGAATGTTTCCTTGAGTAACTTCATGCTTGATCTCACACCCTTTGAAAGATGCAGCGGCAGGGAGTTCAAACTTTGCCGAAGACCACCGAGTCTGAAAGAGGAAAACATAAAACGTAGTGACTTGTCTGGAGCCAAAATTTGACATCATCATGCCAACCCAAAATGTCAAGCTGTGGACTTGAAAGATATCATGTCTTACATTGCTGCATAGGATGCACAGCTGATGTTACTGGGGATCACCACCAAGCTGCCAGGGTTGAGGCTTGCCATCACAGGAGGCAAATTGTACTGGAACCACAGCTCAAAGTCTTCAGGCTCAGAGTTTTGAAACTCAGGAGCAAGGGCTGTCAAGGTCAGGTTCAAGATGGTGTCTCGTACACCTGTGTTTCTGATAAAGGTGATGTTTTTCTGGAAATAAAAGGATTCTTGTTTCAGAAGGACAATCTACTTTCCAGAAATAATTGTAGAAATGTCTACAAGCTCGGGGACACATCTTTGTACTTAAGTGCATCAGGGGCATGAGCACAAGCCATCATTGGTGGCCATTCATTCTATAGGTATTAGAAATTTCTAGAGCGAAATGTCAGTCCCTGATTAGATCCTGCCAAAATGTATCCAGCCCTTAACAAGTCGTGCATGGCCGGTTTTCCAGCCAACGTTGTGTGAAAATATGCATGTCTTAAAGTTGAGCATTCACCTGCTTGCTGATGTTTGCAAAAGCCTGGAAAAATTGCTCAAGCTGCTCGTTGTCAGGGGACTCTGTCAATCTTGTAAACACCTCCCTTATGAAGGCCTCATCCTTCAAAGCACCGCTGTCTGGATCCAGAATCAGCTCAGCCTTTTGTTCTGGTGAGAGGGAGTCTACAACTGCCACCTGATGACACAAACAAAGAGCTAACATGAATTGCTTTTCCCTTTGACATGGCAAAAAAACACACCCTGTACGCAGATTCTCCAAGTTCTGAATATTGTCTTGCTGTTTTCAATGATGATTGCTATTGAAATGTATGACTTACCCCAGAGAGGTTGAAGACTTTGAGGTCAGAGTATTTTGTGTATTGGGAAAATGGACCCAAGTTTACTTCAAGCCATTTGGCATCACTCTCAATTCCCCTCCTACAAACTAAGACAAGTAGATAGATTTTAGCATACGCACCATTTAGCAAGTTTTAAATTGCATTGATACAAATAGGACAAGTCAAGTAGCCGTTTTCTTCTCATTGCCATTTCAGCATACTTGTTCGCCATTTCCAATCCATGGGCAAACCCACACAAGGAACCACATTGCACAGTTTATTGTGTAAGGCCTACCTGGCTCGTTGATGACGCTTTTAGACTTTCTCAGGTAGCCAAGCAGAACTTCTGCTATTTCTTTTTGTCTTTTCATCGGCTTTGCAGTGACTACTTTGGCCATCCCGCTCACACTGGAAACGATGAAAAGAAAATTCTTACACAGTCCCTCATTAGCATTTTGTAGTTTGTGCATTGCAATCTTGCTTGACCTTGAAATGCTACTCACACAACATGGTAGTTTGTGCAGTTTATGTTTGCTGTTACACTCTTGAGCATCTTTGGACTGAAACTCGGGAGGACAGGAAACAGTATCACATGGAACCAAACAAACCAGTCATGTTTGTCAAATTGTGGGAAACTGGGACTGATGATGGTGAAGGTCCTATTCATCACACGATCTCTCACAACAGGTTGGAATTCGGGGACCTGTCATATCATGGCATGAAAGCATTTAATTACCATAGTACACCAAACAGGATGCAAGAAAGGATGTGTTGAAATATTTGATAGGAATGAGTCCCATACAACTGAAGTTGAGGGTTAGATACATACTGACAGGTAAAAAGACAGGTATTCCAGGTTAAAAGCCCACAAATGTCCTTCTTCTCCAGGTATCAAGAATAACCTACCTCTCCATTTGCTGTCAGCTGCCTCAGGTATTCCTCAACATTTTCCATAGCATTGCCCTCCTCTAGCCGCTCAAACACAAGGTCGATTTTGTCTGTGTCATTCAAGGCCCCTGAGCTCAGTGTCAACTGTGCCACCTGAGTAGGAGTGAGCACTGTCAACGCTTCGGTCTGGGAAAAGGGAAAGAATATGAAATCAAATAGCAGTCATTGCAAAAGCATAGGTAAGACATTTCAGTTTGGCAGAGGAATACTACAGCCGTCGTTGCTGCTTACGCTGGAGAAGTTGCCATTGAGGGCTTGCAGATCCGGCAGGGTTGCAAAACCAGAGAAGCTTCCAAGGTTTGCCTGTAGCCACTCTTTACTACCTCTGGTAGATGAGACACAGCCAGGCTCTGCAAAGAAGATAGAAAATTAGATATTGACAGGGTATAATCACCACATGACATTAGTCTTGACCAAACTGAGCCTGAGCACCCGCCTTTACCTGATGTGTCATTTCTTGAAAGGAATTGCTTGATGAAATGAGTGAAGACTGCTTTCTGTCTTTCACTGTCCATGAATTCCCTTTGGCTGCTGAATGCCTGGATGCTAAAGTTTCAGAGAAGGCTTTTAACAACTAAACAACTAGAAAACTGCATGTTCCTCTGCAATCTTGTAAACAGTGGAGTAATATATTGCATAGTTGCTTACACAGTGTGGTACGTTTGGCAGCTGAAGTTCTTGGAGCTCAGGCAGGACAGGAAGTTGAGGGATGCAGAGGCCAAAAACGGACGAGTCTTTGTCTGGAACCAACTGCTCACAAAGGTGTCATTCTGCAGTTGTTCCTGGCTGAAGTTAGAAATTCTCACCTCTCCAAGAGCCTCAAGCAGAGGCGACAAGGATGGGTGGCTGTTGTTGGGGGCCTGGAATTTGAAAAATCATTTTGGTTTCAAACAGAATTGCCCTGGGGAAACACCAATTTTGTGAAATTGTGGAATTGGATTTACCATGGTGGCGAAGGTCTCGAGAGCCTGGTCTAGTACAGGAGAAGCTTTTTGGAGGAAAAGCATCCAGACTTCTACTGGGTATGTCCTTGGGCTTTCCAGTAAGCATTTCCATAGTGTGACCAAGTTGCTGGCTGTGAGAAGTGCAGCCTTTGAAAAAATAGACAAGACATAAAGCAGACTCTCAGAGCTTGTGGAGATTCGTATCAAGAGGGCAATGAAACAAAAGCCAAATATTTTCCTGGGATTCACAGCTTCCATAAAACAATCTTACCGAGGAACAGGCATGCTCAGTGACGTTATAGTTGCACACGGCTTCAGAGAAATAGCCAACAGACAGGTTCTGGTTCATGTGTGATCTGTGGAGAACAATACAAATTAAACAGTTGTCACATCAATTAGTTTGTGTAAAATCACTAGACACGCAAACTCAGCACCAGTCAAAACAGTAATTCACCTACCTATTGACTGATGCACAGATGAGGTCCTCTGTGAAACGACAACATTCGTGTATCAGATATTACCTTCAAAATACAATCTTGTCAGCAAAATTGAAATTCCTGGTAATTTGCAGACTTACCATTAACTGGGGTCTCCTTGCACTGCAGACAAGTAAAGCATAATTGTTATTCTAGTGGCAGAGGCTACTTAAAGTTAAAATATGTTAGTGCGGCCTACTTCAAAAATGTAGTGTGCCAAAATTGTGTACCCTTAAATTTGATGATCTTTTATAGTTTATAGTCTATGTAGAACACGCATAGAATTGAACTCACCGTGAAGGAATCTGGAACTGAGCAACCTGTTTAAGAGAAAATTGAAATGAAGGCATGGCATCAATACAGCATTCATCACATGAGTGGTAATTGGCTTTACCGAAAAGTTTGGGAGTAGAGCTTTTTTACACTTACGTTTGAATGTTTCCTTGAGTAACTTCATGCTTGATCTCACACCCTTTGAAAGATGCAGCGGCAGGGAGTTCAAACTTTGCCGAAGACCACCGAGTCTGAAAGAGGAAAACATAAAACGTAGTGACTTGTCTGGAGCCAAAATTTGACATCATCATGCCAACCCAAAATGTCAAGCTGTGGACTTGAAAGATATCATGTCTTACATTGCTGCATAGGATGCACAGCTGATGTTACTGGGGATCACCACCAAGCTGCCAGGGTTGAGGCTTGCCATCACAGGAGGCAAATTGTACTGGAACCACAGCTCAAAGTCTTCAGGCTCAGAGTTTTGAAACTCAGGAGCAAGGGCTGTCAAGGTCAGGTTCAAGATGGTGTCTCGTACACCTGTGTTTCTGATAAAGGTGATGTTTTTCTGGAAATAAAAGGATTCTTGTTTCAGAAGGACAATCTACTTTCCAGAAATAATTGTAGAAATGTCTACAAGCTCGGGGACACATCTTTGTACTTAAGTGCATCAGGGGCATGAGCACAAGCCATCATCGGTGGCCATTCATTCTATAGGTATTAGAAATTTCTAGAGCGAAATGTCAGTCCCTGATTAGATCCTGCCAAAATTGATCCAGCCCTTAACAAGTCGTGCCTGGCCGGTCCTCAGCCAACGTTGTGTGAAAATATGCATGTCTTAAAGTTGAGCATTCACCTGCTTGCTGATGTTTGCAAAAGCCTGGAAAAATTGCTCAAGCTGCTCGTTGTCAGGGGACTCTGTCAATCTTGTAAACACCTCCCTTATGAAGGCCTCATCCTTCAAAGCACCGCTGTCTGGATCCAGAATCAGCTCAGCCTTTTGTTCTGGTGAGAGGGAGTCTACAACTGCCACCTGATGACACAAACAAAGAGCTAACATGAATTGCTTTTCCTTTTGACATGGCAAAAAACCACACCCTGTACGCAGATTCTCCAAGTTCTGAATATTGTCTTGCTGTTTTCAATGATGATTGCTATTGAAATGTATGACTTACCCCAGAGAGGTTGAAGACTTTGAGGTCAGAGTATTTTGTGTATTGGGAAAATGGACCCAAGTTTACTTCAAGCCATTTGGCATCACTCTCAATTCCCCTCCTACAAACTAAGACAAGTAGATAGATTTTAGCATACGCACCATTTAGCAAGTTTTAAATTGCATTGATACAAATAGGACAAGTCAAGTAGCCGTTTTCTTCTCATTGCCATTTCAGCATACTTGTTCGCCATTTCCAATCCATGGGCAAACCCACACAAGGAACCACATTGCACAGTTTTTTGTGTAAGGCCTACCTGGCTCGTTGATGACGCTTTTAGACTTTCTCAGGTAGCCAAGCAGAACTTCTGCTATTTCTTTTTGTCTTTTCATCGGCTTTGCAGTGACTACTTTGGCCATCCCGCTCACACTGGAAACGATGAAAAGAAAATTCTTACACAGTCCCTCATTAGCATTTTGTAGTTTGTGCATTGCAATCTTGCTTGACCTTGAAATGCTACTCACACAACATGGTAGTTTGTGCAGTTTATGTTTGCTGTTACACTCTTGAGCATCTTTGGACTGAAACTCGGGAGGACAGGAAACAGTATCACATGGAACCAAACAAACCAGTCATGTTTGTCAAATTGTGGGAAACTGGGACTGATGATGGTGAAGGTCCTATTCATCACACGATCTCTCACAACAGGTTGGAATTCGGGGACCTGTCATATCATGGCATGAAAGCATTTAATTACCATAGTACACCAAACAGGATGCAAGAAAGGATGTGTTGAAATATTTGATAGGAATGAGTCCCATACAACTGAAGTTGAGGGTTAGATACATACTGACAGGTAAAAAGACAGGTATTCCAGGTTAAAAGCCCACAAATGTCCTTCTTCTCCAGGTATCAAGAATAACCTACCTCTCCATTTGCTGTCAGCTGCCTCAGGTATTCCTCAACATTTTCCATAGCATTGCCCTCCTCTAGCCGCTCAAACACAAGGTCAATTTTGTCTGTGTCATTCAAGGCCCCTGAGCTCAGTGTCAACTGTGCCACCTGAGTAGGAGTGAGCACTGTCAACGCTTCGGTCTGGGAAAAGGGAAAGAATATGAAATCAAATAGCAGTCATTGCAAAAGCATAGGTAAGACATTTCAGTTTGGCAGAGGAATACTACAGCCGTCGTTGCTGCTTACGCTGGAGAAGTTGCCATTGAGGGCTTGCAGATCCGGCAGGGTTGCAAAACCAGAGAAGCTTCCAAGGTTTGCCTGTAGCCACTCTTTACTACCTCTGGTAGATGAGACACAGCCAGGCTCTGCAAAGAAGATAGAAAATTAGATATTGACAGGGTATAATCACCACATGACATTAGTCTTGACCAAACTGAGCCTGAGCACCCGCCTTTACCTGATGTGTCATTTCTTGAAAGGAATTGCTTGATGAAATGAGTGAAGACTGCTTTCTGTCTTTCACTGTCCATGAATTCCCTTTGGCTGCTGAATGCCTGGATGCTAAAGTTTCAGAGAAGGCTTTTAACAACTAAACAACTAGAAAACTGCATGTTCCTCTGCAATCTTGTAAACAGTGGAGTAATATATTGCATAGTTGCTTACACAGTGTGGTACGTTTGGCAGCTGAAGTTCTTGGAGCTCAGGCAGGACAGGAAGTTGAGGGATGCAGAGGCCAAAAACGGACGAGTCTTTGTCTGGAACCAACTGCTCACAAAGGTGTCATTCTGCAGTTGTTCCTGGCTGAAGTTAGAAATTCTCACCTCTCCAAGAGCCTCAAGCAGAGGTGACAAGGATGGGTGGCTGTTGTTGGGGGCCTGGAATTTGAAAAATCATTTCGGTTTCACACAGAATTGCCCTGGGGAAACACCAATTTTGTGAAATTGTGGAATTGGATTTACCATGGTGGCGAAGGTCTCGAGAGCCTGGTCTAGTACAGGAGAAGCTTTTTGGAGGAAAAGCTTCCAGACTTCTACTGGGTATGTCCTTGGGCTTTCCAGTAAGCATTTCCATAGTGTGACCAAGTTGCTGGCTGTGAGAAGTGCAGCCTTTGAAAAAATAGACAAGACATAAAGCAGACTCTCAGAGCTTGTGGAGATTCGTATCAAGAGGGCAATGAAACAAAAGCCAAATATTTTCCTGGGATTCACAGCTTCCATTAAACAATCTTACCGAGGAACAGGCATGCTCAGTGACGTTATAGTTGCACACGGCTTCAGAGAAATAGCCAACAGACAGGTTCTGGTTCATGTGTGATCTGTGGAGAACAATACAAATTAAACAGTTGTCACATCAATTAGTTTGTGTAAAATCACTAGACACGCAAACTCAGCACCAGTCAAAACAGTAATTCACCTACCTATTGACTGATGCACAGATAAGGTCCTCTGTGAAACGACAACATTCGTGTATCAGATATTACCTTCAAAATACAATCTTGTCAGCAAAATTGAAATTCCTGGTAATTTGCAGACTTACCATTAACTGGGGTCTCCTTGCACTGCAGACAAGTAAAGCATAATTGTTATTCTAGTGGCAGAGGCTACTTAAAGTTAAACTATGTTAGTGCGGCCTACTTCAAAAATGTAGTGTGCCAAAATTGTGTACCCTTAAATTTGATGATCTTTTATAGTTTATAGTCTATGTAGAACACGCATAGAATTGAACTCACCGTGAAGGAATCTGGAACTGAGCAACCTGTTTAAGAGAAAATTGAAATGAAGGCATGGCATCAATACAGCATTCATCACATGAGTGGTAATTGGCTTTACCGAAAAGTTTGGGAGTAGAGCTTTTTTACACTTACGTTTGAATGTTTCCTTGAGTAACTTCATGCTTGATCTCACACCCTTTGAAAGATGCAGCGGCAGGGAGTTCAAACTTTGCCGAAGACCACCGAGTCTGAAAGAGGAAAACATAAAACGTAGTGACTTGTCTGGAGCCAAAATTTGACATCATCATGCCAACCCAAAATGTCAAGCTGTGGACTTGAAAAATATCATGTCTTACATTGCTGCATAGGATGCACAGCTGATGTTACTGGGGATCACCACCAAGCTGCCAGGGTTGAGGCTTGCCATCACAGGAGGCAAATTGTACTGGAACCACAGCTCAAAGTCTTCAGGCTCAGAGTTTTGAAACTCAGGAGCAAGGGCTGTCAAGGTCAGGTTCAAGATGGTGTCTCGTACACCTGTGTTTCTGATAAAGGTGATGTTTTTCTGGAAATAAAAGGATTCTTGTTTCAGAAGGACAATCTACTTTCCAGAAATAATTGTAGAAATGTCTACAAGCTCGGGGACACATCTTTGTACTTAAGTGCATCAGGGGCATGAGCACAAGCCATCATCGGTGGCCATTCATTCTATAGGTATAGAAAATTCTAGAGCGAAATGTCAGTCCCTGATTAGATCCTGCCAAAATTGATCCAGCCCTTAACAAGTCGTGCCTGGCCGGTCCTCAGCCAACGTTGTGTGAAAATATGCATGTCTTAAAGTTGAGCATTCACCTGCTTGCTGATGTTTGCAAAAGCCTGGAAAAATTGCTCAAGCTGCTCGTTGTCAGGGGACTCTGTCAATCTTGTAAACACCTCCCTTATGAAGGCCTCATCCTTCAAAGCACCGCTGTCTGGATCCAGAATCAGCTCAGCCTTTTGTTCTGGTGAGAGGGAGTCTACAACTGCCACCTGATGACACAAACAAAGAGCTAACATGAATTGCTTTTCCTTTTGACATGGCAAAAAACCACACCCTGTACGCAGATTCTCCAAGTTCTGAATATTGTCTTGCTGTTTTCAATGATGATTGCTATTGAAATGTATGACTTACCCCAGAGAGGTTGAAGACTTTGAGGTCAGAGTATTTTGTGTATTGGGAAAATGGACCCAAGTTTACTTCAAGCCATTTGGCATCACTCTCAATTCCCCTCCTACAAACTAAGACAAGTAGATAGATTTTAGCATACGCACCATTTAGCAAGTTTTAAATTGCATTGATACAAATAGGACAAGTCAAGTAGCCGTTTTCTTCTCATTGCCATTTCAGCATACTTGTTCGCCATTTCCAATCCATGGGCAAACCCACACAAGGAACCACATTGCACAGTTTTTTGTGTAAGGCCTACCTGGCTCGTTGATGACGCTTTTAGACTTTCTCAGGTAGCCAAGCAGAACTTCTGCTATTTCTTTTTGTCTTTTCATCGGCTTTGCAGTGACTACTTTGGCCATCCCGCTCACACTGGAAACGATGAAAAGAAAATTCTTACACAGTCCCTCATTAGCATTTTGTAGTTTGTGCATTGCAATCTTGCTTGACCTTGAAATGCTACTCACACAACATGGTAGTTTGTGCAGTTTATGTTTGCTGTTACACTCTTGAGCATCTTTGGACTGAAACTCGGGAGGACAGGAAACAGTATCACATGGAACCAAACAAACCAGTCATGTTTGTCAAATTGTGGGAAACTGGGACTGATGATGGTGAAGGTCCTATTCATCACACGATCTCTCACAACAGGTTGGAATTCGGGGACCTGTCATATCATGGCATGAAAGCATTTAATTACCATAGTACACCAAACAGGATGCAAGAAAGGATGTGTTGAAATATTTGATAGGAATGAGTCCCATACAACTGAAGTTGAGGGTTAGATACATACTGACAGGTAAAAAGACAGGTATTCCAGGTTAAAAGCCCACAAATGTCCTTCTTCTCCAGGTATCAAGAATAACCTACCTCTCCATTTGCTGTCAGCTGCCTCAGGTATTCCTCAACATTTTCCATAGTATTGCCCTCCTCTAGCCGCTCAAACACAAGGTCAATTTTGTCTGTGTCATTCAAGGCCCCTGAGCTCAGTGTCAACTGTGCCACCTGAGTAGGAGTGAGCACTGTCAACGCTTCGGTCTGGGAAAAGGGAAAGAATATGAAATCAAATAGCAGTCATTGCAAAAGCATAGGTAAGACATTTCAGTTTGGCAGAGGAATACTACAGCCGTCGTTGCTGCTTACGCTGGAGAAGTTGCCATTGAGGGCTTGCAGATCCGGCAGGGTTGCAAAACCAGAGAAGCTTCCAAGGTTTGCCTGTAGCCACTCTTTACTACCTCTGGTAGATGAGACACAGCCAGGCTCTGCAAAGAAGATAGAAAATTAGATATTGACAGGGTATAATCACCACATGACATTAGTCTTGACCAAACTGAGCCTGAGCACCCGCCTTTACCTGATGTGTCATTTCTTGAAAGGAATTGCTTGATGAAATGAGTGAAGACTGCTTTCTGTCTTTCACTGTCCATGAATTCCCTTTGGCTGCTGAATGCCTGGATGCTAAAGTTTCAGAGAAGGCTTTTAACAACTAAACAACTAGAAAACTGCATGTTCCTCTGCAATCTTGTAAACAGTGGAGTAATATATTGCATAGTTGCTTACACAGTGTGGTACGTTTGGCAGCTGAAGTTCTTGGAGCTCAGGCAGGACAGGAAGTTGAGGGATGCAGAGGCCAAAAACGGACGAGTCTTTGTCTGGAACCAACTGCTCACAAAGGTGTCATTCTGCAGTTGTTCCTGGCTGAAGTTAGAAATTCTCACCTCTCCAAGAGCCTCAAGCAGAGGTGACAAGGATGGGTGGCTGTTGTTGGGGGCCTGGAATTTGAAAAATCATTTCGGTTTCACACAGAATTGCCCTGGGGAAACACCAATTTTGTGAAATTGTGGAATTGGATTTACCATGGTGGCGAAGGTCTCGAGAGCCTGGTCTAGTACAGGAGAAGCTTTTTGGAGGAAAAGCTTCCAGACTTCTACTGGGTATGTCCTTGGGCTTTCCAGTAAGCATTTCCATAGTGTGACCAAGTTGCTGGCTGTGAGAAGTGCAGCCTTTGAAAAAATAGACAAGACATAAAGCAGACTCTCAGAGCTTGTGGAGATTCGTATCAAGAGGGCAATGAAACAAAAGCCAAATATTTTCCTGGGATTCACAGCTTCCATTAAACAATCTTACCGAGGAACAGGCATGCTCAGTGACGTTATAGTTGCACACGGCTTCAGAGAAATAGCCAACAGACAGGTTCTGGTTCATGTGTGATCTGTGGAGAACAATACAAATTAAACAGTTGTCACATCAATTAGTTTGTGTAAAATCACTAGACACGCAAACTCAGCACCAGTCAAAACAGTAATTCACCTACCTATTGACTGATGCACAGATGAGGTCCTCTGTGAAACGACAACATTCGTGTATCAGATATTACCTTCAAAATACAATCTTGTCAGCAAAATTGAAATTCCTGGTAATTTGCAGACTTACCATTAACTGGGGTCTCCTTGCACTGCAGACAAGTAAAGCATAATTGTTATTCTAGTGGCAGAGGCTACTTAAAGTTAAACTATGTTAGTGCGGCCTACTTCAAAAATGTAGTGTGCCAAAATTGTGTACCCTTAAATTTGATGATCTTTTATAGTTTATAGTCTATGTAGAACACGCATAGAATTGAACTCACCGTGAAGGAATCTGGAACTGAGCAACCTGTTTAAGAGAAAATTGAAATGAAGGCATGGCATCAATACAGCATTCATCACATGAGTGGTAATTGGCTTTACCGAAAAGTTTGGGAGTAGAGCTTTTTTACACTTACGTTTGAATGTTTCCTTGAGTAACTTCATGCTTGATCTCACACCCTTTGAAAGATGCAGCGGCAGGGAGTTCAAACTTTGCCGAAGACCACCGAGTCTGAAAGAGGAAAACATAAAACGTAGTGACTTGTCTGGAGCCAAAATTTGACATCATCATGCCAACCCAAAATGTCAAGCTGTGGACTTGAAAAATATCATGTCTTACATTGCTGCATAGGATGCACAGCTGATGTTACTGGGGATCACCACCAAGCTGCCAGGGTTGAGGCTTGCCATCACAGGAGGCAAATTGTACTGGAACCACAGCTCAAAGTCTTCAGGCTCAGAGTTTTGAAACTCAGGAGCAAGGGCTGTCAAGGTCAGGTTCAAGATGGTGTCTCGTACACCTGTGTTTCTGATAAAGGTGATGTTTTTCTGGAAATAAAAGGATTCTTGTTTCAGAAGGACAATCTACTTTCCAGAAATAATTGTAGAAATGTCTACAAGCTCGGGGACACATCTTTGTACTTAAGTGCATCAGGGGCATGAGCACAAGCCATCATCGGTGGCCATTCATTCTATAGGTATAGAAAATTCTAGAGCGAAATGTCAGTCCCTGATTAGATCCTGCCAAAATTGATCCAGCCCTTAACAAGTCGTGCCTGGCCGGTCCTCAGCCAACGTTGTGTGAAAATATGCATGTCTTAAAGTTGAGCATTCACCTGCTTGCTGATGTTTGCAAAAGCCTGGAAAAATTGCTCAAGCTGCTCGTTGTCAGGGGACTCTGTCAATCTTGTAAACACCTCCCTTATGAAGGCCTCATCCTTCAAAGCACCGCTGTCTGGATCCAGAATCAGCTCAGCCTTTTGTTCTGGTGAGAGGGAGTCTACAACTGCCACCTGATGACACAAACAAAGAGCTAACATGAATTGCTTTTCCTTTTGACATGGCAAAAAACCACACCCTGTACGCAGATTCTCCAAGTTCTGAATATTGTCTTGCTGTTTTCAATGATGATTGCTATTGAAATGTATGACTTACCCCAGAGAGGTTGAAGACTTTGAGGTCAGAGTATTTTGTGTATTGGGAAAATGGACCCAAGTTTACTTCAAGCCATTTGGCATCACTCTCAATTCCCCTCCTACAAACTAAGACAAGTAGATAGATTTTAGCATACGCACCATTTAGCAAGTTTTAAATTGCATTGATACAAATAGGACAAGTCAAGTAGCCGTTTTCTTCTCATTGCCATTTCAGCATACTTGTTCGCCATTTCCAATCCATGGGCAAACCCACACAAGGAACCACATTGCACAGTTTTTTGTGTAAGGCCTACCTGGCTCGTTGATGACGCTTTTAGACTTTCTCAGGTAGCCAAGCAGAACTTCTGCTATTTCTTTTTGTCTTTTCATCGGCTTTGCAGTGACTACTTTGGCCATCCCGCTCACACTGGAAACGATGAAAAGAAAATTCTTACACAGTCCCTCATTAGCATTTTGTAGTTTGTGCATTGCAATCTTGCTTGACCTTGAAATGCTACTCACACAACATGGTAGTTTGTGCAGTTTATGTTTGCTGTTACACTCTTGAGCATCTTTGGACTGAAACTCGGGAGGACAGGAAACAGTATCACATGGAACCAAACAAACCAGTCATGTTTGTCAAATTGTGGGAAACTGGGACTGATGATGGTGAAGGTCCTATTCATCACACGATCTCTCACAACAGGTTGGAATTCGGGGACCTGTCATATCATGGCATGAAAGCATTTAATTACCATAGTACACCAAACAGGATGCAAGAAAGGATGTGTTGAAATATTTGATAGGAATGAGTCCCATACAACTGAAGTTGAGGGTTAGATACATACTGACAGGTAAAAAGACAGGTATTCCAGGTTAAAAGCCCACAAATGTCCTTCTTCTCCAGGTATCAAGAATAACCTACCTCTCCATTTGCTGTCAGCTGCCTCAGGTATTCCTCAACATTTTCCATAGCATTGCCCTCCTCTAGCCGCTCAAACACAAGGTCAATTTTGTCTGTGTCATTCAAGGCCCCTGAGCTCAGTGTCAACTGTGCCACCTGAGTAGGAGTGAGCACTGTCAACGCTTCGGTCTGGGAAAAGGGAAAGAATATGAAATCAAATAGCAGTCATTGCAAAAGCATAGGTAAGACATTTCAGTTTGGCAGAGGAATACTACAGCCGTCGTTGCTGCTTACGCTGGAGAAGTTGCCATTGAGGGCTTGCAGATCCGGCAGGGTTGCAAAACCAGAGAAGCTTCCAAGGTTTGCCTGTAGCCACTCTTTACTACCTCTGGTAGATGAGACACAGCCAGGCTCTGCAAAGAAGATAGAAAATTAGATATTGACAGGGTATAATCACCACATGACATTAGTCTTGACCAAACTGAGCCTGAGCACCCGCCTTTACCTGATGTGTCATTTCTTGAAAGGAATTGCTTGATGAAATGAGTGAAGACTGCTCTCTGTCTTTCACTGTCCATGAATTCCCTTTGGCTGCTGAATGCCTGGATGCTAAAGTTTCAGAGAAGGCTTTTAACAACTAAACAACTAGAAAACTGCATGTTCCTCTGCAATCTTGTAAACAGTGGAGTAATATATTGCATAGTTGCTTACACAGTGTGGTACGTTTGGCAGCTGAAGTTCTTGGAGCTCAGGCAGGACAGGAAGTTGAGGGATGCAGAGGCCAAAAACGGACGAGTCTTTGTCTGGAACCAACTGCTCACAAAGGTGTCATTCTGCAGTTGTTCCTGGCTGAAGTTAGAAATTCTCACCTCTCCAAGAGCCTCAAGCAGAGGTGACAAGGATGGGTGGCTGTTGTTGGGGGCCTGGAATTTGAAAAATCATTTTGGTTTCAAACAGAATTGCCCTGGGGAAACACCAATTTTGTGAAATTGTGGAATTGGATTTACCATGGTGGCGAAGGTCTCGAGAGCCTGGTCTAGTACAGGAGAAGCTTTTTGGAGGAAAAGCTTCCAGACTTCTACTGGGTATGTCCTTGGGCTTTCCAGTAAGCATTTCCATAGTGTGACCAAGTTGCTGGCTGTGAGAAGTGCAGCCTTTGAAAAAATAGACAAGACATAAAGCAGACTCTCAGAGCTTGTGGAGATTCGTATCAAGAGGGCAATGAAACAAAAGCCAAATATTTTCCTTGGATTCACAGCTTCCATTAAACAATCTTACCGAGGAACAGGCATGCTCAGTGACGTTATAGTTGCACACGGCTTCAGAGAAATAGCCAACAGACAGGTTCTGGTTCATGTGTGATCTGTGGAGAACAATACAAATTAAACAGTTGTCACATCAATTAGTTTGTGTAAAATCACTAGACACGCAAACTCAGCACCAGTCAAAACAGTAATTCACCTACCTATTGACTGATGCACAGATGAGGTCCTCTGTGAAACGACAACATTCGTGTATCAGATATTACCTTCAAAATACAATCTTGTCAGCAAAATTGAAATTCCTGGTAATTTGCAGACTTACCATTAACTGGGGTCTCCTTGCACTGCAGACAAGTAAAGCATAATTGTTATTCTAGTGGCAGAGGCTACTTAAAGTTAAACTATGTTAGTGCGGCCTACTTCAAAAATGTAGTGTGCCAAAATTGTGTACCCTTAAATTTGATGATCTTTTATAGTTTATAGTCTATGTAGAACACGCATAGAATTGAACTCACCGTGAAGGAATCTGGAACTGAGCAACCTGTTTAAGAGAAAATTGAAATGAAGGCATGGCATCAATACAGCATTCATCACATGAGTGGTAATTGGCTTTACCGAAAAGTTTGGGAGTAGAGCTTTTTTACACTTACGTTTGAATGTTTCCTTGAGTAACTTCATGCTTGATCTCACACCCTTTGAAAGATGCAGCGGCAGGGAGTTCAAACTTTGCCGAAGACCACCGAGTCTGAAAGAGGAAAACATAAAACATAGTGACTTGTCTGGAGCCAAAATTTGACATCATCATGCCAACCCAAAATGTCAAGCTGTGGACTTGAAAAATATCATGTCTTACATTGCTGCATAGGATG
This sequence comes from Echiichthys vipera, assembly GCF_963691815.1. Classification (NCBI taxonomy): domain Eukaryota; kingdom Metazoa; phylum Chordata; class Actinopteri; order Perciformes; family Trachinidae; genus Echiichthys; species Echiichthys vipera. The sequence continues at coordinate 8,316,980 of NC_139837.1, forward strand.
CACAGCTGATGTTACTGGGGATCACCACCAAGCTGCCAGGGTTGAGGCTTGCCATCACAGGAGGCAAATTGTACTGGAACCACAGCTCAAAGTCTTCAGGCTCAGAGTTTTGAAACTCAGGAGCAAGGGCTGTCAAGGTCAGGTTCAAGATGGTGTCTCGTACACCTGTGTTTCTGATAAAGGTGATGTTTTTCTGGAAATAAAAGGATTCTTGTTTCAGAAGGACAATCTACTTTCCAGAAATAATTGTAGAAATGTCTACAAGCTCTGGGACACATCTTTGTACTTAAGTGCATCAGGGGCATGAGCACAAGCCATCATCGGTGGCCATTCATTCTATAGGTATAAGAAATTTCTAGAGCGAAATGTCAGTCCCTGATTAGATCCTGCCAAAATTTATCCAGCCCTTAACAAGTCGTGCATGGCCGGTTTTCCAGCCAACATTGTGTGAAAATATGCATGTCTTAAAGTTGAGCATTCACCTGCTTGCTGATGTTTGCAAAAGCCTGGAAAAATTGCTCAAGCTGCTCGTTGTCAGGGGACTCTGTCAATCTTGTAAACACCTCCCTTATGAAGGCCTCATCCTTCAAAGCACCGCTGTCTGGGTCCAGAATCAGCTCAGCCTTTTGTTCTGGTGAGAGGGAGTCTACAACTGCCACCTGATGACACAAACAAAGAGCTAACATGAATTGCTTTTCCTTTTGACATGGCAAAAAACCACACCCTGTACGCAGATTCTCCAAGTTCTGAATATTGTCTTGCTGTTTTCAATGATGATTGCTATTGAAATGTATGACTTACCCCAGAGAGGTTGAAGACTTTGAGGTCAGAGTATTTTGTGTATTGGGAAAATGGACCCAAGTTTACTTCAAGCCATTTGGCATCACTCTCAATTCCCCTCCTACAAACTAAGACAAGTAGATAGATTTTAGCATACGCACCATTTAGCAAGTTTTAAATTGCATTGATACAAATAGGACAAGTCAAGTAGCCGTTTTCTTCTCATTGCCATTTCAGCATACTTGTTCGCCATTTCCAATCCATGGGCAAACCCACACAAGGAACCACATTGCACAGTTTATTGTGTAAGGCCTACCTGGCTCGTTGATGACGCTTTTAGACTTTCTCAGGTAGCCAAGCAGAACTTCTGCTATTTCTTTTTGTCTTTTCATCGGCTTTGCAGTGACTACTTTGGCCATCCCGCTCACACTGGAAACGATGAAAAGAAAATTCTTACACAGTCCCTCATTAGCATTTTGTAGTTTGTGCATTGCAATCTTGCTTGACCTTGAAATGCTACTCACACAACATGGTAGTTTGTGCAGTTTATGTTTGCTGTTACACTCTTGAGCATCTTTGGACTGAAACTCGGGAGGACAGGAAACAGTATCACATGGAACCAAACAAACCAGTCATGTTTGTCAAATTTTGGGAAACTGGGACTGATGATGGTGAAGGTCCTATTCATCACACGATCTCTCACAACAGGTTGGAATTCGGGGACCTGTCATATCATGGCATGAAAGCATTTAATTACCATAGTACACCAAACAGGATGCAAGAAAGGATGTGTTGAAATATCTGATAGGAATGAGTCCCCTACAACTGAAGTTGAGGGTTAGATACATACTGACAGGTAAAAAGACAGGTATTCCAGGTTAAAAGCCCACAAATGTCCTTCTTCTCCAGGTATCAAGAAAAACCTACCTCTCCATTTGCTGTCAGCTGCCTCAGGTATTCCTCAACATTTTCCATAGCATTGCCCTCCTCTAGCCGCTCAAACACAAGGTCGATTTTGTCTGTGTCATTCAAGGCCCCTGAGCTCAGTGTCAACTGTGCCACCTGAGTAGGAGTGAGCACTGTCAACGCTTCGGTCTGGGAAAAGGGAAAGAATATGAAATCAAATAGCAGTCATTGCAAAAGCATAGGTAAGACATTTCAGTTTGGCAGAGGAATACTACAGCCGTCGTTGCTGCTTACGCTGGAGAAGTTGCCATTGAGGGATTGCAGATCCGGCAGGGTTGCAAAACCAGAGAAGCTTCCAAGGTTTGCCTGTAGCCACTCTTTACTACCTCTGGTAGATGAGACACAGCCAGGCTCTGCAAAGAAGATAGAAAATTAGATATTGACAGGGTATAATCACCACATGACATTAGTCTTGACCAAACTGAGCCTGAGCACCCGCCTTTACCTGATGTGTCATTTCTTGAAAGGAATTGCTTGATGAAATGAGTGAAGACTGCTCTCTGTCTTTCACTGTCCATGAATTCCCTTTGGCTGCTGAATGCCTGGATGCTAAAGTTTCAGAGAAGGCTTTTAACAACTAAACAACTAGAAAACTGCATGTTCCTCTGCAATTTTGTAAACAGTGGAGTAATATATTGCATAGTTGCTTACACAGTGTGGTACGTTTGGCAGCTGAAGTTCTTGGAGCTCAGGCAGGACAGGAAGTTGAGGGATGCAGAGGCCAAAAACGGACGAGTCTTTGTCTGGAACCAACTGCTCACAAAGGTGTCATTCTGCAGTTGTTCCTGGCTGAAGTTAGAAATTCTCACCTCTCCAAGAGCCTCAAGCAGAGACGACAAGGATGGGTGGCTGTTGTTGGGGGCCTGGAATTTGAAAAATCATTTTGGTTTCAAACAGAATTGCCCTGGGGAAACACCAATTTTGTGAAATTGTGGAATTGGATTTACCATGGTGGCGAAGGTCTCGAGAGCCTGGTCTAGTACAGGAGAAGCTTTTTGGAGGAAAAGCTTCCAGACTTCTACTGGGTATGTCCTTGGGCTTTCCAGTAAGCATTTCCATAGTGTGACCAAGTTGCTGGCTGTGAGAAGTGCAGCCTTTGGAAAAATAGACAAGACATAAAGCAGACTCTCAGAGCTTGTGGAGATTCGTATCAAGAGGGCAATGAAACAAAAGCCAAATATTTTCCTGGGATTCACAGCTTCCATAAAACAATCTTACCGAGGAACAGGCATGCTCAGTGACGTTATAGTTGCACACGGCTTCAGAGAAATAGCCAACAGACAGGTTCTGGTTCATGTGTGATCTGTGGAGAACAATACAAATTAAACAGTTGTCACATCAATTAGTTTGTGTAAAATCACTAGACACGCAAACTCAGCACCAGTCAAAACAGTAATTCACCTACCTATTGACTGATGCACAGATGAGGTCCTCTGTGAAACGACAACATTCGTGTATCAGATATTACCTTCAAAATACAATCTTGTCAGCAAAATTGAAATTCCTGGTAATTTGGAGACTTACCATTAACTGGGGTCTCCTTGCACTGCAGACAAGTAAAGCATAATTGTTATTCTAGTGGCAGAGGCTACTTAAAGTTAAAATATGTTAGTGCGGCCTACTTCAAAAATGTAGTGTGCCAAAATTGTGTACCCTTAAATTTGATGATCTTTTATAGTTTATAGTCTATGTAGAACACGCATAGAATTGAACTCACCGTGAAGGAATCTGGAACTGAGCAACCTGTTTAAGAGAAAATTGAAATGAAGGCATGGCATCAATACAGCATTCATCACATGAGTGGTAATTGGCTTTACTGAAAAGTTTGGGAGTAGAGCTTTTTTACACTTACGTTTGAATGTTTCCTTGAGTAACTTCATGCTTGATCTCACACCCTTTGAAAGATGCAGCGGCAGGGAGTTCAAACTTTGCCGAAGACCACCGAGTCTGAAAGAGGAAAACATAAAACGTAGTGACTTGTCTGGAGCCAAAGTTTGACATCATCATGCCAACCCAAAATGTCAAGCTGTGGACTTGAAAAATATCATGTCTTACATTGCTGCATAGGATGCACAGCTGATGTTACTGGGGATCACCACCAAGCTGCCAGGGTTGAGGCTTGCCATCACAGGAGGCAAATTGTACTGGAACCACAGCTCAAAGTCTTCAGGCTCAGAGTTTTGAAACTCAGGAGCAAGGGCTGTCAAGGTCAGGTTCAAGATGGTGTCTCGTACACCTGTGTTTCTGATAAAGTTGATGTTTTTCTGGAAATAAAATGATTCTTGTTTCAGTTCAGAAGGACAATCTACTTTCCTGAAATAATTGTAGAAATGTCTACAAGCTCTGGGACACATCTTTGTACTTAAGTGCATCAGGGGCATGAGCACAAGCCATCATCGGTGGCCATTCATTCTATAGGTATAAGAAATTTCTAGAGCGAAATGTCAGTCCCTGATTAGATCCTGCCAAAATTTATCCAGCCCTTAACAAGTCGTGCATGGCCGGTTTTCCAGCCAACATTGTGTGAAAATATGCATGTCTTAAAGTTGAGCATTCACCTGCTTGCTGATGTTTGCAAAAGCCTGGAAAAATTGCTCAAGCTGCTCGTTGTCAGGGGACTCTGTCAATCTTGTAAACACCTCCCTTATGAAGGCCTCATCCTTCAAAGCACCGCTGTCTGGGTCCAGAATCAGCTCAGCCTTTTGTTCTGGTGAGAGGGAGTCTACAACTGCCACCTGATGACACAAACAAAGAGCTAACATGAATTGCTTTTCCTTTTGACATGGCAAAAAACCACACCCTGTACGCAGATTCTCCAAGTTCTGAATATTGTCTTGCTGTTTTCAATGATGATTGCTATTGAAATGTATGACTTACCCCAGAGAGGTTGAAGACTTTGAGGTCAGAGTATTTTGTGTATTGGGAAAATGGACCCAAGTTTACTTCAAGCCATTTGGCATCACTCTCAATTCCCCTCCTACAAACTAAGACAAGTAGATAGATTTTAGCATACGCACCATTTAGCAAGTTTTAAATTGCATTGATACAAATAGGACAAGTCAAGTAGCCGTTTTCTTCTCATTGCCATTTCAGCATACTTGTTCGCCATTTCAAATCCATGGGCAAACCCACACAAGGAACCACATTGCACAGTTTATTGTGTAAGGCCTACCTGGCTCATTGATGACGCTTTTAGACTTTCTCAGGTAGCCAAGCAGAACTTCTGCTATTTCTTTTCGTCTTTTCATCGGCTTTGCAGTGACTACTTTGGCCATCCCGCTCACACTGGAAACGATGAAAAGAAAATTCTTACACAGTCCCTCATTAGCATTTTGTAGTTTGTGCATTGCAATCTTGCTTGACCTTGAAATGCTACTCACACAACATGGTAGTTTGTGCAGTTTATGTTTGCTGTTACACTCTTGAGCATCTTTGGACTGAAACTCGGGAGGACAGGAAACAGTATCACATCGAACCAAACAAACCAGTCATGTTTGTCAAATTGTGGGAAACTGGGACTGATGATGGCGAAGGTCCTATTCATCACACGATCTCTCACAACAGGTTGGAATTCGGGGACCTGTCATATCATAGCATGAAAGCATTTAAATACCATAGTACACCAAACAGGATGCAAGAAAGGATGTGTTGAAATATTTGATAGGAATGAGTCCCCTACAACTGAAGTTGAGGGTAAGATACATACTGACAGGTAAAAAGACAGGTATTCCAGGTTAAAAGCCCACAAATGTCCTTCTTCTCCAGGTATCAAGAATAACCTACCTCTCCATTTGCTGTCAGCTGCCTCAGGTATTCCTCAACATTTTCCATAGCATTGCCCTCCTCTAGCCGCTCAAACACAAGGTCGATTTTGTCTGTGTCATTCAAGGCCCCTGAGCTCAGTGTCAACTGTGCCACCTGAGTAGGAGTGAGCACTGTCAACGCTTCGGTCTGGGAAAAAGGGAAAGAATATGAAATCAAACAGCAGTCATTGCAAAAGCATAGGTAAGACATTTCAGTTTGGCAGCGGAATACTACAGCCGTCCTTGCTGCTTACGCTGGAGAAGTTGCCATTGAGGGCTTGCAGATCCAGCAGGGTTGCAAAACCAGAGAAGCTTCCAAGGTTTGCCTGTAGCCACTCTTTACTGCCTCTGGTAAATGAGACACAGCCAGGCTCTGCAAAGAAGATAAAAAATTAGATATTGACAGGGTATAATCACCACATGACATTAGTCTTGACCAAACTGAGTCTGAGCACCCGCCTTTACCTGATGTGTCATTTCTTGAAAGGAATTGCTTGATGAAATGAGTGAAGACTGCTTTCTGTCTTTCACTGTCCATGAATTCCCTTTGGCTGCTGAATGCCTGGATGCTAAAGTTTCAGAGAAGGCTTTTAACAACTAAACAACTAGAAAACTGCATGTTCCTCTGCAATCTTGTAAACAGTGGAGTAATATATTGCATAGTTGCTTACACAGTCTGGTACGTTTGGCAGCTGAAGTTCTTGGAGCTCAGGCAGGACAGGAAGTTGAGGGATGCAGAGGTCAAAAACGGACGAGTCTTTGTCTGGAACCAACTGCTCACAAAGGTGTCATTCTGCAGTTGTTCCTGGCTGAAGTTAGAAATTCTCACCTCTCCAAGAGCCTCAAGCAGAGGTGACAAGGATGGGTGGCTGTTGTTGGGGGCCTGGAATTTGAAAAATCATTTCGGTTTCACACAGAATTGCCCTGGGGAAACACCAATTTTGTGAAATTGTGGAATTGGATTTACCATGGTGGCGAAGGTCTCGAGAGCCTGGTCTAGTACAGGAGAAGCTTTTTGGAGGAAAAGCTTCCAGACTTCTACTGGGTATGTCCTTGGGCTTTCCAGAAAGCATTTCCATAGTGTGATCAAGTTGCTGGCTGTGAGAAGTGCAGCCTTTGAAAAAATAGACAAGACATAAAGCAGACTCTCAGAGCTTGTGGAGATTCGTATCAAGAGGGCAATGAAACAAAAGCCAAGTATTTTCCTGGGATTCACAGCTTCCATAAAACAATCTTACCGAGGAACAGGCATGCTCAGTGACGTTATAGTTGCACACGGCTTCAGAGAAATAGCCAACAGACAGGTTCTGGTTCATGTGTGATCTGTGGAGAACAATACTAATTAAACACTTGTCACATCATTTAGTTTGTGTAAAATCACTAGACACGCAAACTCAGCACCAGTCAAAACAGTAATTCACCTACCTATTGACTGATGCACAGATGAGGTCCTCTGTGAAACGACAACATTTGTGTATCAGATATTACCTTCAAAATACAATATTGTCAGCAAAGTTGAAAAACCTGGTAATTTAGAGACTTACCATTAACTGGGGTCTCCTTGCACTGCAGACAAGTAAAGCAAAATTGTCATTCTAGTGGCAGAGGCTACTTAAAGTTAAAATATGTTAGTGCGGCCTACTTCAAAAATGTAGAGTGCCAAAATTGTGTACCCATAAATTTGATGATCTTTTACAGTTTATAGTCTATGTAAAACACGCATAGAATTGAACTCACCGTGAAGGAATCGGGAACTGAGCAACCTGTTTAAGAGAAAATTGAAATGAAGGCATGGCATCAATACAGCATTCATCACATGTGGTGTAATTGGCTTTACTGAAAAGTTTGGGAGTAGAGCTTTTTTACACTTACGTTTGAATGTTTCCTTGAGTAACTTTACGCTTGATCTCACACCCTTTGAAAGATGCAGTGGCAGGGATTTCAAACTTTGCCGAAGACCACCGAGTCTGAAAGAGGAAAACATAAAACGTAGTGACTTGTCTGGAGCCAAAGTTTGACATCATCATGCCAACCCAAAATGTCAAGCTGTGGACTTGAAAAATATCATGTCTTACATTGCTGCATAGGATGCACAGCTGATGTTACTGGGGATCACCACCAAGCTGCCAGGGTTGAGGCTTGCCATCACAGGAGGCAAATTGTACTGGAACCACAGCTCAAAGTCTTCAGGCTCAGAGTTTTGAAAGTCAGGAGCAAGGGCTGTCAAGGTCAGGTTCAAGATGGTGTCTCGTACACCTGTGTTTCTGATAAAGGTGATGTTTTTCTGGAAATAAAAGGATTCTTGTTTCAGAAGGACAATCTACTTTCCAGAAATAATTGTAGAAATGTCTACAAGCTCGGGGACACATCTTTGTACTTAAGTGCATCAGGGGCATGAGCACAAGCCATCATCGGTGGCCATTCATTCTATAGGTATTAGAAATTTCTAGAGCGAAAGGTCAGTCCCTGATTAGATCCTGCCAAAATGTATCCAGCCCCTAACAAGTCGTGCCTGGCCGGTCCTCAGCCAACGTTGTGTGAAAATATGCATGTCTTAAAGTTGAGCATTCACCTGCTTGCTGATGTTTGCAAAAGCCTGGAAAAATTGCTCAAGCTGCTCGTTGTCAGGGGACTCTGTCAATCTTGTAAACACCTCCCTTATGAAGGCCTCATCCTTCAAAGCACCGCTGTCTGGATCCAGAATCAGCTCAGCCTTTTGTTCTGGTGAGAGGGAGTCTACAACTGCCACCTGATGACACAAACAAAGAGCTAACATGAATTGCTTTTCCTTTTGACATGGCAAAAAACCACACCCTGTACGCAGATTCTCCAAGTTCTGAATATTGTCTTGCTGTTTTCAATGATGATTGCTATTGAAATGTATGACTTACCCCAGAGAGGTTGAAGACTTTGAGGTCAGAGTATTTTGTGTATTGGGAAAATGGACCCAAGTTTACTTCAAGCCATTTGGCATCACTCTCAATTCCCCTCCTACAAACTAAGACAAGTAGATAGATTTTAGCATACGCACCATTTAGCAAGTTTTAAATTGCATTGATACAAATAGGACAAGTCAAGTAGCCGTTTTCTTCTCATTGCCATTTCAGCATACTTGTTCGCCATTTCCAATCCATGGGCAAACCCACACAAGGAACCACATTGCACAGTTTATTGTGTAAGGCCTACCTGGCTCGTTGATGACGCTTTTAGACTTTCTCAGGTAGCCAAGCAGAACTTCTGCTATTTCTTTTTGTCTTTTCATCGGCTTTGCAGTGACTACTTTGGCCATCCCGCTCACACTGGAAACGATGAAAAGAAAATTCTTACACAGTCCCTCATTAGCATTTTGTAGTTTGTGCATTGCAATCTTGCTTGACCTTGAAATGCTACTCACACAACATGGTAGTTTGTGCAGTTTATGTTTGCTGTTACACTCTTGAGCATCTTTGGACTGAAACTCGGGAGGACAGGAAACAGTATCACATGGAACCAAACAAACCAGTCATGTTTGTCAAATTGTGGGAAACTGGGACTGATGATGGTGAAGGTCCTATTCATCACACGATCTCTCACAACAGGTTGGAATTCGGGGACCTGTCATATCATGGCATGAAAGCATTTAATTACCATAGTACACCAAACAGGATGCAAGAAAGGATGTGTTGAAATATTTGATAGGAATGAGTCCCCTACAACTGAAGTTGAGGGTTAGATACATACTGACAGGTAAAAAGACAGGTATTCCAGGTTAAAAGCCCACAAATGTCCTTCTTCTCCAGGTATCAAGAATAACCTACCTCTCCATTTGCTGTCAGCTGCCTCAGGTATTCCTCAACATTTTCCATAGCATTGCCCTCCTCTAGCCGCTCAAACACAAGGTCGATTTTGTCTGTGTCATTCAAGGCCCCTGAGCTCAGTGTCAACTGTGCCACCTGAGTAGGAGTGAGCACTGTCAACGCTTCGGTCTGGGAAAAGGGAAAGAATATGAAATCAAATAGCAGTCATTGCAAAAGCATAGGTAAGACATTTCAGTTTGGCAGAGGAATACTACAGCCGTCGTTGCTGCTTACGCTGGAGAAGTTGCCATTGAGGGCTTGCAGATCCGGCAGGGTTGCAAAACCAGAGAAGCTTCCAAGGTTTGCCTGTAGCCACTCTTTACTACCTCTGGTAGGTGAGACACAGCCAGGCTCTGCAAAGAAGATAGAAAATTAGATATTGACAGGGTATAATCACCACATGACATTAGTCTTGACCAAACTGAGCCTGAGCACCCGCCTTTACCTGATGTGTCATTTCTTGAAAGGAATTGCTTGATGAAATGAGTGAAGACTGCTTTCTGTCTTTCACTGTCCATGAATTCCCTTTGGCTGCTGAATGCCTGGATGCTAAAGTTTCAGAGAAGGCTTTTAACAACTAAACAACTAGAAAACTGCATGTTCCTCTGCAATTTTGTAAACAGTGGAGTAATATATTGCATAGTTGCTTACACAGTGTGGTACGTTTGGCAGCTGAAGTTCTTGGAGCTCAGGCAGGACAGGAAGTTGAGGGATGCAGAGGCCAAAAACGGACGAGTCTTTGTCTGGAACCAACTGCTCACAAAGGTGTCATTCTGCAGTTGTTCCTGGCTGAAGTTAGAAATTCTCACCTCTCCAAGAGCCTCAAGCAGAGACGACAAGGATGGGTGGCTGTTGTTGGGGGCCTGGAATTTGAAAAATCATTTTGGTTTCAAACAGAATTGCCCTGGGGAAACACCAATTTTGTGAAATTGTGGAATTGGATTTACCATGGTGGCGAAGGTCTCGAGAGCCTGGTCTAGTACAGGAGAAGCTTTTTGGAGGAAAAGCTTCCAGACTTCTACTGGGTATGTCCTTGGGCTTTCCAGTAAGCATTTCCATAGTGTGACCAAGTTGCTGGCTGTGAGAAGTGCAGCCTTTGAAAAAATGGACAAGACATAAAGCAGACTCTCAGAGCTTGTGGAGATTCGTATCAAGAGGGCAATGAAACAAAAGCCAAATATTTTCCTGGGATTCACAGCTTCCATAAAACAATCTTACCGAGGAACAGGCATGCTCAGTGACGTTATAGTTGCACACGGCTTCAGAGAAATAGCCAACAGACAGGTTCTGGTTCATGTGTGATCTGTGGAGAACAATACAAATTAAACACTTGTCACATCAATTAGTTTGTGTAAAATCACTAGACACGCAAACTCAGCACCAGTCAAAACAGTAATTCACCTACCTATTGACTGATGCACAGATGACGTCCTCTGTGAAACGACAACATTCGTGTATCAGATATTACCTTCAAAATACAATCTTGTCAGCAAAATTGAAATTCCTGGTAATTTGGAGACTTACCATTAACTGGGGTCTCCTTGCACTGCAGACAAGTAAAGCATAATTGTTATTCTAGTGGCAGAGGCTACTTAAAGTTAAAATATGTTAGTGCGGCCTACTTCAAAAATGTAGTGTGCCAAAATTGTGTACCCTTAAATTTGATGATCTTTTATAGTTTATAGTCTATGTAGAACACGCATAGAATTGAACTCACCGTAAAGGAATCTGGAACTGAGCAACCTGTTTAAGAGAAAATTGAAATGAAGGCATGGCATCAATACAGCATTCATCACATGAGTGGTAATTGGCTTTACTGAAAAGTTTGGGAGTAGAGCTTTTTTACACTTACGTTTGAATGTTTCCTTGAGTAACTTCATGCTTGATCTCACACCCTTTGAAAGATGCAGCGGCAGGGAGTTCAAACTTTGCCGAAGACCACCGAGTCTGAAAGAGGAAAACATAAAACGTAGTGACTTGTCTGGAGCCAAAGTTTGAAATCATCATGCCAACCCAAAATGTCAAGCTGTGGACTTGAAAAATATCATGTCTTACATTGCTGCATAGGATGCACAGCTGATGTTACTGGGGATCACCACCAAGCTGCCAGGGTTGAGGCTTGCCATCACAGGAGGCAAATTGTACTGGAACCACAGCTCAAAGTCTTCAGGCTCAGAGTTTTGAAACTCAGGAGCAAGGGCTGTCAAGGTCAGGTTCAAGATGGTGTCTCGTACACCTGTGTTTCTGATAAAGTTGATGTTTTTCTGGAAATAAAATGATTCTTGTTTCAGTTCAGAAGGACAATCTACTTTCCTGAAATAATTGTAGAAATGTCTACAAGCTCTGGGACACATCTTTGTACTTAAGTGCATCAGGGGCATGAGCACAAGCCATCATCGGTGGCCATTCATTCTATAGGTATAAGAAATTTCTAGAGCGAAATGTCAGTCCCTGATTAGATCCTGCCAAAATTTATCCAGCCCTTAACAAGTCGTGCATGGCCGGTTTTCCAGCCAACATTGTGTGAAAATATGCATGTCTTAAAGTTGAGCATTCACCTGCTTGCTGATGTTTGCAAAAGCCTGGAAAAATTGCTCAAGCTGCTCGTTGTCAGGGGACTCTGTCAATCTTGTAAACACCTCCCTTATGAAGGCCTCATCCTTCAAAGCACCGCTGTCTGGGTCCAGAATCAGCTCAGCCTTTTGTTCTGGTGAGAGGGAGTCTACAACTGCCACCTGATGACACAAACAAAGAGCTAACATGAATTGCTTTTCCTTTTGACATGGCAAAAAACCACACCGTGTACGCAGATTCTCCAAGATTGAATATTGTCTTGCTGTTTTCAATGATGATTGCTATTGAAATGTATGACTTACCCCAGAGAGGTTGAAGACTTTGAGGTCAGAGTATTTTGTGTATTGGGAAAATGGACCCAAGTTTACTTCAAGCCATTTGGCATCACTCTCAATTCCCCTCCTACAAACTAAGACAAGTAGATAGATTTTAGCATACGCACCATTTAGCAAGTTTTAAATTGCATTGATACAAATAGGACAAGTCAAGTAGCCGTTTTCTTCTCATTGCCATTTCAGCATACTTGTTCGCCATTTCAAATCCATGGGCAAACCCACACAAGGAACCACATTGCACAGTTTATTGTGTAAGGCCTACCTGGCTCGTTGATGACGCTTTTAGACTTTCTCAGGTAGCCAAGCAGAACTTCTGCTATTTCTTTTCGTCTTTTCATCGGCTTTGCAGTGACTACTTTGGCCATCCCGCTCACACTGGAAACGATGAAAAGAAAATTCTTACACAGTCCCTCATTAGCATTTTGTAGTTTGTGCATTGCAATCTTGCTTGACCTTGAAATGCTACTCACACAACATGGTAGTTTGTGCAGTTTATGTTTGCTGTTACACTCTTGAGCATCTTTGGACTGAAACTCGGGAGGACAGGAAACAGTATCACATCGAACCAAACAAACCAGTCATGTTTGTCAAATTGTGGGAAACTGGGACTGATGATGGCGAAGGTCCTATTCATCACACGATCTCTCACAACAGGTTGGAATTCGGGGACCTGTCATATCATAGCATGAAAGCATTTAAATACCATAGTACACCAAACAGGATGCAAGAAAGGATGTGTTGAAATATTTGATAGGAATGAGTCCCCTACAACTGAAGTTGAGGGTAAGATACATACTGACAGGTAAAAAGACAGGTATTCCAGGTTAAAAGCCCACAAATGTCCTTCTTCTCCAGGTATCAAGAATAACCTACCTCTCCATTTGCTGTCAGCTGCCTCAGGTATTCCTCAACATTTTCCATAGCATTGCCCTCCTCTAGCCGCTCAAACACAAGGTCGATTTTGTCTGTGTCATTCAAGGCCCCTGAGCTCAGTGTCAACTGTGCCACCTGAGTAGGAGTGAGCACTGTCAACGCTTCGGTCTGGGAAAAAGGGAAAGAATATGAAATCAAATAGCAGTCATTGCAAAAGCATAGGTAAGACATTTCAGTTTGGCAGAGGAATACTACAGCCGTCCTTGCTGCTTACGCTGGAGAAGTTGCCATTGAGGGCTTGCAGATCCAGCAGGGTTGCAAAACCAGAGAAGCTTCCAAGGTTTGCCTGTAGCCACTCTTTACTACCTCTGGTAAATGAGACACAGCCAGGCTCTGCAAAGAAGATAAAAAATTAGATATTGACAGGGTATAATCACCACATGACATTAGTCTTGACCAAACTGAGTCTGAGCACCCGCCTTTACCTGATGTGTCATTTCTTGAAAGGAATTGCTTGATGAAATGAGTGAAGACTGCTTTCTGTCTTTCACTGTCCATGAATTCCCTTTGGCTGCTGAATGCCTGGATGCTAAAGTTTCAGAGAAGGCTTTTAACAACTAAACAACTAGAAAACTGCATGTTCCTCTGCAATTTTGTAAACAGTGGAGTAATATATTGCATAGTTGCTTACACAGTCTGGTACGTTTGGCAGCTGAAGTTCTTGGAGCTCAGGCAGGACAGGAAGTTGAGGGATGCAGAGGTCAAAAACGGACGAGTCTTTGTCTGGAACCAACTGCTCACAAAGGTGTCATTCTGCAGTTGTTCCTGGCTGAAGTTAGAAATTCTCACCTCTCCAAGAGCCTCAAGCAGAGGTGACAAGGATGGGTGGCTGTTGTTGGGGGCCTGGAATTTGAAAAATCATTTCGGTTTCACAGAATTGCCCTGGGGAAACACCAATTTTGTGAAATTGTGGAATTGGATTTACCATGGTGGCGAAGGTCTCGAGAGCCTGGTCTAGTACAGGAGAAGCTTTTTGGAGGAAAAGCTTCCAGACTTCTACTGGGTATGTCCTTGGGCTTTCCAGTAAGCATTTCCATAGTGTGACCAAGTTGCTGGCTGTGAGAAGTGCAGCCTTTGAAAAAATGGACAAGACATAAAGCAGACTCTCAGAGCTTGTGGAGATTCGTATCAAGAGGGCAATGAAACAAAAGCCAAATATTTTCCTGGGATTCACAGCTTCCATAAAACAATCTTACCGAGGAACAGGCATGCTCAGTGACGTTATAGTTGCACACGGCTTCAGAGAAATAGCCAACAGACAGGTTCTGGTTCATGTGTGATCTGTGGAGAACAATACAAATTAAACACTTGTCACATCAATTAGTTTGTGTAAAATCACTAGACACGCAAACTCAGCACCAGTCAAAACAGTAATTCACCTACCTATTGACTGATGCACAGATGAGGTCCTCTGTGAAACGACAACATTCGTGTATCAGATATTACCTTCAAAATACAATCTTGTCAGCAAAATTGAAATTCCTGGTAATTTGGAGACTTACCATTAACTGGGGTCTCCTTGCACTGCAGACAAGTAAAGCATAATTGTTATTCTAGTGGCAGAGGCTACTTAAAGTTAAAATATGTTAGTGCGGCCTACTTCAAAAATGTAGTGTGCCAAAATTGTGTACCCTTAAATTTGATGATCTTTTATAGTTTATAGTCTATGTAGAACACGCATAGAATTGAACTCACCGTGAAGGAATCTGGAACTGAGCAACCTGTTTAAGAGAAAATTGAAATGAAGGCATGGCATCAATACAGCATTCATCACATGAGTGGTAATTGGCTTTACTGAAAAGTTTGGGAGTAGAGCTTTTTTACACTTACGTTTGAATGTTTCCTTGAGTAACTTCATGCTTGATCTCACACCCTTTGAAAGATGCAGCGGCAGGGAGTTCAAACTTTGCCGAAGACCACCGAGTCTGAAAGAGGAAAACATAAAACGTAGTGACTTGTCTGGAGCCAAAGTTTGAAATCATCATGCCAACCCAAAATGTCAAGCTGTGGACTTGAAAAATATCATGTCTTACATTGCTGCATAGGATGCACAGCTGATGTTACTGGGGATCACCACCAAGCTGCCAGGGTTGAGGCTTGCCATCACAGGAGGCAAATTGTACTGGAACCACAGCTCAAAGTCTTCAGGCTCAGAGTTTTGAAACTCAGGAGCAAGGGCTGTCAAGGTCAGGTTCAAGATGGTGTCTCGTACACCTGTGTTTCTGATAAAGTTGATGTTTTTCTGGAAATAAAATGATTCTTGTTTCAGTTCAGAAGGACAATCTACTTTCCAGAAATAATTGTAGAAATGTCTACAAGCTCTGGGACACATCTTTGTACTTAAGTGCATCAGGGGCATGAGCACAAGCCATCATCGGTGGCCATTCATTCTATAGGTATTAGAAATTTCTAGAGCGAAATGTCAGTCCCTGATTAGATCCTGCCAAAATTTATCCAGCCCTTAACAAGTCGTGCCTGGCCGGTCCTCAGCCAACGTTGTGTGAAAATATGCATGTCTTAAAGTTGAGCATTCACCTGCTTGCTGATGTTTGCAAAAGCCTGGAAAAATTGCTCAAGCTGCTCGTTGTCAGGGGACTCTGTCAATCTTGTAAACACCTCCCTTATGAAGGCCTCATCCTTCAAAGCACCGCTGTCTGGATCCAGAATCAGCTCAGCCTTTTGTTCTGGTGAGAGGGAGTCTACAACTGCCACCTGATGACACAAACAAAGAGCTAACATGAATTGCTTTTCCTTTTGACATGGCAAAAAACCACACCCTGTACGCAGATTCTCCAAGTTCTGAATATTGTCTTGCTGCTTTCAATGATGATTGCTATTGAAATGTATGACTTACCCCAGAGAGGTTGAAGACTTTGAGGTCAGAGTATTTTGTGTATTGGGAAAATGGACCCAAGTTTACTTCAAGCCATTTGGCATCACTCTCAATTCCCCTCCTACAAACTAAGACAAGTAGATAGATTTTAGCATACGCACCATTTAGCAAGTTTTAAATTGCATTGATACAAATAGGACAAGTCAAGTAGCCGTTTTCTTCTCATTGCCATTTCAGCATACTTGTTCGCCATTTCCAATCCATGGGCAAACCCCCACAAGGAACCACATTGCACAGTTTATTGTGTAAGGCCTACCTGGCTCATTGATGACGCTTTTAGACTTTCTCAGGTAGCCAAGCAGAACTTCTGCTATTTCTTTTTGTCTTTTCATCGGCTTTGCAGTGACTACTTTGGCCATCCCGCTCACACTGGAAACGATGAAAAGAAAATTCTTACACAGTCCCTCATTAGCATTTTGTAGTTTGTGCATTGCAATCTTGCTTGACCTTGAAATGCTACTCACACAACATGGTAGTTTGTGCAGTTTATGTTTGCTGTTACACTCTTGAGCATCTTTGGACTGAAACTCGGGAGGACAGGAAACAGTATCACATGGAACCAAACAAACCAGTCATGTTTGTCAAATTGTGGGAAACTGGGACTGATGATGGTGAAGGTCCTATTCATCACACGATCTCTCACAACAGGTTGGAATTCGGGGACCTGTCATATCATGGCATGAAAGCATTTAAATACCATAGTACACCAAACAGGATGCAAGAAAGGATGTGTTGAAATATTTGATAGGAATGAGTCCCCTACAACTGAAGTTGAGGGTTAGATACATACTGACAGGTAAAAAGACAGGTATTCCAGGTTAAAAGCCCACAAATGTCCTTCTTCTCCAGGTATCAAGAATAACCTACCTCTCCATTTGCTGTCAGCTGCCTCAGGTATTCCTCAACATTTTCCATAGCATTGCCCTCCTCTAGCCGCTCAAACACAAGGTCGATTTTGTCTGTGTCATTCAAGGCCCCTGAGCTCAGTGTCAACTGTGCCACCTGAGTAGGAGTGAGCACTGTCAACGCTTCGGTCTGGGAAAAGGGAAAGAATATGAAATCAAATAGCAGTCATTGCAAAAGCATAGGTAAGACATTTCAGTTTGGCAGAGGAATACTACAGCCGTCCTTGCTGCTTACGCTGGAGAAGTTGCCATTGAGGGCTTGCAGATCCGGCAGGGTTGCAAAACCAGAGAAGCTTCCAAGGTTTGCCTGTAGCCACTCTTTACTACCTCTGGTAGATGAGACACAGCCAGGCTCTGCAAAGAAGATAGAAAATTAGATATTGACAGGGTATAATCACCACATGACATTAGTCTTGACCAAACTGAGCCTGAGCACCCGCCTTTACCTGATGTGTCATTTCTTGAAAGGAATTGCTTGATGAAATGAGTGAAGACTGCTTTCTGTCTTTCACTGTCCATGAATTCCCTTTGGCTGCTGAATGCCTGGATGCTAAAGTTTCAGAGAAGGCTTTTAACAACTAAACAACTAGAAAACTGCATGTTCCTCTGCAATCTTGTAAACAGTGGAGTAATATATTGCATAGTTGCTTACACAGTCTGGTACGTTTGGCAGCTGAAGTTCTTGGAGCTCAGGCAGGACAGGAAGTTGAGGGATGCAGAGGCCAAAAACGGACGAGTCTTTGTCTGGAACCAACTGCTCACAAAGGTGTCATTCTGCAGTTGTTCCTGGCTGAAGTTAGAAATTCTCACCTCTCCAAGAGCCTCAAGCAGAGGTGACAAGGATGGGTGGCTGTTGTTGGGGGCCTGGAATTTGAAAAATCATTTCGATTTCACACAGAATTGCCCTGGGGAAACACCAATTTTGTGAAATTGTGGAATTGGATTTACCATGGTGGCGAAGGTCTCGAGAGCCTGGTCTAGTACAGGAGAAGCTTTTTGGAGGAAAAGCTTCCAGACTTCTACTGGGTATGTCCTTGGGCTTTCCAGTAAGCATTTCCATAGTGTGACCAAGTTGCTGGCTGTGAGAAGTGCAGCCTTTGAAAAAATGGACAAGACATAAAGCAGACTCTCAGAGCTTGTGGAGATTCGTATCAAGAGGGCAATGAAACAAAAGCCAAATATTTTCCTGGGATTCACAGCTTCCATAAAACAATCTTACCGAGGAACAGGCATGCTCAGTGACGTTATAGTTGCACACGGCTTCAGAGAAATAGCCAACAGACAGGTTCTGGTTCATGTGTGATCTGTGGAGAACAATACAAATTAAACAGTTGTCACATCAATTAGTTTGTGTAAAATCACTAGACACGCAAACTCAGCACCAGTCAAAACAGTAATTCACCTACCTATTGACTGATGCACAGATGAGGTCCTCTGTGAAACGACAACATTCGTGTATCAGATATTACCTTCAAAATACAATCTTGTCAGCAAAATTGAAATTCCTGGTAATTTGGAGACTTACCATTAACTGGGGTCTCCTTGCACTGCAGACAAGTAAAGCATAATTGTTATTCTAGTGGCAGAGGCTACTTAAAGTTAAAATATGTTAGTGCGGCCTACTTCAAAAATGTAGTGTGCCAAAATTGTGTACCCTTAAATTTGATGATCTTTTATAGTTTATAGTCTATGTAGAACACGCATAGAATTGAACTCACCGTGAAGGAATCTGGAACTGAGCAACCTGTTTAAGAGAAAATTGAAATGAAGGCATGGCATCAATACAGCATTCATCACATGAGTGGTAATTGGCTTTACCGAAAAGTTTGGGAGTAGAGCTTTTTTACACTTACGTTTGAATGTTTCCTTGAGTAACTTCATGCTTGATCTCACACCCTTTGAAAGATGCAGCGGCAGGGAGTTCAAACTTTGCCGAAGACCACCGAGTCTGAAAGAGGAAAACATAAAACGTAGTGACTTGTCTGGAGCCAAAGTTTGACATCATCATGCCAACCCAAAATGTCAAGCTGTGGACTTGAAAAATATCATGTCTTACATTGCTGCATAGGATGCACAGCTGATGTTACTGGGGATCACCACCAAGCTGCCAGGGTTGAGGCTTGCCATCACAGGAGGCAAATTGTACTGGAACCACAGCTCAAAGTCTTCAGGCTCAGAGTTTTGAAACTCAGGAGCAAGGGCTGTCAAGGTCAGGTTCAAGATGGTGTCTCGTACACCTGTGTTTCTGATAAAGGTGATGTTTTTCTGGAAATAAAAGGATTCTTGTTTCAGAAGGACAATCTACATTCCAGAAATAATTGTAGAAATGTCTACAAGCTCGGGGACACATCTTTGTACTTAAGTGCATCAGGGGCATGAGCACAAGCCATCATCGGTGGCCATTCATTCTATAGGTATTAGAAATTTCTAGAGCGAAATGTCAGTCCCTGATTAGATCCTGCCAAAATTTATCCAGCCCTTAACAAGTCGTGCCTGGCCGGTCCTCAGCCAACGTTGTGTGAAAATATGCATGTCTTAAAGTTGAGCATTCACCTGCTTGCTGATGTTTGCAAAAGCCTGGAAAAATTGCTCAAGCTGCTCGTTGTCAGGGGACTCTGTCAATCTTGTAAACACCTCCCTTATGAAGGCCTCATCCTTCAAAGCACCGCTGTCTGGATCCAGAATCAGCTCAGCCTTTTGTTCTGGTGAGAGGGAGTCTACAACTGCCACCTGATGACACAAACAAAGAGCTAACATGAATTGCTTTTCCTTGTTTACATGGCAAAAAACCACACCCTGTACGCAGATTCTCCAAGTTCTGAATATTGTCTTGCTGTTTTCAATGATGATTGCTATTGAAATGTATGACTTACCCCAGAGAGGTTGAAGACTTTGAGGTCAGAGTATTTTGTGTATTGGGAAAATGGACCCAAGTTTACTTCAAGCCATTTGGCATCACTCTCAATTCCCCTCCTACAAACTAAGACAAGTAGATAGATTTTAGCATACGCACCATTTAGCAAGTTTTAAATTGCATTGATACAAATAGGACAAGTCAAGTAGCCGTTTTCTTCTCATTGCCATTTCAGCATACTTGTTCGCCATTTCCAATCCATGGGCAAACCCACACAAGGAACCACATTGCACAGTTTATTGTGTAAGGCCTACCTGGCTCATTGATGACGCTTTTAGACTTTCTCAGGTAGCCAAGCAGAACTTCTGCTATTTCTTTTTGTCTTTTCATCGGCTTTGCAGTGACTACTTTGGCCATCCCGCTCACACTGGAAACGATGAAAAGAAAATTCTTACACAGTCCCTCATTAGCATTTTGTAGTTTGTGCATTGCAATCTTGCTTGACCTTGAAATGCTACTCACACAACATGGTAGTTTGTGCAGTTTATGTTTGCTGTTACACTCTTGAGCATCTTTGGACTGAAACTCGGGAGGACAGGAAACAGTATCACATGGAACCAAACAAACCAGTCATGTTTGTCAAATTGTGGGAAACTGGGACTGATGATGGTGAAGGTCCTATTCATCACACGATCTCTCACAACAGGTTGGAATTCGGGGACCTGTCATATCATGGCATGAAAGCATTTAAATACCATAGTACACCAAACAGGATGCAAGAAAGGATGTGTTGAAATATTTGATAGGAATGAGTCCCCTACAACTGAAGTTGAGGGTTAGATACATACTGACAGGTAAAAAGACAGGTATTCCAGGTTAAAAGCCCACAAATGTCCTTCTTCTCCAGGTATCAAGAATAACCTACCTCTCCATTTGCTGTCAGCTGCCTCAGGTATTCCTCAACATTTTCCATAGCATTGCCCTCCTCTAGCCGCTCAAACACAAGGTCGATTTTGTCTGTGTCATTCAAGGCCCCTGAGCTCAGTGTCAACTGTGCCACCTGAGTAGGAGTGAGCACTGTCAACGCTTCGGTCTGGGAAAAGGGAAAGAATATGAAATCAAATAGCAGTCATTGCAAAAGCATAGGTAAGACATTTCAGTTTGGCAGAGGAATACTACAGCCGTCGTTGCTGCTTACGCTGGAGAAGTTGCCATTGAGGGCTTGCAGATCCGGCAGGGTTGCAAAACCAGAGAAGCTTCCAAGGTTTGCCTGTAGCCACTCTTTACTACCTCTGGTAGATGAGACACAGCCAGGCTCTGCAAAGAAGATAGAAAATTAGATATTGACAGGGTATAATCACCACATGACATTAGTCTTGACCAAACTGAGCCTGAGCACCCGCCTTTACCTGATGTGTCATTTCTTGAAAGGAATTGCTTGATGAAATGAGTGAAGACTGCTTTCTGTCTTTCACTGTCCATGAATTCCCTTTGGCTGCTGAATGCCTGGATGCTAAAGTTTCAGAGAAGGCTTTTAACAACTAAACAACTAGAAAACTGCATGTTCCTCTGCAATCTTGTAAACAGTGGAGTAATATATTGCATAGTTGCTTACACAGTCTGGTACGTTTGGCAGCTGAAGTTCTTGGAGCTCAGGCAGGACAGGAAGTTGAAGGATGCAGAGGCCAAAAATGGACGAGTCTTTGTCTGGAACCAACTGCTCACAAAGGTGTCATTCTGCAGTTGTTCCTGGCTGAAGTTAGAAATTCTCACCTCTCCAAGAGCCTCAAGCAAAGGTGACAAGGATGGGTGGCTGTTGTTGGGGGCCTGGAATTTGAAAAATAATTTCGGTTTCACACAGAATTGCCCGGGGAAACACCAATTTGGTGAAATTGTGGAATTGGATTTACCATGGTGGCGAAGGTCTCGAGAGCCTGGTCTAGTACAGGAGAAGCTTTTTGGAGGAAAAGCTTCCAGACTTCTACTGGGTATGTCCTTGGGCTTTCCAGTAAGCATTTCCATAGTGTGACCAAGTTGCTGGCTGTGAGAAGTGCAGCCTTTGAAAAAATGAACAAGACATAAAGCAGACTCTCAGAGCTTGTGGAGATTCGTATCAAGAGGGCAATGAAACAAAAGCCAAATATTTTCCTGGGATTCACAGCTTCCATAAAACAATCTTACCGAGGAACAGGCATGCTCAGAGACGTTATAGTTGCACACGGCTTCAGAGAAATAGCCAACAGACAGGTTCTGGTTCATGTGTGATCTGTGGAGAACAATACAAATTAAACAGTTGTCACATCAATTAGTTTGTGTAAAATCACTAGACACGCAAACTCAGCACCAGTCAAAACAGTAATTCACCTACCTATTGACTGATGCACAGATGAGGTCCTCTGTGAAACGACAACATTCGTGTATCAGATATTACCTTCAAAATACAATCTTGTCAGCAAAATTGAAATTCCTGGTAATTTGGAGACTTACCATTAACTGGGGTCTCCTTGCACTGCAGACAAGTAAAGCATAATTGTTATTCTAGTGGCAGAGGCTACTTAAAGTTAAAATATGTTAGTGCGGCCTACTTCAAAAATGTAGTGTGCCAAAATTGTGTACCCTTAAATTTGATGATCTTTTATAGTTTATAGTCTATGTAGAACACGCATAGAATTGAACTCACCGTGAAGGAATCTGGAACTGAGCAACCTGTTTAAGAGAAAATTGAAATGAAGGCATGGCATCAATACAGCATTCATCACATGAGTGGTAATTGGCTTTACCGAAAAGTTTGGGAGTAGAGCTTTTTTACACTTACGTTTGAATGTTTCCTTGAGTAACTTCATGCTTGATCTCACACCCTTTGAAAGATGCAGCGGCAGGGAGTTCAAACTTTGCCGAAGACCACCGAGTCTGAAAGAGGAAAACATAAAACGTAGTGACTTGTCTGGAGCCAAAGTTTGACATCATCATGCCAACCCAAAATGTCAAGCTGTGGACTTGAAAAATATCATGTCTTACATTGCTGCATAGGATGCACAGCTGATGTTACTGGGGATCACCACCAAGCTGCCAGGGTTGAGGCTTGCCATCACAGGAGGCAAATTGTACTGGAACCACAGCTCAAAGTCTTCAGGCTCAGAGTTTTGAAACTCAGGAGCAAGGGCTGTCAAGGTCAGGTTCAAGATGGTGTCTCGTACACCTGTGTTTCTGATAAAGGTGATGTTTTTCTGGAAATAAAAGGATTCTTGTTTCAGAAGGACAATCTACTTTCCAGAAATAATTGTAGAAATGTCTACAAGCTCGGGGACACATCTTTGTACTTAAGTGCATCAGGGGCATGAGCACAAGCCATCATCGGTGGCCATTCATTCTATAGGTATTAGAAATTTCTAGAGCGAAATGTCAGTCCCTGATTAGATCCTGCCAAAATTTATCCAGCCCTTAACAAGTCGTGCCTGGCCGGTCCTCAGCCAACGTTGTGTGAAAATATGCATGTCTTAAAGTTGAGCATTCACCTGCTTGCTGATGTTTGCAAAAGCCTGGAAAAATTGCTCAAGCTGCTCGTTGTCAGGGGACTCTGTCAATCTTGTAAACACCTCCCTTATGAAGGCCTCATCCTTCAAAGCACCGCTGTCTGGATCCAGAATCAGCTCAGCCTTTTGTTCTGGTGAGAGGGAGTCTACAACTGCCACCTGATGACACAAACAAAGAGCTAACATGAATTGCTTTTCCTTGTTTACATGGCAAAAAACCACACCCTGTACGCAGATTCTCCAAGTTCTGAATATTGTCTTGCTGTTTTCAATGATGATTGCTATTGAAATGTATGACTTACCCCAGAGAGGTTGAAGACTTTGAGGTCAGAGTATTTTGTGTATTGGGAAAATGGACCCAAGTTTACTTCAAGCCATTTGGCATCACTCTCAATTCCCCTCCTACAAACTAAGACAAGTAGATAGATTTTAGCATACGCACCATTTAGCAAGTTTTAAATTGCATTGATACAAATAGGACAAGTCAAGTAGCCGTTTTCTTCTCATTGCCATTTCAGCATACTTGTTCGCCATTTCCAATCCATGGGCAAACCCACACAAGGAACCACATTGCACAGTTTATTGTGTAAGGCCTACCTGGCTCATTGATGACGCTTTTAGACTTTCTCAGGTAGCCAAGCAGAACTTCTGCTATTTCTTTTTGTCTTTTCATCGGCTTTGCAGTGACTACTTTGGCCATCCCGCTCACACTGGAAACGATGAAAAGAAAATTCTTACACAGTCCCTCATTAGCATTTTGTAGTTTGTGCATTGCAATCTTGCTTGACCTTGAAATGCTACTCACACAACATGGTAGTTTGTGCAGTTTATGTTTGCTGTTACACTCTTGAGCATCTTTGGACTGAAACTCGGGAGGACAGGAAACAGTATCACATGGAACCAAACAAACCAGTCATGTTTGTCAAATTGTGGGAAACTGGGACTGATGATGGTGAAGGTCCTATTCATCACACGATCTCTCACAACAGGTTGGAATTCGGGGACCTGTCATATCATGGCATGAAAGCATTTAAATACCATAGTACACCAAACAGGATGCAAGAAAGGATGTGTTGAAATATTTGATAGGAATGAGTCCCCTACAACTGAAGTTGAGGGTTAGATACATACTGACAGGTAAAAAGACAGGTATTCCAGGTTAAAAGCCCACAAATGTCCTTCTTCTCCAGGTATCAAGAATAACCTACCTCTCCATTTGCTGTCAGCTGCCTCAGGTATTCCTCAACATTTTCCATAGCATTGCCCTCCTCTAGCCGCTCAAACACAAGGTCAATTTTGTCTGTGTCATTCAAGGCCCCTGAGCTCAGTGTCAACTGTGCCACCTGAGTAGGAGTGAGCACTGTCAACGCTTCGGTCTGGGAAAAGGGAAAGAATATGAAATCAAATAGCAGTCATTGCAAAAGCATAGGTAAGACATTTCAGTTTGGCAGAGGAATACTACAGCCGTCCTTGCTGCTTACGCTGGAGAAGTTGCCATTGAGGGCTTTCAGATCCGGCAGGGTTGCAAAACCAGAGAAGCTTCCAAGGTTTGCCTGTAGCCACTCTTTACTACCTCTGGTAGATGAGACACAGCCAGGCTCTGCAAAGAAGATAGAAAATTAGATATTGACAGGGTATAATCACCACATGACATTAGTCTTGACCAAACTGAGCCTGAGCACCCGCCTTTACCTGATGTGTCATTTCTTGAAAGGAATTGCTTGATGAAATGAGTGAAGACTGCTTTCTGTCTTTCACTGTCCATGAATTCCCTTTGGCTGCTGAATGCCTGGATGCTAAAGTTTCAGAGAAGGCTTTTAACAACTAAACAACTAGAAAACTGCATGTTCCTCTGCAATCTTGTAAACAGTGGAGTAATATATTGCATAGTTGCTTACACAGTCTGGTACGTTTGGCAGCTGAAGTTCTTGGAGCTCAGGCAGGACAGGAAGTTGAGGGATGCAGAGGCCAAAAACGGACGAGTCTTTGTCTGGAACCAACTGCTCACAAAGGTGTCATTCTGCAGTTGTTCCTGGCTGAAGTTAGAAATTCTCACCTCTCCAAGAGCCTCAAGCAGAGGTGACAAGGATGGGTGGCTGTTGTTGGGGGCCTGGAATTTGAAAAATCATTTCGGTTTCACACAGAATTGCCCTGGGGAAACACCAATTTTGTGAAATTGTGGAATTGGATTTACCATGGTGGCGAAGGTCTCGAGAGCCTGGTCTAGTACAGGAGAAGCTTTTTGGAGGAAAAGCTTCCAGACTTCTACTGGGTATGTCCTTGGGCTTTCCAGTAAGCATTTCCATAGTGTGACCAAGTTGCTGGCTGTGAGAAGTGCAGCCTTTGAAAAAATAGACAAGACATAAAGCAGACTCTCAGAGCTTGTGGAGATTCGTATCAAGAGGGCAATGAAACAAAAGACAAATATTTTCCTGGGATTCACAGCTTCCATAAAACAATCTTACCGAGGAACAGGCATGCTCAGTGACGTTATAGTTGCATACGGCTTCAGAGAAATAGCCAACAGACAGGTTCTGGTTCATGTGTGATCTGTGGAGAACAATACAAATTAAACAGTTATCACATCAATTAGTTTGTGTAAAATCACTAGACACGCAAACTCAGCACCAGTCAAAACAGTAATTCACCTACCTATTGACTGATGCACAGATGAGGTCCTCTGTGAAACGACAACATTCGTGTATCAGATATTACCTTCAAAATACAATCTTGTCAGCAAAATTGAAATTCCTGGTAATTTGGAGACTTACCATTAACTGGGGTCTCCTTGCACTGCAGACAAGTAAAGCATAATTGTCATTCTAGTGGCAGAGGCTACTTAAAGTTAAAATATGTTAGTGCGGCCTACTTCAAAAATGTAGTGTGCCAAAATTGTGTACCCTTAAATTTGATGATCTTTTACAGTTTATAGTCTATGTAAAACACGCATAGAAATGAACTCACCGTGAAGGAATTGGGAACTGAGCAACCTGTTTAAGAGAAAATTGAAATGAAGGCATGGCATCAATACAGCATTCATCACATGTGTGGTAATTGGCTTTACTGAAAAGTTTGGGAGTAGAGCTTTTTTACACTTACGTTTGAATGTTTCCTTGAGTAACTTCATGCTTGATCTCACACCCTTTGAAAGATGCAGCGGCAGGGAGTTCAAACTTTGCCGAAGACCACCGAGTCTAAAAGAGGAAAACATAAAACGTAGTGACTTGTCTGGAGCCAAAGTTTGACATCATCATGCCAACCCAAAATGTCAAGCTGTGGACTTGAAAAATATCATGTCTTACATTGCTGCATAGGATGCACAGCTGATGTTACTGGGGATCACCACCAAGCTGCCAGGGTTGAGGCTTGCCATCACAGGAGGCAAATTGTACTGGAACCACAGCTCAAAGTCTTCAGGCTCAGAGTTTTGAAACTCAGGAGCAAGGGCTGTCAAGGTCAGGTTCAAGATGGTGTCTCGTACACCTGTGTTTCTGATAAAGTTGATGTTTTTCTGGAAATAAAAGGATTCTTGTTTCAGTTCAGAAGGACAATCTACTTTCCAGAAATAATTGTAGAAATGTCTACAAGCTCGGGGACACATCTTTGTACTTAAGTGCATCAGGGGCATGAGCACAAGCCATCATTGGTGGCCATTCATTCTATAGGTATTAGAAATTTCTAGAGCGAAATGTCAGTCCCTGATTAGATCCTGCCAAAATTTATCCAGCCCTTAACAAGTCATGCATGGCCGGTTTTCCAGCCAACGTTGTGTGAAAATATGCATGTCTTAAAGTTGAGCATTCACCTGCTTGCTGATGTTTGCAAAAGCCTGGAAAAATTGCTCAAGCTGCTCGTTGTCAGGGGACTCTGTCAATCTTGTAAACACCTCCCTTATGAAGGCCTCATCCTTCAAAGCACCGCTGTCTGGATCCAGAATCAGCTCAGCCTTTTGTTCTGGTGAGAGGGAGTCTACAACTGCCACCTGATGACACAAACAAAGAGCTAACATGAATTGCTTTTCCTTTTTTACATGGCAAAAAACCACACCCTGTACGCAGATTCTCCAAGTTCTGAATATTGTCTTGCTGTTTTCAATGATGATTGCTATTGAAATGTATGACTTACCCCAGAGAGGTTGAAGACTTTGAGGTCAGAGTATTTTGTGTATTGGGAAAATGGACCCAAGTTTACTTCAAGCCATTTGGCATCACTCTCAATTCCCCTCCTACAAACTAAGACAAGTAGATAGATTTTAGCATACGCACCATTAAGCAAGTTTTAAATTGCATTGATACAAATAGGACAAGTCAAGTAGCCGTTTTCTTCTCATTGCCATTTCAGCATACTTGTTCGCCATTTCCAATCCATGGGCAAACCCACACAAGGAACCACATTGCACAGTTTATTGTGTAAGGCCTACCTGGCTCGTTGATGACGCTTTTAGACTTTCTCAGGTAGCCAAGCAGAACTTCTGCTATTTCTTTTTGTCTTTTCATCGGCTTTGCAGTGACTACTTTGGCCATCCCGCTCACACTGGAAACGATGAAAAGAAAATTCTTACACAGTCCCTCATTAGCATTTTGTAGTTTGTGCATTGCAATCTTGCTTGACCTTGAAATGCTACTCACACAACATGGTAGTTTGTGCAGTTTATGTTTGCTGTTACACTCTTGAGCATCTTTGGACTGAAACTCGGGAGGACAGGAAACAGTATCACATGGAACCAAACAAACCAGTCATGTTTGTCAAATTGTGGGAAACTGGGACTGATGATGGTGAAGGTCCTATTCATCACACGATCTCTCACAACAGGTTGGAATTCGGGGACCTGTCATATCATGGCATGAAAGCATTTAAATACCATAGTACACCAAACAGGATGCAAGAAAGGATGTGTTGAAATATTTGATAGGAATGAGTCCCCTACAACTGAAGTTGAGGGTTAGATACATACTGACAGGTAAAAAGACAGGTATTCCAGGTTAAAAGCCCACAAATGTCCTTCTTCTCCAGGTATCAAGAATAACCTACCTCTCCATTTGCTGTCAGCTGCCTCAGGTATTCCTCAACATTTTCCATAGCATTGCCCTCCTCTAGCCGCTCAAACACAAGGTCGATTTTGTCTGTGTCATTCAAGGCCCCTGAGCTCAGTGTCAACTGTGCCACCTGAGTAGGAGTGAGCACTGTCAACGCTTCGGTCTGGGAAAAAGGGAAAGAATATGAAATCAAATAGCAGTCATTGCAAAAGCATAGGTAAGACATTTCAGTTTGGCAGAGGAATACTACAGCCGTCCTTGCTGCTTACGCTGGAGAAGTTGCCATTGAGGGCTTGCAGATCCAGCAGGGTTGCAAAACCAGAGAAGCTTCCAAGGTTTGCCTGTAGCCACTCTTTACTACCTCTGGTAAATGAGACACAGCCAGGCTCTGCAAAGAAGATAAAAAATTAGATATTGACAGGGTATAATCACCACATGACATTAGTCTTGACCAAACTGAGCCTGAGCACCCGCCTTTACCTGATGTGTCATTTCTTGAAAGGAATTGCTTGATGAAATGAGTGAAGACTGCTTTCTGTCTTTCACTGTCCATGAATTCCCTTTGGCTGCTGAATGCCTGGATGCTAAAGTTTCAGAGAAGGCTTTTAACAACTAAACAACTAGAAAACTGCATGTTCCTCTGCAATCTTGTAAACAGTGGAGTAATATATTGCATAGTTGCTTACACAGTCTGGTACGTTTGGCAGCTGAAGTTCTTGGAGCTCAGGCAGGACAGGAAGTTGAGGGATGCAGAGGTCAAAAACGGACGAGTCTTTGTCTGGAACCAACTGCTCACAAAGGTGTCATTCTGCAGTTGTTCCTGGCTGAAGTTAGAAATTCTCACCTCTCCAAGAGCCTCAAGCAGAGGTGACAAGGATGGGTGGCTGTTGTTGGGGGCCTGGAATTTGAAAAATAATTTCGGTTTCACACAGAATTGCCCTGGGGAAACACCAATTTTGTGAAATTGTGGAATTGGATTTACCATGGTGGCGAAGGTCTCGAGAGCCTGGTCTAGTACAGGAGAAGCTTTTTGGAGGAAAAGCTTCCAGACTTCTACTGGGTATGTCCTTGGGCTTTCCAGAAAGCATTTCCATAGTGTGATCAAGTTGCTGGCTGTGAGAAGTGCAGCCTTTGAAAAAATAGACAAGACATAAAGCAGACTCTCAGAGCTTGTGGAGATTCGTATCAAGAGGGCAATGAAACAAAAGCCAAGTATTTTCCTGGGATTCACAGCTTCCATAAAACAATCTTACCGAGGAACAGGCATGCTCAGTGACGTTATAGTTGCACACGGCTTCAGAGAAATAGCCAACAGACAGGTTCTGGTTCATGTGTGATCTGTGGAGAACAATACAAATTAAACACTTGTCACATCATTTAGTTTGTGTAAAATCACTAGACACGCAAACTCAGCACCAGTCAAAACAGTAATTCACCTACCTATTGACTGATGCACAGATGAGGTCCTCTGTGAAACGACAACATTTGTGTATCAGAAATTACCTTCAAAATACAATATTGTCAGCAAAGTTGAAAAACCTGGTAATTTGGAGACTTACCATTAACTGGGGTCTCCTTGCACTGCAGACAAGTAAAGCAAAATTGTCATTCTAGTGGCAGAGGCTACTTAAAGTTAAAATATGTTAGTGCGGCCTACTTCAAAAATGTAGAGTGCCAAAATTGTGTACCCTTAAATTTGATGATCTTTTACAGTTTATAGTCTATGTAAAACACGCATAGAATTGAACTCACCGTGAAGGAATCGGGAACTGAGCAACCTGTTTAAGAGAAAATTGAAATGAAGGCATGGCATTACTTAATTAATTGGCTTAACTGAAAAGTTTGTGAGTAGAGCTTTTTTACACTTACGTTTGAATGTTTCCTTGAGTAACTTCATGCTTGATCTCACACCCTTTGAAAGATGCAGCGGCAGGGAGTTCAAACTTTGCCGAAGACCACCGAGTCTGAAAGAGGAAAACATAAAACGTAGTGACTTGTCTGGAGCCAAAGTTTGACATCATCATGCCAACCCAAGATGTCAAGCTGTGGACTTGAAAAATATCATGTCTTACATTGCTGCATAGGATGCACAGCTGATGTTACTGGGGATCACCACCAAGCTGCCAGGGTTGAGGCTTGCCATCACAGGAGGCAAATTGTACTGGAACCACAGCTCAAAGTCTTCAGGCTCAGAGTTTTGAAACTCAGGAGCAAGGGCTGTCAAGGTCAGGTTCAAGATGGTGTCTCGTACACCTGTGTTTCTGATAAAGTTGATGTTTTTCTGGAAATAAAAGGATTCTTGTTTCAGGGGGACAATCTACTTTCCAGAAATAATTGTAGAAATGTCTACAAGCTCGGGGACACATCTTTGTACTTAAGTGCATCAGGGGCATGAGCACAAGCCATCATCGGTGGCCATTCATTCTATAGGTATTAGAAATTTCTAGAGCGAAATGTCAGTCCCTGATTAGATCCTGCCAAAATTTATCCAGCCCTTAACAAGTCGTGCATGGCCGGTTTTCCAGCCAACATTGTGTGAAAATATGCATGACTTAAAGTTGAGCATTCACCTGCTTGCTGATGTTTGCAAAAGCCTGGAAAAATTGCTCAAGCTGCTCGTTGTCAGGGGACTCTGTCAATCTTGTAAACACCTCCCTTATGAAGGCCTCATCCTTCAAAGCACCGCTGTCTGGGTCCAGAATCAGCTCAGCCTTTTGTTCTGGTGAGAGGGAGTCTACAACTGCCACCTGATGACACAAACAAAGAGCTAACATGAATTGCTTTTCCCTTTGACATGGCAAAAAAACACACCGTGTATGCAGATTCTCCAAGATTGAATATTGTCTTGCTGTTTTCAATGATGATTGCTATTGAAATGTATGACTTACCCCAGAGAGGTTGAAGACTTTGAGGTCAGAGTATTTTGTGTATTGGGAAAATGGACCCAAGTTTACTTCAAGCCATTTGGCATCACTCTCAATTCCCCTCCTACAAACTAAGACAAGTAGATAGATTTTAGCATACACACCATTTAGCAAGTTTTAAATTGCATTGATACAAATAGGACCAGTCAAGTAGCCGTTTTCTTCTCATTGCCATTTCAGCATACTTGTTCGCCATTTCCAATCCATGGGCAAACCCACACAAGGAACCACATTGCACAGTTAATTGTGTAAGGCCTACCTGGCTCGTTGATGACGCTTTTAGACTTTCTCAGGTAGCCAAGCAGAACTTCTGCTATTTCTTTTCGTCTTTTCATCGGCTTTGCAGTGACTACTTTGGCCATCCCGCTCACACTGGAAACGATGAAAAGAAAATTCTTACACAGTCCCTCCTTAGCATTTTGTAGTTTGTGCATTGCAATCTTGCTTGACCTTGAAATGCTACTCACACAACATGGTAGTTTGTGCAGTTTATGTTTGCTGTTACACTCTTGAGCATCTTTGGACTGAAACTCGGGAGGACAGGAAACAGTATCACATCGAACCAAACAAACCAGTCATGTTTGTCAAATTGTGGGAAACTGGGACTGATGATGGCGAAGGTCCTATTCATCACACGATCTCTCACAACAGGTTGGAATTCGGGGACCTGTCATATCATGGCATGAAAGCATTTAAATACCATAGTACACCAAACAGGATGCAAGAAAGGATGTGTTGAAATATTTGATAGGAATGAGTCCCCTACAACTGAAGTTGAGGGTAAGATACATACTGACAGGTAAAAAGACAGGTATTCCAGGTTAAAAGCCCACAAATGTCCTTCTTCTCCAGGTATCAAGAATAACCTACCTCTCCATTTGCTGTCAGCTGCCTCAGGAATTCCTCAACATTTTCCATAGCATTGCCCTCCTCTAGCCGCTCAAACACAAGGTCGATTTTGTCTGTGTCATTCAAGGCCCCTGAGCTCAGTGTCAACTGTGCCACCTGAGTAGGAGTGAGCACTGTCAACGCTTCGGTCTGGGAAAAAGGGAAAGAATATGAAGTCAAATAGCAGTCATTGCAAAAGCATAGGCAAGACATTTCAGTTTGGCAGAGGAATACTACAGCCGTCGTTGCTGCTTACGCTGGAGAAGTTGCCATTGAGGGCTTGCAGATCCAGCAGGGTTGCAAAACCAGAGAAGCTTCCAAGGTTTGCCTGTAGCCACTCTTTACTACCTCTGGTAAATGAGACACAGCCAGGCTCTGCAAAGAAGATAAAAAATTAGATATTGACAGGGTATAATCACCACATGACATTAGTCTTGACCAAACTGAGTCTGAGCACCCGCCTTTACCTGATGTGTCATTTCTTGAAAGGAATTGCTTGATGAAATGAGTGAAGACTGCTTTCTGTCTTTCACTGTCCATGAATTCCCTTTGGCTGCTGAATGCCTGGATGCTAAAGTTTCAGAGAAGGCTTTTAACAACTAAACAACTAGAAAACTGCATGTTCCTCTGCAATCTTGTAAACAGTGGAGTAATATATTGCATAGTTGCTTACACAGTCTGGTACGTTTGGCAGCTGAAGTTCTTGGAGCTCAGGCAGGACAGGAAGTTGAGGGATGCAGAGGCCAAAAACGGACGAGTCTTTGTCTGGAACCAACTGCTCACAAAGGTGTCATTCTGCAGTTGTTCCTGGCTGAAGTTAGAAATTCTCACCTCTCCAAGAGCCTCAAGCAGAGGTGACAAGGATGGGTGGCTGTTGTTGGGGGCCTGGAATTTGAAAAATCATTTCGGTTTCACACAGAATTGCCCTGGGGAAACACCAATTTTGTGAAATTGTGGAATTGGATTTACCATGGTGGCGAAGGTCTCGAGAGCCTGGTCTAGTACAGGAGAAGCTTTTTGGAGGAAAAGCTTCCAGACTTCTACTGGGTATGTCCTTGGGCTTTCCAGAAAGCATTTCCATAGTGTGATCAAGTTGCTGGCTGTGAGAAGTGCAGCCTTTGAAAAAATAGACAAGACATAAAGCAGACTCTCAGAGCTTGTGGAGATTCGTATCAAGACGGCAATGAAACAAAAGCCAAGTATTTTCCTGGGATTCACAGCTTCCATAAAACAATCTTACCGAGGAACAGGCATGCTCAGTGATGTTATAGTTGCACACGGCTTCAGAGAAATAGCCAACAGACAGGTTCTGGTTCATGTGTGATCTGTGGAGAACAATACAAATTAAACAGTTGTCACATCAATTAGTTTGTGTAAAATCACTAGACACGCA
This sequence comes from Echiichthys vipera, assembly GCF_963691815.1. Classification (NCBI taxonomy): domain Eukaryota; kingdom Metazoa; phylum Chordata; class Actinopteri; order Perciformes; family Trachinidae; genus Echiichthys; species Echiichthys vipera. The sequence continues at coordinate 8,350,633 of NC_139837.1, forward strand.
AACTCAGCACCAGTCAAAACAGTAATTCACCTACCTATTGACTGATGCACAGATGAGGTCCTCTGTGAAACGACAACATTCGTGTATCAGATATTACCTTCAAAATACAATCTTGTCAGCAAAATTGAAATTCCTGGTAATTTGGAGACTTACCATTAACTGGGGTCTCCTTGCACTGCAGACAAGTAAAGCATAATTGTTATTCTAGTGGCAGAGGCTACTTAAAGTTAAAATATGTTAGTGCGGCCTACTTCAAAAATGTAGAGTGCCAAAATTGTGTACCCTTAAATTTGATGATCTTTTACAGTTTATAGTCTATGTAAAACATGCATAGAATTGAACTCACCGTGAAGGAATCGGGAACTGAGCAACCTGTTTAAGAGAAAATTGAAATGAAGGCATGGCATCAATACAGCATTCATCACATGAGTGGTAATTGGCTTTACTGAAAAGTTTGGGAGTAGAGCTTTTTTACACTTACGTTTGAATGTTTCCTTGAGTAACTTTATGCTTGATCTCACACCCTTTGAAAGATGCAGCGGCAGGGATTTCAAACTTTGCCGAAGACCACCGAGTCTGAAAGAGGAAAACATAAAACGTAGTGACTTGTCTTGGCCAAAGTTTGACATCATCATGCCAACCCAAAATGTCAAGCTGTGGACTTGAAAAATATCATGTCTTACATTGCTGCATAGGATGTACAGCTGATGTTACTGGGGATCACCACCAAGCTGCCAGGGTTGAGGCTTGCCATCACAGGAGGCAAATTGTACTGGAACCACAGCTCAAAGTCTTCAGGCTCAGAGTTTTGAAACTCAGGAGCAAGGGCTGTCAAGGTCAGGTTCAAGATGGTGTCTCGTACATCTCTATTTCTGATAAAGTTGATGTTTTTCTGGAAATCAAAGGATTCTTGTTTCAGTTCAGAAGGCCAATCTACTTTCCTGAAATAATTGTAGAAATGTCTGAAGCTCGGGGACACATCTTTGTACTTAAGTGCATCATGGGCATGAGCACAAGCCATCATCGGTGGCCATTCATCCAGCCCTGGACAAGTGGTGCATGGCCGGTTTTCCAGCCAACGTTGTGTGAAAATATGCATGTCTTAAAGTTGAGCATTCACCTGCTTGCTGATGTTTGCAAAAGCCTGGAAAAATGGCTTAAGCTGCTCTTTTTCAGGTGACTCTGTCAATCTTGTAAACACCTCCCTTATGAAGGCCTCATCCTTCAAAGCACCGCTGTCTGGATCCAGAATCAGCTCAGCATTTTGTTCTGGTGAGAGTTTTTCCACTATTTTTTTCTGTGACAACATGAAAATATTTGTTTGACATAATTAATTTTGAGAGAATTTAATATAAACATTAATATATGGTCCCATATTAATTAATATGCTCAATTCATAGAATTACTCACCGCAGAGAAATCTTTGTTAATTTTTTTAAGATCTTTCAGTTTTGCAAATTTTGAAAAATGTCCAAGATTTCTTTTCACCCAGTCTGCACTTCCATTCACATTCTGTGTGCATCCAGGCTCTGTGAATTATTTTTTTAGATCCATAGATATACATGTGATTTAACAGTTAATAAAGACAAAACATAAAACAATTAATACTGTATATTCGTCCAAACAAGGTGAACTCTGAATGGTATAACCATTTTGAACATTCTTGTTAATTTACAAAGAATTTTCTATGTGTTTGATCTTCTTAGTTTGATATTAGTTACTAACTTAGTTCCATATTATATGCAATTAGATTCATTTTCTCTGACATGTCACACATATTTGTGTTGTTTTACCTGGTAAGTCCTTTCTTGATAGGTAGGCTTGAATGAGGTGTTTATATATTAGTTTTCCATCAATTCTTTCGGATGTCTTCAGCTCATTGCTCATTGCCTCAATCCTTGAAAATACATTTTCATTATGGTTTTCTTACAACAACAACATGTAGATCAGATAAACATCAGGAAGGAACAATAAAAAAAAACTAAAATCACAAAAATCCAGCACAATGACATTTGTGGCTTTTTTCTTGTTTTGTTTTTTTTGTGTACCTGTTGTTTTGTGTTGTGTTTTATGTGTGCACTTTTGTGATTAAAGGTCTACAGGGCTTTCTTCATTTCTACATGTTTGTGAATATTGTCAGAATGTCGTCATACTAACCTTCATTCACTTCAACCTTCATCATGAACATAAATTATTAAATAACATTTGAAAACATTAATCTGCATGCATCAGTAAAACTGAACTGAATTCCCTTACATTTCTTGGAAAGAACTGCAGCTGAAGTTCTGACTGTTTAGACGAATCAGGATGTTTTTGTCGACATAGGGCAAAAAAGGAGCCATTTTTACTGATGACCACAGTCTGATGAATCTTGGGTCACTTTGGTTACCCAGAGTTAGACTGTCCAGGACTCCAAATATATCCAGAACATTGAATCCAGACTCATTGGTGCCCTGTTAGAAAACAAAGTTGCAATCAACCATCGATAAGAGAATTATTACATAAAGTATATATATATATATACATATCAACATTATTAAAAACTATACAAAGCACAAACTCGGATACTTATATGTAATATTTACTGTTAAAGACTTGTTTCCATATTGATGTGAAGATGTATATATGATATAGATTAAGACTAGTGGGCTTATATTGTAAATTGTGAAAAATAACAAAACAGATTTTCCCCTCCATATCGTATATTTCTCAGTTATAAATGCGTATATACACTTCATGTATGTGTTTACATGTTGGGTCTTTGCATTTGAACAAGTAGAATGTGATGCCAAGAAAATCTCTCACAACAGGTATGAATTCAGGGACCTATCATATGGCAGCCCTGCTGTCGACATCTTTTAAAATAGTCTATTTTTACAATTTTACCAAATTTAATTAACTAGCTTGCATCTGTCTGTGATTGAGGTCATTTTTATGACCTCCAAAAACATAACAAAATACATCTCTAACATTTTTTTAAGGTAAAGTTACTTATATACCAGGTCAAAGTAGACTTTTAAAGTGGACTCCACAATCTGTCTGAGGTTTTGTTCCAGCTCCCTGGTTTTGGCTTCTGGCAAGTTGGAGTTTTTACCCATTTTACAGGATAGCTTCCCTGCCAGTATGTCCACCTCAGCTGATATCTAGAGGGAACACAGATAAATGTATTTGTTATACACAGCAGCTTGGGAAGGTGATGGGCATGTTGGCAAGTGAACACAAGGGGGCGTCATTAATCACCACTTGGTGGTGACTTTCAAAAGTTACAGAGGTTATTGGACTTGAGGCATTTTGAGTTTGCTACTAATGTGAATTTAGAAAGTCTTACTCTGTGACTGGCATTTCGTAGATTTATTGACTGGCAAGTTTCCTGGGAACCGTGGCTTGGATTGGCAACAATGCTTTGAGAATAAAATAAAATGATGAAACAAAAATGAACATTACATTGAACATTAAAGTAAATAACTTAAATGACAATCCTGGTGTTGTTGAAAAAAGGTTAAAATACAGTTGTATTATAAATATACATACTGACCTATTTTCCGGTGTCACTGGACCTGGTTCTACAAATATCAACATATAAATGATTACATAAAATTCATATATTTCATGTACATACATTCATTTTAAAAATACATTTTAAGTTGGGTAAAGAGAAGTTTGAACCTACCTGATGTCGTATTTGACTGAAATACAAAATTTAAGCACATGTATTTAGCATTCAGTACAGACAGGACATATAAAACTAAGTATTACCTTTAATGCTACAGTCAAAGGAAATTCACTTACGATTGCAGAGACCAGTGTCGATATACACACTGAAGGGAATGAAAGAAATAACACATATTTTTAATATAGATATTTATCATGTGCACTTGGAAAAAAACATGAATGGTCCTCATTTAAATTTTGGTCGAGCCGAATAAAAGAGGGGAACACTTACCAACCCCGAGAGCTGACAGGCAAAGAACTTGCCCTGCAGTTCTGTGGCCACCCATCGCGAGAACGTTGTTCTACTCACTTTTTCATTTGTACATCTCAAGTTATCTTCAAAAAATGTTTTAACTGCCATTTAAGAAGAAGGAGAATGCAATAAAAAATGAAAAATAGTTATTATCAGAAGCATAATCATGTCTCCAATTGAACTATAAGTTTCAATAACAAATAAAACTGAAAATATTTTAAATGCATAATTGAGCTCACACATCACTGACGTTCTAAGTAATACCAAACTATATATGTCTTACAAACCTGCAAGTCTTGTCAAGTCAAATATATCCAATGACTTAATCCAAATTACTTAAATTACCTTTCATTTAAGTCTCTTAGATTAAACCGATTTACTTGCTTAAACAATAAAAGATAATAGATAATCCAATAAAAGATGTACGGCAGGTTGAACTCACCTCACTACCTCCTTTGCTCTGTAAGAGAAAGTAAGGATTGCAATTAGAGGTGTAGCAGGTTTATATTGGGTGGAGCAAACAAATCATAGATAAACTATGAACGTCTCGTGTACGTGAAGCATGTACACAATGCTCAGAATGTTCTGTAAGAAGACGGAAAGTTCCATTCAAATGAAACCAGTCCAGGGAGAAAGGTTATGAAAGTTTTATAATTAGATAAACACGACGTTGCACAATATAATACAGAGAAATTATGGGCTGCATTTTACTGTTGTTTAACGAAATTCAGATGTTCTTGGATAATAGTAAACTGAGATTTCCTTGTATCCTAATGACATACAATTAATTTTATCCCTTTCAAAAAAACAATATAGTGAACCATATACAGTAAGTGGCTACTGATCTGCAACCTCTATGGTTGAGGTATAGTAAAGCTTAGGCAACTACGTTTTAGGAAAACATTGTTAAGGTCAAAGAAAGCAAATTGTTCCGTCCACCTTAAACTTGTTTTCCTCTGACGGACCAAATGCTTCAGTTTTAATCAATGCAGCTGTCTATGTGGGTTTGCACTTCACTAATGGTTTACATAAAGATTGTCACTTTGTCTTGACTTCTACTCCTTTTACAACTTAGACGTATCAGTTTAAGTTAAGATGAATTCAAATCTCAGCAAACTTGTTCATTCATCAATAATGAATGTGTAAGGTCAGAAACAAGATAACAGACAGATATGGGCTAGTGTCTCAATAGTGCTATCACACTTAAGTTAAGTTTAAACTACACTAACCTGCTAATGAAGGTGAAAGGGTCAGTAAATCTTGTTAATGTGACAGCACCTGGTTATAGGCATTATTGGGCAGCAGCTGCATCACAGCTCAGTCCTGTTGCAATTATAACCCAGAACCGGTCAACAGTATAAAACTCAGGTCAAATGTCAAAGTGCTACCTGTTGCACACTGATCAACCAGTACATAAGCTTATTATGAAGCATGTACATGATATCAGTTATTATGAGGTATATTGCATCCATATGTCAGCAAATCCAAGTCAAAGATTTGACATACACATAAGAAATAATGATCTAGTTAAAAAAAAAAAACAGTTAAGTGAAAGGTAAGTGATGAATTGAATGGACTAACACCCTATTTAACTTTAACTTTTCATTGAAAGGTAATTGCGCTAATCATATATTCTTGACCCCATAGCAGCTCTCAGAAATCTATTGTATAACATGTATTAGAGCGTAATTCTGCCCAAAGCCATGTTACTATAGGGTGGCACAGAACACACTGGTAAAACCAGAGTGATGACTGGATGTGTCATGCTGTACCTAATTTAAAAAAAAATGCTGCTAAGCAAGGACAGCATTTTAGTGCAGCAGCTTTCATGGTCGTGTTTTTAACTGTGTATTAGACTAGAAAATAAAAGTGGCACAACCTACCTGAGTTAACTCATATTCAATGTTTTATATATATATATATATATATATATATATATATATATATATAAATATATATATATATATATAAATAGGTTTCTTGAAACAATGTGTCAGACGTAAAACCAACCTTTTAAACATAAAGAAAATACACTCCCTGTCTTCATACTAAATTGGAAGACAAATTCTTAACAAAGGTACCCTTATTGCCCCATGCCACTGTTTCCAGCATGTTATCTAACAGGGCTTTAAAAAAGCATGTGAACGAATTACCATGACACCAGTTCATGAAAAAATAAAAGACGTCAGATTCAACAACGTTATGAAGAGAATGTTAAACTGCCAGTCTACAGTGAAAACACCTGTGGACATTGCACCACCTTCTTGATTCCTGTAACTGACACACCCCAATATTGCATATTTATAGTCCAAGCAAAGTAAATACAGAGATTTGTTTCAAAACACATTTTACATGTCGGAAAATGATTGCTGCCAACATGCAACATATTCTTATCAACAGGTTCGTAGGAAATCCTATAAAAAGTTCTGCAAAAAATGTAAATAATATCTTAAAAAACGGCAACCAGAAGTGGACTGCGACGGACCAGAAGTAAACCCCGATGGTTGCTTTTGGTGACGCGTAGGTTTAGGCAACAAAACCACTGTTATGTGGCCGATTTTAGCCTACCAAAGGTCACGCATCACTAACAACTTGGTTAGGGCTGTGCTTCAAGTCCAGGTTCACTTCACTTCCTGAGCTACAGAGTGTCTGTGCAAGGCACCAAATCCCTAAATTCCCTATAGGTGCCATCCTATGTGCCCCATGGCTCTAACATCTCAGTGCATTAATGCATGTTCCAGTTCATCCTGGGTTGTATCTGCTAATAATTATTGGTTAAAGTGATGCAAAATAAAAAATACAGCTAAATAAACAAACTTCTTTTGTGGTTAAGGGGAAAAATAAGTTGTCAAAAGTCACATCAAGACATTAAGGAGGACCATAGACTTGGTGTAATAGAGGTTTAACTTAAGTTTACCTATTTATTTCTTCTCTTCTCCTAAGACACACCCAACACGCCATATTGGCCTGTCTGGATCTTTGTTTGAATGAATGTTAATCAAAATGTTCTGCTATTATCCTGCATTTACATATGGATACCTTTGCCGCATAGGTTTCAAATGAAGGCCTATGTCTGTGGTTTATGACGAAATGTTTAGGAAAAAAAGCAGATACCAGCAATGGATGGATAAAGTTGATATGGTTTCTCGACTGAAACTCTGCCACTGTGGGCCACACCAAAATGACTCATTACTTAGTAAAAGAATGCAATATTACTACTTTTTGAATTCCAAAAATAGACAAGAAAAATATACATAACCATGTGCACACTGAAGGAATATCACTTGCACTAAGTAGGAGGGGCCCAAATATATTCTCCCCGTTCATCTTTCCTGTGCAGGAATACTTTGGTCATACTCAGCAACTGATCAAAGCTAATTGCTACCTTTTTGTTTTTAAATACTTTAACACATCATACACGTGTTAAAGTATTTAAAAACTACTCTGCTATGATTAATATTTAGTTTATTATGGATTTTCCACATCAAAAGTAAGCACATCTACTCTTTCTCCCTCATTGAGAAATTTTGCATCTGGCCTCGCCCTGCTGTCCGCTGCTCATGCTCGTACTCCTGTGAATACTTGGCTTGAGACTCTTTGGTTACTAGTTCTAGCTTCTACCAGAGATTGACCAGCAGGCCCAAGTTTTGAAGAGAAACACCCAAACGGCTCATCAAGATGATGATGATTAAACACCTCAGAGAGCATCAGCCAAAGGCCCACATGTTTTCGCTAGCTTCAGAAAGAAGGTGGCGGGTACAGCAAGTGCAACCCATGGAGTCTGGAAGGTAGATGCCCATTGAGCAACCGTATGATCTGCGATCTGCAGCTTAGTTATAGTTCACATATTAGACAGCGATTGGTTTATGTATGAGTGAGGTACCAGATAAAGCTTGCCCAGAATACATTTTAAATTGCAGAGAATTGCCACAGGCTGTATCTGGTAATGTAATGTCAAAAGCCCTTCTGAAATCCAGAAAAGGAATGGATGAAAACAAATCAAAAGACATCACCTCAAACACTTATTGCTCATTAATGCAGGAATGTCAACACTCACAAGCTATAGTGTATTGCTCATTAGGAAACATTGTGTGCCAAGTTCTTTATGTTTGTGTGTATCTGTAATCCTGGAGGGTACGGGGTGTGGTGGTTGGCACTGTCACCTCACAGCAAGAGGGTTCACTCCAAAGACATGCACGTGTTAGGTTAATTGATTACTCTAAATGGCCTGTAGGTGTGACTTTGAGTGTGAATGGATGTCTGTCTCTGTCTGTCTCTATGTACTCTGCGATAGACTGGTGTCCTGTCCAGGGTGCACCCCACCTCATGCCCAATGTCAGCTGGGATTGGCTCATGTCCCCTACAACCATGTTAGGGACAAGCGGTTGAAGATTTTAAATTCTTCAATTCCTGGCCATTCCCCCTTTTTTCTTTTAGCACTGAGAGTCCCATGTCGACTTGAATCCCACAATGCCCTGCAAAGTGATTCTCTTTTGTCCCATAAAAAATGAATGGGGGCTTACTTAAATATGATATATAATATGGGGGGGTTTGAGGTGGGGTTCACAGTTCACCTCAGTAGGTTAGTCAGGTACAAAATAACGCTGCTCCATGACCCACTTTAGTGCAACGCTCTACAAAACCAAATACCTGCAGAAGTATTATAATTGTTGACATCACAAGTGTCACCTGATTCTTTTAAAGGGTGTAACCAAAGCCAGTTTCAAGGAGCTGGGGAACTTACCTTGAGAACGATGAACAACTTGCATGATGGATGAGTCTAAATCCTCTTATATTGTATACTAAAAAGCATGAAAGTGTCCATGCCATATCCCTGGTGACAGAAGTTTTAAATACAGTAATTTCTATTACCTTTGACTCAGATACAGGGATTTGGCCTGTAGGTGACATACATCACTGCATAAGGCCTAAACCAACTAGAAGGCTTTGTGCTCTACTGTCTTATTTGGGTTCTTTAATACATTATTATATAATGTAACTTCTAATTTTTACATTTTATATATTCATGTCCAAGCTTGATTTCAACGCCCCCTTTAGAGCTGATCATGTGGATCATGTTCTCTCTTCACACACCCCTCACATATTGTTTCATCTTTCCATGGTACTCTTCCCTTCTATCACCCTCTTTACTTTTCCTGGTAAAGCACATCTATTATTAACTTTAAATAAAGTTTGTCTGGAGTCTTAGTATATTAGAAGTAGAAGTCTTCGATGAGTTTGATAGTATAACATTGGTACATGGATGGGATCAATCAGTGCATTCCTTGAAACTTGTACCACAGCATTTTAAAACCCTAGCGTTATTTTATGGGCTTCAAAAGTGATCTATAGTAAGACGCCTTTATTATATACACTAATTCTCATTGTCACCTGGGGGAGGACGGGTAGGATTACAAGTGTGTTATTTTGTGTTACATAGCTCAGCGATAAATCAAATCAACAGATAGGCAGGGGCAGGTGTCTGGGAAACAGAGGCAAAAACAACAAGGTGGCATAGCGACTTAGATGAAGTCGAAATGAACACGTAAAAATATGATTAGAATCAGTGCACAATCAGTGCAGCATGACTGGCACCTTCATTCATTTGATTTCCCCATGTGGGTCCTGATGATGCAGGATGACGATCACCAAAACTGTCCGAACAAAAAGTCACCTGTCACCTGTATATATTCACTACTCTTGGTTTGTTTGTAAAAAGTAAGTGTAGAACCAAAATGCAACAATAAACAAACCAAACTACAGGTGTGAAAGCATGCTTATACAGTATGTTCCATTTACCACTTCAGAGTGATTAAACGTGTTTTTATGTTGCACGCAGAAATGCAGAAGCACATAAGGTATGTTGACTGGAATGTCTTTCTAAGAGAGAGGGTGTGCCAATTTGCGGGTATGCAAATGAGTGAAACGAAACTTACCTGCACCTTGAACAAAGCTGTCACTTTGTAATCTTTTAATGATCTAATCAGGTATTAGCAAAAAGTTGTTTTTCTTGGTGAATTAATCCTGATTGTAAATCCCTGGTCTCCTCAATGTTCTAGTGCAATTTGAACAAATATGCAGCAACTATTCTGGGAAACAACATTTGTACTGTTGTCAAGTTAATTGGCTCTCAAGCAAGGTGTACCAGGAAGTCTTATTTGGCAAGATTTCAAAACAGAGAGGTGTTTTATTTTTGCTGCAGGTTATTCATCAGCTCATGTGGTTTCTAAATTATTAGCAGTACTTTTTATGAAGTAAACTATCACACACTACTTTGTAGGTGCAACCAGAATCCCAAAGATGATTGTTTATTTCTGGATCAATGTAAACTTTCAGTTTGATTAAGAGAAGGCATCAGTCTGATCAAACAAAGGAAAAAAACTAGGCCCAAAAGCATGGTAGCCTTTGTTCCGCAGCACATGGTCACGGACAAAGGCCTGCCATGCAACTCTCCCCCAACAGGTCACACCCAGGTGTGAACTCTCCAAGGGACCCCCAAAACTGTCAGTCCCTTGGCTGACCTGACCTCTGGTGATGACATCACCATCGAGTCTATAAAAAAATGTAAGACACCTCCTGCACACTCTCTTTCTTGGACTTCTCTTTATTCGAATCTCCTGACTCGAATCGTCTCTCTCCTGCTGGTTCCAGGGACCAGCTGCCCGCTGTCCCTAGGCCCTGAACATGGCCTGTATGGAGTAGGATCATCAGCCAGGTTAACCAACCGGTTACCAACCCAACTGAGCAGAACAAAGAGCGATCTGATTCCTCTTTTGTCTAAGAGCCAACAAGAACCAGCTTCCTTCACAAGGCCTAACCACTGGCATCGAAGCAACGCAACTTATCTTTCCCATCTCATGGACTGGTAACTAATCACCAACTGGGCATTATTACATGTTATAAGACTTTTTGAACGACTAAGCATGGAACTGTAACTTTGTTCTAACTTCTAAGATCTTCAGCCTGCTGGCTTTTGTGTGACTTAAATGTTTACACCATCTCTGCAGGGGTCCAAGCCCCACACCTCTCCTCTTTGTGTCATTCTCCCACACACACACACACACACACACACACACACACACACACACACACACACACACACACACACACACACACACACACACACACACACACACACACACACACACACACACACACACACACACACACACACACACACACACACACACCTACATTCAGTAATTTTTCTTTACTCATTTTCTTTTTCAAATATTTCATTTGATAGTCACTCTGATCCAATCAACCTAGAGTACCTACAACTTTGTGTTTGAGAACTATCACTGATTTATTCATTTTTTAAATGTTGGTGTAGGTTGTTTGACAATGTTTACCTAAGCTGATATCCACGACTCATCAAGAAAATACCGTCATGTTCAGAGCCGCAAAAGCTGGGCTGCAAAAGTCATAGCCTCATATTATTATTATTATACTCATACTGTGCAATGGAAAGAAAGCAGAACAAAAAAGTACTTTGATTTACGATTTAGTGGATATATTTTAATTGGACCAATTAAAGCAATTGCAATTAATTAGAGAAATTCAAAATCTACCAAATGCAAAACAGATTACAGAATATCAGATTTGATTAAATATCATTAAAATATTTTTTTAATTTGTTTTAAGTGAAACAGTTATACCATGTTTCAAAAAAAAACAAAACACTGTTCATGAAATATAAAGAAAAATAGTGAAAGAAGAGCAATGTGTCCCTGAGCTTTGTTATTACACGATGACACATTTCTGGATCTGCTGCACTTTTAATTAATTGCTGATGACTCACTGTAAAAACAAACAACATGGTTATTTTAATATGAGATGGTAAAAGGATTATGTCAGTCAATGGCAGACAACCATGACATAACAAAAAATATCTTGCTCACTTTAACTTGCATACTTTCATATAACTCAGAGAGACTGGCAGGACCTGTTGTAATGTTAACACCCAACTTAGCTGAGTAAACTGAAAGATATCTAATGTTGTTGTAAGGTTGCAGGATTCTATTTTTTCTACTGTCCCACTGACAGGTCAAAGAATATTTTCAGTTACAGTCCACCTATAATGACATTTTGTCCCTGGCTCCCATGCATTAAGATGTTTCCTGCTGCTGATTTAGTATTGCATTGTATAATAGTATGATACTGTATGTGGGGAGATTCAGCTACAGTACTAACATATCTTATATAATTTTGAGAAAATAATGTTTGGTCTCTCAGCGATAAGTGATCTGTCAAAATGTGTGTTCATTATAGACCTGTTCACTGCGAGCTGTTGATAATCAAACTGGTCTTCTCTTTCCATGCGCAGAAACACTGCACTATTTATCTATTAATCCATTATCGGATTGCTCCCCTCTTATCTGTCAATGTATCTGGTATGGGAACAGTCTGATCGCAGCCTCCGGTCCCTGGACTTCATCTCGTTTGCCATCCCGTCAGTTCGTACTGAACTTGGCAAGAAGGCATTTTCATACGCTGCACCTGCAACCTGGAACAAGCTCCAGCAGAGGCTGTTGAGACAGTCTGTGGGGGTCTGCACTTGTACATAACTTAACTTGTACTTAACTTGTTCTTTGCCCTTTGCAGTTTGAACTGTATTATTTTACTTTTTGTGCTCTGTGTTGTGTCTCCTGTATGTTCAGTTAATCTGTAACTTTGGGTTTTGCTGCTGCCTACCTGAACAGGTCTCTCTTGCAAATGAGACCCTGGGTCTCAATGAGATTTTACCTGTATAAATAAAGGTTAGTAAAAAAATAGAATAGCAACTGTTAAACATGACATTTATTTGCCACTATTAATAGTGTTTGCGGTAAAACTATGTATGGGAATCAAAAGCCTGAACAGTTTGAGTGACTTCATGCCCTAGGAATGCTGACATATTAGGGATCTGCCTACGTGACAATGAATCATCAATAACAGCCTAAGCTAATCCCATAAGGCATTGTGATCATTACAGAAATATCCTGTTTTTCATTTTCTCACCATTATATTGAAATATAACATGAAATGAAATATCATAACAATATACTGTATCTCATAGTTTCCTTATGAAAGTGTTGTGAAAAATATGGAAACATATTTTACACACACACACACACACACACACACACACACACACACACACACACACACACACACACACACACACACACACACACACACACATACATATATATATATATGCACACAGACATATATATAGAATGTGTTCATAGAAACATGTCAAATACTTTTTATTCATTTCTCTTCTTGAAAGTACAAGTTGTTTGGTTAGAAATAGGAAATATGGAAATCAATATTATTGAATATGCCATTTTAGTGAATGCTGTGCTCCTTCCTGACTAGGTTTTTATATTGATTGATACATTTGATTCTTTCACATTCCCACAAGGAATTTTACGCTACACTGATGTAAATGGATGCTTGACAGGTGGCTAAACTAATTCACTACCTGTTGTCTGTATGAAAAATGAGTGGCATTCAAACGCTGCATGTGGGATTATAAAAACGTGGTTTAATAATCACTGGGAGAAGGTTCAAAGCATAACGCAGCTCTATTCCCAATATATTCCCTATTGGGACATTTCCCTCTCTCCATAAGTACCAGCAGATAGCAGTAAAGCTCCAGGCAGACAAGAACACTACAATCAAGCATATCCTAGGATTGATATGTGCTGGGTTATGTTTGTCGTTTATATATTACAGTGGAGTCTCTCTCATGTGTAACTACTTCACATAGACAGTGTAAAGTAGTCATTACAAACAAATGCTATGAAAAAAAAAACATGGCCAAAATAGTTCATGTACCTGCACATTGTGGGGGTGGATCACTCCATCGATATCCCTCACAAACTATTGCAGCTGCACCCTTTAACTTGAAACCATGGTAACAGGAGTACAGAGCGACCAGTTTGCCATATGTAGAGGACAAAATAAAATCCCCATTCTTTATCTTTCTTGGAGTGCCACACTGTTCTAAGTCTGGAATTGAGAGATAAAAGTTTTTCATGTTAAGGTGTAAATGGATAATAAAATTCAAAGGAATGTGTATGAATATTAGAGCTAGGAGTAGCTCAACAGTCTCTCCAACCCACCTCGGCTCTTCTCCTCTCTCCAGGCTTCCAAATTAATCAATGGCATATGATCACAAGGAATGTAATCATAAGGATATTTCTCTACCCTGAAAGAATCAGGAGGGACTTCCACTATGTCGCTATTGTCACAGATGATCCGAGACAGAGAGCCTTTTAAAAGCTCAGCCCTCTGTTGCTGGCTGAACAAACCTTCAGCTTCCCACCAAAACCTGAAAAAATATTTTTATCCATTTAGATTTAAACATTTCAATCAATAAATAAAGTATTCAAAGGTAGATCAAGACATTTCAAATGTGCCATTGTAGTCCAAGGTGAGGTAGCCTACATAATATTGATACATACATGTTTTTTTTTTTTTAAATCTAGCAAATATTAATATACCTATCACCATCACGGAGGGCTTTCATCTGCTTTCCAATCAGGCAGGCAAATAGGGGACCAGTTCTTGAGCCCGGCAACACGTGTTCAACGAGCCCTCCGAGCCATACATCGATATTGTCAGGATGTTTGTATATTTGTGCAATCTTCTCAGAAGCCCTGTGGTCTCCTACAACCTCTTTGAAATCATCCAGCGTCCTAACGCGTTCCAGTCCACAGAAGGATCTCCAATCATTGTATCCTGAAAAGTAATTTTAAGCACAATATATAATTTAACAATGAGCAAACTCATTCTGTACGATAAGCAAGAGCCAAAATCGGATTAGTTTAGCTTAGTTGGAAACAGGTGCTTAAATGCTCACTATATGTTGTTTGTTTAACCCGTACAAAAAACAAATTAAAAACACGATAAGTTGTGGTTTCACAGAGGGTTACGTGCGGGACGAATTCTTGGCTAGCACAGAGACTCACAATGGACAGCTTTATCCAAATTGATGCAGCAAACCAGAAGTGATGTCTATTTTAGTCCATGCATTATTCTTCCTTATCAGAATGGTCTACATTACCCATAATGCAACTAAAAAAAAAGTCATATAAAGTTCTAAATTAGTTTGTAACCCAGTTTAGTTTGGCGTCTTGTGACAAAACTGTATAGGGGCGGTAAAGCATTGTTAAGCAAGTGACGAACGGGTGGTTTGTTACCTATGTGTGTTTAATACCAACAAAGGAAAGGCAGCTTGTTTTTCAAGCTCTAAGGCTTAAACAGGGCGTCAATTGTTGATTGTCACTCTGATTTGACAGGTTTAAATGACGCGCACATACCTGGGAGAGCGTGATCACGTCCTCTCTGCAGATTCAGTGATGCCAGATCCATGTGCTGTGACACATTTAGGACAACCAACCTCTCTGTTACCACCTCTGTCATAAGCTTGTTTGCATTAACAACGGATGCTGCAGTTCCTATTGCACCTCTCACGGTCGGTTCAATTCCACCTACAAACAAAAACAGCTTTGCTTATTTTTTGATAGTCATTTTTTTCTGTGGGATGCAGGAATACCCTGAGTGCACATAACAAGTTAACATGTTTTTTTGTTTCTTGAACAATATTGACTTCCAACAAGACCATGTGACAAGCAGCATGCACACTTTTACTTACCTGTAACGCCAAACAGACAATAAAAACAATATGGTTGTTGAGTACAGTTTTTTTATGAATGGCTTTCTTTATCCTGTTCAGAAAACCTGTTTTCAAAACAGGATTGTATATTACTTTTGAATTGCAAACTTGGCTTTTCTTCTTCCCCTGGGCTCACTGTTATCCAAACCGTTTCATCTGAGCAAACACGATGAATAGACCGTTTATCATAACAACACATAGTTTCATAAAAGGAACAAACGTGTGCTCGGTGTTAAGACTACTGAACACATCCTTCTGTATATCTGCAGCAAGGAAAAAAATTACTGCCACTGGAGGTCAGCAAAAAATTACTATGTAAATCAGAGTAATCCAATTGCATGTTAGGAATAATCACAACACTTCGTTCACAGAGATAGAATGAAAGATGGTGTATTCGTAAGATATTCTATCCATCAAAGACAGATTAAAATAGCACAGGTACACTGCATACACATACCAACTCTTGATGCAGTTTAAAAGTAAAGAAAAGAAGGATGAAGGACATATACAAATGATATCCAACAAAGAGCTTTAAATGCAGTTTGGTAATCTACAAGGAGCTGGCCAGCTCATTTCTGGGTTTACTTTGTGTTGTATTCTAATACAAGCATTTAAAAGGATTCATGTCAAATTTAAAGTTCCCCCCCATATGTTTTAATACATATGCCATGCTTTGAATGATACTTTGAAAAATTGAACAAAAAGTTAAATAAATAGAATTAAATAAATCATGAATAAGTTATGTACATGTATGTAATGGAGAATGTCCCTGCAATGTGTTATTATTCCATCCTGTGCAATAAATCTCCTGGGACTAGGAGCCGACTGCACAGGGTATAGCATAGGTATAAAACACATTATCGCAGGTTATCATACTCTAAATAAAAGTATGTTTATTCAGTGGTCTAACACACGAGTCACTTGAATTGTATGGAAGTAATTGTTACACTAATACATACATTCATGCTGAATGTGACCTAAATATAATACTGTTTCGTGTACTTGCAAGATACATTATTAGTTCCAATAGGCAGCTTCATAAGAGTGTACTGACCTTCTTTGACAATCCTCCATGGACTAAAGAAAGTCTGGTCTATTCTCAAGTGGGGGAATTGCTCATGCTCCTGGAAGTTCTCGTTCAGTCTCGTGACGAGCGGAGAGATGGTAGCGTGTCCAAACCTGAATGCAGCGGTGGCGAACACATTGGAGGCTGAGGGATCTGTACTTGGATTATATCCCCCATAGGGTCCGATGTAATATTCAAAAGCCTCCTGGCCAATGATTTTTGGAACATAATCTCTCATGGTTATGATCTGGGAGTCATAAAAGAGATGGAAGCAAAAGAAATCTCTTAGATAATCTTGAAATAAAATCTCAAATATAAGTATTATGTGTGTCACAATCATGTTATAAAGCCACAAGCTATAAAATAAAAATGTAAATATGGCAATCTGCTGATAGTATTGACAGAACGACTATGTTCCTTGGTGTCTGCAGAGTATAATTACTCAATGCGCAATACACAAGATTTCATGGAAGCAAGCCAATGCAGTCAACGAGGCTATATGCACTTTGCACACTTATTTCTTAGGCTAATGATGTTAACAACAAGTCCATTACACAACCTCGGTGACAATGTCAAATTTAACACAACAGTATTTTTTCTGTAGCCTATTCATGTGTAAATAACATGTTTTGCAATTTAAATAATGAATTATGCTAGTTTAAGACTTTAAGAGACATATTTAGTGAAAAATTTTCAAAAATTCTTCCAGTGACGCCCCCAAAATATTGCTGCCAAGGATTTCAAGGCCCTCTCAAGTGTAAATCAATGGGTCTCAGACCCCCAAAACCAAAAAGCCCAATCTCATAGAACGATTAACATGTTTACAGCCTGATTTAAAAAAAAGAAAAACGTAAATAAAACCCCAACGGTTTTGGTGTCGGTAGCTAATTTTTCTGTTTGTGACTAGTGGATAAAGCTCATTCCAAAAGTATATCTGCTGATGGCTTTCACCCCCTCGCATGCACCGTAACCCTCATTGAGCTGGGGAGAGGGGCCAACTTCGACTCAATCCTACTCGTTCGGCCTTTAACAGAACACATCCCGCTTGAAAATTATTACAATATCATGTGACTGTGTATGCATACAGATTGAAGGTATTCCCATAGGATTTCCAGTGAGATGAGCATTTCTGTAATATCCTAAGCTTGGACAAATGATTGCACATTTGTTCCCTTACAGTTCACCGCAGAGAATTTCATGCATCCTCATCACTATTTATAAGGTCCCCTGTTCACCACTTGAATCTTAACACATAGCACACAAATGCATAGGCACGTATGCACTCATACAGATGCAAAAACATCCACATGTAGTGTTGAAGTTTTCAATGCAAGATGGAGCCAGATGAAATAAACATTTTTGTTTATTACACCAATGTAACAACATCTGCCTCTAAGACAGTCTGTTTAGGATGGTGTTGTTAAAGTAAGAATGAAAGCATAGACTGGATAAAAGAGCTTAATTAGCTCAACTTGACTTTTTAAAGAAAAATGAAAACAGTCCAAAACGGTAACCTGCAAATGTGAATTATATAGATTTCTAATATGAGTTTATTAAGCAGCATTCTGCACAAACTGAAGCTGAACTACGACATGACAACAGCAAATTGATCCTCACAGACATTAAAGTTCTTTGAATCTCTAATCTTTACTTGAATATATTAACTCTATACTGCATCTTATGGAAATACAGTATAATATAATATAAATATATATAATATAATATAAAATATTTTTTTCCTACGACATTGACAACTAAGGTTACTAGTTACCTTTCAGATCAATTAGCATAGTTATTATATGCACACAGATTAAATGGAGAGACACTACACTGTTTTGTTTCCTTAGCATCACTTCTTTCACATTAATGATGAAAAACAACCAAGTGGTTCCTCCATTTTGTCTACTTCCCCACCACGTAGTTAAAAAAGTTCAATTCTGCAACAGTAACTATTTAATAATGTGATCTATAGTAATATATCCGTTTCAGGAGCCATTTTATTGCATGCTACTACTTACTACTTACTTTTGATACTTCAAGCATGTTTTGCAAGCTGTGCTTTCACATAACTAGGGTTTTGAATCAAAGCCTTTTACTGGAGCATTTCAGATTGTTTTATTGACTTTAATAAAGGACATAAATACTTCCGATACCAAAGTGCACCTATGTAGTAATTATTTGCATGACGCATCCATATACTACGCTTAAAGTATTTGTGCACACATAGTAATTGACTGCAAATTCCATGTAGTCAGCACTTCTATAAATCACTTAACAACGCATAGCTGCAGTCTTTGAGAGTTATTTCAATGTCCCCGTTCATAAAACAATGTCCCCATGAATGTATTTTCCTGCAACTGGCGCACAACCTGTGAAAACATTTTTTACGTCTTGTTTGTCTCTTAGTTAATGGACTGAAACACTACAAACTGAACAGGCCTGGCCCTTTAAAGTCTTAGAATACTGATCTTATGCAAATATGATGACATTGTCCCCTCTTACGTACTGGATAAGCTACAACCTTGAATACTGTACGCCATAACTGAGATTCAAGTCTGAATGAAACCCGATGCTGTTTGGTGATCATTTTAATTCCTTGTTTTTATGCAAACAATAGGCTTTCACTCTGTATTGAAATGGATTCTGACCTTTCCATTTGTTTTCTGTAAGCCGCGTATAGTACCACATGCCCCCACTGTTTTGAAAAGGCTGCCCACAGACTACACACAGTTGAAAAGGGAGAATGGTTTTACCTGCCAGCCTCCCTCTGGCCTCACTCTCACTGGGCTGACTGTTTAGGTTCCTTTTTGCACATTGGAAATAGATAATGGTTCAAATCATGGAAGAAAGCATATTGCTGACACTGAATTGTACCCATAATATAAGGGATATGCATAAAGTACAAAAGCATTAATGGACTAAAATGTCTCCTTACAGAAACCTATTGAAGTGTATTTAAACATAGCTACTGTTTTGTTGTTAATTGTGCCACATCTAATCCAAAAAGCATCAATTGTGCCATAAGGTCGTGAAATACTTTTAGTTTGTTTTACTGTTTGAATTTGAGACGTTCAACCAAGCAAAATATCTTTATTATTATGGGGATTAACGAGATTAAATTACAGATGATATTTTTTTCTAAAAAGTGTCTTACATCACAAGCAAGAAAAGGGAAGATCAACCATCAGATTCTTGCAAAAACAGAAGTTTAATATCTGATGTAGAGACATGTAAATGGTTAAAATTGTGTCCGACATACACGGTAACACATCGTGTAAACAGGTACACATTCACGAGTATCCCCCTCATAGCACTTTTAACAGTTGTGTTTCATTTCCTGACTAATTAAACACTATACCCTTGGCTTGAGTGTTGTTGTTTTTAAGGAATTGCTGCCATAGCACATAGTTTAATGCACCAAAGCACTGATTTTATAGTGACTTGTCAAGAATAATGCTGTATGAAAAAGTCACCCTACACTGCATTCTCCTGTCTGAGCTTGTTTGATGGGAACAGCTGCCTGAGGATTTCAATTGGGGGGGCTTGGTGAGAGCTGTTGGGATTCAACCATATGGACCGAGAAGCCACAACAATGAGCTGAGAGCTGCTGAGAGCTGTAAGAGGCTGCAGAGTTGGATGGTTTTTTTAAGTGGGATTGGATGACTACCAAACTTTTCCCATTACAGGCAGATATTTCAACATAAATATTAAAATATTACATAGAAACACGACAACAGTAACAATACTTAAGTCAATAATTAATGTTTCACTATGTAATATTTTATGTTTATGAATTAGTAACAGTAATAGGGGGCTTGTTATTGCTGCATAACATAAAATGGCTTTCTGATTGGCACCCACTATAAATGGTATTTAGACATAAGTTTTGATGTTAGATGGTGATTTAGCATAGTGGGAGATCATTAGGTACCATGCGATGCCAAAAATGATAGAACTGCAGAAGAGATGGTGTTCTACTAACATGTGAAGTCATCTGTTTTAGATTAGTTTTTGGCACATGGTTGTATGTACACATATTAATGTTGAAACTATATGAGTTCATATTAACCTTCATATCATCACTTCAGTTTAAAAAAAGCATGTACTTCTAGTAAAAGAAAAATTAGTGCAAGAGTGGTAATGTGATTATCTTTGAGGTGATCTTGTTGTTCTGGTCAGCATATCAACTCATCCTCACTAATTGAGGTAACTCATCTGAAGCTGTTTATTAGATAATAAGGCAAAAGGCAAGATTGTATTATGCTCATCTTATCATCACATGACGGGGTTTACTATTTCACCATTAGTTGTCTAACCGTAGTTCTCCAGTACACCTTTTTTTTTTTGTCCTTTCCCGTGTAATAGTAATATCGCATGTCAGAATAAGGATATTTGCATAGAAATGACTTGCACAGCCACAAGGGGCACTGTTCTATGACGGGGCCAGACCTCAATCCCAGAACCCATCGAGCATCTGTCTGACGACATTTTAGCTTCTTGGGGCAACGGCTAATATTTTGGGCTTTCCGGTGTCAACAGCCGATATCTGGAACAAGACTTCCCCTTCAAAGCAGCGGCCATTTTTTATGGTCTGATTAGCAACTCGAGACGCAAAAATGGAGTTGGAGTCGGCATCTATATAAACAGATATCTGCATATGAATGCACTTAAAAAATAGCTAAATTGTCATCATCACACAAGTGTTGACGGGTTCTGTGATTGCATGATAACCAATGAGTTCCACCTATTTTGTTCACAACACGGACTGTTTACCTGCATGCAACTAAAGCCTCCTCAAACATGATAAGTCAATACTTCTGAGACTACAAACGGAAAACACGTCTTCCGCTTCCCAAATCTTGTCACAATGCCTAAAGGTTCCGAGGCAGAATATACTCACCCTGACCTATAGAAGAAGGGGAAGACTACGAGTCTACTCCACTACTACTAGCACTACTACTAAAAATCTACCATGCTTTTAGGGTGATTGTCCCCCCTCTTTCCTCCCCCTTCAGCCCAGGCCCAGCGTGCACTCACACTATTCAAAACAACATGGGCTTCAGCTCCATTGCTTCTTGCTTATAGTCATCATCCTTCTAAATGTTTGTTTTGTCCAGCGGTTTTGAATATTTTCATCTGACCAAATCTGCAGTAAACACTCCACATCTGCATCACACCACCGCAAACCCTTTGGAGGCATTTTTTTAAATGTCCGTCACGTGGGTACAGTCGTATAGAAATAGTCTTAGGACCTTTTTCAATGCTCGTGCTTGTGCTCGTGTTCGTACACGTGCAATCGTGCATTTGTAAAGCCCACCTCTCTCAACCGGGCCATGGTCCAGAAGTTTACCATGCTTAAACATCAGGCTTCATCTCAACTTTTTTATCTTTTTTTCCAGGAAAAAAAATCGATAGTGTTACAGTCGGCTGCAGTCTGCTGGTTTGCAGGCTGGTCAGACCAGATAGTGCCTCACATGTCACCCCACTTCCAATGCAGGGATTTTCCAAGCTGGTTAATGCTACAGTATGTAAATCCTCTACCCGCTGTTTAAACTTCATCACTTGACAAATTATTTAAAGAACCCATCCACCTTAGACCATCTCTCTTAATACTGTAAATCTCTTTCCTCTGACATTGTCCCTGAGTCACCTGAAAAGAGCAGCTTTTAATCCACTGCTGTGGTCAAATGTCAGCCCCCAAAGTCTGACAGATTACAGACTTATTGTCTCTCTGCTCAGAAATGCTTTAGAAACTTAACAACCTAGCAACTGGGTCCACTTGTGCCCTTTACCAGAAGTAGTGAATCATTACAATTAAAATGATTCTGTATTTTGTTCATTATTGTAGTCATGTAAAATGCACTGTATGTACCCAACATCTCCTTCATTTGTAATAATGCCCCCAGCCTACCGCTAATATAAATTGCTGCTATCAACACAGTCTAGTCAGTCATTGCTGCACAACCTGCCCGTCATGCATCTTTACTAAGAGGCTGACAACTACAAAAAAAAGAAGGTAACAGCAGCAACAAAACCTCACAGATTAAGACATAAACACACAAGATGACAGAGAAATCATTTGCACTAAATGGTATAAAAAATAAGTGTTTTATTTACACATAGATTGTTTATATAAAGTATTATAATTTGTCAGTGTTCAACAGAGTTTTTTCGCTTGGCTCCCCTCCCGTTATGAAAAGCCTCATGTCATCCTAACAGAAATGTGTCTGGGCTTTGCACTGATCAAAGCACTCTGGTTCTAATGGATTATTATTATGGTTTGCTAAGAAGATGAGACCATTCAAAGATTAGAAACCACTGGGGAAGTTGGGGGAAAAATGCAAAGGTTGATATCTTACATGATATTCACACAGGGATAAAACCTGGCCCATGTTGTGGAAAGCAATACGTCGGCTGAGCAACACAGGATGTGCTCGGACACAATACTAAGTAGGTCACCCACGTTTTACAGACACTTTAGCTGTGAGGGTAATACAAAATTAAAGACTTCAAGCATAATAAGCATAGATAGCTGATTAAAAATAGAACAATATCTGTTCCATCAGACTAGCCGCAACTGAACACCTCCACACAACATATGATCACCTTTAAATCTGACGCTATGTTCGCTAATCATCATCTGTCAGCTTTTTGGTGCTGGCCAGGTAGTGTACAGTGTCCAGGTTTTTGTTTTTTTGTGTGAAAAAAGATGCCTGAGGCTGAAAGCGACGCTATAACAGAGTTAAGTTGTGGGTAGTTAAACCAACACAAATAGAAAGACGCCAAACCCCTCCATAGAGCTGAGGGGAACGACAGAGATGGATGATATTTCTCTGTTGGTTTGACACTACAAGTGGCCCCTTTGACGAACAAGTGGTCATGCAATCCACTGTTGATGTAAGATATTGATTACGGCTGCTTTAATAGCCCATAGAGGAATAGTTGGAAGCCAACTTTGCCTGCAAGTTTGGAAACTACAGTATGACCCCTCAGGTGATTTTTAAAAGATCCCTCTGAGAGTTTGCACTGACAGTAAAGCAGTGGGTTCCACAGCTGGTTGATTCTTACAGTCATCCCACTTATAACTGCAGCTGTCATGGTTTTTCCCATGTACAGTACAAGCTGTTTTTCATTATTAATTGTATCATGTTGCTCAACTTACACGTGTTTCCATTTTTATAAACGTGTTACTCCTGGCAGCCATTACTCATTCACTATAGCCCGCATATGCGTAAACGGAGTCTGTTTTTCCTGTGCACTTCAAGTACATCTCATCCATGTTGGCTCGAAAGCGGAAGTTCAAATCTTCAAATCATTGAAACAGGATGAACTCCATCTCAAGGCTGAACAAGGATTGCCCACTGCATTTTATCTGCTGATAAAACAAACAAACAATGAAACACATTGTGTTTTCCGGAGCTGGAGATGGAGTCGCTATGGAGGGAAACTTCTTGCTTCCTTCTTTTTACTGTTGAGAGTTACACATGCTCAGTACAGTACATATCAGAATTATTTTTACTTAAATAAAGATTAAAAAAGACCATTGAATTAAGTCTTGTTGTTACTGATAATCAAACAATTTGTGTAGGGGCAATTAAAAATGGACTTTGAGCATGTAGATTTCTGACCCACTCGCCTGGTCGGGAAAAAATCGTCTAAATAAGATGTTATGTTGATAACGTATTTTCAAACAGAAGCTTTTGGAAATGGCAGAAAGTAACTGAAACAACTGTTCTCAGTTCATAATATTTCAATTTTTTTGCATAACCGTTTGGATGTAAGCTTTTTAAATGAATATGGGTCTGTGGTACTAAACAGAAGACTCCCGCACACTGTCCTTTTTTTTTTGTCCTTTCTGACAGAGCTATTTATTAACAATGATACAGTACACAGGCCTCATGTTATTAAATACAAGGTCTGTGTCGTCGTACGTGGTTAACCTCTCCGCAGCACAGTGGCAACAGACTGTAGAATATACACGGAGTGATGACAACAAGTCACCCAAAGGGACGTTCTTCCACCAACTGATTTCTGTCAGAGGTCAGTGGTTTCAATGGTTGGAAACTGATCTAAGCTGCCACAGCCGGTTTTCTGCAATATAGAGAACTGTACATGTTGGATTTACCACCTCTTAGAATGCGACTGTGTGGTGAAGAAGGTAGAAAAACCAAGAAAGGTAACGTTGTTTAAAAGCACTCAATTCAAACCTGAATAATTTAAATATGGTAAAGATGATGTTTTACAAATACTGAAGGATGAGCAGAAGCCAGTTTTTTATAAATAATTTTTTAACTTAAAGAAATGTCTCATTTTCTTTTTAAAGGTCTTAACTTGTGTCAACATTTTTGAAAATGTCCCTAATATTAGCGGTTAAATAATCAGCATAATTGTTGCTGCCCTTAATGTGCATCACAGCACAGTGCAGTTTAGATCCAATCAGCTTTAAGAGGTTTTCATTTTTTGGTATACTGAAACAATTGTAGTTACTTTAGTTAGGTTAGGTCACATACCTGATGCAGAGCTCCAATAATCTTGCGAGTTTCTTGGTAAATAGTCTCTGGGCTCCAGTGACCATTAATGTGTTTCAGTGCCTCTGCAATCCGATTGTGTTCCCTAAGCCACAGTATATGCAAACACGTCAGAGGCAGACCTTCATTAACCCGACTGTCTCCGGCACTGAAACACTCCACTCTCTCCCCATGCAAACTCTGCTGGCAGGCTGACGGCTGAGTGGCTACGAATGGAAGGTAGGGTCTTCCTTTGGGATCACTGAATTGGTCGTTGACAGCAAGTTTCCCGTTGAGGCCAGAGAGGTCACGGAGGAGGCTCTCCATCTTTGGAGAGTGGCCATACACAACTGAAGCATCCATGAATGATGTGAGGGCGTTGATCTGTTGCCGCTGCAGAGCTTGTCGAATATCAGATGCAAAATTCAGGACGCAGGCCGGTCTGGAGCGATGAAAAGGCATGCAGCCTTGTGCGCCATTGAAAGTATCATGTGTCTGTGGAGGACACAGAAGTATTAATTACAAGCTACTTCAATAGGACCTTTAACTGCTTCTGATCCATCAGCTGATTTTAATGGTTTTCTGACTCTAGAATTTTAAAAGAATAGCTTGACATTTTGGGAAAATGCACCTATTTGCCTTTTGCTGGGATAGACGAGAGGCAGGAGCAAGTTAGCTGAGCTTACCACAACTATTTCAAACAGCTAGCTTTGCTCTGTTCAGAGGTAAAACAAAACTGCACCTACCAACACCTCTAAAGCTCAGTCTCTGCGTAAAATTGACAATATGTGGTTTCACAGGGGGATATGTGCTGCATTGTTTTTTTCCCAATCAATGTTTCACCTTGTACTGTTTACGTTTCCATCATTGCCTACTTCCCAAAATGTGTACCTATTCCTTTAAACGACAGGATTGTAACAAGAGAGCAAGCAAGATACATTACAGGAAAGCAACATATCCAAAGACTGTTGTTTTGTGTGTTTTTACCTGAATGGGAAAGCATGGGTGCACATTTTGACAAGACTTGGCACAGTCCGCCCCAGTCCAAAAACCAGCACTGCTTTTGCTTTGAGGCGTAAAGGTTATGTCGTGGTCGATGTACTGGCCCCACTCCACCAGCATGTGAGAATAGACATCGTCTGCCAGTTTAGTAGAGCTTCTCACTATTTTCTGGCTGACTTCCCATGGCTGTTAACACAGTAGGATTTGTTCAGATTTGACAGGGAGAACTACTTTTTACAGCGTGTAATTGACTTTACCCCCAGCCATCTCTGCAGTGAATTGGGGTTTTATTATCTCATAATTAACGGAACTGAACATATTTTTACGGGCAAGGCCTATTGTGTCCCAGTCAGTGGGTTATGATGGATGATAGCTTTCTTGTTTGTGTGAACTAGTTCATTCTTTAATTCATTAAGTCATGTTATAAATGGCTTAAAGTCAACAAAGGGGTTGTGATTCACTCTGGCAGGCCTCTTTTATTTCATGTCCTCAAAATCTGGCAACTGATGTGACATGCAATCCGTAATATCCAAGATATTATTTACTTGAGCTGTTTTTATTGTTTGTTTTGTTTTTTATAAGAAATGTTATAGATCAAAGACTATGAATTATCCAAAACAGTAGTTAATTATGGTCTCTATATGTTGCTAATGCTAATGCAGTGGATAACCCTGCACTTCAAACACATGACAATTCACTACAGTCGCTGTTTTAAACACAAGGCAGTAATGTTGTGAATTCCAATAAAACGACACGGTTAAGTTTAGATGGGGTTAAAACAAGTACATTTGTAATCTAACTACAGTGATGCACAGAATAAGACACATCTGGGTGAATTCCTGGAGCACTTGCTCTGAGGATCTAACATCACTGCGGACGGATTTACAGCATTTGGCACCAATGCACAAGGGTGCCTTGAACCATTTTATAGCATAGCGGAAGTCCATCCATCATCTTCAACCGCTTGTCCCTAACAGGGCAGAAACCGATCCCAGCTGACAATGGGCGTGAGGCGGGGTAAAACCTGGACAGGAAGCCAGTCTATCGCAGGGCACATAGAGACAAACAGAGACAGACAACCATTCACACCTACAGGCAATTTTAGAGTCATCAATTAACCTAACACATGCACGTCTTTGGACTATGGGAGGAAGCCGGAGAACCCAGAGAGAACCGACACAGACACGGGGAACATATCTAAACTCCACTAGCAGGGGACCCCACACGGGTGGCAGTGAAAGTGAGGGGCCTTGACGGACCGTGTTGTCCAATCTAGCAAATATTTCTTCTTTAAAAGCCAGAGAACGGCTCTGAAGGTTTTTTGTTTGAGGAAACAATGATTTCACCCTTCTCCCGACTGGGTTTGGCTTTTCCGTGCGTCGCTCTAATCAGCGTCATGGTTTGGTTTCAATTTGAATGGTTGAAGTAGCAGGTCAGTAAAGAGGACGGACAAGTGGTTTATCCAATCATATGCAAGGATTTTTGATAAGGCCCAGTCTCCTGAAATCACTTTCCTATGGAGCGATCGCAAATGTATGAGTGAAGCAAGGCGGAACAGAATTCATCTAGCGAGAGTCAGGTTAGCTACGCCATGTCGGGGCCACGAAAAGGCCATGACAGAACTGCAGTATTCGATGCCCTGGGAATGACAACGGAATGACATATTTGATGAGTTCTTCCACTTCCAGACCTCACTCTGTGTAATGAGTGCATAAATTAACACTGGAATCCAATACAAATGTCATCTGCTATTTGAAAGAAATAATATTCAGCCAAATGACTGGAAACCAAATCCTTTCAAGCTATGGAAATAGTATATTTTAAAGCACAGTCCACAAGATTCAAATGCAGCTGTAACCTGTGTCATTTCACACACACACTTGGGCTGTTCCTAAATTGCTGTGGACTTTATCTGCTGTAAAACAGGTCAGAAAAATAAATGGAAAGCTACACTGACTTGGGATTTTTTAGGGTGAGCTCGCTTCATTTCTAATTTTTCCACCAGGACTTTTATGTCCATCAGACCAGCCTTCTGTAGATTACCGGGGGAAGTTGGAATCCATTATGGAGCCATCCTCGGTTCCAACCCTTGGGTTCTCCCCCTTCGTCTTCGTATTCAGCTGGAAGCCACCTGACCAAGGGAATGTTGGCTGCTCCCCAGAGAGGATTTTGCCTGACAAAGAGAATCACAGAGTGTGAAAAATACTGCAATAAAAAAAATCACGTGTTAAGAATACTACATTTTCAGCATACACTTTATCACAGACTGATGTTCAACACATACTGTAGGTAAACACACCTATATTGACATCAAACACATTTTAGCTGATTTAGAAGATTAGGCAAAATGAGACAAGCCTTGTATCGTATATAAGTCACTGTGGACTTTAAACTACAACAATGATCTTTCCCCACCCTTAACCAGATATTATAGGAGAACAGATAAGATTCTTTGCCAGATAACATTTTAGTATTTTACATTTCACGACTTGCCAGACACATTATTGTTTAAAAAAGAATCCAGGAGGCATTGTGTTCCTCCACATGTTCGCTGCTTGCAAATCAATAGTATATAAGCATAATTTCCAGGAGACAGAGTAGAAGCAGAATATACAGTAGTAGCCTATAGAAGCTATGGAAGTTCATAACTGCCTCTTTTAAAGTAAAATCAGTGTTTTTGCTCGTTTTTTATTTTCATTTTGATATTGTCATAATGTGAAATGACGCAAATTCAAAGTTGTAGTCCGTCATCTAGTTAATTGTCTGTTAAGTTGCTATCTATCAAAGAGTGACTGAAAACAATGGTGATTGACCATATGACCCACTAATAAAAGCACTTGTATTTGCTGCTTTGCCGAGAAACACCATCAAGTATACAAGTGTCTGCAATGACTTTCCCACGCTAAAATCAAATGCAGCGCAGTGACATTTTTTAGGTCATTCCCCTTCTCCCTTCAGACATCCAGTGTGGAGCATGTGAAGGCATTCAGTCGCATCGTGCAGATGAGAGAGGCCGATCTACTGACGTCATATAGTTTTCGATTTCGAAAAGAACTCTGGGAGATGAGGTCCCAGAGGCTCGCCTGCAGTTACATCTTACCACCAATCTCATGGACCACAACTTCAAATAAAAAGAAAGCTCCATAGACATATGTTTCCTGTACACCTAAGTATCCTCTTACTACAATAAATAGTTAATATGAGAAAAAGACTTTGCATTATCAATTTGACAGTAAATTTGCTACCTAACTAGGACCTATATGTATGCCCAGAGGTGCCGATTGTCAGCAGGCAAGGCAGACAACCGCTTGGAGCCCGAGGCCAGTAGGGGCCCCCGAGGGCTGACAAACTTTAAACTACAGCAGTGACAATGGCGCAAAGTTTGTAATGACAGTAGAACACCTGACCTCCATAAGGATTTTTATTTTTATTCATGATAATATGTTTGAGTTACAAGTTTTTAACGTTTGTATTCAAATTTTGAAAATAACTCAAATGTGCACTTTTGAAACAAAAATGTTTACATTTCGCAATGTTTTTTGGTTGGTGTCAGATTATTTACAACATTTCGAGGGGCCCCATGTGAATTTCTCAACAGACTCTACTGTATGCCTCTGTGTATGCCCATTATTAAGCATACACACATATAGTTCCTCTTTTAAAGTTGATAAAAATATAGGTAAACATGAACAGCGCTCCATGATCTAGAATGCTTAAACTGTATAGATTATATTTTACTTAAAGCTTGACTTAGACGAGGTCACCTGTTATTGCAGATGCCAGATATGGTGCGATACTTGCTGAGATGACTTTGCAGACAGATGGCCGGATGTGTTACAGGAGGACACTGAGACAGCTCTGCAATCAGCTCCACATCCTCCCAGGAAAGCAGCTCTTAAAATGAACACAAGAATAAAAGGAATTAATCTTGCTGACCTTTGGAGCATGTCACACCTGAAACAACACACGCTGTATTTCAAACATGCCCCTATTTCATCTTTTTTAATATTTTTTATTAGGCCTTTAGCATTTTTAAAGTTGTATGGTGTCCAACTTTCAAGGTAAGATCTTCTGGATTAAATGAAAGAGTAAGTAATTCTACCTGGTGCTGTGACGTCCCTTTTATATCTGTGTCTTGCTCTGCTCTTTAGGACTTGCAGGGTTGTTTGAAAAACCTCTGCAGCTCGGGAAATCTCCAGAGTGTCAGGCTCGGTTTGCCGAAGGAAAGTGAACACATTCACAGGAGACGAGGGTGAGCTTTGTCTGGGCACAGATATTGACAGACAAAATGGTATATATATGTGGATTCTTATGTCCTTTCTTGGATAGGTATTGTTTGAATTAAATCAGACACAATTTCATAACTCGTTCATTACCGTTGTCCAGAGTGGAGTAAGGCTTCATGTACAATGTGAAGGCTTTCTTGATATGAGGAGATAATCAGATCTCTGACAGATGATGCTGGAAGACATATAGAAGAAGAAGAAGAACGGATAAATTCATTTTTTTCACTCTATTATTGTTATTCATGTTTTACACACACAGGCCCGAAATACACACACATGCACAATCAGTCCATGCTCCATTGATGGTCCACACAGGGACTCAAGCCGGAAACCCTACGGTTCCCAGCCAAGTCACCTATGGACTGAGCTACTGCCGCCCCACTATATAGTAGGTCTATAGTACATAACAGAACAGCATGAAACTATGTGACTAGAATATCATCTGTATAAAGCAGTAGAAATAGATATTTGTATTTATAGTTAAGTACAGTATTCAAAATGGAGTACAATATAAGGCACTTGAGAATCTGCTTCTCTATGTCTGTCTCTAATTCTGCATGTACAATGCATAACATACAATTCATTTTATACATTAAACCAGTTTCAACTCTTTGACTTGTGACTCCTTATTTGACATCTCTTAGTACATATTTGATGAGAAGTGAGTTGTTTCCATGATAGTTTCATTTAAAATAAAATAAGTTTGAGGCTCAAATAAGTATCCAGTGTTTCACCAAAAACAAAAGGTGGACACTTTGGTGTTTCATATCCTTGTCCTGCATACTTCTGTACTTTGATATAAGCAAGTTTTTGAATGAAGAACGTACACTGACATATTTTTAGATAGTTTTATCACTACGTTCACTTAAGATTCGAATGTCAACCCACTGACTTGCTTGAAAGCAACAAAGAAATATGAATACAAAATAGAGAACATGCTGTCTTCACAGTTACAGGATAGAAACAAGTTCAAAGAAAGAATATTGACTTTGTTGCTGACCATCATAAGTTCTCCAATTCAAGATGATAAATAACCAAATATGGTTACGAATTATTCATTTTTTAAATATATACAATACATTCTTCCAATCCTTATATTTCAACTAATAGGCATCCTAGATGGTGATCATGAGGAAAAAATAAACTAAAAATGACTTACAGTTCAAATGTCTGGCTTCTTCAGATGAAAACCTTGGGAGGATAATGCAGAGCAACATTAAAAGGAAAATTAAAGTAAAATAAGTCATTTTTTGTGAGCAGCTTACAATAGACGAGTCATAGATTTTCACATTAACAACAAAGACTTATCTTTGTGCTGTGCACCGGCAAACCTCGCCTTATATATTCAGTGAAAGCAGGGAGCCGCATTGTCAAGGTTAAGTAAACCAGCCCACACTAGAGTTTCAGTGCTTCTCTTGTCCTTGGTTGACTGGTTTGGAGGAAAACTAACTTTTTTTCCCCCCTCTCCATCATCTCAGCCACTTGCATTCTTGTTGAGTCCTGGAACATGATACAGACGTACCAGTCACAGAGCAAATATTGGCACAGTGCTTTATTTCTTTTGCACATAGTAACTGATTTATAAACAGGGATCTGTCAGTGATCCATCACTGGGAAACTATTAGGTGTATTAACATTTTCTTAAATTTTATTTGAGGTATGTGTACTGACAATGTTGACCAGGAGCAACTGACAATCAATGCAATAAGATCAGAATTATTGGATAACCAAAGCCCTATTTGCATGTGACTGTGTAACCTAGGGACACTGGAGCTGATCCTAGCTGACATTGGGCGTGAGGCGGGGTACACCCTGGACAGGCGCCAGTCTATCACAGGGCACATAGAGACGAACAGAGACAGACGACCATTCACACCTACGGGCAATTTAGAGTCATCAATGAACCTAACACGTGCATGTCTTTGGACTGTGGGAGAGAACCGGAGAACCCGGAGAAAACCCACGCAGACACGGGGAGAACATGCAAACTCCACACAGAAGGAACCCAAGAACCATCTCGCTGTGAGGTGACAGTGCTAACCACCACTCCACCGTGTCGCCTACTACATTATTATTATTATAAATATTATATTATCTTATTTCACTAAATACTGTACAAAGCTCATGTGCATCCAATACAAATCGCCATCTCTGTGATTACCACCTGGCTTTGTCACCACTTTAAAGTATATTGCTAGAATAAGAAGAATTACCATGTCCTTTGGACTTCTTTATGTTAAGTTGCTGTCAGATTTGTCAGAAGATTGAAGTTTTAACCTTAACTTTTGAGAAAAAGACAAAAGCAAAATCCAAACGTGCATCACAAAAAATATTTCGGAGTAGACAAGTGGGCACTATGTACCGTATAGTGCCGTAGAGTTAGCATTTTTGCACTTCCAGTTCCCTCATCTTGAAGTCAATGGTCAGACTAAATTTGCAGGTTAATGTTATGTAGTTACTGTTACTCTTTGGTTGCTTGCATCTCTGGAAGTGTGTCTGTCTCTCTGTCTTCGTGTCTGTCCTTGTCTCTCTCTGTCCATCTGTCCGTCTTTTCTCTCTCCTTTTCTTCCTACCCAACCGGTGCAGACAGATGTCCGTCCTCCACAGAGCTGGGTCTGTCTGACGTTCCTGTCTGTTATAGGGAAGGTTTTCGTTGCCACCGTACTCTACGGGGGAATTGTTGGGTCTATCTTAATCATAATCATAATCATAAATCATAAATAAGTCATCGAGTGTGGGCTATACCTTCTCTGTAAAGTGTCCTGAGAGAACTCATGTTATGATTTGGCACTATAAATAAAATTGAATTGAATTGATTTGAATTGAATTGAATTGAATTGAATTAATATTCACCAAAAATGTACTTGATACAAAAACTTGTTGTAAATTTACTCCATCTCACAAACTGCGGAAATTCCAAGGCAATTAATTGATTTTGAAAATTCAACTTACTAACCTTTGAACAGTTTAGTATTTGCTTAAACTGTAATCATTGGACTTGTCACTACCCTTCTGTCAAACTTTACTTTAAGGACATAAAACAAAAGAGCATCAGCAGCAGCCATTGCAGTCTTTTAATGGGTTTGTGGTCCCGCTTCCTTCGCTGCGCCTCTGCCCTCGCGAGCCTGTTTTCAGTCTTGTCTTAAATTCAGACTGTAGGGACTACTAACAGTGAGAAAGGATATGGCAGCGGTCCTGAAGTTGCCCTAGAAACTTCTCATTACAAATACTTTAGTAAGCATTCGGGGTCCGATGCCGCCAGTGGAGTCAACTGTGAGAGTCACGGCCCATTGACAGTTGAGCAGTGTACTTGAAATTCATGCTTGACATGGTGCTGATGCAACTTGATGATGCTGTGTGTGTGTGTGTGTGTGTTTGTGTGTGTGTGTGTTTGTGTGTGTGTGTGTGGGGGGGGGGCTGCTGCCGGCAGTGACCTCAGCAGCAGGCACAGTTGCGGCTCTCTGTGCACTCTTGTTGTCACGGTGCCTGACTTAGTTTCAATGTAAAACTTTTCAGACTAAACCTTCAACAGATGAATCTCAGAGTTTATAGAGAATGAAGCGAGTCACATCTAAAGAAAAATGTGTGGCCTATATCTGAATATTTTGTGCTCAGTGTGGTATTAGGCAGACAATTAAGAAATACTCAGGGAATGCGTAAGCTTAATTCACACATGTACAAAATACAGGAGTGCAATCTACTGCAGTGCCTATAGAAAGTCATGATTCCCTTTTGAAATAGTCACTTTTTTTGTTTTAAAGCCTGAAATGATAATACATTAAAAATGGATGATTTACACATTTAGCCTTACAACATTCAAGTGAATTGTTTTATTTTTCCAAATTTTTTAAAATTGAATAAAATTAAAAACTAGAATAGCAGGGTTGGAAAAGTGATGGGTACCCAGATCTAATACTTTGTGGAGGCACCTTTTACTTTAATTACAGCCATTAGACTGTTTGGATATGTCTCTACCAGCTTTGTGCACCTAGATTGGGAAATATTTCCCCATTCTTCCTTGCATAACTGTTTGAGTTCAGTCAAATTCTTGTGGAAATTCACCTGTAAAACAAAAAGTGACTATTTCAAAAGGGTATCGTAACTTTCTATAGGCACTGTATGCAGGCACAATACATGTTTAGCACTGTGCAGTTTTTCTGTCAGGTCTCTGTCATTGCACACTTTGTACATTGTTACTGGTATAGTTTAAAGTTTATCAGCCCTCAGGGGCCCCCTACTGGCCTGGGGCCCAAAGAAGCTGTCTGCATGGCCTGCTGGCAAGCAGCGCCTCTGATCTCATTAAATGTCCTCAAGCCAGTTTTGATGATAGTCTCTTTCTGACTGCTGTTGCATTTGGACTAGACTTACTAGAAAATGATGGAACTTGGGTCATTCACCAATATGCAGTCACTCTCTGAATTCTTGCTTTTTTTATTTCCTCAAAGCTGCCTAATGATGCCTTTAAAAAAATCACTATATATGGTTAATGTCGAAGCTGACACACATTGCAAATTAGTATTCAGCTTACTGAGGCTACAGGTTACAGATGGTCAGGGAAATTACATTTTTCCTGCACTTCAACACCTCTTATGACACCATCATAAAACTGAATTAAAATAACACATTTCACGGTGTATTTCTTATGCAACAGACATTTCACAAGTTAAATAAGCCACTATAAATATAGTAAATGTGATGCTATATAGGTGATTCCTTATTTTTACGATAACAGATCATACTTGCGAGGTGCATAATCATGTTATTTATTAAAGTGTTGATGCTTAGAAGCGAACTAATCTGTATTTTTGAATTGTAATTCAAACCTTCAGGGTAAATTAATGTACACTATACAATATGACACATCAGGGTATGACAGATGTAACATTTGACCTGTCAGATGTTTTTTTTACACTAAACCATCTGAGAAGGCCTCATTGGAAGCTGTTTGGGAAAGGGCATACACGTTCAAAACATACCTGGCAGGTGATTGGATGAACCATCTGTCTATCAAACTTGCCAAAGTCAGTCAAGGGAAGAATGAAAACATCCTTTCCACCAAGAAAAGCCTTCAGCGCCGTTCGTGATAAATCTGATGCCATTGCAGCATCTAAGCTAACTTCTTAAGAACCGCCATTTTTGTTTTGAACAAGAGGTTTACTCCCCCCTCCCATTCTCCCCTCAACTGCAAGTACCCACTGAGTGTGCTGATTGGCCGGCTCTTTTTTCGATATGAGCATGTACGCATTCCCTGAAGCTTGACAAAAAATATTTTTATGTGACATGTGACCCTGGGATTCAAGCAGCTATGCGATGTAAGCAGGTACCTATAATTCAAACTGACAACCATTGTTCTTCTCAAGATTCCAAGCAGTGAGATGATTGATGGTTGTCAAACTTCAATTCAAAATGAACTTTGCCTCAATGGGAAAACAGGTTTAATCAGAACCATGCAGAGTTTCTTCCTTGAGGTGTCTGTGTTCTTGTTTTCTAATCAAAGTGCTACACTGCTAATGGCAATACAGTATCTGCCATCGCAATAGCACAGAGTGAATGATGCATATAGGGTTAAAATCGCTACAGAAAGCCAGGGTTCAGTCTCCTTGCAGCAACGCCTCCAGCTTGGCAGGGTGCCCATTAAATACAACCTGCAGTCATCCACCAGTTGGAAGCCAGTGAGAGATCATGTCCTTTGTGATGCACCATGAATGAATGAATGAAGCCTTTGTTGTGCCTATAAGGAAATGGGTTCTGTACAAAGGGCATAAAATAATATCACATAACATCAACATCCATACATGACGGCAGATAGTAACAGAACAGTCATCATAAAAACATCAGGAAATAAAGTATAGCTTGGGAATGAATAAAGGACATCAATGGCAGGCAACTTTTCAATACGTTTGGAGTGAGATTCATTATCTGTGCATTTTTGAGTAGGCCTTGTGTCACATTCCCTAATGCAGGGGTCAGGATCATCACTCTTCAACATCCAGAAATCTTGTTTAAACACAGTTCAGCAGACAATCTCAATTTTGAAGCATTTAGTAGGTCATGGTCAATGTACAGGTATAGTCGATCAGCATACTTGCCAACCTCTAGACATCATAGCATAAAGGATGCAGATTAATGCACTTAATGTCCTTCGGACACATGTTAAAGCATTTAAAAATACTCTATGATTAATATCTTGTTTAACATGGTTTCCAAACATAAAGGTAAAAATAAAAAAATCTCTGAAGAGGAGCTGGAAGGTGTTCTACTCTTCTCTGGATTTGGCCTCACACCTGGCCCACCACCGCTTCCAGTTATGCTCTTGAATGCCCCAGCCACAGGTTGAAGGGATTGGGATATGACGACCTGCTGTCTCCGGCATTT
This sequence comes from Echiichthys vipera, assembly GCF_963691815.1. Taxonomy (NCBI): domain Eukaryota; kingdom Metazoa; phylum Chordata; class Actinopteri; order Perciformes; family Trachinidae; genus Echiichthys; species Echiichthys vipera. Next base: position 8,387,501 of record NC_139837.1, read on the forward strand.
CATTGGTACATGGCTGTTTTGAGGCAGAAATGCTCAGCCATGGCACGGACCATTTATTTTGGTCACGATATTGTAGCATAAACAGTATATATACAGTATACTGCTAATTCATTGAATTGTGTTTTGCGGTTTATAATGCTTTGCAATTATTCAATTATAGTATCATTTTAAAGTAATATATTATTTATAGTTTATAATTATAGTAATAATCATGTGTTATTTAGTTAATTGTTGTGACCGCCTTCTTAAGGCAGCAGGTATCTAAATTCCTTAACTGGTTCAATGATGCCACTGCCAAGCCACAATTATGCACCGCAGAGCCGCCTGTTAGATTGTGTGCAGCCGGCATCAGACTGTTGTAAATAAACACAGTTTTGTTTTGAACGCTCTGGGAGTCCCGTTGTGAATTCAAACAAAACTAAAGCTATCTGATAAGGTTTAGGCAACAAAACTATTTGGTCAGGTTGAGAAAAAAATCATGGTTTGGGTTAAAACATTGACATTTAGTTTCACATGGGATACAAAACACCCATCCCATCCATCGCCCAAACGTTCCTCGATATGCAGAGTTTTGGTCTTTTGATACTCGAGCAGTTAAGTGCAACATGGACGGTTGATTCAGCTTAACAATAGATGATAAAAGCATACTGAGCCAACTAGGAGGTAGGGCCTAACATCTATGCTAGAGTAAAGAGCTGAGAACAACCCTTTTAATCAACTGATGATGCCAGAATTGGGTGCATTAACTTAAATCAGCAGTGTGTTGGAGAATGATGCAATGAAAAAGGTTCACACAGCTCCATGAAAAGTTGTTTCACTTTAAACTTATCTTCCCTAAGAATTACCTTAAGGCCGTTCTTTTCAAACTAACCCTTTACCCATACATGCAACAGCTTCGCAAAGGGAACCTGGAGTTTATTTTTCACTTTGTGAGAAAAAGGACATGTGGAGTAAAAGCATGTGTAAAGTGTCAGTTGCTTGAGTCTCATAGTCATTGCGTGTGAGTTGGCAACGCTGAGCACAGGCTACTGTTGTATCAGGCTGTGAAGTTGTTACACTTACATGTGTGTGATATGCTTTTGAGGTTAGTCAACTCAGTGACCAGAAGCAACTTGTGACTTGTACTAAAGGAAACTCCTCCCTGATGCAAACAGCGGTAATGAGCAGCAAAAAGGACAGAAGGCAGGGGAATATTCTGATCCAAAGTTAATAAATAAATAAACATCAGGATTAATGTAAGCTGATCGTTAAGTTTTAAATTAACAACTTAGCATTGACTACCATGACAAGTTACCTAGGCACATACATTTAGCATCAGATTTAGCTAACCATATTAAATAGGTGCCAAATGACTAGTGCCACATTTTTGGAAATACACCCCCCCCCCCCCCCCATTTTTTTCCTCCTGAAAGTTACATAGTTAACAAAGGTATCTTTGCTTAAACTCCAAAGTCTGGTATCTCTGAATGTATTCAAGTCCAAGATAAACTGCATTACATCCAGGTTTCAGGAGTGCAAATGTTTTAATTGAGTGCAAATGTTTAAATTAATCTTGTAAATTCTTTTAACTAATTTTTTTTGAAAATTCAATTGTTATTGTATTCTAATTGTTTGTTTCTTTTTGCGTTTTGTGACATTGTGTTGAAACTTCATGTGCTGTCATTCTTGGCCAGGTCTCCCTTGCAAAAGAGATCTTGGATCTCAATGGGACAAACCTGGTTAAATAAAGGTTATATATCTTATCTTAGAATGAAGACTTGAGGGCAAATGAAAAACTAGATCAGTAGTTTTCCTGCTGACAAACAGACAAATAAACCAAACAGAAAACAACCTCCTTAGCAGAGGTAGTAACACAATTATTGGGACATGTTCATCAATTGAAATCAGAAATCAAGCAAACATTAAGAGCGTCAACTTACATTTTGCGTTCAGTAGCCAACAGGCTTATCATCTTATCGCCTAAGCAGGTGATTTGCAGGTCAGTGACTGGGCTAAAGTTACATCCAGTGCCACCCCTTCAAAGTAGATGTACAAACCCACATGAACCTGAAATGTCTCCCATGACAGGCAGTTGCAGTGCTTCATGAAAAATGTATTGAAAACACAGCAAATATTCATTTTCACACTAAAATCATCACATAAAGCAACTATAGACATACAGTACTTTCACTGTATTATCATGGGGGTTGATTAAAGTGGATCTCTAACAATACTTTAAATTGGTCAGAGAGATTGGAAACTCAGGCATTTTTTCTTTATTAGATACAAAAGATGGCCACAATAGCACAAACATCATACAATTTGATCTAAGCCAAGAAAATAACCCTGATGATGTCACAACCCATTGTCACTACCAACTCGTCAAATATGACAGCATGGTCCGTGTCCCTTAGCCTTTGATAACAACGCACAAGGGACCCTATAACATCTGTATAAGATGCTGCGACCATGGCGCCGTGAGATACGTTGTAAGATGGGCAACAAAGTCTGCGTAGGGAGGAGGTCCCAATGGATGGATGGGTCAAACAAACACAGGACATTCACCCAAAAGACTGCTGTTACGTCCCGGTGTGAAACCAGAAGTCAATGTTGATTTATTACATACACATACCCATTTACTGTATTTATTGTACTTCACTAATCACACATACGTAAGTATCGTAACAATCATACTTATTTTTACCCAAACCCCGTTCTTTTCCTAAACCTAATCAAGTAGCTTTGTTGCCTAGCCTGCAAGTTGAAAAATAATACCTAACGGGTGCTCATGGTGTTAAAAATGTGATGGCAAGGGGTCCTGATCAAGCGCCTGTATTTGACAAGTTGGAAGTGAGAATGTTGCCTTTTTATTGTAGTTGGGACTATATCAGACAAGTGTTGATTCAATTCAGTGAATATTTGGAGGTGTTTGTGGTCACAGACAGGATAAAAGAAAGGTAAACAGACCAGAGAAAACTGGGAACGGGAAAGGTTAGCTTTTTCATTACTATTCATCAGTGAATTTGAAGGAAAGAAAATCCATGTCAGAAGGGCAAATGTGAATTCCCCCCATGACAGTAAGCCGGCATCAGATTCATTATTTCTGTTGAAATGAACAGTACTCATTAGAATCATAGATACAGTATCAGCGGAAATGTTCCATTAAAAAAAGTGGCAGTTGCCGTGTTTGGCGATTCGTGTCCTGCTGTCAAATGGGTGGCAGTTACACCATATGGTAGCACAGGTGCTGCCTTTCATAGTGACAAGTAAACAAGTAACCTCCGATCAGAACAAGTACATTATGTAATGAGCGATAAAATATGAAAGAAATGGAAGAACTGTGAACCCGTTTGGATTGTGTTTTTCCTCCTCGTCAGAAATTAAACATCGTCCTTCCGCCATTAATTCATACGTTATCTAGCTTTACAAATATTTATTTTATCTGTGGTTTGTACAAAAATAGCAAGAACAGGATATACATAACAATTTGCTCTGTGCATAAAATACTGCTGATTTGCCACAGGTGCACATGACGATGAGGACGGGTCTTCTTAACTGTTCATGTGATTTCCGGGGAAGTTTTGACTGCACATAAAGAGAGGGTCCATGGAGGCCACTTTGGCAGCGATAAAGGAATGAATACAGTGAAGGACGGCTGTCAGATTAGCAAACTCTAGTTCCTGGAAGAAGAACAAGGAGACACATCAATTAGTGCATGATATTCAGACTTGACATTACATTTTCAAACCAAAAAATCTGCATTTACTACACTAGTTACCAGACACTTGAGAGGAATTATTCACTAGACGTTGAGAAAAATTTGCCCGTTGGTGCTCATTGGTGAGCAATAACTGGACTCAAATAAAATAAAATAAAGCCCAATAGGTACCTTACATTTTGATGTAAAAACATTTCATTACCTTCATCTCTATTTGGTTGCTCTCAGCATTCTTGAAAAGGAGTTTTACCCTGGTTTTCCCGTCATCAGAGGAGCCTTTAAGTTGAGAGAACTTATATCGCCAAATTGCGGTCTACAAGGGAGGGAGGGGGATTATGAAAAGGCAGCGGCACATGGATTTTAATAATGAGCACAGTATTTAAATACCATGTCTTACTACAGAGAGACCTGCATGATCAAGAGCTGACATTTTAATGTGAAATAGTACTTTGAGGAAAAGTATGAGTGCTTTGGAAATCAGTGCTTTAACATTATTGCTGTGGCTTACTGAACAGAACATTTACCCACTCAAAACGTAGCAAGGCTGCCAAAATAATCTCAAAATGTGCCTTTAATAACAGTATCATACCATTCTCTTAAATACAGTGGCTCTCCACTTTATTCCGGAAAGTCCACAGTGGAAAATTAGAGACATCTGTACCCAAGTACCATACAGCTGTAGTCTCAGGAACTAACAAGGGAAGAACAGCACAGCACCAGGATGCCAACAGTGAAGTGAACTCAGTAATACTTCACCTTTGAAGTGCCTTTAGAGCAGGTGAAGCCTGATCCAAAATCGATGGTGAAGCACAGTACACTCCCCTGGCTGCTGCACATGTAGCTTTTGGACTGTAGAGAGAGCATTGATATCCATTAATATTTAGATTTTCCGAAATGACATTGTGCAAATAGTTCAGCGACACATTTCTCTGTATGAGCATCCAAGACAAGAGCCAGATGTAAAGAGCACTGAAGCACATATTACATATTAGCCCACTTGGCTAAGTATGGCTCTACTGTATGTAAATAAATTATACCTTCATTTTGTCCCGCATTTGTGGCAGCGAATGCAGCCCACTGTAACCAGGGGCTAAATACATAATATACTTGGTATTCATCATACATTACAGTCCTGGTCCTCATTGACTGTCTTCTTTAGTAAAACAGTAAATACACTTTGAGTTAGAGCTCGACAGTATCTGGATAAAGAATAAAATACCACATTATTTTCAGTCAAATACATCAATATCACAGGGTTGATGATTGGCGCTTGAAAATATTTAAACAGAGATTTTTTTTAATGAATAACCATCAGTATTGTGTAAAACGATTAGAAAGGTAAAGGCAAATAATAGGACAGCTAGAACAGTTTCATTAGGTGAGAAAATGACATCACTTTACTGTAATGCAGTCTCTAAAACACAGGGAAACACTACTCTCATCCACTCAGTTACTCTCATATCACAATATCGATGTATGTACAGCGCTGTACATTCCGTATGTCAGACTATACTGTCACTGACTACCGCAAGCATATTCCCGCTGGTAAGTAATTGCAGCTGGCGAGCTAAATGCTAAGACACTGGCCAGCTGCAATAATTTACCAGGGAGCTCTTTGAGTAGTCCCTTCATAATCAGGCTTTTAGCACCGCAGAATTTGTGAAGACGTGCAGATCAATTCTGCTGTGGTACTTTGACGCCTTAACGGGAGATTCTTGAGAATGAGGAAACCAAAAGAAAAATCCACTCCTGCCTGACACCTCGATCATGATATCTATCATTGATCAAACAGGCTGCCAAACATAACATCTCACTTCCACAAGTGTCTATCATTGTTTTTGCACTACTGGGTAAAAAAATGATTACTCTTGTTTTGTCTTTTGTTTTCCTACAGAAACTGTCCAACAATAACATAAATACTGGATCTTGTACTTGCACAATATTGACCATGGCGCCGAGTGTAGATACACTGAGCCTCAAAGTCCTGGCATGCTTGAACTTACTTTGCCAATAAAGTTAACTTGAACTGAACAGCAAGTTCAAAAAAGAGTTCTGGATATTAAAGTTTAAAAGAGCAGTAATATGTGAACCCGTTTTGCAGAAAGCAACCAGTGTTATATAAACTGAACAAAAATATAAATGCCACACTTGTTTCTACTCCAATTTTCCATGAGCTCAAATCAAAGATCTAGGACTTTTTCTATGTACACAAGGCTTATTCTGCTCAAATTCTGTTCAAAAATGTGTTTAAATCTGTGTTAGTGGGCACTTCTCCTTTAGATTAGACAATGTGATTATTGCACAGATGTGCCTTAGGCTGGACACAATTAACAGCCACTCAAAAATGTTCAGATTTAACTTGAGAAAGGGTGTGGGGGCAGAATCCTTGCAACATGGGGACTTCCATATTCCTGCAACAACATGAAGTGATGGAAGTGGATGAATGGTACAACAAGGGGCCTCAGGATCTCATCACGGTATTTCTGTGCATTCAGAACATCAATATAATGCACTTGTGTTGTCCGTAACATTGGCCTGCCTGTACCATATCCCCACCCCCACCATGGGCCACTCTATTCACAGCGTTGACATCACAAAATCGGTCACCAACATGACTCTGCCATCTAGCTGGTAAAGTGAAAACAGGGATTCATCCGTAAACAGAACACTCCAAGGTGAACATTTTCCCACCCAGTTATGACGACAAACTCCAGTGAGGTCAAGACACGGGTGAGGTCAAGACTCGGGTGAGGACTACGAGCACGCAGAGGAGCTTCCCTGAGGTTTCTAACGGTTTGTGCAGAAATTCTTTGGATATCCAAACCAACTGTTGCATAAGCTGTCCAGGTGGCTGGTCTCAGATGATCATGTGGTCTGCAGTTGTGAGGCAGGTTGGATGTAATGCCAAATTCTCCAAAAGGACTCTGGAAATGGCTTATGGTAGAGACATGAACATCCAATTGACGGGCAACATCTCTGGTGGGCGTTTCTGCAGTCAGCATGCCAATTGCACACCCTCTCGCGACATCTGTGGCATTGTGCTGTGTGATAACACTGCACATTTTAGAGTGGCCTTTTATTTTGACCAGCCTAAAGCACACCTGTGTAATAATCATGCCATCTTAATCAGTATCTTGATATGCTGCACCTGTCAGGTGGATGGATTATCTCAGCAATGAGAAGTGCTTACTAACACAGATTTAAATAAGGATTCGAACTGAATTTGACAGCAACAGGCTTTTTGTGTAAAAGTCAAAGATCTTTGATTTCAGCTCTTGAAAAATTGGAGCAAAATCAAAAGTGATGCGTTTATGTTTTTGTTCTGTGTGTAAAAAAAATAAAATAATTTGTCTATTTTGCTAATCCAACTCTGTGATAGAACAAGAGCAAGATGTTTCTGTTTGTATGAAACATTATCATGAATCCTCATACAGACATGCTTATTGTTTTAATTGTATTTTCCCGCTCATAAATGTATTCTTTAGAATCAAAATATTGCTTTGCTCATACACGCATTTTACATTTGTTCACAAGAGTGTTCTTGTTAAAGTGCCTGTCTGGCACGTGAGGCTTGGAAGAGCTGATAACAAGAGCTAATCTGATTTTTCCTGTCCCACACAAGCTGTTGGCAAGAGCAGCATCCTGCGCAGCATCCTGATAATGTCAGGGCACATGACAGAGGAAATCCGTTTTGGATGCCATAAATCTTTAACATTAATTTTGCTGCTGCAACACAAACAAGCATGTGTCTCACATCACAGGTCTTTTGAAAGCACTGATGCGTAAGCGTTCTACTCTCTGCGGAGCAATATCCTTCTAAAGGCTTTTCTTGCCACATGACTTCTTTTTTGTGTCAGCCACTCAGTTGGAATACCAAGAAGTGTATTCTGATTTTCTGTTTGTGTTATATACGGCTTTTCTTTCTTTTCTTTTTTCACTTGAGAACACAGTGGGTGCATGGTGATTTCAATTATAGAGAGCAGTGTGCAGTCAATATGGCTTGAGACTGTACAGTGCTTTCACTGAAACTGTTTTGTGCTCGCAGGCTTCAACCTCCCCGTCCTTAGTGGCGTCGTGAATTCAGCTGTGACAGTGATAACGGCGGCAGGCCAGCCACTATGTTCTTACTGTCACCACATGCAAGACTGTGTTGTGACATAGTGAGCTGTGACTACACTTCACTAATTGGAAGGGATTTTTTTCTGGGGGAATTAGCAACATGAAATGACTTTTTTAAGAACTTCTCCTGTGCTAAGTCTGACAGAAGCAAAGGCATGTGAGAGCAATAAAAGAAAACAGAAGAGTGCATCTGTCTTTTCATAATTCGGTCACACAGTTAGAGGAGATAAAAGGTAAGGTGACAGTTTAGCGTGGAGATCTAGGATGTGAGATCAACAGCCAATCCACTAAAACAAACTGATAAAAACATATTGATACAAACACCAGCACCAACTGTGTGAATACAGTTTGCGAAAAGGGTGATTAAGGCTGCATTCACTCCAAATCAGGTATTGCTGCAGAAAGGCCAGTCCTCCCATCCATGTGAGTGTGGTGAGTGTGTTTAGGCTGCAGCGGTGAGAACTGCACAAAGTAGTTCTGCTTTTGCACTTGCTTTGTTTATTCACACCGGACCAAGCAAAGGCATCGTAATGCCGCCCGAGAGAGTGAGAAGGACATGGAGCAGCTGTGGATCAGAGGTAGAGCAGGTCGTCCTCCTTTTGGAAGATCCGCGGTTTGATCCTTGGCTCCTCCGGTAATTAATAAGGTGTTGCTTTGTCACTTTTTCATCCTCCTGTGGATTGACTTGCATCACTATCATGTGTCGATCTGCCATGTTGTTGGCTCTGTGACTACCACAGGCTTTGTGAACAGGAGGGATCGACTTGAGAAATGCAACGTCATGCATAACCTAATGGCGATCAGATAAAACATAATGGAGTGTTGAACACAATGTGCCACCGAAGTGACTTTCCCGCACAACCCTGCGTCAGTCATCATAACACCTGATTTGTTGTGAACTGCAGCCAAAATCAACACGAAGGCTGAGGTGTGGTTCTCGGTCACACCTGTTAGCACACCCAACAGTGCTGTCACAGTGCACTGTCTACCACGCCCTGTGAAGCCCTGGATATCAACCAAAGACATCATGCTGCGGTTAGGTTGTTTTAAAAAGTTGAGATGGCCTATTGTTGTCCATGGATACCATTAGCTTTGTTTGAAAATAAAGCTGGTTAGCTAGCGTGAACTATGCTGTCATACAATTGTTTGCTGTATGTAACTCAAATATATCAAGGTGAACAACTCATTCAAAATGTCTTGGCAACATCCGTAACACTTAAAATGTAGGCATGCCAAGGTAACGGCTTAAGTCGTTTTGACGTGCCAGTACATTGACGTGCCAGTACATTGACGTGCAAGTACATTTTTATGCTGCTAGAGGACAGTGGGCAACAAGTTGTGAAGACAGCACTAACATGCTCTTTTAGTTGATATGGTGAACTAGTTAGCAAAAAGTTGCCTATTTATACATCCAGCTGATACGAAGTAACATTAATGATATGGAGTCAAGTTTGGCCTAGCGTTTAGCGACCTGATCTAAACCCTGTCCTGACAAGGGGTCGTGGCGGGTTGGGTTTGGGCCGGTTTATCACGTAACGCTTGTGTTGGATTATCTTGTGACGGACAATTCTTTCATCCGAGTCCCATGCAGAACTCTCTTCTGGCCCCCTAACGTAGTGCAATATTCACTCTCCTCTTAGCCGTTTTGAGTCTCCCCTGACTCCTATTTGAAATATCTGGCTATGAAGCAGCCAAATGCTTCATCATGTTCACCAGCTAGTCACTAATGTCATCTGTCAGCTGTTTGTGTGCTGTGCAGGTAGCGTATGGTGAGTTTATCAAAGCCGTTTTGCTTAAAACAGCTGCAGCCAAAATTGACATTATAAGAAGAGTGTGACTGAGAGCTGCAGGCCCTAAAATCCGAACAATACGCTGAAAAAACATTATTAAGCTCTGAGCTTAGAGGAACTGAAAAGCCAAATGACAATTCTCTGTTGATTTGTCACACCAAGAGCATCCCCTTTACATTACACATAGTCATTCGGGTCCACTGTTGTAAAAAAACTGACTTAAACTAAGAATTAATAAGAGGACCATAGTTATTCTCTGCTGAAAACTGATAAAAAGTAGTGTCAACTGAGCTCAGAAAAATCTAATAATACTTGATTGCTGGCTGTGATCTAAAAGACCCCATCAATGCCATGGTGGGTTTCATCATCTCCTAAAATAAAGAAGAAAATAAATAGGGCAAAGGAGAGGAAAAACGCAGGCTGGGCAGTTTTGTCAAATATACCTCCTACTTCTACCCCGTCAGCAATGTTTATGTAATGCTCACATCCACTGAATTTGAAGGTTATCCTAAGTTGGACTGCGCAGAGTGGCTAGCCTAATTGGCTGGAGAACATAGAATCACAAGCAAATTGAAATGCACCATCAATTTCATTGGTTTCCCAAAGGATGGTGTCCCACATTTGCATCATTAAAGAGTGAAAAAAAATCTTTCATTTACATATCATATTCATACTTTTATAGCAGTAGAGGAAAAACTGCCCATGCAGATCTGACTTTGTAATTAGCGTAGTCCAGAGTTATTAAACACCACTTTCATTATCAATGGGCCAGTCATGATGTTGCCGGTTTTCAGGATGCACACACATAAGTCTGATTGCTTTGATTGGATTTCAAACTGCTCTTAATGTCAACTGCAACTTGACAGTCAACATTGATGTCACATCCAGACCGTGTTCAGTCCCATTAGCTGGCTAAGAGCTAATTGTGTGATTGCAGCATCAAACACTCCTGCATATTATCATTCCCCCTTTGAAGCTAATGTCGTCTGGTGCAGCGGAGGAGTTATGCATTTGGGACTTGATATTGTTAAAGCCAAGAAAAAGATGGTAATGTCCATTCTTTATCTATTCTGCAGCTTGTTTTTGCCTCTGTGCTGGGAAAAAACACACCACCAGGTACATGTCTATGGCTTTGCTGTTGACGGTAAGTGATGCAAAAAGATTGGCCTCAACTAAACACACATCCAACCGGTTCACTTGAACTTTCTCTTACTCTTATTGACTTTCTTCCCTTCGATCAGGGGGTGATCCGTCATCCAGTTACTCTTATCTTGGTGAGTGCTTTGCTCCTGTTGTTCTTTATTATCCCAGAGGTTCCATATATCATGTAGCACAAGGTGCACAGAGAGACTAAACCTGGGCAATTTAATTAATCTCCAGCTTTTACATTACATGGCAATACGGAATATAATATATTTCCCCATTTTCATTAATAATGACATAGACGGCATTATTTTATGGAAACTTGGCTAGCGTCTGACAGTCAGGCTTCACTAACCACCTAATTCCAACTTTGCACAAGCAAATGAAAATGAAGGTAAAAGATGTTACCCCACCTCCAAGGATTACCATATATCTTATTCAGTGTTCTTCATTATTATTGGAAGGTAATTGACTGCTTGCCAAAAACTTTTTCTACGCCTGTAAAGATTTCCATCCTCTCCCGACACATGAGCAGTTCACTATGATATGGCAGATTTACCTATCAGGATTCTTATTGATATTTGAAACAACAGATCCATAATTTCAGAGGGAGGCAGAGCAGGTTTTTTCATTTCAAGCCAGTAATGGTGCATTTTGCCAACTACTGTATAATGACACCTGTCTTTGTTAGATTTATGATCCGCAGTAGTTAGGCTAACGTTAGCTCCATGGGTCAGTTGAAAATGCCATCACTATCTGACTTTTTTATGTTTCTAACTGACTTTAAATAAATAAGAATCTTATGAGTTGTATTGGTGGCTGTATATATGACATGGTGTTAAAAACTGGGACCAAAACAGCATCCTGAACAGCTGATAATCCATGTATAAGATTTTGAAATAAAAAACAGCAAGCATTATCCTAAACTCTAGATGAATCCATGACTGGCTTCCACAAAGTGAAATACAACACAGTAGATGTTCTTGTTCTGAAAGCAGATTTTCTGGGCCAACAATAATGCAAATGTTTCCTTTCTCTAAAGCTGCGTTCAAACCAAACACGATAGACGCAAATTGAGCAGCAACTCTACACTGAAAATCAATGTAAATGCACGTGATTCAGCTGCACGAATGGATTCTCCGTGATATATCCAGGGGCTCACCAAAGCCGCTATTGTTGCAGTTCTTGGGGAAAATCCTATTCCTTTGTATATAATATAATGGATATAACTATGAACTGTGGATGGCAGCGACTTTCCTTTAAGTATCTGGTCTGCTGGAAATCCAGAAAAAGAAGAAAGCAGTCAGTGCAGAGTGAAGTGTATCCTGGTCTGATCTACCGGTGTCCGGGCAGCACCCTGTACAGCTACAGAGGTTAAATCACTGACAGCCTGATCTCACGAAAACACAATGACTCTTAAGAGCCACACACTTCCTCTGAGAGCTCATTTCTGTTGTCTTAGAAGCATTCAGATATTTGGTTCGCACTAGCATGACTTCCATTTAGCACACTATAGGGTACGCTGAGCCGGGGCTTAGCTTCAGTTTGCTAGCCACCTCGGCTGCTGCCTGCAATTGAAGCGATGATCAAAAATGTGACAAATGTGAGTGAGCGGCAAGATACAAGCGTCTCAAGCGCTCAAGCGATTGTATTTGCGTCTATTGCATTTGGTGTTAATGCAGCTTAAGTCGGGGGGTCCAATCCTGGTCCTAGAGGGCCACTGCCCAGCATGTTTTAGGTTTCTCCCTGCTCCAACACACCTGAGTCTAATGATGTGCTCGTTATAAAGCCGCTGAAGCTGGTTACAGGTTTGATAATCGTTACAATCAGGTGTGTTAGAGCAGGGAGAAACCTAAAACATGTAGGGCAGTGGCACTCCAGGAGCAGGATTGCACGCCCCTGCTCTTAGTGTAATTTGGTTGGTGTTCTGCTTCCTCTGCAGTGTGTGTCGGAGATTGACACATACACACACAGACAACCAGATCGGTTTCTGCATGCAGCAAAACTGACCACCTCGAGCACTCCTAGTTTTCAGCACAGTTTACCACACAGGAGATCAGCTACTTGGTTAATCATTTAACTCTTGTCTCCTGCTAGCTACCATGAAACAGGTGAAAACCCAGTGGGGGTCCAACCTAAGTACAGATACTTCATGAAGTGTGCAAAAAGGGTAAGGGTTAGAAAAACTACAATTAATAGCAAATACTAATGTAGAATTTATTAGATCAAAACTTTTTGAGTTATTCAGGCTATAATTAATTAACAGTTGCTTCTTTAAGTTTGTATTCAACATGAGACCTTATTATGTCAATGATTTGTACTGAATCAAATGTATATGTGAGACGAAAAGGCAATTTATCATTTTGGCTGGTGGGGAATTTGCTTGGCCGGTGCATTGCAATTTCTACTCTTGTTCTTTAGTTTTGGATAGGCTAAAAAAAAGAAGGAAATCTTTATCTATAAAGTATTGATCTTATTAGAGCCCATGCACATCTGTGGAGCAATCCCAGCTTGGTGGGTCTGCAAGACCTAGTTACGGTTGCTAAGCTATGATTGGGTGGTCAATTGTGGTGGTTTTTTTTACACGCTTGTGTTCATAATATGGTTGCCTCACAAACAAACAGTTTTACAGAGCATGGAACAGAACCCTTCCATAGGCATGGTCCTCTTGTTTTAGTCCTCATCATTCAGAAGCTCACCGCATACAGAAATGTTGCTCATTCCTCTATATTCACACTATTTTATTACTTTTATTGTTAAATACTGCTGTGATGTCTCTGACAGTCTATATCATTGGAAAAAAACCCTGACAAATCAGCACCAGCACAGTAGGCTGCATAGTCACATCAATGTATTGTGTGAACTTAAAAGATACGCTGAAAGCACTTCATGATTCTGTTGGTGTGAGATAATTTCTTCAAACATTATTAACCGAATAAGTTAATAAAGTGCAATTCCCGCACAAAATCATCACATGGACTCTTTCGGCACTTACATACATGAAATAAGCCATTGAGACAGTTTTTTTCGTGTAACAACCATTAACGGAGAAATCCGCTAACAGCCGGACGTGGCTAACACTGATTAGCTCGGGGCAGTACGGTGAAGACATTAAAACAGCTTTTTTAACCACTAATACTGCTCAAAATAACACCAAACCTCTTCAGTAGCATGATTAGAGTCCTTACACATAAAACAAAGCACCAACGGGCTCCTTCCTTTTGGATTGACTTTGGTAATCCACTTGAATGGACTTTACTATGAGAGGAGCTGGTACAGGGGCCAGTAGGTAAGTCTATCAAAACACTCTTTTAATAAACTCTGGGTTCACTAACTACGTTGTTGGTGCTTCGTTTTATGTGTAGGGACTCTTATCAGGCTACTGCAGAGGTCTGGTGTTATTTTGAGCAGTATTAGTGGTTAAAAAAGCCGTTTTAATGCCTTCACCGTAAAGCCTTGAGCTAATCAGTGTTAGCCACATCCGACTGTTAGCGACTCTCTTTATTCATTTCTCCGTTAATAGTAGGTACATGAAAAAAACGGGCTTAATGGCTTATATGATGTATGTAAGTGACCATTGGATGATTTTTGCGCCGGAATTACACTTTAAAGCATTCTGAAATGTCTCACTAATAAAGTCAGAATTAACAGCTCTAAAAATAAAATAAAATAAAATAAAAATCAACCTGTCCTCCTTTCATGGTTGGTTTGTTAGCGGTTCATTTTTGCCATGTGCAGTGCTCAGGGAAATTACAGTCTGCAGTGCTTGGATAGCGCAGTGCCCACAGAGTGTTGCATGAGGGAAATACATTGTGCTCTGATTTTTCTAACTGCAGCTGCTAAGTCAACACATGAATTAAATATTTTGTTCAGTGTTTCACCTTCTTACAATGACAGTCTGCTACGGCAGCATGTTGGCGGTTACAGGTGGAGCATTTCAAGCAGTGCTTCCACTCATTCCAATCATGCACATGTGTCTAGGGACACTCTAGGGGACACTTGTTAATTAAATATTGATAGTGTCGAGTTTGAGCAGTAATAGTTATGAACTGGGAAATTATTTATTTCTCCTACATGCTTAAGGCATGTCAGATGTATATTTAAAGTGAATAAATTATCAAGTATCAACAGAACTACCCCCAGAAACCCATTGGCCAAGGTCAATCAGACAATTTGACCACAAACCAAAACCAAAATCAACAAAAGAGGCTAGTAAACAGCTTTCCACACTGAAACAAGACAAACTTACTGTAAGAGATACAATAATTTCATCTATGCATGTAGTTTGACTTGTGCACCAATAAAAATTTCATGTTGCTGTTTATCAAACGCCCTTACAATTTAGCATTTTTTTTAAGATGCAGGAAATAGCATGTGCAGCGTACACTGGAGAATGTAATTAAGCCCAGTAGAATTATAACTTTAAACTCTCAGTGACCACATGAGCCCTGCAAACATAAAGGGATTATACATGGCTCCCAAGACTTTGAGATTGACAGTTTCTGCTAAAGAGCCAGTGTCGCGTGCCAGAGCTGACCACGCTGCTTGCTGGTATAATATTCATGTACTATTCCTAAGGATAACATGTGAAAAAGGAAGACATTTAATTATATCTGGTTCCCATGCTGACCCGGAAAGGATTTCAGTCTGCTAGTGATTCAAATATCTTCTGACAGGTGCTCTGCTTTGTTATATTTATAAATGTCCCTATTTGAGGGTCGTGAGCAACACGGCCTGAAGGCTTCACAGCAGTTTTTTTCACTTGAGGGGTGAAAGGCACCACTGGCCATTTCATGCAGAGTCCAGCCTGACATGTGGCATACTTTCTTAATTTCTTTATTCCCAAATACAATGTGGAAGCTTTGAAAGCTACTTCCCGAAAATAATATCAGTTGTGCTTTTGTCTGTGCTTATGGTTGAGCCAACATACAGTAGCTGACTCATTTAAAAACAATAATAATAAGAGCCTACTCATTTAGCTCTTTAAATCGTTGTCTAGGATTTTAAAAAACAACAAAAAGTTCTGTTTAGTAAGACTCCTCAGATGGAAAAAAGAAATAGGAAGTCATTTAACAGTGCTGGTGTAGGCCTGATCGTTAACAGAGAGAGATATCGGACTAACTGGGGTGCCCAGTAGCTCACCTGGTAGAGTGGGTGCCCCATAAACTGAGGCCCTACTCATTCCCTCCCGCATTTCCTTACAATCTTCGGCTGTAGTAAAAAAATAAATAAAAGGCATAAAAAGCCCCAAAAAAATCTTGGAAAAAAAAAGATTACCAGCTGTAATAGCAACAGTGGTATTGTTTTCAATTTGTGAGTCTGTGGGCCCTATTTAGACAATCTATGGCGTGTCAAACTCCACTTTTGCTGGTTAGACAACACATAAAGTAAGAGTAAGGGGTAAAGGGTTTGTATTTAGTCTCTTCTCTTCATTAGTCATAAGTGTGTTATCTCCCATCCCTATTTAAAGCCAGGTATGCCGTTTCTGAGGTAACCGATCCGCCTGTGCGTTTAGCTCCAGACCCTCCACCGCCTCAGTCCTGTGTCCCATCATTTAACTGTATATGAGCAAAATGCACCGATAACATATTTCCGTAAAGTGTCTTTGCTATAGGTTATTTTCTTCACCTTTCCCTGTGGAAAAAAATAATTGTTATGGCTTACACTATGTTTTTTTCCTGTGTTGAATGTGTGGGCGATGTTTTTTATAACCATTTACTTGAGTAGACTAGTTTTCTGGTGCTGCGGGGAGTCTAATTCATAGAAGCTGTGGCAGGAAAGTCTGGATGGACCATAGGGTGTGAACTAGAAAACATGTTGTATTATTGATAAACGCTGTTCACTGTTGGATTTAAATAATGCAAGACTTTACACTTTTTAGTTTAAATAAAGTGCATTCGATAGTGCAGAAAATGTTAAATGTATGGCTGGAAGAGAGGAGGAGAAAAGAGATAGAAACATATGGCTGTCAAAACAGAATGTTACCCTATAATACAGTATATTATCTATGATATTTCATGCCCCCTTCTTTCCTTTATTCATTTATTTTATAACATATGTTTTATTTCTAAACATTACTGTGTGTTATTAATATTAGTTGTAAAATGATTTTGTGTGTTTTGTTATGTATGTGTTAATTATGCAGCTGTAAGTAGTCTCTTGTCCTGTCTGCTGTTTTATCTGTCTTGCATTCTTTATTGTTCCATAAAAAGTTGATCGCAAACATTTATATATTTATAAAGATTAAAATTGAACTATAATTTGTTCATTGAATTATCAACTCAGGTGTGTGTTGAAATGAAATGTTCCATTATATCTGTGGGAGCATTTTGTTCAGCACAGTGCCCTCTGACCATATAATTAACGGCTAAACAACTCGATTAGTCTGGAAGGTTGCGTAGATGTTTTTTTCATTGTAATTAATGGAGCTAGAACTTGTTGACTTGTAATTAAGGATATTTACACACAAACATAAAGTGGCATAATTATGCCATGTGTAATGTGTAATTTGACTGTTGTGAGAGGGATATAACCCATATAAGGATGTATGTAATTAAGGAAAATAAAAAAGTCATTTTTAAAAATGTCTTGTTATTGCTTTTGGCATTATTATAATTGTGTTGTGCCTTCTTTAATGAGGTGTGGCTTCAGTATCTTCAGAGCATTGTTGTCTTATCTAAACAGAAGGTAAAATCACTGTAGTGTTGGTTATACAACTATTTATACTTTAATTACTAAACTAATCAACACACTTCCATTCACACCTTCAGACCCTCACACACTTATATAAAGAAACGTCACAAGGTTTCTGTACTGGACTTTGACTCAACTTTGCTTGATTCCCTGCTGTGTTACCATACCTGCTAAATTAATAATGCCTGGTGAGTCATAATGGAGGCTTTGAAAAACGTTCTATGTGTTACTACTGGCAGGTGATATTTCCCAGTTGTACTCGCAGCAGTGCAACGTGTTCAGTGTAAGTGCTGGACTGTAAATGGAAGCATATAAGTGAGCAATCTTTAAGCACAATGAAACACAGCGGAATCCGGAAAAATAAGGCCCTGGACTCTTACATTTTCCTTGTTCGTGTTGGAGCCTCTTGATGGACACGAGACACCTGCTGAGAATTGCTAAATAACAATGTGCTCTCCACAAGAGTTGATCACCTTTACGCTTAAAACATATTTGCTTAAGAGGCAATTTAATGGCTCATTGGTGTGCGGACTAATTCTTTAGGCTGCTCAAGCTGAATACATTTAAGGTAACACTGACGTTTATGGAAAGTAGAGTGTTGCCTGTATTTCAATTTCAAATTCAATCAGTTTCTCAATAAGACATTTATAAAGCAGCACAGAACCTATAACAGGAAATACTTTTCATCACATGGAATCACTTCTCACTGATGAAGTATTAAATTGGTAGGGAGGGATGTTACTGATTGGAAATGTTCTAAAAAATATTTATGTTTTACACCAACTGTGGTTAGTTACTTAAGAAAGTAAGCAACACTATTATTAAGAAGTAATCTTCACCACAACACACTGTTAAGTGTATAGATGTTTGGTTGCTTAGCTACACATTTCTTTTCTTTAATAGCTAATCTTATTCACATGACCTTTTAATAAATCCTCAGACATCTACAACGGGATGCAAACTCATTATAATAATAATACTTGTTTTATGTTTTCATGTAACCATTCTGCAGCATACCAACGGGGCTTTTCTCTGTTTCAGTGTTAAATCATTAGCAAGCTATAGACATAGAACCACATTTACTCAAATTATAATTGTATGTTTTTATTAGATTTTTGGTAAATTTGCCCTGGTACAGCAACCAGGATGTGTCAATTCAGAGAGCATATCTGACGGGTTATTATTTTGTTTTTTCAGAGTTGACACACATCGATGAAGAAATCGGACAGTGATGAATCCTGACGCATTGACGGACATCAACCTGCGGACACATGTGTTGATGTGCCGACTAAACAACGGCCATGTAGGTCGACAGTTTATAAAGACCCATATTTTTGTCTGCTGTTCGGCGACGACCTCTAGTAGGCGTGGTAATTATGGTTGGAGCAAACGCCAAAATAATATGATGTTGTTATAAGAGCACCATACTCTGTGTAAGGTGGAAGGCTGGGGTGGTGGTTCAGTCAAACAAGAACCAACCGGACTTTCACCCAGGGGACGGGAGTTGGGGTCTCGCATGAATTAACCATTAACTCATCATTATGTCAATCCATGATCTTTTTCTAACCATGAATGTCAACACATAATCTAAATACCGGATATTATCACATGGCCTAAACACTGAGTGTCCGTGCATAGTCTTAATACTGATAGCAAGACTCCTGTGCACACTGTATACTTGGCAGTCTGTTACGCATACCATCACGTCTTGTGTGCTGTTTTGCAGACTCTCTGCTCTATAAAGCCTATTGCTGCTCTTTATTCTTTATCAGGTGCTCACAGACACTTTGGTGATCTGTTTGCACCTGGTCCTATCTGCAGAATATTTTTATTAAACCAACCAAAAGACATTTTTGTATTGGACCCTTTATTTTCAGATTTCCACCGCACATGTTAATAGACTTAATGCAGGTTTTGACACAATAACAAGAACACTTACAATACTCCTAAATGCAAATCAGTACAATAAGTCTGAAAAAAACCTGTTATGTTCTATGTACTTTGTCATATTTTGTATGCTTCTTATCTGCCCTGTGGCTCAAAAACAAATCAGACTTAAAGCACATAAAGTAGTGCTGTCAACAAAATACAAAATTCTCAAGGCTGGGAAAAGGTTGTGAGAGGCTTGAGAATCCTTTGATCCAAGCAGTATTCGACAAATAAAGACAACCAACAACATCTAAAATGGGTCGACTCAGGAAAGCAACGGGGGAATAAAATGCCACGTTACGCAAATACTCACTCGTATTCGCTGCACCTCCAAGAAGACAGCTCTTTGGAAGGACTTCTCCCAGATAGCCAGCTCCGTGGCCAGCTCTACCCTGAAGGTGTGGCTCTGGCCGTGGCCGACCAGAATACTGAAGCACAGAGACTCATTGTCCTGCTGCTCGGGCGAATGTTCGAGCCCCAGGTAGAGCCTCGCCTGGAGCCAGCAGTCATCTGCCATCCACAGCTGGAACACAACATTTCAACTGTTACATGTTAGGGGGCTTACTTTTGTCGTTTCTTCACTTTTGTTTGTTGCAATCCAGGGGTGGGAATGAAGAGTAAATGATTTTAGCGTGTCTGCTTTGTGAATCAGTAATAACACCTCAGGTCATGAGAGGCTCCCTGCAACACTATTCTGATAAAAAACAAAACATAAAAAACAGCCACCTTTTCTGAGATGAAAGCTGCAGTTATCAAATTTCCAACATCATCCCTGATGCACATCACAGCACCCTACTCTTAACGTACCTTGTGGACCTTGAAAAGAACCTCATAGAGGTTATATGTCGTTTCAGCTTGTCCCCAGTCAGCGGCACTGATCTAAGAAACAGACATCAAGGAATGTGAGATGAAGAGGCAGTATAAACAAGCTTTTTTTGCACTTGTTAGCAGCACCACCTTGTCCAAATACTGAATGCAAATGAAAGCCTGGCAAGTTGCTTAGTTGTGTGTATGGCTGGATGACTGCCAGTGTAAGTCAACAAAATGTATTTATCCTGTTGAATGCTGCAGAAAATTCACATCAAGAAAGTAAGATTTGTCATTATTCACAAAGGCTAGGGTATCCCAATGGTGTAACAAGTACAGAATGTACTATTGTAGCAATATCATATAATAGTGTTGTGTAGAGTTTGCATGTTCTTCCCGTGTCTACGTGGGTTTTCTCCGGGTTCTCCGGTTTCCTCCCACAGTCCAAAGACGTGCACGTGTTAGGTTAATTAATTACTCTTAATTGCCCGTAGGTGTGAATGGTTGTCTGTCTCTGTTCGTCTCTATGTGCCCTGCGATAAACTGGCGTCCTCTCCAAGGGGTACCCCGTCTCAGGTACAATGTCAGCCCTGACCGACTCCAGCCCCCTGCGACCCCGTCAGGGACAAGTAGTTGCAGATGATGGATGGATGGATGCATGAAGAAACTCATTTAAATATCCCACATCACATTTTTTTTTACTTTAGAGAGCCGTGTTTTCGGAACTTAACCATCATCTTGCAGTTCTCCCCACATCTTGTAGGGTGAGCAAAGCTATTTTCCTGTAATTACACATCACTATTACTTATTATCTTTGGGAAACTTTGGTGTGAAGTAATTTTTAGAGTGCTGCTTCTCTAAGTTTAAATAAATAACTATGCTAAAATCTGCTACACTGAGCACATTCTTTATTTTTCCTTACACCAAAGAAACTACTCAGTAGGTTTTGTTTTCCAGGGTGTATTTCATTAAAGCACATGCACTAATGCCATCCTGCTACCTATTCAGGTCCTTGGGGGGGATTTTGGCTACCGTCATATTTCAATAAAAGTTGGTGGACAGGTCTGGTATTTCACAACCCACCAGCTTCATAATGCTTTTAGTTCACAGAACCATAATTTCAATGAAGACAATACGTGCATTATGTTTAATGCAATCCATTATGGCTGATGTTCTCTCACAAACACCTTGTCAACATGATTTGTAGGTCCAATTTGATTGGTCTGTGTTAAGTAAAACAAAACTTTTTATTTTTGCAACTGCTCTGCATTCAGATAGAGTTTCATGGTGCTCTCTCAGGCTTTAGTCAGGTGCTTTTTGTTGCTAAAGCTACAGGCACAAAAAAAGTAGTTTTTGTTTCAACTTCAGAGAATTTCGCCTCTGCATCAGAAAAATCTTGCATTTCTTTGCCTGTGGCGTTTTGAGCTTCAAGGAGACATCAGAGACATTTCCTGCAGTATTCACACAACTTTTGCACCGTATATGGTTTATTAAAGCCATTCCTTATGGTAATGCAGAGACGTTGATGCAGGTTTAGAAAAGAGCAATATGTATTTAAAGCAGATTGCTTAAAACCGAGTATGTATATGGGGACAATATTTGAACACATGGCCATTTAGATCCAACAAGGTTTTGGAAGCTTTTGTACAGAAAATGTGATCACGGAAGTCCCCAGAGAAAATGCAGGCATGACCCCCATTGATAGTTTTCTCTTTAGGTGGCAAAGCCCACAGTCAATCCAGGCTCAAATAAAGATTATAATAGCTACATTTGTCCACAGTGCAAAAGGTATCAGTTTCACAATGTCTGCTCACAAATGGTAAGATATTTACATTTCTTTTCTATTGGTCTGCATCCACAACACGTGAATGACATGTCTGTGAAAAGACAAGCATGTCAAGCTTGTCAAGCCATAAGGGGCATGTCCGTGAAAAGAGAATAACATGGTAGAAAAGGACTTTGTTTCAAGATCGTTTGGACATTTAAATGTGTTGTAACATTTCTAGAGAGAAATGTGCATTTTATTTTAATAATCTTTGTTCAAAGAATGCATCTTTAGTTTGTTAGCTACTGTGAAGATTTCTTTCAGGTATTCGCAGAAGATCATTGGAATGCATCATTTCTATGTTGGTTGGTTCCTACAGACCCTGTGTTAACCTTCGTAGCCTGCATGTTGTTTGAATGTCGCCACATTTCTCAACAGAGAAGCAACCAAGTGTCCTTGACAACTCACCAATACAATGGGTGAATGTTAAGGCCATCCGTTTTAATTATTGCTCCTTTGTCCGTTTGGCCACTATATAAATCAGTAAACTTGGAGTCCTTATTTTTATTTATTATTATATACTCGTGTTTGTGAAGGATTCAGCACCAAGTTTTTCATTGTGAGATTTTCATTGTGAGTTGAGCATGTTGCATCCTATTTCCCTTCGATTCTAAGAAATGAAGGCTTATTTGTCCGTTTTGGATAATGGAAGACTAACATATCCCATGATCCTTAGACAAAAGAGGCTATGGCGACGGAGCCAGACCGCTACCAGCCAAGCCATGCTTTGGCTGGTAGCGGTCTGGCATCCGTCTAGATGCAGTGCATTACTAGTTCCGCTGTGCTAGATATTATTTAGTCAGAAGATCTATTTTTATGTTCATATAACCCTCGGAACCTATTTCTACAATAGTAGCTAAAATATCTGAATTAATACAACCTCTTTACTTTTCTCTTAACATAGATCCTCTAGTTGAAGAGTAGTTACTGATCCGGCCGTGCTCAATATTTAATATATTGAATAGACATCTTTTTACGAGCCTATTTCTTTGCAAACCAGAAGAACGTAAAGTGTGGCAAGGATTTGTACCAAGCTGCATTGGAAATGTAGTTTTTAAAATATATGAATGTTTCCCTGATAATTGGAAGTTGAAAATATTGACTTGAGAGAACACTGAGGAGTTTAAGTGGATGCACAACAATTTAACAATATTAAATATTGGTGAAAATTAATTTTATTATGTCTATGCCCTCTATACTCACATGATAGCCGAGGTCTCAATAACAATTGGTCCCATATCTGTACATAACTGTTGGACTCAATGAGCCTTAGTTGTGCTGTTGTCGTGATCTTGGTACAGCTTACATAGACAGAACAATCATTTCAGCTTCATACAGTGTGTCCCACCTTATAAAAAATCTTGCACAATCACGCCGCCTTGAAGATATCGATTTTGTGTGTAGATTACCCATCTTAAGACTTGAGACACCCTGGAGCCTCAAGACAGTGAAAGATCCTGAGGCTTCAGAACATCAAACAGTGGTCATGATGACATTCACATCATTTCATCATTAATATTTTTCTCCCACGTTTGGCCCTAAAAAATATAGATATTTTACAATTTTGTAGCCGTTATAGTGAACTTTACACTGTGGACTAACGTAGCATTTACACATTTGGATGTGAGACTGGGTTGCCCTTGCAGAGTGAAAAAGGCTGTCTGCCTCCACACAGGCTGTTTGATGTTTTCCACTGAACCAAGCAGCTGGAGTTACCATCTCTAATCTTACACGCAGCAAGAAATGTAGCGAGGGAATTGACATGTGCCATAGAGATGCCAGTCTTACTCTACAGCAGGGGTGTAAAACATACACCCTACAGCAGGAACCAGCCCACCAAAGGCTCCAATCCGGCCTACTGGATGACGTTGCAAAGTGTAAAAATTGCAGAGAAGTCTCTAATAAAAAAGTGGGCCCTATGCTGGATACGCTATTATAAATCCTACATGCTTTCATACAGGCTATACTGTCAAGAATGCAGGAGCTGTGGAAAATGTCTGTCAAAAAGTAGAAAAGTGGACATAGTGACCAGTTAGTTACTATTTCTTTACTGGGAAGCCCGTGTGCTCGGTGTGTTCACAGCATCTTTCAGTGCCCAATGAATATAATATCCGGCACCACTATCAGACTTGTTCCCTTCTCTGCCCTGACCGAGGCTGTATGTGGCCTATTAACTAAAATGAGTTTGACACCCCTGCTCTACACGGAGGAAGTTATCTGTGAGTGGAGAAAACTGGAGAATATAGAACTCAAGATGAAATGTGTTGGTTCACAGCAGGCACATAATCCATATTCACCTGCACTACTCATGGATATAAAATTTGCATCGTGTATTCACGCTATCCTGGTGAGATGAAGCACCTCATTTCCTCTAAAGAGGCATGTGTCAAAGGGCAGGGTTAGCAGAAATCCTCCAGGGGAAAATGGACTGCTGGCTGAGATACAGCTGGCTGACCCTCTTAGCTCTGTGTCACAGAACTCATGTGGGAACACCATGCTCCATCTTAAAGGATTAGTTGGACATTTGGAGAAATATGCTCATTTGCTTTCTTTCTGTCAGTGAAATAAGCTCAACACATGTTTGTACGGTAAATATGAAGCTATAGTCAGCAGCAGCTATAGCATAGCACAAAGACAGAAAACAGATTGTATCTTGTTCGTTTCATCTGTACAAAAACTGAAGTGTAAAAAAGTCAAATTGTAGATTTATGGGAGATTATGTGCCAGACAATTTCTTGGCCTGGGGCAGTAGCTTCTTCGTCTTGTCATCACCATTAGAGGTGACTGCAGGAAGTGTTTTTGCCCAGTTTTGCCAAGCTTACTATCCATCTGCTAGGTGTAGCTTCATATTAATTAGAGGGGTATCCATCTTCTTTCTAACGCTAAGCAGGAAAGCAAATGTCTTACTATTCCCTTAAGCTAGCAAGATATTCAGACTGCACAGGAGATGGCTCTAATCCCACATAATGATGTGATCATTACATTTTTATAGACCAATCATCTCTATCATCCCTGTCTGCTTCCCTGATTTAAGAGGAGGATCAAAAGAGATGCTGCACTGGGAGCAGCGGCATCCATGAGATACTGCATTTCAAATTTCACACGAATCCATTTTTACAATCCTGCTGTAACCGTCACAAGGTGAGAGGTCCTCCCTTGAGAGACAAGACTGATACAGTTTATAGAACCTCACAAAGACTGATAGGACACACTAATGAGCCACAAACACAGGCACACAAACGCCTAAGCAACAGACTGAGGTGAGCCAGGTGAGTCACAACAGCTTTTCAAACAGTGCTAAAGTATGATGAAAGCTGTCCAGCAGGAGGAAGGACAGACCGACAGAGACTAAACAACACATTATGTGCACTTACCAACTTGGCACAACAAATCACAGCGTCCAGAGAGTAAACGTGATTAACCTGCTGAAACACTTGCCAAATGAAGTAAGATGATGAAAGAGGCACATTTAGGAATACAGTGTTTTTTATACTTATGGGACAACGGCGTGTCATACGGCATACATACAATACAAAAGGCTACATTCCCTTCGTTCACTAGCCCTGGCAGTCAAGCATTTTAAACCAGTACGGGACTTGTTTTAAATGGCATCTAATGGCTAGTGTCAGGCACTTTGGACTTCTCTCAAGCCACCTGTAGATAGGAAACATTTTTTTAAATAATACAGGGAAGTTTTAGTCTCATTACTCTTTTGATCTGTTCATTCCATTTTAACAAATTTAATTTTGGTAACATAATGTGTCTCAAGAGATATTTTGACAAGATAACCTTGAACTGATTTCATTAAAGTTGGGTAGTATCTCATTGAACAAAACCTACAGGCTTAGAGCATTTTTTTTAACCTACTGAATATATTTTTGGCTAAACATGGCCAAATGTAAAATTAATATTGCATATATAATATATCCAACATGGGCTATATACACTCATCAGCCACTTTATTAAGCACCAGGTATGCCTAATAAAGTGTCAGTGTGGTCTTCTGCTGCTGTTCCCTATCTGCTAGAAAGTAGGTCGTGTTGTGTGTTCACAGATGCTCTCCTGCATTCCTCTGTAGTAACCAGTGGATATTTGAGTTACTGTTGCCTTTCTATCAGCTCAAACCAGTCTGGCCATTCTCCTCTGACCCCTGGCATCAACAAGGCATTTGCGCCAGCAGAACTGCCGCTCACTGGATATTTTCTCTTTTTGGGACCATTCTCTGTAAACCCTGGAGATGGTTGTGTGTGAAAATCCCAGTAGATCAGCAGTTTCTGAAATACTCAGAGCAGCCCGTCTGGCACCAACAACCATGCCACGTTCCAAGTCTCTTAAATCGCCTTTCTTCCCCGTTCTGATGCTCGGTTTGAACTGCAGCACATTGTCTTGAACATGTCTACATGCCTAAATGCATTGAGCTGCTGCCATGTGATTGGCTGATTAGAAATTTGCGTTAACGAGCAGTTGGGCAGGTGTACCTAATAAAGCGGGAGTGTATAAGTACTGGCATAAGCATTAAGCTCATTACAAAAAACATATTAAAGAGAGAGCGTTCCGCACATATTCATAGAAATGGAGTTACATCCCGGTAACTACTAAATATCCTCGCAAGATTCTGACAATAAAATGTTGTCAACTACTCCAGTCCAGTTAAGTGATGTTACATTCGCTAGTAAAGTTTTTTTTTATGATAACGTGAAAGATTCTGGAGTATATTCAAATTGTTGGAACAAGCTCAAGACAAATCTAACTTGCGAGAAGAGATTTCACTGCCGCACAAACAACATGACTCGTGATATTTTTTCGTCACAGTGCAAAAATGCAGGAATCACGACACTATAGATATCGTAGCGTAAAGCGGCAATACCGTGATGTTATGCAAGGTTACAGCAATACCGCTTAATCCTGTCATCTCTAAACTGAAGCATATGGTGTTTTTAAGATGCTGTCAACTTGTAGCACAGTGGGGGACAATCACAGATCAGTGAGCAACAGCCTGAAATTGACGCATTTATTACACTCAAAAACTATTTCAAAAAGGCCCTGAACACATTCTTATGCTGAGCTGTGTCAGAGAAATTTGGTTTACAGATTCATGCTGGGTAAATTGAGACAGTGGTACCCCAGGTGCCAGTCGGGTCAGTGACCAATATAACAGCCAAGGGACATGACTTGTTTCAGGCAGAGATGTGTCGGTCTCCAGCTAAGCCTGGAGAGGGAACAGCTGTGTTTCTAAGAGACCATTCTGCCTCTCTCAAGGACATAAGGGGTTAGATTACACACAATACACACATACGAAAGGTTAGAACAGGAAAAATATACACGCACGCACCAACATATTATCAGGAAATTCTGCCTCTCATGTATCCTGGGATAACTGCAACGTGACCTAGGTAAGCATAACTTCCAAAAATGTGTACATGCGTAGATGGGTAAGGTAAGCCCATATTTGTTTTTTTCTAATCTATGCATAGTATGCGTTAGTACTCTGCCAGGGAGAGCAGAAACTTCAGTGGTTGACCTATACTGCTTAATCCTGATTATCCACGATCAAGCATCAAAAATGCATTCCTCTGAACCTTCTTCAAGTCTTGAGTGAAACCAGCTCAAAGATTTCCCATAACGAGCTGAATCCACAGTATTAATTAATAATATTATTTTGTACTTGTTTGAGTGAAAGTCATGTGACAAGCTTCAGATTTCAGAAAAAAAACATTTCAAATGAGCTCACAATCAGATTTGAACAATAAATGAAGAGTTTACTTAAATAGGAAAATGATAAATGACTAGTTACCGGGGGACTTCTGAAGATAGAAAAATATGGTCCTCTCAGTGCCAGGAACTTGAATGCTGAAGTTCTACCAGCGACACTACCCTCTTGACTTTCACACGCCCAGCCCATGTGTACAATCTGCAGAATTGTAGAGAATGACATTTACACAAGTTTACTATTTGATTAAAAGATGTGGGGAAATATACACAACAGACATATGTACTTGATCAACAGAGCAGAACAGAAAAATGTGCTCAGTCAAAAGGCTTGAATGAAGAACTACTGTGAAACATCTCTGATGGGATACAGTGGTGCTGCAGTCTAAGCTGCAATGCAACAATTTGACTTTTATCTACCTCAGATTGACTTGGGATGTTTCTCTGCTCTCCTCTTCTCTAAGCAGCATATCTGTACTGTATGTACTGTACTGCTTCATCTGCTTCACTTCATCTATCGTGATGAATAATGCACATGCATTTCTACATGTTGGTCATGACTTCTTCCTGACCATCTGACAGATCAACGCTGTTTATTGACCCATGAATATTAAACCAGGGTTTCCACACCTTCTTAAACATCAAATTCAAGGAATTTGGACAAATTAAACAAGGCATTGTTTAAAATACAAATCAAGCTTGATTACTGTTTGAACACTGAGACTTTTTCTAATGAGAACCAACAGACTTTACAGAAGCTCACAGACAACAATTAAAAAGGGAGAGATGCTTGAATGTGTAAGGACTCCTCAATTGTGCTATTACAGTGTTGGAAGCATCTGTGCTCCCTTTACTTTTCTAACAAAGCACAGAAAATATATATATATAGCGTAGATTGAGCAATAACTAACGTATATACTAACAAAATACCAAAAGAACTTTAATTTATTGGACAAAATATAAACATTTGAGCACATTCAATGACCTCTGTCTATTTATGTCTATTTGTCATTTTTTTCCCTCAAATTCACAAACTAAATGCACAAAAGGATTTCAAGGACCTATGGGAACCATGTTTACCATGTGGAGAGTAAAACCATGTTTACCATGTGGAGAGTAAAACAGGCGTAACACAATGGCCGAAATGCAATCTTGGAACCCATCAGCTGTGATCTGACTTTACACCTGTACAACATTTCCAGCAAAGAAGGTTTTGAGCTTGTGAGGGAACAGCCTAAACATGGATCTCACAGATGAAAAATAAAGGTATACTTTACTGCCAGCAGTGATAAAATGTGCCTGTTGTGCTACAATTATGTAACGGTTATCAAGTTATGTTGAGTCAGCATACCTGATCGTCTGAAGAGCAGTATTTGTTGACGATCTTAATCTGTGAGAGAAATCCAGAAGACAACACTCAACGTGATATATACAGATACAAAAAGCTATCAAATATATTATGGCATAGAGATATCCTGACACTTTAAAACACCTGGGAATTAAATTGTTGAGATAGTCATAATACAAACATCATCACACCAATTATACATTTTGCTACTCCTTGACAACATCTAAAAAGGTATGATCTATAGAAGCATAACAGATAGGTCTTAAGATATAATATTCAATTTAGTGTCAAATAATTATACAGTAATGTATATTCTGTTTATCCAATGAGTTTAGCTGTGCTCACTACTTGAGTACCAGCATTGCAACTAATACTATTTTTAGCGAGATGTAAAATTTTGAGCATCGCCTTATTCACAACTACCTCCACTAAGCAGGTTATGTTTTGGGTTTGATTTGTCTGCAGAATTACAGAAAAACTACTGGTCCAGTTTTCATGAAACTTGGTGGAAGGAAGAACCCGTTACATTTTGGAGTGGATCCAAATTAAGATGCAGAAATTATTTTTTAACTTTTAACTTTTGTCTGGGCTGTGATTTCCACCACACGGCTCTCACCAGAGTTTGATTGACATTTAGAGTCTGAGCAAGGAATGGACGCTAACAACAGCAATAGTGATGTTTAGCTACAATTAGCTAAACAGTGGGAGAAAGAGGGTGGAGGAAACATGGGAATGCCAATAGCGCTAATGGCTACAGTGCAAACAGAGCATTAGTTAAAGCTGCAGTAGGTAAAAAGCAACTCTCCCTCTCCCCTCTCTGTCCTGAGCCAATAGGAAACGCTCTCTCTCTGAATGGCATGTGATTTGCCAAAGTCTCCTGTCCTGGACTACATTTTTTAAAGTCTGAAACAGAGCCAGGTGGATGTGCAGGAGTCGATTTTTCTTGCTCGAATTACAAAATTATCAAAGATTATTATGGATTTTTCGTCCCAGCATCGGCAAAAATATACTGCCTACCCCAGGTTTAACTCCAAGACCAACTCACACTCACCATGGTGACCTGGCTTCCACGAGATAGGGGTGCTCATCGGAGGTAACGTTAACCGCCCCGTCTGGGATGGCAGTGTTACTATCAAGTCACCTCCGTACGAGCACCGATCTCCCACAGAAGCCCGACCTGGGCGTTGTGCAGTGCATAGCGGCGGTGAGTTGGGACATGAATGTGACGGGAGGGGCCAATACTTTCAACAATCCATTCGCATTGACAGGCTGTCAAATACTGCCAAAGGGAAGGACTCACATTCACTAACATGCACTCAATCTTACGTTTGGCAATTTTTTTATTTTTCAAGAGAGAGCTTTTGTCCTTAGCGGAGATCTGAGTGCATTTTTTAGTTCATTTAATACTCAAGTAATACAATTCATTTAATTGTATAACTTCTTACTGTTGAGATTACCAATTTAGAGGTGCTCTGAAAAAAAAGAAGTTGTCTAGGACTGCCTCCACACAGCTCTCATCCCAGTACGTTAAACGTTTTTTTATGGTCACATGCACTTACATGCACACGCGAGTGTTTCAACAACAGACGTTTCAATATTTATCTATTCACACTGGTTGTGTAGATTTATCGCTTATCATCTACACAACACAATAAGTGATGCACAAATAATGGCTAAACACATACAGTATACAGTAATATGCATAGAGTATATAAACGTTGATGAATAAGCAGTTATTTTCTTTATTTGAAGGTTCACAGTCAACAGAAAATGAATCACACATGACAATTGAAATGTGAAAACTACCTAGAGGCTCAAGAAAGTATAAAGTTGGTCTCAGAAACAACATTTACCTCTTCCAATGTGTATCTTGGAGGGGATGATGATGAAAAATGTTGCAAACCAGTGCACAATATTTCAGATTGAATAGACCCCTGCTGTGTCAGCATATCACACCCCTCAGCATGATGGCTGTTCCTGTCTCGCTTCACTTCAGTTACAAAGTGAAGTTAAATTGTCACCTGAAATCCTTATATAATCAGGCCCTAACAAGCTGCTGTTTTTTTGTTTTTTTCTTTGGTCGCTCTAAAAGAACATCAAACAGCATCAAGTAGTCCTCCACCATGCCACTTGTCATCCACATTAAAAACCCATGAAGGGACCCCAATGGTGTCACAGAGTCTATTTAAAGGTTGTAGGTCATTAAAACAAAAGTTCCGCTCTTTCCCAAAGCGGGCACACAATTACATCCTGATTGGCCATTTAGCAATCACACTCCACGTCTGTAATTAGGTGATGCAGTCATGAATTAATCACACTTTTTAAAAAAGGCAGCTGTGCAATCGAAGAGCATGGGCATACAGTACGTCTGCATCCTTACCAAAAATGCATCACATCATCAGTGTGATAATCAAAGTGAAATAGGAGGAAATGAGAGAGAGAGAGAGAGAGAGAGAGAGAGGGAGAGAGAGAGAGAGAGAGAGAGAGCGAGAGAGACACACACACACACACACAAGTGCACATGCCGACTGACTACTTCACAGTCATTAATTAGATATGAGAGGGGCTCTTTTTGTCAGCAGAGGGGGAGAGGTGCCACTGTGAGTCAATGAGTGCTTGTCAGGATGGGCCTAATAAACCACGCTACACTCATCTGTGTGGCTGTGAAAAATCAACAAGGGGGAAATACATGTGACAACTGTGGGCAAAACATATTTATTAAATGTTTCTGTGTTTTTCCTTATGAAGATGGTTTTATCAACTTTAAAAGACCACAATTGGATAATAGGCTGACTATCCGAATTTTTGTTGTTTCATAAAGTGATGATATATACAAAATGATATAAACACAAATAAAAAAAAACTGGAAATCTACTTTATCACACAATGGTATGGTGTAATCATATTTAAATGATCCCCTTGTTAAGTTGCTGGATGACGAAAGCGTTCATTCAAGTTCTCATGTATGAAAATCAGTTATTTCTTTCACCTTTTCTCACGGGAAATTCAAAGCAAGCCTCTAATGTTCAAAGATGGACTCACGTTCTCTTGTGTCAAGTCAATGATATTTGTAGATATTGTTTGGAGCCAGTCGGTGCTTTCTGCTGCAGTGCAGAACTGGAGAATACTGGTGCAGGCTCCATCTAGGGCGAAGACTTCAAAACAGTTGGACCTGGGGGACGGTAGAGGTCAAATTAGACAGGAGTGGTGTGGAACGATAAAAGACTTCTGTCAAGTTACTTTGAGCGTTTAGACTTGTACTGCATAACATGCAGCAGAACTTCATTCATGTGCTTGATGGGCTTCTGACACGTAGTTATAAATATATCTTCACAACAGATGGTCTGGAGAGGCACTTCATGCGTCCAACATCCTGGGAAATGCCAGTCATATTTGCATGAGAATGTTTCTCTGACAACTTTAGAATTTAATATCCCTACAAGATAAAAATGAGAGCTCAACTAATTACTCCAATTTTAAGAAAACATGGACAGACTGTCTCCGTTTCTAACAGTGTATAAATAAGTTGTAACTGAAGTCAAAAGCTTCAAGGAATATCCTAGCATCTTTGGAAATATGCTTATAAGCTTTCTGGACGAGAGTTAGATGACAACGTCAATTTCCATCTTATGTCTGTATGGTAAATATGAAGCTACAAACAGTAGCCAGTTAGCATAAAGAATGGAAAAATTTAGGCCAGATCTACACGAAAGTAATAAAACCCACTTACCAGCACCTCATACTCTCACATAAATCATATTCGGTTGTTTATTCAATTCAAAAACAAAGTGCAAAAGGTCAATTAGCAGTTTTACAGTGCATTTTTCTATCTGAAAGTAGTAATTTCAGATAGTCTGACAGGTGCTGGCAGGAAGATTTTGTCACTTCTAGACAGAGCCAGGCTAGCTGTTTTCCCTTGTTTCCAGTCTTGTGCTCAGGTAAACCAACTTTATATTGAACAGCCTGATATTAAAGTGCTATCAATCTTTGCGAATCCCAAAATGTCGGACTATAGTACACTGTGTGTCAGATGTGCCACAAAAACATTGATAAAATATCCTTTTCTGACAAATCTATTAAAAAGCAACTTAACAGAACTGAAGCACCCCCCTCCCTGCATGACATCTCCAATCGGGCTGAGAGATGTCAAAACACTACAATGGACCCTTTAAAAAAACATTCACAAGAAGAAATGGGGATTGAAATGATTGTACAGCGCAAGTTATTTTGTATTTGGCATCAGTTTGGTACATTTTTAGATCTGTCATCTCCTTGTCATCTCCTTGGGGTGCCTCGAGGTTAAGCGCTGTGCTTCTCTGTCACAATTAAATTTCTCAGTGGATGGGGTGTTGATAAGGTCAACTCAGAGGGAACGCACTCGTCAGCAGAGTGTGATACTTTTCGACATTTCATTTCAGTGCATTTGCACGCTACTGATACATTTAGCCTCAGAGACAGTTGTCACTAAACATGGAAGCAATTGTATGTGATGCTTAGGCAACCCCATCCGACAGTGTAGAATTTGCAACATTAGGGGGAAATGCATAAAGGCTGGAAGAAATGTTGAACATTAGGTAGTGCAGATTGGAAGTGGGGAGATGTTTTTGGAGGTACGTGATGTGAAGGCTGATAAACACAGAAACGATAGAAGGCGGCAAATGCGCAGTATGATGAGGGCAATCCTCTAAGACAGCTCCTAAACCAAACGGTACTTCCTCCCTCACATACAACAGCCCTTCAAGGTTAGATGTTACAAAGTCAGCATTCCTAACAAATCCTGTGGTGAGCATGACTTTCATACTGTATCTGCAATAGGCTTGTTAAAATCTTATGTTCCGCTGCCTGTGTACTGACCCAGTGGCTCTCCAGGGGGGATTTCACTGGACTTAAATGTTGAAAATTCTTTCTGTGTCAGTGTGCCTGGCCCAAAGTAGCTTTATGCTGTGATCTGTACGACTATAAAAGATATACGGACTTCTCCTCAAAGCAATTTCAGTCAAAAAATATACGGACTTCATTTTTAAATGCTTCCTCTTCTAAAACATCTCTTCTTCTTTTTCATCAAGCACTGTAGAGATAAAGTGAGCAACTGATGAAATGACATTAGATAGAATATACAGTTACATCCCTTTCAATTAAAGCTGAATCCTTTGAGAGCATGCAGTAATGGGGGTAGGCAAGAAGGGATGAAAGTGCAATGAATGAAGAGCTCCAAAGGCAAAGCATACAGCTGGTGGACCAATGTCAGGAGAACACAACCCTGTAACAAGTAGCTGCTAAATCCCTTCCACCTTCAGTGAGCAGGACTGAAATCCTCAGTAGAGAGATAGGATCAAGGAAGAGCGTGATTCTTTCTGACATCTGTCTTGCCTGCTGACGAGACAGTAATAAATCCATTAAGAGATATATCACCTGGTCAAAATGTAGCATGATACTTAAACAATGTATATGTGTGTGTGTGGGGGGGGGAGGGATTGTTAGCTGTAAGTGGGAATGGCATTGAGGGGGAAATGTGCCATGTCTTCTGATTAGCGAGGAAGAGACATACTCTAGGCAGGCTTTGGGGCATTTCGTTTTCTGCATAATTAATGAAGGAAACATGTTTGCTTCAGATTCCCTACCAAGAAATGCAAAGATACAAGTTCAACTTTGAATCCACGACACTGTAATAACACACTGCTGACATGAAAACATAGGATATGATCATCAGCCATGAAATCATCATATGTCAAGATGTTCTTTTAATTAATTTCAATTTAACTGATGGCTACTACTGTATGCAAATGACTGTACGCTTTTAGATAAGAAACTACCCATTTGCAAGTTTTCTTGCCCTTCAAATATATCCGTTTTGACAGCTTCGATAAAAGTCTGAGAATACATCGCTGTCTGAGGAGCTGGTCTGACACCTAAGTGTTGCCAGGAGAAATCTGTGCAAAGAAAGGAACATGGACACAAAAAAAATATAATCCCCAATTCCCCGAGTGGATTTAAAATGGGTAATTGAGAGTAAAAACTATTTGACATCCCACCTGGGAGCATATGTACTAGCAAGGATCACTAGAATAATGTATACCTTGCAGACACAATAACTAGATGGTAACTAACTGATCACAGCATCACTGTCGTGGCTGGTAACACCGTCTGCAGAGTCTGCATCTCTGGATGAGAGTCAACTTCCCAATCAACACGAATGGTAGCTCCTCATCACTGGGAGTTGTAAAAGTGATCGCAACTTACACTAATAAAGAATTATTGATGTACTTTAACGCAAATTATGGAAAATTTAAGCCTTTAAAATTATAGCTGTCCACATTTTCGCATTATTTTGGACTGCATTTCAAGGGTGGCTAGCTAGCTAGCTGCTAACTAAAGAGTTGACAAGACTGCATTCCTGAAACTGCAGCTGGAGACTTAAGCAGCTGGGCTAGCTTCTTTCTATTTTCTCTCCACTGTTCTGTTTACTCCCCCTAACATTTAAACAACTGCACACCATTTTGTTCAATAAAAAGTTATAGAGCAGGGAAAATAAAGCTTGCTTACTAAAAAGCATATGTCCAGTTTAAGATGAGGTGTGATCAAGAGTTGTGTTTGAGAACGATTTTATGAGTTTATCATTTTTAACTTTAAACTAGTTAAAAAAGACGCAAATCCAAAGTGAAGGGTCCATTCAATCTGATTTTAACTTCTAATTTTAAAACATACACAAACCAAGCAAGAATTAAACTTCTTTTGAAAATACTGTACAAACCTGTGATTCAAAAGGTATAAAGGGGCACTTGACTTCACACATGTCAATGTCTATGTTTATGTTTATACAGCAGAAGTTTATCCCTACACTTTGCTATGATTGAGCAATGATGATAATTAATAAAAAAAAACCATGGATCTGGTTGGTGTCTGGCTGTGGTCCTCTATTGCATGTCATTGGCCAGCTCCCGCTGCCCTAATCTCATAATTATCAAGGGATCAAACAAAAAACAAGGGATAATATTCACCTGTGTTCTGGCAAGTGTAAACGGCAATAGATTTTGAATGTTTAAGGTATAAAGCCACAACAACCCTCAGTGGTAGTTTGAAGCTATGTTCTAATAAAGTTCAAATCATTTTTCATGACACATTTATTTGTATTTATCATGAATAATATGACAAATTTCTTTTATCTTCCATTGAGGTTATTGGATGAAGCTTCACATGGCTGTCATATTGTAAAGTATTTTGTCATCCTGTGTTTAAACATTATACATTTATTTAAAAAAAAAGAAGCTATGCAGCATTCAAAAGTTGTCTTCAAAGCTTCGAACTATTCGGTACAGCCCTAGATCATCAGGTCGATGATTCTCAGACTTTGACCCCCGTTGACATCCACACTGATCTGATCTGTACTCTGATATACCCATATCGGCCATGTTTTGTAGAGCAAACCGATATTGACGTGCTCTCTGCGACGAGGGCCTCTTATTGACTGAACTCTGCTTTTCCTGATTTAGCCCAGGGCTGTTAGGGTTTAGTGTTATAAGGTCCACATCTCACCAATACATTTCTTCAATATTTCACTCTGCCCTAAGCAGTCATTAAACCACTGATTTGACTTAACATCTGGCAAAATTAATATTACAGGACTTTTGCTTTACCTAAATAAAGCCTAGAGGCAAAGAGGAAGTCCTTACTGAGGTATCTGAGCGCTCTTCAGCCAGTGATGTGGATTGTGCCACAGCAGCTGTTGATCAAAGTGAGTATATTTACTTCTGTAACTTTGTGGATATATTTTAGACTTAATAAAGTTTTTAATTTATTTTATGATCATATGAAATAGTATTACAGTGAGAGATTGTGATCATTCTATACTTTTTATTGGAATGATGTGCATCAGCGTTTGCTCACTTGTTTAATTTGTGCAGGGCTTTTTGACATTTGTCAACAGACTCTTGCTCCCAACTCGTCACATACAGCTGCTTGGTCGAGATCCCTTGGCGTCACATTTTAATGCTCAAGCTCATTTTTCAATGTGAGGGTAGGGTTGGGTTCAGGTTAAGGGTTAGGAAAGGATTGTGGTTTGGGTCAAAATAAGTTAATTATTTAATGTAACATGAACGTAATAGGCGAGTGTAGTTTAAGTTGTAGTGCGTAAGATTTTCATCTAGTTAATTGTCTGTTAAATTACTATTTATCAAAGAGTAATAGAGTTAAAACAATGGTGATTGATCATATGACCCACTAATGAAGGCTTGTATTTGTTGCTTTTCAGAGAAATGCCATCTGAGTGTCTGTGGCGAATTTCCTGCACTGAAATCAAATGTGCTAGTAATGCTAGTAATGAAATGTAATGGGTTAGTGATGCTTTTTACGTTGTTCCCCCTCTCTCTTCGGACGTTTTATCAGTATGGAGTATGTGTAGGCATCACACTGCATCGCGCAGGTGAGAAGTGCCAATCTACTGACATCATAGAGTCAAAATTGTTTAGTCTCGACAGGAACTCAGAGATGAGGTCCGAGGACCTGATCTTACCGCCAAAGCGGGTGCTACTGTAGAAACAATGTATCTCAATTCTTGCGGATTACAACTTTAAGTAAGATATGTATGCAACTAAACTTACAAAGGTTATATACGTATTGTAAGTCAAAATAAGTCAGCCATTGGTTTCACACGGGACACAGACAGTGGTCTCCTGGGTGAAGGTCCAGTGTTAGAACTGGACTTTGTCACTCTGTAAACTATGAAAATCTCACTGCACCGTGGTGGAGCAATTGAGGGTGCTAAAGGGTGCCTTGTGTGTGTGCATAAGACGCTGAGGGCCACTGACCAAGCTGCTGCATTTATTATAATCATAATTATCATAATAACCATGATTATCACTGATCCAACATTTGCTTGGAGCCCTCTCCTCTATTCTCTTGTACTCTAATGGCTTCAGTACAAGTCCAACCACATGTTTAAACTTCAGCAGCCATGAGTGGACACACACACACACACACACACAAAGAACTGTACTGAACTGGAGCTGCTGTGCTGTGCTGTAACTGACCGCAACCTTTTGCCTGCATGAACAGGAAGACTTTCTCCTGCAGTAGAGAGGACTGCATTTCTCCTTATCATGGACAGCTGCCTAGGGCTTAAAATGAGCTAATACCAAATAAGGTGTCCAATAAACAAGTTTAATAAACATTTCTAATTAGCTCAGCAGCACAGAACTCCATTATGTATTTAATATTATATACCTGCCACTCTGTAATTGTGAACCTTGCCTGCCCTCAAGCGTAAGAGACTTCTGTTCAGCAAGAGAGCAAAAGTGATGAGGAAAATGAAGGTGACTCATTTCCAATTTGAATAAGAGACAATTATAAAATATTACATTATATATTTAATTAACCTCTCTGTTTACAAAAACAAAACATCCATACTGTCCCAATAAGGTTGGATTAGACTGGGAAAGTTAACCAAGTAAAATATGGTATCTAGCTTGAACTGTTCCTCAATAACATGCTATAAAAGAAACTTTGCTTTGTAATTGCTTTTTTCATCTATTGTTGTTAATTTTTTACACATTTGTCCATTTACATATTATATACTCACTTTCTTTGCTTTTATATTTTGTTATTATATATAATTTGTTACTATTAACTTGTTATTTCTTTATGTAGTTTTAATTTTTTGTATGTTCATTTTGTGTTTCCTTATAATATTGTGAAATTTTAACATTATTTAGGTGGAGGCTTCAAATAAGCCCACTGGGTTTTCTGCCTCTTCCTGCACTGTGTGTTATTTGTATTCTTTGTCACTATTTGTGAATTTTTTTTTTAAATTGTGCTAAATAAATAAATTTAAAAAAAATAAAATATGTAGAGTTGTTAATCTGTAATTAGTGTCTGTCATATATCTGAGGAATGAGCAGGAATAACTGAATGCAGCATGTTTTGGTTCTGGGGTTTTTGGGGAGGGGAGGTTGTTCCACAGTTTAGAAATTTAAAAAAAATGCTGATTGAAAAATCCTCCAAAGGAAACCAACTGTGAAACAACTGTACACATGTAAATGCATTTGATTATTTTGCCTGTCCCTTTTCTATTGATTTTCAAGTTCGACCAGCGTTCTCACACCTTCTGAGCCTCACAGCTGCGGTGACCTTTTAGGCAGTTTATGCCTGTGCATAGATATTGGCATTAACACCCTCTCGCTTAAATGAAAAGTGCTTGCTAAGCCAACAACTGTGCTCAGTGAACTGTGCACCTTAGAGGTGAATTATATCATGCTGGATTACCCTTACCTTAATTTATCTGTCCCAGCCTTGTATCTGGAGACTCTGGCCATCAACAAGGGCAGGGAGACGGCATCCAGCCAGCGCTTTTCATACTTTGGTTCATTAGCTGAGGGCGAAGGGGGTGATGGAGCCTGTATGGAATACATGAACAATGTGATGAGCTTCCTGTTCCTTTTGGTAATTGAGGAAGTGCTCTTGATGCAACACTTGCACCATTTGCATGAACAAAGAATTCCTTTTTTGAACCGGGCCAAACAGCTGTACATCAGGTAAACATCAAAATGACCAACGTTGACATGGAGAATTCTTTAAGGGATAATGCCTAATTTTAGTCCTGATCTGCTACTGTATATACTCAAAAAAACTCCTACTGTTGTTGCAGGATATCTCACCTAAGGTTAGAAAATCACTTTCCAAAACATTACAAACAGCAGCACTTAAAATGTTCCTCCATGTGCCTGTTTAGCAAAAGTGCCGCGATTAAATATTTTACATTTTAATTTTATTTTTTTCTCAGCCCAGTCCCCTACCTTAATCTCAGCAGGGGTGCATCATGTGTTAATGGATGAAGAAAGCAGAGAAGTGACAGTCAGGCTATAATTTCTACGCAGAGCTTCTGGTTATTTCCTTCAGATATGAATCAGCTCTGCATTAAATTGAACACTTTTTTTTGTAATAAATATCTGAAATTTCTCACTTTCTTTTCTCACTTCATTAATTGCCAATTTCCAGTCATACATTCGGTTTTTATTTTAAGTTTCTATAACAGCTTTCTTGTCTTGTGTATTACTGTCCCAAATCACTTTATAATTACAATGTATGTTGGTTCATATGGTATGTGGCACCTTACCAATCGGACCTAATTTGAGGCAAAAGGGGCAACAACACAACACAAATATTTGAAACAATCTCTATGAGTGCAAAGAACATTTTTAAAGAAAATATGATATGGTATTTTAAATATAGGTTAACAAAAGTGACCAATATCCAATACTAGTTGATGAGAATAGATGAGATTGTAAGCATGTTTGTAGAGACACAAATAAAAAGCAGAAGACTATATTCCCGCACTTAACACATTGGGTCCAGAGAAAACTGAACCAAAGTAGATAAAAACAGATGAACAGACAATGCCTCTTGATGTGTTATTGTGGTATTATGGAGGCATGTAAGGGGAGAAAAACACTTGCTGTTTCAATTGATGGATTACCTTTATCTTGGCAGCAGTTTGTCTCTGTGAGCTCTTCTAAATGGATTTTTGAAAACATTAAGCCTGCAGTATGAGCTTCTTACAGTCGTGAACGCATGCAGTACTGTAGGTGCATTTAGGCTTCTTATAGGCAGTAATGAGCATCAGAAAAAAGCTACATTTGCAAGGTTCCTGGCCTATAGCAATAATAGTTGTGTAATGTGGCATGGTTATGGATACTTCCTGATGGTGGCTATACACATGGCTGCAAGCAGGATGCAAAATTACCTTAGAATGCACACAGCATTACCCTATCATTATAACGGCCAACACTTCTTTCTTTATATTAGCGCTCTTCTGCTCATATCATGTCTGATAGGCCACTCTGTACTTGTAAACAGTGTCTCACATGCAAAATCATTTGTGCTAAAGTTCTCTTTTTGACAATGGCTTGTGTAACATTGAAGACATCATTTATGAAGAATGAAGGCAAGGCAACGCTATTTGTAAAGCACCTTTCAACAACGAGACCATTCATAGTGCTTTACAAAGGCCATGAAGGATTTAAGACAAGAAAGTAAAGAATTACAAGACAATACGAAAATACAATATAACAATACACAAATATAATTTCAAAACATATTCAAACAAAGTAAAATAGGAGACTAAAATGCAGTGTAATATATGAATGAGTAGTCCCACAATATATCCTTCAACTCTTGAAATATAATTTTAAGGTCATATGTTAGATCTTGTAAGGATTCTGGGAGCTTTGGCTGTAACATGAAGATGGGCTTATGTTGTTCACATGGCAATGAAAATTTATTGTATTTTTGCAAGATGTGACAGTGGCCAAATGTACACACACATACAACAAAAGTGGTTCAAGCATTGATACCTGTGCAATAAAAAAAATGTTTAACATCTTTTGTTACTTAGATATAAGCAGAACCACTTAAACACTGCTGAGGTGATCTTGGAGGGTGTCATGGTTACAGTGTCTAGTAAATCTAGTAATAGCATGATAGATGTAAGATCACAATGTATGGCAGTCAGTGAAGGTGCTTTTTGCTAACCTGATCAGTGCAGTTAGGTAGAGTGTTTGGATCATAACCAAGACTGAAGCTGATCAAGAAGACTGTTACTAGATAGATGGAGTGTGATTTGGCTACCCATTCTAATAGTTTAAACATGATTGCAGGAATTAAAATGGGTCTATAATATCTCAGAGTTTAAGCACAGCAGTCTTTTCAGTAAAGGAGCAACCACAGAGTCTTTAAAAGCAGTATACAACCAGAACTAAGAGACTTATTAATGATACTGAGAAAACAGCTCAGTTCTTTCACTACAGCATGTGTGGTTGGTTTTAAAACCTGTGATAATGTTAGACCAAGTTGGCATAATTATAGATAAGCAATCATTCATTCAATTTCTATTAGCCTACTATTGGTGACAAAGACAGAAGTTTGACTTCACAACACAAAACCCCAGATTGTGACAAGTTTAAGAGGCCTCTAAAATGGTTCAAATTTCAAAAGGTTTAATGAAGTGCTCTCTGAGAAGGAAGGCAGTGTATCAAAAACTATTCATGCTAATGCTCCTGAAGCACAATATGTTGACAAAAGCTTTGATAGCTGGAAGAGCGCCACATTTAAATGCAAATCACGCCGCACTTAATGAAGAACAGATGCATTTCACATTATCTAATGAGTTACAAGCTTAGGGATCAAATGAGTGAAGCTTTAGCACCATTAAACAGTGAATCATTCCTGCAGCTAAAGATTATCTGTCAGCACAAAATCCCCAAACTCCTCCAAACAATGGCAGACAATCTGACGTAGCGCCTGTAGCATTATACACACAGTACAGGTAAGTGTGTTCATCAGGGAAAAAATGAAATCACCTGCCTTCCTCTGGGTTCAGAATGGCTAAACATATTACCAGAGAATTAAAATAGCCTCTGGGTGCAATAGTGAACAGCAGAAAACTGCCTACCTTTGCAAAGTAAGTCGCACAACATTGCTGAACTACAACATGTCGAATGCGGACCCCTGTTCGCACTTCACCAGTTATTTGTACATTTCTGAAGAAATTATCAGCCTTTGCTCCATTAATGTCAACCCAGAACAAAATGTTTTAGTTAAGTTTCAATCGAAGCTCTGCAGCGAGTAGGTGAAGTGGCAGGAAATGGAAAACTATCAGGCTGTCACAGTGGCTTACATTGACAAAGTACCTGCTTCTTTTGAGGAGCAGGAAAACTCAAGCCACAGTGTTGTTCTTCACATCAGTCAACACTCTGCCATGAATACTGATACCTCAGAGGTGAAGCAATCACAATTGATTCAAAGCATGTAAATAGCCTAGGGTGCAATGAAAAGGAGAACTTTGTCAGTCATTTACAATGTCCAGAGAGCCTACTGAAGACGACGCTCAGTGAATTCTAACCACCTACAGGGGAATTGCTTCAGTTTTGTGTGTGCTCAGAGAGGAAAAACTTGAACAAAAACATGACTTTGTATCAACCATAACATTCTCTCACATTGTTATGACAACCAAGGAATATTGTTCGCAGTGAGTCAGTCACAGTGGAAATCTGAAGACTCAACAAGTCTGGGTGTCTATCCACAGCGGCTCTGTGATGCTGTACTCAGGCACAGCATTGCTTTAAGGTGAAAGCTAACGCCCGCTTGCTAACGTGCTCACAATGAATATGCTAACACTGATGTTTAAACAGGTACATTGTTTACCGTGGTCATCATTAGAGTTAACCATGTTAGCATGCTAAAAGTTGACAGCTGGTGTCCGTGGGCCATCAATAAGGGCTAGAGGGATTGACCAATAGCAAAAGTTGCCACTCAACATTGAGTTGGGTTATCCTATTTAATAATGTTTGTTATCCCGATCATTTGAACTAGTGCCGTGATGTAAATGGTTAGTAAACTGAAAAATGTTGTCATATATTGTTGCTGCTATAAAAATAATGCCAGCTAGCCTAGCACTAGGCTAATGTTAGCCATAAGTATATCTAATGCTGAAATAGCCTAGGGTCTTATTTTCACTCTCAATGGTGCCAGCAAGGCTTCTGCATGAATTACAGTCAGTGATGTCAGGTTTAGTATAGTCTATTTTATGCTTAGCAATTTGGTGAAGACAAATGTATTATGAGGTTACGTGCAAACTTGAGCTCAAACTTCCTGCACTTTGCTGCACTATTAAATGTCATCTTCGCTGGCTGTGCTCAAACTAGTATATGTCAGTTTTTATGTTTTCAGATATATGCAAAGCTGAGGACTACGAGTGGATGGCAACATAAAATATTTATCTGTGTAGTTTGACTTCAAGTCC
This sequence comes from Echiichthys vipera, assembly GCF_963691815.1. NCBI lineage: Eukaryota > Metazoa > Chordata > Actinopteri > Perciformes > Trachinidae > Echiichthys > Echiichthys vipera. Next base: position 8,431,352 of record NC_139837.1, read on the forward strand.
TCTGTTCAGTTAAAGGGAAACTTGCAGTGTTTTTTTTTTTCAGGATTCATATTACTAGTTATCAGTTATCTATTATCAGTTATCAGTCATCATCATTATCAGTCAGTTATCGTCTTAAACCCTCGCCCATATTAGATAAATGGCTGTGAATGGTCCGCAAAGGGCCAGGTCAGCTGGAAATCAGTCTGAACAGGAGTCCAGATGCATCGGCCAGGGAAGATGAAACATGTTCTTGGCAAATTTATCTGGTTTTCAGGCTAGTAAAACTGTGTATTTCTAACAAAAGCCATGAGATACATTATTTAGATTTTGATTGCGTGACAGTGTTTATCTAGTCCAGGTCATTACTAGGGAATGCATGCCATAATGAACAAATAACACTATATTATTGCCCTACACATTGTAAAGCTTCAAGCTAGTATTACATGAGGCAACATGAATAGTGGTTTTCATTGCTGTCATGCAGTATTGAATGAGTTCTTTTGTGATGAGGTATGGCAATTTATTTTTGTTGTATGAACTGTCCCTGAAGTTGCTTCCTCTATTTTGACTTCTTTTCCCACATTTCCAGAATGAGTTTTGACATCCCCCAGTAAACTCAGCTGGCCTCGTAGCATCCAACAGTTTAATGTACAGGAATAGAGCAATATGAACCTCAAAAAAGCAATGTCTTTTCTGTCAAGAGTATCATGCTCCTCACCCAACCGTGCCCCATGTGGCTGCGCTGCATTCCGGTTTATTGGGTCTGCTGTCAATGGAGAAATTGCTGTCTCTTACTCTCTCTACCATTTCTCCCTGTGTGATTGTTGAGCTTTAATGAAAAATGGTGAGTCTAGAAGTCTAAAAGAAGTCCTTCTTCATTTCTGAGGAACTCACAAGCATTTACTGCAAATGTTCTAGACTCCTCAAGAAGTGCCCTGTTAAATTCATGTGTTGAAAGTAACTAATATATGATAAAATTTGCATTTTACAACAACCAAATAGACACAGGAAGGAAGGGGCATTACTCATACTTCTTTATGACTTAAAATGTCTTGGGGTGTTTTGCTACTTTCAGGGATTTTGTGAACATGTTCAATGTTATGCTGGGGGGAAAATACATCCCCTAACCACAGTCTTGGGCCTGGCAGGTGGCCTTCAACATTACTTGATAATGTAAAAGAAGAGCTGGAACATTGGGGGTCTAACATGCTAACATGCTCTATCACAATATCTAAATCAAAAGGAATATGTCAGCTTCAGTAGCTAGAGATGCCCTAAAACGTTCCCCTTTGTTTGCTAGACAGGTGGCTAGCCAGTGAGCACTCAAACAGTTTAATACACCAATAATGAATATTATAAAAGATGCAACAGGAATAAAGTGAAAAAATATTTTGGGATATTTTTCAAATCACATACAGTAGGCTCTCCGTATAAAGCTGTTATGGCCGACGTGTTAGCAAGCAGTTGTATATTTACACATTCAGCAGGCACGGAGCAACATTAGCATTCATGTGAAGACATGTTTTTGGCCACTTGACAATTTAAGCAGAGTATTCAGTCGCCAACTATTATATGATATAAAGCAGCTAAATGCTCCGCTATGTCCATTAGCTAGTTGCTACAGTAACTATCTGGCAAACTGTGCTGGGCAGGTAGTGTACAATGGTGTTTATCTAGGTTTGTTTTCCGCTGAAAACAGCTGACTGTTGTGGTTTGAAACAATGCTAATGAGAGCAGTGAGGGCCAACTCAGACTGTTTACGTTGTGGGCCATAAAGCCGAACAATATTTTTTATAAAACAGAGGAGCACAAATCTATTGGAGAGCACTCACCCATGGCTACCCATGACCAGAATATAAGCCAAGGTTAACCTTATACAGATACTTGTGTATACACCTTCACAATTAACTGACATTGAGTGTTTAGGTAGCTAATGTCTGCACTATAGTCCAACAGCAGCTACACTTCCTTCGCAGTCTGAGGGTCTGCACTGTCAACCAGAAAGTTTTGCTAAGCAATTAGATACACCACAAGCTGTGTAGTATGTCGGAGGTCATTTACAATCCTTGCTCAACATCAGGCTTAACGACCCTTTCCATTACATTCTATTTCATATGATTCTGAATTGCTTAATGACATGCAATGTCATTATTTTTTGTCTTTTGGTGAAAAAAAAAAAAAGTTATGAGTTGCCCTACTTTCCTGCAAACCTATCTGAGGGCTTCTTATCATTATAGTCTGAACATTAAAGTAAATCCATGACTTTTACTGCACTAGGGGGGGAAAAAACAACAACACAACAAGCAATTACTCTGAGACAAAAAAAAAAACACCACTCACATAATAGTCCTTATTTGTGAGGCAAGAGGAATCTCACTTGACATGAGCAAAATCTAACTGGAGGCCGGCTCTTGCAATTTTGTGTTTTTCACAGCTTAAATGTTATTTCTGGCTAGGGTTAATGAACCGCCTGGCTAATTATGTTTGTCAGCCACCTAGGCTTCAACTTCAACCAGATTATTAATTGTAAAGATCCCTGCTGCCTGCTGACCTGTTATGTCATAGTGAGTCATAACTTATTTGGTTGTTTTGCAAAGGTAGGCATGTGTCAGGGTCTATTTCTCTTCAGATAAACCAAGTGCACATACTGGGAACTGAAAGGAATGCATGCAAAGGCCCAGGGCACAGGGATGTTTTGCCCCCTCCAGCTCCTGCAAGAGATTTAAATGGAAACACTTTAAATCTAGATTATCTATGAAAGGTTAAAGTGGCCACCTGCCGTACTTCTTGCTTTCTCTAAATAATTCATGTGAAATAACAAGCAAGAGTTGCCCTCTCTACGGCTACTCTTTTTATATTCAGACTATCTTATTAATGTCATTTTCTCAAGCCTAACCATTACTTATGAACAGTGAAATATTGCGTTTAAGGGAAAAAACATAAAACATTTACATTTTTTACATTACTCCACATTCACGGTGTGTAATGTTTATCCAGAACGGCAATGTAAAACCCATTTGGTTGCGAGATTGCACTTCGGTATACGCTGTAATCACAGCTGTCAATGTTCTAAGATTGAGCAAGTTCTAATGACAGCTTTGCATGTTAACATAGAACACATGATTGAAATGATTTCAACAGTTTGTTCATGCTTTTGATCCTAAGAAAGCCCAACCACTGATTGGACTGTTGTTTGGTTTTACACAGGTATATGTTGCTCTATTGCTACCGTGTCAAACGACAAACATGTGGCTGTAGACATTAGAAATTAAAATTAATGATACATTCAACATTAAATAATCAATGCAACTTAGTAACATTTTGGAGCTTTGTGGAGAGCTATGGAAACAAGGCCAGTTTGAAAATGTTTTGAAAAATTGACAATACTAGTTTACTGGACATCAGTGGAGGCTGAAAGAACAACAGGGAGAATTTAACTGAAAAAATGTTTTTTCATCCCACTATCAAGAGACAAACTCAGCTACCATTGGCCCCGATATTTTGGACAGCCAAAGAACGACCTAGGATATATGCATAGACGACATTATGGATTACTTCACATTTAATAACATATGAAAGTCAAAGCGGATTTGTACTGGCCACAGTCCACACGGCTCAGGCTGCAGCTGCTGAGCTAGCTAAAGTGATAAAAACAGAGTTTCTATAGCCAATAGATAGAGCTGATTTCCATCCAATGCTAAGTGAATTGTAGTCACTAATGCAGCAATCTTTAATGTGAGCTTTGAGGACAACTGTAACCTCCTCAACATGGATGAACAGTCTAGACCCCCCCCCCCCCCCCCCCCCCCCCCCCAAATATGTCCGATGCTGCGCCCCCAGTGGACAGCAACTTGTACAAGGTTTTTCAAATGGGCAGCATCTAAATAAGAGATTCAATAGCCTGCAGCCCAGGACCCCAAGGGGGCAGATAGAGACCTGAATGACTGCTGTCAAAACAACTCCAGAACAGCCAGCAGTGCCCACCTGCATAAAAGAAATGAGCCGATACTGGTCCAGTCCATTTACGAAGAAGCTTCCCATCTGAGACTACTCTAAGCGGGAGATCCATGGGATGGGGAAGGGGGACTGGCCAAACTCCCAGTGTTGGAACCTTCAGTGGCTTATCACTTCAACCCTAAACATTGCTCCCTCTCAGCTTCCTCTAGCATCTCTCTGCCCAGCAGATGGACCGCCTCATAGCCTCCATTTTCCAAAAGATGTATAAGTATGTAGCACAGTCAGTGTGCACTTTTAATGCAACAACACTGCAATCTGCACACCAGGCAGAAATCCTGGCCCTCTGGGATGAGATCTGTGTGGTCCTCTGAGGCTCATGGTTTAGAGACCCTGGTTAGTTCCAGTTCTCCTTTCTGATATTATCTCCCATCACATTCAAGGGCAGTAGAATCATGGGCAGCATGTAAGAGTGTCACCAAACACTTCCAGTGTTCAAAAATAACACAAATATACAGTAACTGGCCCATAGCAGAGGATGAAATTGACTTAATGTTATGTTCGAGTGACAATTTAGCAATCATACTGTATATGCACAGACTAAATTCTTCATGGTGACAAATCACACTGGTAACAATGTAGAGGGGCTAAAATGGACTGCCGATTGAAAAGCTGATTCATTATCTGGAAGGTTTTAATGATGGATAAAGATCCTTATGCTGTAAATACTGCACATTTTCTATACTGTTTTAAGCCTTTACACATGTATAATTTTAACATATAACTCCTGATTGCTTCACATTAGTCTGTTGAAATGTAACTTAATTTGAAAGTACTTGCAAAGACTAAAAGAATATTGTACTGATCGGAAGACAAATCAAAGACAATCCAATCAGCATTATATGTACATGCAATATCAAAAAGATGCTTCTTACTGTGTTGTTTCCATTTCCATTTAAATGAAAGCCACTGTCAAAGAGCGGAGATGATACTCGGCTGTGATCAGTGGATGGCCCAGGAGAACCTGACAAAGAAAGGAGAATGATTCATGTTCCTTACAAAAAGCCTTCGGAAGAATCCCTGTTAAACATTTAGTTCAACTTCATGTCGTGTCTATTATTAAATCCCTTCAAAAACAAAGAAAATGAGTCAAGAGTTGCACCTAAACCTGAAACAACATTGTCAATTCATAGTTAATTTTTGATATTGACTTTATTCTGCTGCCCTGCCTTTAAGCTGTACAGTTAACACACAGTATCCAAAAAAGACAGATGCTTCCTCTTTGATATATTACTGTAGCTTGGCATTAGAGGACTCTTTCCAATTCGGTCACACTCGGTAAAGTGTGGCAGACGGCTCCTGGCCTCTCTTACTTGTCATTTGTGCCATTGTGAAACAAATGGCAGCTTAGAGAGAATATGACTTGAACCTTTTCGTTCTCAGGCAACAAAACACGACTCACCGGCCAAACACCCTACAGCAGAACCTGAGTGTCTCTGCACTGACGCCTTCCCATGAATGCTAACTTGCCCACAAGGTATGAAGGCTGGATTTCTCACAGCTCTCAGTTTCAATTTGTGAGAATCTGGTGGTTTATGAACTAAGCTATGCATATTTAAAAAGCCTCCTGTGGACAGGGGGAAATTAGCATCTCACTACAAACACTAAACACAGTGCATGTGGTTCTTGTGCATACATGCATGTTGAAATTCTAATGCTGCTGTGATGCCAATATTAAATAAAATAAATATTAATGCACATCTATTAGCATGAATTATTGTTCTACATCTGTGTGTTCTTCATAGTTAGAAAATTGTACAAAACTATCATTATGTCCGCTGCTGGAGACTGAAAGGTTTTATTATAGTTTCTTCATTTACCTTTTGCTTACAGCCAATTATCTGTGCTTCAGAAGTCTGCATCTTTTTACCTAACACACAACTGTGAACAGAAGAAGCCCAAGATATAGAGTTCCCATGAGCTACATGATGCTCCCCATCACTTTGGTCTTGGGATTGTCAACCAACACTTTATACAAATAGTTCTACAGTACTGAGAGCGATATGAAGATAAAGCTGGAGCCAGAGTATGGTTAGCTGAGCTTAGCATTCAAACTTAGGGAAGCAGGGAGAAACAGCTACCCTAGCTCTTTCCAAAAGGCTGAAAATAATGTCAGCAGCTTTAGCTCACTAATTGTTCTTAATGCCCTTAAAAGGGGTGCCAGGTATGATGGAAGGTCTTTAAGGAACCTCTCAGGGACTACCCTAATCCTCTCATTCTTAACACATTGCATTATCTCCTGGATCGATATATTATGAGCAGGTGGGGAGGGACGTATCCATTTAAGGAGAATACACCTCCTGGAAAGCAGAGTGGAGAATGCAATTACTTGTGTGGCCTTGGGTGTGTCGAACACTGAAGGAATTCGGAAAAAGGGAAGTAAGCGGCTTGGGGTCTACAGCTCTACCCAGGGCAGCACTAAGTTCATTAAAAATTGTTTTTGAGCATGACCAGAGCATGTACATAAAGTCAGCAGGCGACTGTTTACATCTTTCACATGTGTCAGTTCTGTCAGGGTTGGCGAATTAGGGAATTGTGGAAATTGATTTTGCCTAATTTGGAAGAAGCGGAAGAAGCGAGGGAAAGTTAAATTTTGCTGATTAATCTGCAAATGACGAAAAACACTTTCAAGAAGAAGAAGAAGAAGTAGAAGAAGAATTCCTTTATTTGTCGCGCAATAAATTCAACATAAGGGTCATTAATAGTTAGCAGACCTTTGTTTTACAAGCTCTGGAAAGCTGGGTCTGAGCAGGATGGTAGAAATAGTTACTTGTGATAGACTGGAACTAGAACTGATGGAGCATTTCAGCCAAGCTGTCTCCTTAAATGATTAAGCCTGTGAACGTCCTCATTTGTCCAGGTCATCGTTATCCCCAAAGCAATTTCAGTCAAAAGCAACTGGACTTGGTTATTTGTCTAGAAAGACGTTTCACCTCTCATCCAAGAGGCTTCATCAGTTCATGTACGCATCTGACCAGGCTGGGACTGGTCCAACTATCTGGTGTGGAGATCCCGGTATTTAACCTCTCACAAGGCTGATGATGTCACTGGAACCCTTCGTGCTCCATGTGCCAACGACTGTCGTAAGAGTGACAGTCGTTGGTGGAACGTTGGTTTCGACTTTGTTAGTTTTTGTTGAGTCTTAACGACAGTCGTTGGGGTCACAGGAGGTCGTTTGTGAACAGTTGTTCTTTGAGGTCAGATTGTTGAATCTCCTGGGAAGGGATGAAAGGGCAGCATTGTAAATTGGAGATAAGTGGTGTCTCAGACCTCCTCCTCTGTTTAGCAATGGCTTCTCTACTTTTGCATTGATGGCTTCTTTTACTCCTCTTTCAAACCATCTGTCCTCTCTGTCCAGGATTTGGACATTGGTTTTATCAAAGGAGTGGCCCAGGCCTGAGGAGTTAGCTCTCCTGTGTTGGGACATGCGGTTATTCAGTGGTTGTCTTGTTTCTCCAATTTAGAGATCTTTGCATTCCTTGTTGCATTGGACAGCATAAACCATATTGCTTTTGTGGGTGTGTGGTGTTCTGTCCTTGGGATGTACTAGTCTCTGTCTGAGTGTGTTACTGGGTTTGAAATACACAGGGATGCAATGTTTGTTGAAGATCTTCCTGAGTTTCTCTGATACCCCAGCCACATATGGGATGACTATGTTGTTTATCTGGTTTTCTTTTTCTTTCTCAACCAGTAACATCATCAGCCTTGTGAGATAAAATCCCGGGATCTCCAGACCAGTTAGTTGGACCAGTCCCTGCCTGGTCCGATGCGTACATGAACTGATGAAGCCTCTTGGATGAGAGGTGAAATGTCTTCCTAGACAAATAACCAAGTCCAGTTGCTTTTGACTGAAATTGCTTCGAGGATACCTTAAATGATTCCAATTTTAAGTGTTAGTTAAAATTGGGTTTTGAGAAACATGTTTAAATGAGAAAGGCAACTGGGAACGTTCATCCACGTCATTACAAAGTCACAAAAGGAATAAGCAGCTTTTGTAGCCACTACACCTGTATAAAAACTAAACTCTAATTCTCAAAGCCCCAGCAACTTTGTGCTTCTGTGCTATTGGCACGCATTATAATGAGGTAATACTGTATGTATACATTTGGTGTGGAATTTGCCGCTTTCTATGCAAATGAACTTTGTTGCAAAAACAGTCCAGTTCACAAAGATCAGCACTAATAGCCATATGTAGTTACAGTAAAATTATTACCTTCTTCAAAGAGTTGGTGGTAATGCTGTATTTTTACAGGGGTGTCCTGCACTTGCAACTGTCATTGTTTGATGCAAAAGCAACATGTATACTTTGTTTCATGGATAATTGCACTTGGGCACAGAACTTTAGGAGCGTGTTTGTGCTATGATATCAAAGTGGCAGCATCCATTCTTTGTGAATTCCCCCGAGATGTAGTTGAAAGCTTGAGAAAAACAAAAAAAATAGTAATGTGTAGAAAGAGGTGTTTTTCTGAAATGGTGATTTCATATACTGTTGAGCACCAACAGGAATTTAGCAATATTTGAATTTAAATCCAATGACAGTTGCTGGGCTGTTTGTCAGCGTTATTCAAATAGTGGAACAATAGTTCTTTTTAGAACTGATTATAATAAATTATACTCAGATGGGATTTCTGAAGCTATTTCATATGTAAGCAAATAACTCCATTGTGCAGTGTTGTATCACTCTTCTACGCATTATATAAAAGACTAAGTCGTCCCATTTGACTTAAAAACAATGTTCCATAAATTTGCCATACTTTTCAAACTGTCCAATTTACCTTTTGTCTGTAGAGCTGCTTCAAATTCTCATTTTCTTGCTTCCTATCATTTTCTAATTTTTCTCACCTCCGTAACTGATTTGTCACCTTTGACCTGTTACACATGGAGGATTTAAGAGTCTGTGTATTCATCTCTTCAAGATGCTGAAGGTAAATACAGACACAGGGGATTACAGCTCCGGGTGTTTGACATTACTTCTTGCCTCAGGCCACTGAGCATAACAATTTATTACTTTGAAATAAACGTTCATCTACTGAACTGTGTTAAAGCGTCAGGATGCGCGAAAATACAATCTTAAGAAAATGTAGTTTATGCCTTTATTGCTCAAAAATGCTCAGTGAAATGGAGTTTATTGTGAGCATGCATGGCATTAGAACTAAAAGGCTCTTACCTAGAGGCAGTTTTAGAAATGATGGTACTTCTCGCAGGTAGCGAACAGTGATGGTGACTTCATCTCCTGCAGTGCGCAAGAGATGAACCTGACAGGAGCGAGAGAGGGAAAGAGAGATTGAAATCGAGATAGACAGCAAGAGAGAGAGAGAGAGAGAGAGAGAGAGAGAGAGAGAGAAAAAAAGAGAGAGAGAGAGAGAGAGAGAGAGAAAGATTGTGAGTGATGCAGCCAGATAACATTTAATCACATATGAATGAAGCAAGCCACATTGATGTCATGCTGTAGGCCTACACAACCTGAGCGAACAAAACACTTTATAACAGGAGATGAGTGAAGAATATGTAGTCACGTGTTAAAGCCTGGCAGAAGTGGCTTTTTCTTAAATCATCAAAGGCAGATATGAGCGCCATGAGAGGCGGCAGCAAAGTGACAGCTCACACCACAATGTAATTACGCTCTGCATGTCTGATATATGTGAGAGAAAAACATCATCAAAGATGTCTAGTCAAGTTTCAGACAGGCTTTCAAGTAAGGTTAGATTCAAAGGATAATATATTAATCTGTCTTCTGTGCATCTACAGAATATAAAATGAGCAAATGAGACAGTTGGTTTTGATATGTATAACTCGAGGTGTCACTTCTACACACGCTAAATGCACATCTGTCATCAGATCCTTCTCTATCCTCTCTGAAATTGTGTGGTAGCCCTACTTTAGCCTGAGCATCTGTCAGTGCTGCAAGTGTGACAGGATGCCATTAATGGCTCTGGATTTTGTTCTGAAGAGAGACTGCTCATTATGTGTTTTGACGGTCTGGAGGTGAATATAGTGAACAGCTGTTTGGGACTGCACAAGAAGACAGAGAGGACAAGCATGGGTAGAGTGAGTGTGTGTGTGTGTGTGTGTGTGTGTGTGTGTGTGTGTGTGTGTGTGTGTGTGTGTGTGTGTGTGTGTGTGTGTGTGTGTGTGTGTGAGAGAGAGAAGCTATATAAGAGAAACTGAGCAAAGAAGAAAGTCCATTATAAAACACTACCACATATTAGCAACCTCAAATCTTGTGTAGCTTTTGAAAGCGATCTACTACAATTTGTCACAGAGTAAACCAAAAGGAAAACAGCCTCCTGTCAAGATGACAACTAAGATTGTTGAGGTTGCACCTCCTTGCTGATAGCGACTGGTATTTTCCGGTAAACCTGGGAGGAATGGATGGATGGATGGAGCAGTGTAGTTTATAACAGTTAATCATGAATATACTCACAACTTCCTCGTGTGTATAAGGCTCTACATTTATGCCATTGACCTAAAGAAACCAACAGAGAGAGTGGAAAAGCAAATTAGTAATTTTATGGTGGAGAAAGGTGTTTTAGCATGCTCATTCACTGCAGGGACAGGGCCATAGGGGTGGCCAGGGGTGGTATATGCTCCCCCCAAAACAGAGTCAGAAGGAGATAGGTAGTGGGCTTGTTAGTATCATGGAGGAATTACTAAGGGCTAGGGCTGTAACTGTCCCTGTACTCAAGCTGAACCGTCACGGAACAGGGGTCTCAGTCTGGCGCATGCAGCCACAGATTGATGTTCCAAAGTTGACAATGGTGAGTCCCGTTTGGAAACTTTTAACTATATGCCATGAACATTTGCTGAGGTTAACACAACAAGCTGAGTAGCGTGCAAGTCACTATGGTGACAGAAAATAAGCAGCCTGTGGGTTCCGGGTGACCTGCTACAGCAAGTGAGAGAGATTTGTGTGAAAGACGAGGATGCTGTGTCAGTGTTGCTCCGCCATTCTTGGGTATGTGAAACACATTCAATATGCCAAAGCATCACCCAGATGCGCCAATCACCTGGACGACGCAAGCACCACAGACACGCAAAATGACCATAAAGAGACACAAAGCGACCCTCAAGACAAGTAAAATGACCATAAAGAGACACAGTTGAACCACAGGGAACTGTAAAACGACCATAAAGAGACACAATATTACCATATGGACAAAAAAAGGAAAACCATAAAGACATGTACAATGATCACCACGGAAAGACAAAATTAATTTATCACAAAGACATCAAAAACAACAACAAAGGGACACAAAACGACTACATCGCATGGATACACAAAACGAAGCGAGACTAAATGACCGTAAAGAGATACAATACAATACAACCACAAAGAGATGTAAACTGACCACAAAGACATGCAAATCATTCAGAGAGACACAAAACAACTACACCACTGAGACCTCGCCACGTCTGTGTCCATGGCTGTGAGCTATAGCAGCTATATATTATAGTAGAACATCTGTAAACCCAACCCTAGATGCTGCTCTTCCTCTCATGGCTTATAGTATGCAAATAGATTCAATATTCTACAGCCAGAAATAATAGCAAAAAAATATGAAACAGTGGTGGTCCAAAAGTGAAAGCACTAGCATTTAATTCATAATTTCATTCATAATAACTTTGAAAATGATTGTTAATATTGCTCGGCTGTCCAGTGAATCTACTTGATATTCTAGTTCAGCAGCACACCCAATGAACCTGCCAGATAGACTCAAATTAACTTTTCAAAAGATTAAATGAATATCATTAATAAATACTATACACTTTGGGCTTTGATGATTATTCTGATGAACAGAAACTATTATTGGCTGACGTCCTTATTATTACTCTACCACAACCTCTGACAAAAGCGTATTATTTTAGTTTATTGTAAATTGTATTATGATTCATGAACATACCTGACCACAATAGTATCTCTTCAACAGAGCGTAGATACATTAAAAGACTCATACAGCTCAAATTTCAAAAAATATTATATTGCAATTTTCTAAATTAAATTACTCTCTGTCAAAACACAAAAGGGTTGAAATTAAGATGCAATAAGTTGCAACATTTGGCATTGACCCGAATCAACCTCGAAGGGAATAAGTCACGAACTGAGGTACCAACCTGCAACACAGCATCCCCGACGAAAAGCTTCCCCGTCTGATCGGCTGCAAGCATCAGTTGTCAAGTGTCAGAGGTTAATGAAAACATTAGAAAATAATTGCTCATTTCATACATGGTTATGTGGTGGAAATAGCAATCAATGTCTCTGTCTGACTAATCTTTGGCAACGTCCTACAGCTCACAGAAAGAACACAGGAAAGCATGAAATTTGAAACTAATCAGGATATAAACCCATTTGCAGCGGCACAGGAGGAAACAATGAAAGCTCTGTTGTGAAAAGATTTGAAAAGCTCTGTGAAAGGGGCTCTTTACGTCCCCGGGGATACGAAGACATGATTCTCTCGTATCCAAAAAGGTATTAACAGGGATGTGGGCAAACGGACAAATTACAGGGAAATGATTCACTCACATGGAGCTTTGATATTGCATCCTTACAGGATAGTGAGAGGTCATGAGTTCTCACAATTTAACTGACAAAGATGGTTTACGTATTTTTCTCCTCCATCTAGCTAACAGCGTGGGTGCATTACTCTTCCAATCTGGTGACTGTTTACTCCTTCTGTGTGTTTTGCACTTTACAGCGTTTACTTTTTTTCTTTTTTTTTCTATTACTTGTTACCTCCTTGAACACATCTTATCTTTTACCATCAGTGTCTACCATTAGGTGTTTCAAATTCAACCAACAAAACCGATTTTGAAAGGGACGCATCACCTTCTTTTTTTTTAAACGTACACTGGAGATCAAAATTAGCAAACAAATTATAAATAATTGATTTATTCTGAAACACTGTTGGTTTTTATTGTTCAGAATTTGATAGAATATTAGCTGTGGATACACCACTGTTGTACTAGGACTACTATGTTTTTTTTTAAATAACCAAGGCACTTCAACAAAAACTTCAAAACACTTCAACTCTGCATTGACCAAACCTCTCATCAGCAGAAATAATAGAAAGGCTAGACTTGCCTTTGCTGAAGAGCCTGTTGTGTGGACAGAGGAAAACTGGTCCAGAGGCACTTCAGTGATGAGAGTATGTTCAATTTATATGTGTCTGAGGGGAAACTTTATGGTCGGCATAGGGCTGGGGAAATACTGAACCCGAAGTGTGTTAAATTAAACTACACTCTTATTCATTTTTGAATCCTATAGCCCTGAGAAAACATTGTTAAAATCTTCTTCTGACACAATGGTGACTGTTCTCTAATTTAGCTCACTGTGTTTTTTCACAAAATAAAGGTTTTGTCGAAGTGCCTTGGTTATTTCAAAAAAAGTACAGCAGCGGTATAGGCACAGAGGATATTCTAGTTTCTTTTTGAGTGAGAAGAGACTGTCGATACCAATCTCATCTCATTGTGCTGGAGTCAGGATGTTTTGCCTAGCTCAGCACAAAGACTTTAAACATGGAAACACTGACTGCTCTAAGGGCAACCTGGGCTACATTCAGACAGCAGATCCAGGGTTTCCAGATCGAATATGTAATGCTGAAAAAGATGCTTAAGGTGATTTAGAAATGCTGTCATGTATTTATTTTTACATTCATTATTTTCTTACATTTTCTGTTAATCTAGAATTAGATGACAATGTAATACATTGTATGTATTATGTCAAAAATGCTTTGTTAAAGTTATTTGTTTAGGAAAGCCGCCTTCTGAGTATCTTTGCAAAATTGATGCACAATCGACATAGAAAAGGGTTTTTTTTCACTCCAGCTCAAAAATGCACTATATCAGCCGCCATATGGGTAATTGAGTAAGGTAAGTTCATTTTCCCTCTTTAAAATCGATATTGGTATCGGCCTCAAAAAAGCCTACACGGAAGCAGAGGAAATTGAGGTGCAACATTTTGCCCTCCAGTCAATCACGGTGTCAAGTCGTGGGGATGAGCTGGTATACATTGTGACGTTCAGTGCTGCAGTCATGTAGGCAGTCACTCTGGAATGAATGTTTTTATAACAGCATTCTCACCTCATTTTCTTGGCTTCTTTTCTTTCGAACTATTCTTTTTCCTCCCAAATTTAACCAGTTTATTCACTCTTCTGACAGTTTTTCTCTTTGACTGTCTCTCTGATTATGTCCTAACCCAGTACTTACTTCTAAAGGAAATTGTTAGTGCTCTGAAAATGCTCGACATTTCATTGTGAACTGAAATGTCACAATGTAAAATATCCGATCTCTTTTTAAATTTCATTAACATTTCTATGATCAACTTGATTAATGACATTTAACACTGCATTGGAAACCCATTTCAAAGTCCACATTGCAGCAGTGAAATAAAACACTTTCTTACCTACTTGATCTTTGAATATCTTTGAAATAACCACAGGCACGTTGTGCTCTGCACCGCCCTGGAAAGCAGGAGAGAAAGATGAGGATGAACACTGTTGAGTTTCAGTGGTGAAATCTGCTGCCAAAACTGCTTTCTCACATAAACAGTCATCTCTGCAACCAAAAGATTTTTTCCATCTCCACCGTAGTCTCTCCATAATCAAAACTTATCTGCTTACTTTGATGCTTAAGCCCAGACCGCCAGTCGCTTGTCTTCGCAGTACAACAGTTCTGTGCTTTAGAAAGTGGGAGTTTCTTATTGGCAATAGGATACTGTGATCATTGAAACAGTATTCTGGAATTATGCGGCATGAATTACAATACAAGTCTGGAGCCCTCGGGCGCACTTACATTTACTTGGGATTCACTTCCACTTGTGCAAACCACATCCAGCTTCTGTATGGTTAATACTTCTTTGGTCAATTTCAGGCAGACATCATAGGTATTGTTGGTCTCCTCATTGTACAGCAAAGCAATTCCAGATTTTGTCTGTTGGAATTGAGAAGAGAATTGACATTTTGCCAAGCGGAGCAATTACATGAACACAATGAACATTTTAATCCCCTTTTCTCAAAGGGTCATTTGTGTATCCCATTCTACTCATCTAGTTTTGGGTTAATTGGTTTTGCTTGACATTGTGGAAGCGTGTGTAAACCTTTGTGTTACCGAAGAAATGAATTGCATGCTTTAAATTTCATAATTTTACCTCATGAAAAAAAGGGAAACACAAACTTTCAGGAAATTGCGGCCAACGCTTTGAGGACAGAAATGAGGATGACAGCTGACGCCGATAAAAGATCACAGCGCAGACATCAGACAATTTGACGATGTGAAGGTGAAGATTCCACAGATAAATAGCACAGTTGATTCATACATTATCCTCTGATCTCTCACTGCTGTCACTGCCTGCAAACACCTGAAGTCACACAACCAAAACCTTGAGAAGCCCTAATGAATTAGAAATTAACTGAACTTTTTTTTCCTCTGAAATAAGTGAATGCCAAATTATTAAACTGCCGAGTTATTCAAAGTTCTGCAATGTTGTTAGTCACATATAGCTCAGTGGTTCCTAACCTTTTTTATGTCTCAAGTACCCTACACCTCTATCAGTTGAGCTCAAGCACCCCTTTATCCAGGCGACATGTGGTGGTGCGAATGTGCTCTGCATTCATGTAAAGGGTTCCAAAATAGAGGCTCTGTCAAAAGGCCATAAAATGTTTTGAGTCGCCCACTGGCCTGAATATACAGTAGATCTTTAGGGTTAACTTGTCAAAGTTTGCATTTGTGCTATTACCTCTATGAGTGGCAGAAGCAGGATGTTTAAACCATTTGTTTGTTCCTTTTAGCTATCTGTTTTCACTTCTCTGTTCACTTCCCAACTCCTTTTCACCCACCAGTTGGTGGTTAACCTGTCCTGTGCAGTCCAGGCTTTGGTAGTAATAATTGATATATTAAAAGATAAGCCTCACACCAATTTGTAAACCTCTCTGAATCACGACTGGTTTTAATCAAATCCTAATATCTATATGTAGCCATATTAGGAGGCTCTCCCTATGCTCTATGCTCTGTCACTTGCTTCACCATGTTGTTAATTTCTCAAATATCTCCACTCTCGGATGAATAACAAGCAGATTTTGCACTGACATTCATGTTCCCAAGAAGATGAAGCCTAATGGTGATACCTTAACTCTTCTTGGTTGCTCTTCACTGTTTTTTTATGAATGGCCTGGACAATTATGATAGGCAGATTGCCATGAAATCTGACATTCACATCAGGTAATTTTTTAATTTGTCCAATACTTTGGTTCTTGCAAAACCCAAGCTGAGTCTTTATATATTCAAATACTTTTCTTGGCAAGACATGCCCTGCGTAGCATCCAAGCTCTATGATTGGCCAGGTACCTATGCTTGTATGTTAAGGTCCTACCCTCTAACCAATGGGGCTATCCTGACCCTGACTATCAAGGTCACAGCCTAACATCAATTATATGCCTAACAACTCAGCTGCTACACAGGGTGTGTCTTGCCAAGAAAAGTAGGTGGTCACAATATCAGGGTAGTCAACCGTAAACGTGTTGTCTTAATACACAATGAAGCCCAATGTGTCCTTTTGTTGTAACCTCTGATGTAGTTACTCCAATCTCAAACTCCAAAACACAGCAGTTAGATGCATAATTCCCTCAAGTTCTGGCTTCATCAAAATCCAGTCACTAGAGTAAATATGGTTTATGGGTGGTCTGAGTTATAAACCAATGGAAGGGCAGCCTGTGTTTGAAGAAAACAATAGCCAGTTAAACTGAAGTGACATGAATTACAGAAATGGCTTAATATGCCACCGTAGGAGTGGACAAAATTAAAAGAACACAAATACAATGTGGTCCAATACACGTTTGCATGTTTTTGACAATCTCTCCAGAAATGAGCATCGGAATCTTCACAAAAGGTATGATTTATCACAGTGTGTTGCTGCTGTTTTTCAGTTACTGTGTCCACCCCCTCTTTCATTTGGTACTGTAGCAGGTTTTACTCTCTAGGTTTCCCTAAAGTATGAAGGCTGAAGTATCATAAAATGCCGTAGGAGTGTCATAGGAGAACGCAGCAGTCCGCATCGGCTTAAAAAGCACAAATAACGGCTGGCCGATGTATTGGTCTATCACTTTTGAACCCTTTTATCAATGCTTTACATTTACTATGTATGCAGTGAACAATTAAGGTTGTTCCATTACAATAACTTTTAAATGGCACGTTGTGTGTGTATATATATATATATATGGTGATACCTTAACTCTTCTTGGTTGCTTATCACTGGTTTTTAGTGAATGGCCTGAAAAATGATGTTGGGCCTTTGACATTCTTCGTACATAATTTATGATTTTAAAAGGGAACCTAGGGACAGGGAACATCCATTACTTCACAGCAAATGGGGAATAATCACGATTGAAAACATGGCTCTAATAAAAATGCATTTCTGTGGACTCTTAATAATTGTGTGACTGATTTGAGTGTCCTTGTTTAGGTTTAATAATGCCAGACTCAAATGACGACACTGAAGGCAGGAAAATGAATAAGAGAGTGATCAGTAGAAGAAGGACAAAAAAACAAATGTTAGTGGTTTGCTGTCCCAATGTTCTTTTGTGAGCAGATTTCTGTAGAATAGCAGAAATTTGAACTTTTCATAGTTGAGGTAGTTTAAAGGAGTCATAGTGCATGAAAGAGGTGACAAATAGGAGGTCAACCAATTATCTTTGAAGAGACTTTGGAATGAAGGTTGTGCCCCAGACAGAGTATAAATTAAGGCTTCTGGACAGGAGCTTTGTGTAAATATGGCTACTGGGCAGCACAATAGATACATTTAATAAGGGACACAAAACTAGTCTTAAAGTGTGATGGCGCACAAAGACAACAGAAGTCTAGCCATAATTAAAAGTTTCACCTACCAATACTTTTGACCTTTTGTCACGGCTCAACCTCTTTGGTAACTTCCTTATCTAACTTCCTTGTCTTCAATCTTTTCAACTGTAAATCACATATGGCATTTATATATTTGTCAAGGGCTGAAAGTGCCAAGTACAACTGCACATGAACAACATTCACAGTGATAGGACCAACAATACAACAATGAGGTTGTGGGGTTGCATATAGCAAGGTCGGATATTGCACATACTCCAACATAAACACTTATATAACATAAACACTTTCAAGGCCATACACTTCATGTCTTTATTCTGTTGAACATGTCAACTATTATCAAAAGATTTTCTTCACAGATACAGCACTTAATCCGTAATGTGATTTCAACACACCCTGTGTTACTCGGTATCATGATCTGAATCACAACATGAGGAGTTCTCATTGCTGTGAGCTTCGAATGTTTGTCAATTTGCAGTAACCATGATCTCTTTTAAAAAGCAAAATAATGCAAAATCTGTAGGTAAGAGGACAAGATTTTGGTATTGAAAGCGTTCTGGTTTCGAATTGTAGTCAGAGGAGTATTGACCAATCCCATTTGAGTAGGCGTTGGTTACATGCACGTAAACAATCTGTGTGGCAAACAAAAGAGGTGGAACGCCTTAGCCAAAATGTCTCGGAACCCATCAGCTATAGTTAACTGCGATTTAGTTTGACATTATGTTTTGGAGATATCTGTTAATAGAGACTAATTAAATAATCAGAAACTATCAGAAAAACAATGAACAGAAAAACGGATGAGTGTCCTGGCCTGGATATCTGCTGGCTACACCTGAACACCGAGTTGTAACAACTTTATTCTGCAATGATATTGGGTGGTTTTTATTGGTTGGTGATGTGATAGCATCCCTGACCAGCTGTACAACGTTCATAATGCCCTCTCTATTAAGGCGATACCTTTCTGAAAGCTCACTATCATTTAATCTCTCCAAAATGTTGACTGCAGCAGCCTTGTTAGGTCGTTCCTGATTAACTCTTGGTTACTTAGGAGTCTTTTAGAGGACTCCTACGCGTTTACAGATTTAGGAGCTACTTTACTTTACTTTTACAATGCTTTATGAATTACACTTATCTTAAAAAGTCAGGAGTCCTAAAATTAGGAGTGATACACCCCTTATATTTAAAAGTTACTCCCTGAAGATGTTTTGTGAATATGGCCCCTGGTCAGTAGTGTGAAGGAGGTTGATGTGCATCTCCTAGCAACGCTGGCTCTCACAGCTGTCTTGGAAAACGCCCACCCACAGGCTTGAAACTTAGACACTGTTTTGTTTTTGTAAAAATTGTGCATATTAGAATCTGCATCTTATCTTATACTTCCTTCATTCAGTGACAATGCGGTATAACTGAAATCAACGCTCAAAGACATCTATCCCACTGTCCGGGCAACCAATTAAATCAGTATAGCGATGCTTACTACGGCCCTTAAATAAGGGTGTGAAAAATTACATTTGAAGGGGGAAAAATCCTTGCTTCATGAATGAGACACATAACTGGATTGACATGAAGAGCTTTAATTGGATTCCTTTTTTAAAGACCTAAAACAACTAATTTCCCAACCCATAGGTCAAAATTTTTGGATTGCAGATTCCTAAGGTGATCGTGGAGTAGTTACATATTTTTAAGTATTTAGTGACAGAACCCCCAAGAAAGAAATCCATCGTGTTTCGGAAAATGTGTGGGAAGTGGTCCCCCCCAAAAAAGGACCAGCTCTTGGGCTTATCATTATCAGCCCTGGGCTTCTGCCAGATTGTTCATGTGTGACTGTGTGCAGGCCTGTGGGACCATGAAGAATATTCTAGTGACTTTGGTGCTGTCTTGCAGCCTCCTCTCATTTGTGCGGATTGAAAACACTAGACGAGATAAAAGCCACCTTGTGGGATACCTATACATAAAACAACCTTGTTAAGACACCACATGCTGGTTGCATATTCTCCTTAGGCAGTCAGTCAAAAAAATCTTTATTCAATGAAAGAAAAAAAGAAAAACACCTTCGAAATTCAAATCACAGTCACTGGAGAAGCAGGTGTATTTGCAATGTATTCAAAGCTGAATAGAGTTAAAATCTTGTGACAGCATATAATTTATGCCGCTGACTGTGGTCAAATCCTGTCCTCCTTTCCCTTAAAGTCTCGCAGCCTCACCGTGGGGGGTGAAGCTGACAACTTAATGCAAGCCAAGTCAACAGCTCTGCAATATATCCTGAATTTGTGAAGCTTAAAACGTCCATGTGTAATGTCTTTTGTCATTTTTTTTATTAATACAGGCATAGTTTAGCCAAAATGCATAACAATATAATACGATGGTAAGACAAGCATTGACACTATAAAGATTATTCAAAGAAAAAAAAGTAAACAACAAAAGTTTTTTTTAAAAAAGCATAAAAATAAAATAATGAAAATAGAATAAAATTAAATTAATTGGTAGGATCCCTTTAGATATTCATGTAACTAAAGTTGAGAGTACCGGTTCATGTAGAAGCTTAAATTTGCGTAAATGTACAAATAATGATAACTGAAACACTTTCAAATATCCAAAGTTGCACATTAGAGTGTCAAAAGAGCCTCACATTAGAATTCTTCACTGGTGAACTTGGTTCCTAGTACCAGAGACCTGATCCAGGACCCAACCTGGGCCCAGTCTAATTCAGTCCTGTCCAGTCTGTTCTGCATGGAAAACAAGGTGATGCTACTCTTTTTGACCACGGCTGCTCATTACCGATGACCCATCGTTCGTGCTGCGTGTCATGTTCCTGCTCTCTCTCCATTTGTGTTTGTTTGTGTTGACTGTATTTTAGTCCATGTCTAATTACAGTATAGTCAGGTACATTCAGATCGGATCTGACCTTCCTCAGGTCTGTCATGGATCAGCAGAGGTGGAACAAAGTTAAATAATTCATGTCAAACAAGTCTCCTTAGGGTGCTTTAGGGTACTTGCCCCCCCTTCCCTCTCCCCCCGCGGCCCAGGCCCGTTTGTACTCACACTACCTGGGCCTTGGCGAATGCTTCTTGCTGCCTATACGTCATCACACCTTAACACGTAACACTCATTGATGACGTCATTGCGATGCGTCGCTTTGTTTACAAATCTTTTCATAGACCTCTGAGTTTTTGTGCGTCTTGTCGACGTTGAATATTGTCATCGACCAAATCTGCAGTAAACACTCTACCTACGCATCACACCAACGTGAACCTTTGCCGCCATTGTTTTAAATGTCCGCGCATGGTGCGTCCTTCTTTTTTCTATGTCCGAACAGGCGCACATAAAATGATGTCAGAACTGCCGTAGGCCTTGTGCTCTTGCTCGTACACGTGTGCACGCTTGTGCTCGTACATGCAAACGTGCAAACGCACTTTACAAAAGCCCACCTCTCCCAAATGGTCCGTGGCCGGCAAGCGTGCCGCAGCTAGGCACGGTACGGTTGCACTCACACTGGTCAAACGAACTAGACTTTACCCGTGGAACCTGTTTGGGAACGGTACGGATGGACAGTGTGAGTGCGCCCTTAGTGGAGAATCCAGTTTGAAGTGTGGTTCATACAATTCGCTGGTAAAAATCAGAACAGCACAGTAACAGAGTGAAAGATAGATGTGAAGTTATCACAGAGGAGTGAGACATCATCTTATCAAAACAGAATCTAGTTTTCAATATCTTATTGTATCCATCGTCTGTACTTCTGAATATTGGAAACAAAACTTTTAAACAAAACAGATTTCTTTGAGATCTGTACTTTTTTTGTGGCTTAAGGCAGAAGCACTTCAGTTTTGAGTGGCAGCATATATTTTTTATGAGATCTCATACAGAACCTGAAAAAGAGATGAGTAGAGAAGACATGACATGCTGATTTAATATGCACCTGATATTGTTTTTCACAAGCTACCTGCTCCTAGCTCTAGAGGTCCTGATAAAAAAAAAAAATATGAGTTGATCAACTTGAAATATTGATACAATATGAACGGAATTTTAAGAGTCGCCACTCATCGGCCTTGTTGAACTACACAAACATACCGTCTGCTCACAATATTAGAGTGGTTTTACAGAGTGCTGCTTCTTTTACCTCACAAGTGATCTGCGGTTAAGTACAGACACTGGCTTAAAGTGCATTAACCAGTGCATTAACAGACAAAGGTTATGTTCATCCTTTTGGCAATTAACAAACACCATTAGAAAAATGCAGTACAGTATGAATGAAGACATTTCATACAGAGAGACAGGCGCGTCACTAGCTCGTGAAAACATCCAGGGCTGTAGCCCAGAAGTTTGAGGGGTTCCCCCAAGAAATTTTTGAAATCAGGCAGATGAACATGCAAGTGTGGCGTAGTTTGAGAAGGAAAGGAAAGGAAACACCAATGGTCCTGTGTGGAAAAGTTCCCCGCAGACACCAGACTGGACTGCATCACTGGACTAGACTTAGACTCTTTATTGATCCTCTGGGATGAACTCCCAGAGTGGACACTGGACACTTTCGGCTGACGTCAGTGTCAGTGGCGGTCTGTACGTTGCGGTAATCAGGAAGAGAGCGAGTTGCTCCTTCTGATATCTATCTCTTTTTACACACTTATACAATGATGTGTTATTTATGGTTATGTTGTACCTTATTGGATTTTACTAATTATTATTATCATCAGTTTTGTTTATACTGTATTTGTGTGTATTTAGATTTTTGTTAAGTCAAAGCACTTTGTAAACTGCTGTTTTTAAAAGGTGCTATACAAATAAATTTACTATTATTATTATTATTATTATTATTATTATTATTATTATTATTATTAACATAATGACAACTGATCTAAACTGCCGTCAAGAAGTTTGTCAGATTAACTGGCTAGGATACAAATGAATAGTCTGTCTGCCTGGGTGGTGCACCTTTTCATCCGCACAATGGCTGCTTTTAAATAAAATATGAAGAGTTGAGCACTGCTAACTTTTTTAGATTATGATTTGCAATTTTTGGGCTTGGGGAGGACATTAAGTCAGTTAAAATTCACAGTTCTCTTCACAACCATTTAAGACCTAATCAATTTCAAGGCACAGTGTTGAGGAAAGATGGAAAACTCTGCCAAGTTGCCTCGATAAATAAAGATAATCCTCAGTAGAAGTATTGAAGTAAAATCAATGTCACACTTAGGCCTATATAGTGGTATATACAGTGGGAACGGAAAGTATTCAGAGCCCCTTAAATTTCACACTCTTTGTTCATTTGCAGCCATTTTCCAAAGCCATTTAGCTAGTTGATTTCTACCCTTCAGTAATGTACACACAGCAGCCCATTTTGATAGAAAAATAAAACACAGAATTGTAGATATTTTAAGTTTATTAAAGAACAAAAACTGAAATATCACATGGTCATAACTATTGAGACCCTTCACTGTGACACTCATAACTAAAGCGCTGTCCATTTCTTCTGATCGTCCTTTAGATGGTTCTACACCTTTATTAGAGTCCAGCCGTTTTTAATGAAATTGATTGGACTTGTCTATATAAGACCTTACAGCTCACAGTGCATGTCAGAGCAGATGAGAATCGTGAGGTCGAAGTAACTGCCCGAAGAGCTCAGAGACAGAATTGTGGAAAGGCACAGATCAGACAGAGGTTACAAAATAATTTTTGCTGCATTTAAGAGCACAGTAGCCTCCAAAATCCTTATATGGAAGAAGTTTGGGACGACCACAACTCTTCCTAGAGCGGGCCGTCCGGCCTAACTGAGCAATCTGGGGAGAAGAGTCTTGGTAAGAGGGGGAAGAAGAACCCAGAGATCACTGTGGATGAGCTCCAGAGAGGCATTGGAAAGATGGGTGAAAGTTCCCCAGATATAGGTCTGAAAAATGTGTTGCATCATTCCCAAGAAGACTCATGGCTGCATTAGCTCAAAAGAGTGCTTCTACTTTACCGGACCTCTACTGAGCAAAGGGTCTGAATACTTATGGTCATGTGACGTTTCAGTTTTTGTTCTTTAATAAATTTGCAAAACTAATCTATAGTTAACATTGACACGGTTCTACTGTGTTTTTCTGTCAAAATGGAGTGCTGTGTACATTAATGAGGAAAAAAATAAACTGATGATTTCAGCAAATGGCTGCAAATTAACAAAGAGTGAAAGACCTAACGTGTTAGGTTAATTGATGACTCTACAAAATTGCCCTTAGGTGTGAATGGTTGTCTGTCTCTGTTCGTGTCTATGTGCCCTGCGATAGACTGGCGTCCTGTCCAGGGTGTACCCCGCCTCACGCCCGATGTCAGCTGGGATCGGCTCCAGCGCCCCCCGCGACCCCGACCCCGGGATAAGCGGTTGAAGATGAATGAATGAATGAATGATGAAAGATTAAAGGCGGTCTGTGTATTTCCATACCCATTGTAAGTGATCTGTATGAATTATACATGGTGAAAGTACACATTTTTCCAGAGGGTAAACATGTATACTTAATTTGTTGGAAACAGTTGGAAATTACTTCACACATTGTTGGTGAGCAAAATCAGAGATCACGGCAACGGTCATAGGCACCTGCAATGGACTCGAACACTAAGTTTTAAATTATGATCTGTAAGTACATAAAGATTTCAGAAGAAGAAAAAGCAATGGCCATTAACAAACCTGCTGTTAACATGGGCAAATTGGACACTTTCATCTTATAATAAAACCATTGAAAGGTTTGTTTGTAGTTAGGTTACTCTGAAGTACAAGACTAAGACATCTAAGCAGGAGTTGAATGAGTTAAAGAACAGACAGAACTTGTGGCACACTTGCTTTTTTTAGCTTTTGTTGACGTGTGAAGGCTCTCCTAAACATACTTGGTTCACACTCTCAGTCGCCTGTGCGAGAGCGTGATTTGCCCTGACAGTTGGTAATTAGCCAGATATGTCACACTGGCTAGATGAGTGTTCATAACCATGTATGCAGTGGGGATCACATCATGGTGTGTCTGAGGAGAGGCTGAATGTGTGTCTTATTATTAATTGGATGGTTTTATTTGCATTACTTACATGATAGAGACCAGGTAATGAGCAGGCCCGCCAACAATGTCGGGCTCTTGCAAGTGGTACAGATTTCTACCTTGGAAATATGCCAATAAGCAGAATTTTTAAAATCAAGATTTAAATAATACAGGCGACATCAATAACAACACTTGTCTGACGTAGTGAAAATAAAAAAGAAAACATAGGGCATATACATATGATAAATATTTTTAAATTCTCTTATTTGTTTTATTGTATTGTATGGCTCAGGAATTTCTGTGGACATGATATGATTCCATGAAGGAGGTTAAACTTTGGATTCAGTTGGTGATTAAGTTGTTGTTGGTCAGGTTTCTCCACAGTGTAAACAGGGATCTGCTCCATGCTAATGCATTCAGCTATGGTCCTGTTTATCTTCTGTGTTTCTGATGACTTGGAAATTGTTAACATCCTTAGCCTTTTTTCAGGTTGTTAGTCTTGTATGCTAAATACTTCCAAACGGCACCTTTGCTTTGGTCATTTTCTATTAAAACCAATAGCAAAGGTCCTCCGGCAGTCAGCTCAGTGTTGTTAACGCGTTATACTGTATGTGCTCAGATAGACGAGCTGTAGTTTCTGTCTTGTTTTGTCTGCAGCCCTGGGTGAGGTTATGCATCAAATGGGGGAGGTGGAGGAGGCACTGTAGATGGCAAAAGTATTGACACTTTTCCAAGTTAGTATCAAATACGATAAAAATTTTAAGTATTGATTATTTTCGGACTATCGATTTAATTGACAACCCTAGTGTGAACACAGCAATCGCACTTGGATGAGAATGTGGTCATCGTGAGAAACTACCTCTGGAGCAGTAAGTTTGTGGTGAGAACATTATCCGACCCAAATACTGATTATCTCCACAAGTTAGAGCTAAACAACTCCTGTAGTCAGGACAGCTTTACAATATGCAATGTGGCGGAGCATGTAAACAGCAGCAACTTGCGTAGTAGTAGAAGCAGCAAGCGGAAACATTGCACAATAAAGAATTATGAGCAGCCCTAGCTTCCTCTAGCTTTATTTAATGAGGTTAGGAACTGTGCATACTACAGCAGTGTTCTACTGCCACTAAAGTGTTAGTAGTGTTTAAGTGTTAATAATATCAGCTGTAACAAGAAACTCGAATTTACAAGATCCTCTTCACGTTACAAGATATTACTATGACAGATTTACTTGTGCTCGCCACATAACAAATGATGCCATTATTTACTTTATCTTGCTAGATCATAAAACTTGCTTGTTATTTGAGAAATCCGATGATCAGATAAAGAGGTGCACACAGCAGGCACTTATTGCAGTAACATCAAACATCAAAACTGCAACAGTAGCCATTTAACACCACAGGACGCCTTTCACTGTGCTTTTTCTCTTGTATGAAGTAAGCCTTGCACTGTGCCCTCATCATTGGCTCTGTCGCGGTCAGCCAGGGCTCAGCTATCCCGATCAAATGGAGCTATTCAGACGTGATAAAAATAAACTGTAAACTATTCCGCCCCCAAAGCCAAATGCATTCTGAACTCTCTCACTAAGTTTCATTATTGTAACTTTTAATAAAAACCAACAACAGTGTTCCTGAGCAGAAAAGGGCCCGAAAAGCTGAGGTTTATTACAACTTCCATGACTGGTAGTCAATTCAAATTCAAAAAACTTTATTCGTCCCCGGGGGGCAATTCATAGTGTGTGTGGAATAAACTTCAATTAACAGATTACTGGACTTTATGGTGTAATTTACATTGTGTGCGCGCAGCTGATCAGATTTCATAGGATATCTGTAGTGTATCTCTGAAAACAGAGAGGACTGCTTTTCCGCCTGAGCAAACAGTACAAGTACCAAGAGTATTTCTACCACAAGAAGCAACAAACAATGTTCCAGAGATGCGTCATGATTTTTAGAAACACTAGCACCTCTGATTTGTGCGAGACAGCGGCTGCAAACTGTCTCAACCATCATCCAAACTGTTTATAGTGTTTGTACCATGGTATCACAGTTGTGGTTCCAATGGGAGGAGGTGAAGTACAGTTTACAGAGAAGAAAAAAGTGAGATCTTACTTGGCTTGGCGCAACTGAAGTGGAAAAAAAAACATTGTGAATGCTTAGTGGAACATGAGTGCAAGAGGGCATTTTTTCTTTGTTTATTATAGACATTTCACCTTCCAAGTACACTGGAAATAAAGTAACTACTATCAGGACTGCAGCAACATCAACCACAAAACGATTTCCCCACAGAGCTCATTTCAACAGCCGTAGCGATGGAAATCAAGAATCAGTTCCAGTTCCAATATGATTATTCTTTATTTATTTATGCTCAGATTGATCCATCTGGTCACTTGAAGGTGACATAATACATACACAATACTAAAAGGGACAGTGGTTATGAAACAGTGTGTCCACATGGGCCCCTGAGTGAGTTTATCCGTTCATGTGTCCAACCAATCAGGTCAAGTCAAGGTTAACTGTTTCTGATCAGACATGAAGTCACACATCTGATAAATGATTTCACTTATGTAAGTCAGTTATCTATTGGAGTCTGTATAAGGTTGCTTTCATTTATGTAAAACTAATAAAAGACGGTGATTCCACAAACCATTCTTGCCTATCTTAATGATCCAGACATCCTCCGTCTCCCTGCCCTGATGTTGCTATATAAAAAAGCATCTCAACAATCAAGATTTAAAACCAAAGGCTGCACAAATGTACCAGCACTGAAGGTTGTCAATAGTGTGATGATTAGATAGTGTGAGTGATTTATTTATACAAATGACATAATTACTGCAACAAACACATTAAATAGAAATGTCAAGGATAACAATAAAGTTGAAGTCAAGGCTAACTTATTTCCAATG
Organism: Echiichthys vipera; assembly: GCF_963691815.1. Classification (NCBI taxonomy): domain Eukaryota; kingdom Metazoa; phylum Chordata; class Actinopteri; order Perciformes; family Trachinidae; genus Echiichthys; species Echiichthys vipera. Next base: position 8,459,081 of record NC_139837.1, read on the forward strand.
TGGTCGTCCTTTTCAGAAAGATAAAGAACGCTGCTATGCATGTCGCAGATGACAAAGGTACCCTGTACCATTAAAAAGCTTTACTTCCTTCCATATACAACTACAGAGCGAGGCAAGAGAGGATAGGGACGTGGGCGCTGTAGCTCAGGAAGCAGAGCATGTCGTCCGAAACCTGTCCCAAGTCCCAAGCAAGATCCTGAACCCCAATTTGTTCCCAATTGCTGTGCCATCAGCTATGAATGAGAATTAGATTAGATCCTGATGAGCAGGTGGCTTCTTGCATGGTATCCTCTGCCATCAGTTTAGGGCTGTGTGTGTGTGTGATTGGGTGAATGTGGTGTGTACTGTAAAGCACTTTGAGTGGTCAGAAGACTAGAGCGGCATTATAGAAATGCAAGTCCCTTCATCAAAATATAAGATGTATCAAGTATTGTATTTTCGTACTAGTATCATATCAGAGTTTAAAATGCTGGTATTGTGACAACCCTAGTGCAATGCGTATAGTGTCAGCATGATTCATTAGCTGATGAGTGTAAGTGTATCTGACATAACCAGACATCAGTCCAGATCTTCTGTCTCAGGCAACACAACTGAATACAACATAACAACATTCATTAGAAGAGGTTAACAGATACTGGCTGAATTAAAAAAAACATCTACTTCATGCATAATATATCATTCATAATAACAAGTAGATAATAAATAAGCTTAAAAGTTAAACGTGGATACAGCCTGTACAGCCTCTACGGCCTTTTTAGATATGAAATAGATGAGCTGTGTTTATGACATGTACTAGATAATGTTGACAGGTGTCACAATTACTACTTTTGTCAAGCCGAGCGGAGACAAGCTGTGGTAAATTAAAACTACCCTGGGGTTGTGTCAGTACTGCAAGAGCTATGGATGTACAGGTTTACAGTCACACAAGCATCTCCATTCATCATCTGAATTTCCCTAGAAAGTTTGGGTTTTAGTTTTATTATCAATCATCTTAAAAGTCCAAGCAGAGAGCTTCTATTTGGAGCATAAAGTTACAAAGTATTTAGAACAACGGTCACAAATGGTGGATAAGGAGCAAATTCTCATTTATTTGCAGTGGTTAATATGCAGACGAGTTTGGCTCCCAAAGCAAAAGTGCAAGAATGTATTTTTTTCTGTGAGCTTGAAATTTTGCCAACGTGCACATTTCAGAAATTGCACACATCCCCGTTTTAGAAACCGTGCCAAACTGTGGCAACGTGACCTCTTGTTTGCAAAGATCAATGTGCAACATTGCTTCGGAAAGTTAAAGTTTAAAGGTCAAAATATTAGTGGATTTTCAGAAAATCCATTAAAACAGCCCAGAAATAGCTGCATTGATGACGATTATCATTTTAAATAAGGCAATTTTGGTGATTTTGCCAAACATGGCTCTACCGTGCTGCTAATTACCACATTTAGAGGAGCTGTATTCATTTCTTCCCATTAAGACACGCTCTTACAGAGCAGTGGTTGCAGCAAAGCGGCAAAACTACAGTAAATGTAAAACTGTCTTCACTTTCAGCAACTGCAGAACAAACCCACTTCAAACACCACTGCGATGATAATAAACATGTTGTTTTTATAAAGTTGTGTACGGAAAAGTCAGCAGTCATCTAATTTATAGTGATGGATTATATTCATCAATGCAGCAGCATGTCCGCACAAGCTGCTTTTAATGTGTTTTTTTGAGAACAGCAGGAACTTATAACTCCGGCAATGCTGGGTAAATCTGTAGCAGACTGTGGTACAGTAAATACTCAGTGTGTGACTCTTCAGAGTTCAGTTACAATTAAAGCAGTACAAAGATTTCCATTAGAAACATCCTGTGCTACCTCTATTATGAAAATGTTGTTGAACATTAGGACTTTTGATGAACAAACAATGATCAAAACAACATCACTACTAAAACAGGTCAATATCATCCTCTTACTCCTATTGTCTCATAGATATAAATAATTACTTTATTTCAATTCCATTTCAAATCTTTACTAAGGCAATAAATCAAGTCAGCACTTGGGTAATTTTCTCATTGACTTCTACTACTGACTTCTTTTCGCAACCAGTGGAGTCACCCTAACCTGACTCTCGCCAGAAGACTTTCGCTCAGCCTTGCTTCCGTCTTGACTCTGCCTAGCACCAATCAACCATCTGAATTCGCTCCATAGGAAAGTGATGGTTTTGGTTTCAAGTGAAGGAGTTCAAGTACCTCGGGATCATGTTCACGAGTGAGGGGACGATGGAGCGTGAGTTTGGCCGGAGAATCGGAGCAGCGGGGGCGGTGTTGCAGTTACTCTACCGCATCGTTGTGAAGAAAAGAGAGCTGAGCCGGAAGGCAAAGCTCTCGATCTACTGGTCAATCTTCATTCCTACCCTCACCTATGGTCATGAAAGCTGGGTCATGAGCGAAAGAACGAGGTCACAGGTACAAGCGGCCGAAATGGGTTTTCTCAGGAGGGTGGCTGGAGTCGCCCTTAGAGATAGGGTGAGAAGTTCAGCCATCCGTGAGGAACTCGGAGTAGAGCCGCTGCTCCTTTGCGTTAAAAGGAGCCAGTTGAGGTGGTTCGGGCATTTAGTAAGGATGCCCCCTGGATGCCTCCCTAGGGAGGTGTTCCAGGCACGTCCAGCTGGGAGGAGGCCTCAGGGAAGACCCAGGACTAGGTGGAGAGATTATATCTCCACACTGGCCTGGGAACACCTCGGGATCCCCCAGTTAGAGCTGGGTAATGTGGCCTGGGAAAGGGAAGTTTGAGGTCCCCTGCTAAAGCTGCTGCCCCCGCGATCCGACCGGTGGAAGATGAGATGAGACAGTTTGGTTTCGATGTAAGTGGTTGAAGTAGCACGGCAATAAAGATGACGGACAAGTGGTTTATCCAATCATATGCAAGGATTTTCGATATGGCCCAGCCTCCTGAAATCGCTTCCCAGTCGAGAGATCCCAGATGGACGAGTGAAGCAAGGAACAAAATTCATCTGGCGAGAGTCAGGTTAGAGTCACCCCCTGCTAGACAGAATTCAGGTATAAAGTGTAACTCTGGCAAAAATGGAAACCACAGTCTTTTTCGCTATGAATATACATCAAATGAGCCATTGAGACATTTTTTTCCGTTGATCACCTACTGTATTAACAGAGAAATCCCGGATACCAAATGCACTGGAATTCAGTTATTTTGAAGTTCAATAGAACAGAAATCATTAATTAACTTGTTTGGGCTGCCTGTCAATATGGACTAGCCGACTGCTAGAGCTTGTAGCATTGTAAAACAGTATTTTCTTAAATAAACTCCCGGGTCTCTGACAATGTTGTTGGTGCTTTGTTATACGTGAAGGGACTCTTCTCATGCTGCTGCAGAGGTTTGGTGTTATTTTGAGCAGTATTAGAGGTTAAAAAAGCTATTTAATGCCTTCACCGCACTGCCCCGAGATAATCAGTGTTAGCCACGTCCGGATGCTAGGGAATCTCCCCGATTTTTCTGTTGATAGGTGATCAACGAAAACAACTGTCTTGATGGCTTATTTGATGTGTATTCATGTCGCATTAGACCGTGGGTTCCATTTTCGGGGGAGTTACACTTTAAGGCCCTTCACTTTTCAGACCCGAAAGCTTTATCCATCTTTATTATACAGTCTATGGTTTTTGTATGGATGAAATAACTGAAATATGAGGTGTTAATAATTCATTTTTGTTATCTGTTTCCCTTTGTTTCAAGTCTTTTTGCTAAGCTGCAGTTAACTAACCAACTACTACTGTAGCAGACATGAGTGGCATCAATGTTCTCATTTAACTCTTAGCAAGACAGTAAAAGAGTGCATTTCCTGCAATGTAAAAGCATTTATTAAAAGTAAATTTATAACAAAAAAGATAAAAATGTGATGAATATTTTAGAGTTTCTGATGATAATACCAGATAAAAATTAGAAAAATGCTGTTTTATCACCAGCAATACATATTTTTTTTCATAACAGAGAGGTTAGAAACGTGATGAAGGGGATTTGCAGAGAATCAAGATGTGTAATATTGTGGGAGTTCAGTTCTCTGTGGTGAATGCCATTGATGTTTCTGTGTCACAAATCCTGGTTGAAATTGCTCTGGAGGTAAATTACCTCATATTTTAAGTAGATAATTTTCCCTATGCATCAGTCAGTCCGCTGCATGCAGTACTGCGCAATGTCAATATCCTGAAGGTCGATAAACTGTAGCCAGGAGGGAGCCGTCCGTCCTCATATGCACAGAGCTCACAGGAATGTGGTATTATATCTTCAGCAATCATCCCGGTTCAATCTTCCACTCAGAGTGGCTCTGGGGAATCAGAGCCACTTGATGTATTTCCTCTCTATTGTATATTCATTGTTTGAATAGGCTCGTCTTACAGAGCTGTACCGCTCAAATAGCGGCACGGCCCACTGCGTGAGAGCCGCGGCTTCCTCAAATCCGTCCAACGTGGTAGATTATTGTACGTGGTTAGAGAGATGAATAGGGAGATGAAGAAAATTAGACCAACTAGTCCAGTCTGTACATTTTCTCAACATTACCTTTTTTGATATTAAGGTTTCATGTTGATTTCTCTGTCTGTCATACACACAATACGGAGACACACACGATCAACAATGCAGTGACAGGAGTTATGCATGAGTTGGGATTGGGTGTTCTTAAGCTGACGCTATGGGAGGAGTAATTTGGGGTGAGTGTAGTTTTGGAGGGACTAATGTGGGACTATCCAACATTATTGTATTGCCATTTTTTTCTTTAAAGTGCAGTTGTCTTTAGCGGTAAGAAAAGCGTCCACACGATCCATTATCGGTAAATGGACGTGGTAGATTTCTTTAAATCACACTTCAAAATGAACAGGGACATTAAAATGCATAAGTTTCCTGCCTTGAATCTAAATAAGAAAGCTAATGAAATGCTGCGGGTATTAATAATGCAGAAGCAGGGTTTTCTTTTATTTGCTAAGGAAGCATTTCCAGAAAGGTTCTCAACAGTTACAGCAGAACTTGTTTTGATGTATCAGAATTTGTGACACAACATATCCTCTTGACAGTTTAAAAATTAAAAACACCATCTAATTAAGACTTTAATTACAGCCTGGATTTGTAGTTGGTTGAATTATGGAATATGACTGTGCATAATACTGTATTATATATGTATCTTTGTACTTCCTAAAGGGACTAATTATACGCTTTGAAAAAAGACTAATTTATGATATAAGACTGGTGTCTGCCCTTTGGCCCATTTCCCAACTCTCATGGGTTTCTCAAGTCCCTGGCATTAGTTCATACGCCTTAAAAAATTGAAAACTGCGGCGCCATCTGACAGGAAATGACATCTAGGTGTGGATATACATATATTACATTATTGCTAATCATTTAATACATCATGAGGAGGAAATGCTCTGAGGAGTCAGCCTGTTTGCATTCTTGTTCTAGGGTGATTTAATTACAACGTTCTTTTTGAAGGACTGACTTCAACGGCAGGAGCAAAATTGAATATTGTTCAGGCAACGAAAGACTAAATATTGCCTTTTTTAAAGAAACCTAATTTCAGTTTGACAATATACGGTTAGATAGCATTGTGTCCTCTCCAATTATCTGAGGAGCTCTGGGGAAAATGAGAAATTAAAAGAGAATACATGTTCATGCTCCAACAGGAGTGATTTGGTTAAAATACGATCGACTTCCTGAATACAAAAGCATTGACTTTCACACTCCACTGGGGTATAATTATGCTTCTGCAGCTCCTGCAAAAATACTCCCTCAGGCGTGGGACCACAGGGGGGTGAAAATTGTATGTCACTTTTTTTATGCCTATTAAAAAGGGACAAGGGTTTGATTGCTTGATAATCATACTGCATCACACTGTATTTAATACCACTGGTAGTGATCTGAGTTTTGAGTTATTCTTGCTGCTTGTTCCCTCTGCAAAGGTTAGGTTCACCAACAGTCAGTGCAATCCTGTAACCTGACTGAATAATTGTCCCATCATTGTAAATATTTTAATGTTAGTCTTGTTTATTGGCTCATATTTGCTAAATTAAGAACGGGTTGCATCCAGTGTTGCCAGATTGGACTGACAAAAAAGTAGCCCAACAATAGCCAAGAGCCCTCCTTAGTAATAACCATAGACTATAGAAAAAATGGAAGTAGCCTCTCCGCTGGGGCACGTTCTCCCAACTTGATCCAATCGTACTCGCCCCTGGGAGCCACCATCTTTTCAGGCTTTGACTCCTTCTCACTTCCTCTTACCAAAAAAGGGCATCGATGTGACGTTGCGGGGAGGGAGATACGCCCGTCTGGGTGACGTTTACAGAATTAGCCACATTAGCTCCACCCGCCGGGACCTAGGCTAACAGTACACGTTACTAGATAAATGGGAGTGGGAGACCAGTGTCTCTATCGGAGACTATACTATGGTATGAAATAAAGCTTGGGAGAAAAAAAATATATATATACCGGTGTCGAGTGCAGGCACTGTCCCTGGCGGAGATTACAACGGCTCCGGGAGTGAAGTGCAGGCAGCATTTATGATTTATGATTTAAACTGATATTCAACACAGTCCATGCCCATAGACTGTAAAACACGGACTGAATCATCCCGGTACTCCAGATTAGCATCTAGGGTAGGTGTCATAGATAGCAGGCTGTACTGCAAGTCATGGCGCAAGTGTGGTTATTTAATTAGCATAACAAAGCTAGCGTTAACACGGTGTGATCCTAAACAATCTGTTTGTACAGTTGATCAAAGAGCAAACCATCTTGTCACTTATAGTAACACCAACACATGAATGACCGTGGCCCAGGTCGAGATGACGGAGTTAGCATGCTAATCCTGACAACTAGCCTCTGAGGAGAAGTGAGGGCCAGAGGCTAGTTGTCACTCAAGAGGCCGCCACTCTAATTATTCATAAACTTTAACCTCCAATAAAATAAAAACTAGCCTGTTACTCCTAAGTGTTGTCATGGAGATATCACTTAAACATACAGACCAGCATGTTTTTTTGGTAAACAAGTCCTAAGTTGGTTTAATTATGTTGTGAAAATGGCCTGTTTAACTTGGGGGTCAATGAGAAACTGCTCTATTGTGCAAACTACTCCTACTAGACACTCAGAGAACTGCAGTTTTTGGCACTTCCTTATTGGATCAACCAGGAAGTAGCTGTGCTGGGAACTTGGTCAGAACGTAGCACACATTTGAATGTTCCTGTTGACTTTTATCTCTGACAAAATAATATAGAATTGACTGAAGGCCTGGCTGTCTAAAACAGGTAAACACACACCGTTTGACTAAATGCATAGAATATTTACCATTTAACAGGCCAGAGAAAAAAAGAAGAAGTCTAAATTACCACCCCTAATGGCATATTAAAATGCATTATTTTAAGCCTAAGATGTCAGCCACCAACTGTGACATTCAGCTGAATTTAGAAATCCATTCAAAAATCTGAGTTAGATCTAAGCCAAAGTCAGTCTATCTTTGTGAAACCAGCCCCAGATCACAGTAGACAAAAGTAAACTAAGTACATAAAGTAGGGATAGGCACGAGTAGTTAATTCCAAGGTCGAGAAATCGTATCAATTCCTCAAAAGTAATCGGGCACACACCAAAAAGCTTGAGTGCCCTTCTTTACCAATCAAGTTAATCTGAAACGAGGGCTACTTGAGGAATCGATCACTCACGCCCATCCCCTACATAAAAGGCATTTCTTAATTTTGAAAGGTGGAACCCAATTTAGTAAATCACTAGTTTGAAACCAGCTAGATGTCACTAAGAACTTAAGACAAACACACACACGCACACGCACACACACGCACACGCACACACACACACACACGCACACGCACACTTTGTGAAGGATTTACAATCCAGTAGAGACTTATGTCTATGGAAATTTACATAGCGCATTTTAAAGTGCTCAAATGACAAAAATGCTGCTTGAACTTAGATGGGGATGCAGCCACTCCTAATGTGGGGAGGCAGGTAAACGCCATGCAAACGCTGCCTGTCTGTCACAGTACTAATAAACCCTGACATACAATTCAAACACACAGCCAGACTCACGAACGTACTGTACGCCTACCATCCTGCCTGTGTTTGGACCGGAAGAACCAGTCGACAGTTGACTAAACACCTTAAACACCAAACAGACCTTCAACATAAACCTTTGACTACTTACTTCAACTCCCACCTGGATTACTGAGAATCCTCATAATCACAATACAGACACTTCATCATTAGAGACATCTAATATCCACTGACATGCACCCAGCGTACCATGGTGAAACAAGGACAAGTGTGCCTCTCCGGGCCTTAAAAAATTAAATTTATCAGTGATTGCACATTACTGAACTATTCTTAGTCCATCTGCATGTTTCAGAAAGCCAAACGTAGCTTTTTTGGGGGCTTACTGAATTAGATTAAAGGCCATTTGCAGGCTTTTTCTGATTACAGCTGTTGAGGGACCTGAGTTTACTTACTGTGAAAGCACAATCAAGTGTGCGCTTAAGACCCAGAAACTGCACACCAGGTGATCGCAAACATGCATTATGGAGTGAAAGCCTTGCAGACATTTCTGTGTTTGTGCGAGAGCCTATTTCAACAGGAAAACTCTCCTTGCTGTGTAATTTTAGCCATCAGTCAGTGGTGAGTGGAGAGTGGGAAACGTGTGAAAACAGAGCACACACAAAGCAGAATTAAGCCGCAGACTTGCGTCCCCTTGAGACTCAGGTATTCAGTTTTAAAAGCAAATGCTTCATGAACGGAAAGTGGCCACAAAGCAGCACGCTGAGGACCGGTGAAACTAAAAAGGTGCTATGTGTCGGGAGGCAATAAGAGGCTCACGGCTGAATACCATGCAGCCAATGATGGCTCGCCTCATATTTTGCCAAAGAGGATGAAAGCAAGTGATCTAAAGTCCCCCCCCCCCCCCAACAAAAAAGAAACTGACCTGTAAAGACAATAATTCAAGGAAATGAGAAAAACTCCTCATCATCACCAAGTGTAATGTGAGCTGAAATATGTCATCAAGCCCACCCCGTCCTTTCTGATTAAATGGACTTGTACTTATATAGCGCCTTTCTAGTGACTACTCAAGGCGCTTTCACAGTGTTTGTCACATTCACCCATTCACACAGACATTCACACTGATGGCAGTGGACATCTACATAGCATCTAATCTAATCTAACCATTCACACCACATTTACACACCCATGCGCAGCACAGGGTTCAGTCAATTCGGGGTTCAGTGTCTTGCCCAAGGACACTTCGACATGTGGACCAGGGGAGGTGGGGATCGAACCACCAATCTTTCAAATGGAGGACGATCCACCCTTCCACTGAACCACAGAAGGTACTTGGTTAAATTTTATACAATATGTGATGTGTTGTTTTTTTCTCTAAGCAGCAGACACATAATAATAATGAAAGGCTGTCAGAAAAAGGTCAAAATCATGTTTTCTTGTTCACCACAATGTCCAATTAACGAGGAACCCTTAAGAAAGCTCAGCCCAGTGTCTGACAAAAGAAACAAATGGTGATAACAGTTCTTATTGATGCAGCAGCACCCTGCAGACAGACTACAACCAGCCAGGAATATTTTTGTTTTGATTAGGCATATGGAGAAATGGTTATTACAAATCTCCCCAAATTGATATGGACAAAAAAGTTATAATAGTTAAGCTACTCTGGTGTTAATGTGCCTGTATAGCACACCTGCTGTTACCTCTCATACCACAATCCACCCAAACACGCAGTTTCATCAGAGGGAAGGGACGTCACACCAGCCTCCACTCACATATCTCGTGTTTTAACATTTACTTGCTTATTGGTCAAATAATATGTTTAGTACAGCAGAAAGAAGGAGCTTTGGGAAATGAACATAGTCTTCCGGTCGATTCGGCATGCAAATAATACCCAATAACAAACGAAGCACATACATATACATACATATTTCAACGAAACTTGTCCCAAACTTATAGCAACGCACCCATCCGTCGCTCGCGCCCTCGACCATCCCCGTGTTCGCATGGAAAAGTACTAAGAAACGTAACGTGAGCACCAGTGTTTGTCAAATACACGCCGAAATGTGCATATGATGTTACTTATGTGACTCATTTAACCTCAAATCTTTCCAACTATCCTCTAAGTATATATAAGCAAGAAAACACTAAACAGTCGTTTTTCCAAAGGTAGTCTGGACTCCTTTTTGCCCCGCCACAGATTAGAAAAAACGGCATGTGTGCTCTTCGTACCTGCCCCTACACTGGCACATGATCTCTCGGGAATAGGACAGACCGCCCTGTGATTTAAGTTGATTTAAATCATTTAAATAAAACAGGTTTACTTGCCGAAGTTGGAACCAAAAGGCTGGCGGGTCGCTCGATCAGCTCAGGTTGCTGGTTCCCGGCCACATTCATTTCCCATCAAACCGCTTCCTCTGTCCGCTGATTTCGACGAGAGTTCCTCAAGTCGTTTACCCCAGCTGCAAGTGTTATTCACCGGCGTCCCGTTCACCGACACAGGCGGACAGAGAAACCATGTCTGTGAGCTCTATCAGTTTTCTTAAGGTGCATCTATCCTGTGTTTAGACCAATTTTTGCCTTCTGCAGGGACAAAGTAGAAACGGCAATCGTTGCTTATGTCTCCACGGCTCAGCCCACAACTGTCAGCGGCGCACACAGTGGCTCCTCTGCCGCTGCTCATCACTCTGCATGTCTCTCCACCTGCTGCCTGTCCTATTAACCACTCCTGCGTCAAACCACAAGACATTAACCCATTCGCCAGTGTTTTAATACTAAATGCATAATAGCGTTTGAATCAGCATGGATCATGAATGATGTGTGCATCTTTAATTGATGTATTGTAGGTTTTTTTTTCCATTATTATTATTACATCAGCCCTACAATTTCTCTGGGATTCAGCACTGCCTCTGATAAATTTCACCAAGATACAAGAAAACAACATGAAAATCAATATAAAGCTAGAACTCAGTCCTTCAAATCTGTGCCAGTTTTCCCTGAGAATATTCAATCTTCATGGATACTGGGGAAAAAAATAATAATTTCTGCAGACATGGGAGTGGGCCTTGCTCACTTTCCCGGAGGAGGGGAGAGATGGGTCAGACTTGATTTCCACCACTAACATCCCCACGGCTGGCCCGAGGGAGCTGGTGGTGCCTGACTCCTGCAACCCTCAGCCTCAGAACCAGACTTGCAGTGGTATGGACAGGTTTACACCTCTTCCATTAGCATTCACTCTGTCAGGAGCAATAGAGGTTATAAATAGAGACTCTCAAACCCCTAAGTACACGCCGTACCTGAGAGATGGTTTTACTTTGTATGATTGCATTGCTATAATCTGTGGCAGCCTTTTGCCTGCTATCCTCAGTGATCAGGACTAGAGCTTTATGTGCATCTGGGAAGGTAACAATGACAGACTGCCACAGTGTAGGCTGCTGTATTACAGCATATATCACCAGAGTTTATAAAAGGTAACATCAGAGGGTTGGAAGCGGTCCGATTGTAAAGAAGCTCCATAGCTTAAAACTTCAACAACAGGCCTGCACTATGTTTCTCCTTAAATCTGATGAGATGACACGTGTGCACTTTTATGGATTTTAGCAAGATTTATACCGCATTAGTCTCACATACTCCAGCCAGACCATACTCCAGCAGTGGAGTGCCACTAAACCAGACTTACCCCTAATTTGTTGTTGGCAAATGTTGAATTCAGTATGCAGCCTTAAATTTTAGTTAAAGGACTATACCCCATTAAAAATGATGATTGTTTTTTTCTTGCGTACCTCCACGGTGAATGAATAACCAAGAGAAATCAAAAACAGAGAAATGATTGAAAAGATTGACTAAAGATACATAACTATTGCTTTAATTCTTTGTTCCCTGTGGAGACGTGCCAGGAAAGAACTGTTTTTTCTTCAGCACTTCAAGGTAATTCTTGGTGAATAGATACAAATGATCGTTTTAAGGGTGAAGTATTAAAAGAAAAACATATTTATACACCAAACTTCAAGGAATCCTCAAACAAACTCAACATACTGTCTGTAGTGGGGGTCCTTATGATACAGAGAAAAGTTCAAACATGGTGGCACCCGTATTAGAAATATTTTGGCTTCACTTTTATACAACAGCAAGTGGAGCCGAGTTGTATCTTCATATACACTCGATGATTTCAAGAGTTTTAGTAGTGTTATTATTTCCACACAGTGCAGAGACCCTTTTCAGATGTTCAATCAATCAATCAACTTAATTGGTATTATTAGTAGTAATCAGTCTCATAGATATGAGATAGAAGAAGCCTGTTACACCTACTAGTAGATTCAGAAGGCCGTTATCATCTATTCGCTGTCCGCATGGTCAGGTCCCCTTGGCCTACCCGCTCAGGACATCATCACTCCATTAAATGACCATAATCAGTGCTCATCAGCCTCTTAGTAATGGTCTAGAGTGTGCGTGCTACACCTGCAAGTAGGTTCAGAAGGCTGTTATTATCTATTCTCTGTCCGCATGGTCAGGTCCCCTTGGCGTACCCGCTCCGGACATCATCACTCCATTAAATGACCATAATCAGTGCTCATCAGCCTCTTAGTAATGGGTTAGAGTGTGCGTTCTACACCTGCAAGTAGGTTCAGAAGGCTGTTATTATCTATTGAAATGGTATCACCCTCGGCTTCACTTTTAAATGGCCTGGGAGTCGCAAAGTGAATTCAAACAAAATGAACATCTTTGGTTAGGTTCAGGCAACCAAACTATGTGGTTAGGTTTAAAAGATTGTGGTTTGGGTTCAAAATACAAAAAGGTGTAAGACAGTTAATTTAAAAGTCACCCTCGACATGGAACGAAAAAACTCGGGTCTCCCTGGTGAAAGACTTGTGTGTGTCTGACCCATCCACCACACCAGCCTTCCTCCTCACAGAATTGTAAGTACTCCTCCCTACCATCTAACTACTGTATGTTACCTTACAGCGCTGCGGTCAAGCAGTTGAGTTAAGAGCGGCGCTGATGGGTGATCCAGCTTTAATAGATGATAACAACCTTACATGTACGAAGGCAACTAGGATGTATAGTAGGGCCATGCCGCCGTAAATCTATGATAGTGATAGGCAACTGACAACACCTATTCAATCATCCGACAACGGTAGAATCGTCTGCCTTGGCGTCACTTTTTAATGCTTTGGGTGTCAGTTAAGAATGTTACATAAGAAAGTTAACTACATAGTTTTGAAAAAAGTCAGCGTTAACTTTTGGTTTCCAGGTGAGAGTCTTGTGCTTGTTTGACCCATCTACCACTCCAACCTTCCCCCTTTCGGCCTTTGTACTACTCTCTACCATCTCTGCATATGTGCCATGTGACTGCGCCGCGTTCACGCAGTCGACTATCTAATATTGACACAGAAGAGTGATCCAGCAACAAATAGATGATAGCGCCCACTGGGTCAACTGGGAGGCATAGTAGGGCCCTACCTCCTCATTTCTACGGTGGTAATAGGAGCTGATAACACCCATTCAATTGGCTGATAACATTCAAAGCAGATGTACGTATGTTGTGAAATTGGATTTTCAAATTACCATCTACTGATAGAACAATGATCAGTAGACAATAGTTGGTAAGACACTTGTCTTTTACCTCTGCATTTCAGGAGTGGAAACTTTTTCAATATGAAATTAACCTTTCAGAATTCCCTTATCGTGAAGGGAAAAATGCTTTTCTTGTGTGATGTAGTTCTAGCATCTGGTTTCAGCTCAACTGGCTTGAAAGAAATAGACTTCCACATGTCTGACCATCAATCAGTTATTTTTAAAGCTCTGTCGGCCCCTCTCTCAGCTGCAAACCTATTGCTCTGGATCTCTCTCTTGCATCTTTAACTTCTGTGAGGCTTTGAAAAACCTTGCGTGAAAGCTTCAAAGTGAGTTCTTTCTCTGATATTATATCCAAAAATGTTCACTTTTCTGGGGTTGTGTTTTACATACCAGACTCTATTTCTATGCCTATTTCTGGTATTGAAAAGAATATTTGTTTTAAACTAGTTTTCTTAGGATAATTATTCAGAACTCATATGAGAGTGGGCATGGTTCTGCTGAACTGTTGGCTTCTTTGTCCTGCTGACCAAGGCCAGTGCCGCGCATGTCCCCCCGCTGTTGTTCTTGTTAAAACTAGCTGCGTTTGTGAACTGGGAACATTTTGCTGAGGCCACTTTTAAACTGTTCCTCCAGAGGAAGCAGGTAAGAAGAATTTGCAAATTTGACAGGAAATGCATATCTATAACTTTTCCATCTGGGTTATGAACAATACCCAATGTAGTGGGGCTGCCATGATTTAACTATCCAGTGTTATAATGTATGTGCATTTAGGTGAAACTTCTGTTTTAATACTTTTCAACTCACCACAGCCTTTGTGTGGCTATATTCTTTGATTGGCATTAAGTGTGCTGCTGTAAATTGGTTCAGCCTCTATCTTTCTCATACTGTACAACCTTTTTTTCTGTTCAAATTGAAAACTCATCAGACTGTAATCCTCCGAAGACAATAACAGGGGCAAGTTCCTCAAAAGTTCAGCCCAAGGTCTTTTTCTTTCTTGCGTTTCCCCTCTTTGCTCCATTTTTCATACTATTTTCATCACACATCAAATCTCAGTGGAAACACTTTCCATTTCATCTTTGACATAGCCATTTTCCCATTTCCCCAGTTCTTAAAAAAGTCTTGTCCACATTCATGCTTGGGGGTTTGACATGTAACTAGTCTTTAATCTCCACCAAGGCCTGTTTTTTTTATGGCAAACATATCATATTAGGGTGCATTAGTAAAGGATCACTTCTGCCCTGACAGTTTTAATTACATAAATGTCTCTGATTCATTAGTCTGGCTTACTGGATGCACAGTGCTGGGATGAAGCCTGACATTATGTTATCTTTGCTATCTATTTTGCATGGGCAGTGTCCACTTAACTCTGCTTGGACGATGTGACTAGTTTAAAGAAATACAAACAAGCCAGAGCCTATTTTTCCCTCCTACCCCATAAGAGGCTTGAATTGTGGCTGTAGGCCTACTTATGAAGGTAGTAAAATAATAACACATAGGCTCCGTAGTCTGAATGATACGATCTAGGAGTCGATGGTGAATTATTTTTTGCCTTATACATTCTAAACAGCTGCACAGCTTCACTGCTTCTGTTCTTACCTTTCACAATAAAAGCCCAGATATATATAACATTACACTGCATCACCAGAGAGCATTTCGCTGAGAGTCAAATCAACAAAGAAGCTTACCGTAGCTATTCCCAGGTAGCATCAATGGTCAACAGTGGAACAACTTAGCAAACATAACGTTAAAGAAAAAGAGCCATGGGGATGGAGGTAAAGAGTGATAAGAAATGTTTCTACTAAGCTAGATGGGGTCATCCCTATGTTCCCTGCTCAGGGAACATCTGACCTTTTTTCCTCAAAAGAGGTTGCATAAGCCTCTGCCTTCGCCGATTTAATTCAGCATTTTGGTACGGCTAGAGGTTAGGGTTAGTGTGAGGGGCAGGGTTAGGGGGTAGCGTTAGGGTCTACTTAAGCCTATATGCAAGGGAATTTGGCACTGATTGTGGAAAAAATAACAGACATAGAACATAGGACCCTTTCTGTGAACAGCAGGGAGCATCGTTCCCCGGTCATAAACAAAGCAGGAAACATAGGACTTTTTGGGGGGAAAGCGGGGAACATTGGACTTTTTTGTAATAAAAGGGTCATATGTACCCTGGTCACATACAAAAAGGGAACATAGGACCCAGGGAACATAGGACCCGGGGAACATAGGTACGCTTCCAGCTAGATCAGTAAGTAAAAAAACCTGCCTATACTATAGTACACTATACTCTGTCTTTATCATAACAATTAGATTGGGTTTTCTGACTTCTGCGATTCTTACAGTTGTTTCTTGTTTTGGATGGTAGCCAGGCTGCAAGCGGGAGCCATGTTGCTGAAGATAACACTATATGAATAAGTATCTGATCGCTCCAGACAGGATGACTGGGTCAACGGACAAAATACATGCCACCTGTTGCACAATTTGTTTGGCAACAAATGCAGTGTGTCCTGTGCTGTTGGTAACGTTGGATACGGTTACAGTCATATTAGCGAATGGTGTTAGCATGCTAACACTTGCGAATTAGCACTACACAAAGTACAGCTGAGGCTAACCAAGACTTATCAAATCAAAGCTGAGACACTCTATGACCCCAGGTGATCTATTGGTTATGCCACGTTCAACCTGAAGCTGCCATGTTGGAAGGTTGGTAGGCTACAGCAGTTGGAGTGCAATGAATAACATGATGGTTGTGTGCTATTGGCCTGACAGAACTTTTTGGGAATGTTCAAATGGATTGTGGCCTATAAACATATCTTTATTTTTCATATAGCCAACAATATATTCTGACCTAAGGGATACAAATCAGTCATTCCATTGTTCTTTAATCAGTGTGAGCTTGAGCCTTTCAGCAAAAGCAGGCCCGATTTTACACACACATCACTGTAAATCAATCATCCAATCCAATCAATCAATCAACACACAATATGACACCATGATCCCCCTCTCTTTACCCTCCTTGAGGCTAGCTGTGTTGTAAGTTTTACATCTGTCCACTATGCTAACATGTGTGTTACAATTTGTCTCCCATTACTACAACAAAAACCTTCTAAACTCTCCTTTCTTTGATACTGAGCTAACTCTTAAAGCTCACAAAAAGAGAGATGGACATTCCTGTATACCGGAGTTACAAATCAAGGGAAACATGAACCGTCTCATTGTTTAGAATCTGGAATTGTATTTAGTTCAGGCTACACAAACCCCAGTTATGGCTGCTTCAGTCAAACGCCTCTCCAACATCTGGCAGGCATTACTGACGCTGACAGAAGAACTCATCTCTCCATTTCCCATTACGGTAGTTTTATTATTAATGGGTGTTTGTCAGCACAGATGGAGTGAGTGGCTTCCTGCTGAGTCTGACGGTTAAAATGCAACCATGAAGTCATGATGCTCTAAATGCAAATCTCCCCTGGAACTTTTGTCATCCTCCTTATTGTCATGTATTTTCTTGACTCTTTTCAGCCTAAACTGTTGGATAACACAATAAATAAACTTGAATAGACGATAAAATATCACACATATCCTTTGTAACTAAGCTTCCCAGCCATTAGAAGCTGAATCATTCCAAAAGAGCTTTCTCTTTAGGTTTTAATGAATAATAAGGTTTGCTCATTTAACATTGTGTTATTTGGTCTTTTGTATTTGGTTGGTTTTATACCTTGTTTTTCAATATTCTGTCCAAAAGAAGTTACCTAAAGTATCCTGATTTCAAGCCTTGGGTATTTAACACACTAATAAAAATCACTCTTGTTCAATAAAAAGATAATGGAAATCAGCCATGGACGGAGGAACGTTCAAATAAAATAGTAATAAAACCTACAAATATGAAACAAATATATTATGAACACAGATCAGCTGTTAATACCTTCATAAAGTTGTCACTGCATTTGGAACTTCTATCCTCTAAAGACAATTTCCAGTGTCAGTCAGTCCAACAATATAACGCATATATTAAAGACGACCTTTAAATCTCTTAAAGTTCTAACTTAAAAGGTCAAAACTAAAGGTCACAAACTAAAGTCTCGATCAGTTTGTTTAAAACGAGTTAAGTAAGTGGGGGGTTTTATCGGTTTTCTGCTGTCTGTGGCACTATTGTAATTGATTGTATAAATTGGTATTTTTCGCACACCACTGGAGAGACCTACAGTTTTATTAAAGTACATTTCCAAGCGGGAGCTTGTACTGTAGAGGGACAAAAGGACGAGACCTGGAATTGAGCTCTGTGGGGCTTTTTAGGAGCTGTGTGCCTCCAAAAGTGGAATTGTCTAACAGACAAAGGTCTATTAGAAAGATGGGATCTGAGACAGCTCAGTGCTGAGCCAGATACCCACCTCAGTGCTTAAGTGAGTCGATTAAAATTTCATGATCAAATCTCAAATGCTGCACCGAGGTCTAAAAGAAGTAAGACTGAGCAATCTCTTGGCAGCATCCATTTAGTTTTTTTTCAGTTTTGGAGGGATAGACAGTGTGTTCTCGGGTCATTGAAAATCTAAGGGGGATTTTCTCTAAATTAATGTGAGGTCTTGTTGACCGCGCTGTGTACTTTTCTCCCCTCCATTATATAAGTTCTAAAAACAGTCCTGAATCTCAGACCCACTGTTGAAATTGATTCAGCTGGACCTGAAGGCATTAGTCAGAATTGCTTGATTGAAAACTAGAAAACTAAATTAGCTGATATAATCAGCCAAAAGGTCAACATAAGTATCTTCAGTCTCAATCAAGTGCATTCATGTATTATGTCAGTGTTATTTCCATCGCACCTCTCGAGGTGATGATGAGCCCAAAAGGTATTTAATGCAAATGTGGATGAAACACCATTCTCATTTTTCTTTTACATAAATCTGAATAATCGTGTGTCCCTGAACAAACTATGAGATAGCAGACATATCTAAAGTTCACTTTGTGCCTTGAGAAATATTTAACTAAAACACCAGTCGGGATGAATTAATCAAAAACAAAAAGGAAAAAGGCTTGGGGAGGCTTAAACAGCCGCGAATATGCAAATATGTGAAGTTAACATTGCATCTTTGTCTTTGTTGTATTGATGGTGTACAGAAAAGAACAGAATCAACTTGTACATATGACATCTGCCAATGGAGGTGCATGCACCAAGATTTTATACCACCCGGGCTACCCAGGCTGAAATTGGATCTTGCAGACAACAATGCAAAAATAATTGGTGTGTGTGTGTGTGTGTGTGTGTGTGTGTGTGTGTGTGTGTGTGTGTGTGTGTGTGTGTGTGTGTGTGTGTGTGTGTGTGCTTATGTGCATTCCTCAGGCTATGAAGCTGTGTCAGTGCCGGCTGTGGTTTGTTTGGGTGAACCCATAGACTTTATCTTACCTCCAGAGATAAGCCTGACAAGTGCCACAGGTGAGAGCGGTCAGCGGTGTGACATATCTGGACCTCAAGGGGTGTCATTTCCTGTTAGAAATGACTGGTTTAAATCAGTGTCTTACTCACTCAATACTGTGTACAGGTGCAGTGTGGGAGGATTTAGCTTGGTAGAAAGTAAACTTGGTGGTTATGATATTATTCTCAGCTGTTATCAGAATATTCCAGAGCATTCCTAATATCAATATGGTCATTATATAAGTCACGTAGCTGAATACTTAGTATAATAGTATATAATAGTAATAATATACTTTATATATAAGCACTTAATATACATGCATATAAGCCATCATTAATTGTTTTGGCCACTTGGGGTCACCGTAGTAAATTGTTTTACAAAGGGGATTGGTTAGCAACGTTTCCTATTACCACATTCAGCAGTAAATCAATCTCTTTTAGCGATATTTTGGTCTCCACCACCCCCTGACGGACATAATTGTCCCTTTAGCTGCCAAATGCTCCACTATGTTTGTCTGTTTTTTAGTGCTAGGCATACATTGGCTTTATCTGAGCTTTTTTTTTTTTTTTTATAAAAACAGCCCCCTGTTGCATCTGGAAATGTAGTGGATGAGCAGTGAGACTGAACCGAAACAGTAAAGCAGGATGTCAAAACATAATAATGAGCTTACAGATACTAAGACGCTAGCTAATCGAAACTGCGAAGGTGGACGATTGGTTTACAGTGGTTTACGTTTTTGGCCATGCAAGGGCAGCGCAGCAGCAACCCAGCATTGACAAAGGCTATTATCAACTTAAAGTTGATAAAGTATGATGAAAGTAGAATAAACTGTGGGGTGTAAACTGGATCGGGGGGAGGTTCTTAGCTCTGTTAAAGCCGTTACGCTATACCTGCCCAGCATAAAACACAGACAAAGTAAGCTAGCTGTGAGTTTGTAAACAGAACTAAAGAGTGAATATTGGATTTATGAAGTCCAATAGAGCAGTGTTAGCTTGTTTCCATGGGGCCCCCAAGTTAGGCTGTCCCGTTTTGCGGGTCAGTATCCGTTTTTGATGGCCTGTCCCTCGCTGGAGATGTCTCTGCAAATGTGTTGAAAACAGACCACAGAGTAAAATATTTTTTTACGAGGCAAGAAAGACTGAGCAGAGCTTACAGGTTTATGTTGTGATCACTTTGTGCTTTTTTTTTGTTTTTTTAAAGTTACCATGGTCAAAATAAATGAAACCGGAATTGTCCCCCTTCTTTAGATACTGACTGAATACTTTAATTTCCATTTCAAATTTGCTCAATTTACCCTGAGTGGCCAAAAATGTGTTCATTCAGGTTTACTTTGTGGGCTCGAAAAGCAAAACAAGGAGTTGAAAGATGCTAAAAAAAGGCTCCATAGAGTTTAAAAGTCAGGTGACAATTCTCTATTTACAGACATATTTTTAAGTAGTAGTTTTAAGAAGTTTAACTGAATTAAAAACTGACAAGATGTGACAGCCTTTAAACTGCTGGCTAGTTGGCACACACGGAGACTGAACCTGCTACCTTGGCAACAGTACACAGCGTCATATTCAAGCCTGTTCACAGTGTGGAGGTTCAGACAACATGGCTGTCACGGAGGTCACCACCAAGTTAGTGAAGACTCTTATCAATTCTGCGTGGCAGCGTTTTACAATTCAAGCAGAGACTCAGGGAACGGAACATTCCTCCTATTATACTATCTCCCTGTTTCTCCTTTCAACACTTCGGCCATATTGTCACACTGGATTATTAAATCAAGGTAAAGCTGATGGAGTGGAACAAGTAATTAGAAACTCAATCAAAGAGTGGCTCAAATCTCAATCTGCTCATTTGTATTAAGACAGTTTAGTTGCTGTACATCACAACGGCGCTCTGCTGTGTTCAATTTAACGCAGTTCAGTCTTTATTGTCCCACACGGGCGCATAGAGCGAGGCTTAGAAGACAGCTTTTAAACTAAAGGTACCGTGCATTTGCTCCTTCTATCCATCATTAGGATAATGAGGACTTTAATGCGGTGTGATGATTTGAAGACGTGAAAAACATTCCCGCCTAAAAAGCAATTTTCTTCATTGAAAGTGAAAACCTGCAATCATTAGGGTTTGAGAAGATGAAAGTTTTAAAAGAAAAACCTGATCAACATTTTGTGCAGCCGTGCACGGAATAAAAGGAGACTTATTGAAAAATATTCCTATGTCGATACATTAAATGGACAACAATGAGCAAGGACAACACTCACAGTAATGTTTTGAGTGTTGAAGGCCCCTTCTCTTCCTACACTGTACATGTGTGTATTTTTCTAAATGTCTTAGTAAAAGGCAAACGCTTTCAAAGAAACCCTTTGTAAAGGGGTCATACGTAGTCACTAAAGGCTTTTGAACTGTTCAGTGTTAAGTAATGTCTTCTAGATCAGAGTTAAGCTATTCATTAGAGCGGTTCTGGTTTGTCAGGTATGAGAAATGATTGTAATAATGCCGTACATGTTTGTAAAACTAATATGCCTACAGAATTAAGCCATTAAGTCTTAAATTAAAAATGTTTATGCATGCACTTTGGGAAATATGCTTAGTTGCTTTCTTGCCAGGAGTTAAATGAGAGGATTCATGCCAATTTCATATCCGTCTAGCAGTCGGTTAGCAAAGCTTAGCATAAAGACAAGAATCAAGGGGAGCTAGCCCGGTTCTGTTTGAAAGTAACAAAACACAACAGCACCTCTCAAGCGCACTCATAAACATGTTATAGCTTCATTGTTTAATTCATATAAAAAAAATTTAGTGTGACAAGTTGTGGTTTTACCTCTCAGGTTTCTTAATTAGTGAGTTTTGGACGGAGCCAGGCTAACTTTTCCCTTATTTTCCAATATCTACGCTATGCTAAACGTCTCTTGAACGTAGTTAATATTTCATTTTCTCATCTATCTCTTGGGAAAAAAAATCCAATTCAGTTCATTTTGGCAGATTTTACAACACTGGATAGAGCTCGGCTAGCTGGTTCTAGTCTTTAATGCTAAGCTAACTGTCTCTTCTCGACTGTGTCTTCATATTAAGCAGAGAGATATGGGTATGGCATCAATCTTCTCGTCTAACTCTCTACAATAAAGCAAAGAAGCATATTGCCCAAAATGTCTAACCAATAAAACAGCTAAAAAGACAAAGCCTGTCTAAGTGGTGTTTTTGTACGCTGTCAGCTCCCTGCTAATGAAGACTTTCATTCCGAAAAAGGAAACATGCATTTTCCTAAAACTGCAGGGAAACTGTCAAAAGCTCAACTAGTATCTGGTTCACTTCAAAGCTTTAAACTCTTTATGTTGAAAGGTCTGTATTGTGCAGATAAAATATAATTTTTTCCAGCATGCCATTCTAGTTTTAACTCCACCTGTCTCACATTATAATTAATGAAGAGTGTTTCTGTCATATGCTTGTCACTTATTGCTTTATCACCGTTTTCTGGGCAGTCCAGATTTCAGTGGAGTCTGTCCAAGCACAGTGTGATCCCGGGCCAGGAAGGACAGAAGCAGGCAATTTGAGCTGTTCGACATCTCCAGCCACTTCATGACTTTTTAATGCGTTCTCTTCTGTTTCTATTTTATAATTCAGTTGCAGGACATTCCATGGGGAGCTGGTGTGTAATTAAGGACTTCAGACTGTGGGACGACTGGCTTTTGACTCCATCTACTGGTCACTCACTTGGCTCTCAAGTTAATATGTACAGGGGACATTGTAGCTCTGTGAAGGGAAAGAAAAGAAAAACAGCGTGCAGATATGTAAAATAGAAACGACTTCAAAGGAAAGCGCGTTCAGCAGGCAGAATAAAAATCAAAAATAATGTCCGGCCCAGGCGAGCAAGAGCAAAGACTTGAGTGTGCTCTCACACTGAGCTGTCTGGGTTTCCTCAGGTGACACTGCTGTAATCTCAGTGGCAGACATCACAGAGGATACCCGCAGTTCTCTTCCACTCTACGGTGCCACCGTGCTCCGCTTCACCCGCCAACGCATCATCAAAAATGCAAAATCACGGCACGGAACCAAAAGTGGAACATGGCTCGTGGTGAGAGGGGATATCACAGTGGAAGAGATTAGAGCTGGGAGGGGGAGTCTTACAGTCAGAGTACTGTACTAACAAAACCCTGCGGAGGGCACAGCAGGCTTTTTACGGACAGGGGGAGCGATGTGGCAGGGTGGTATTCTGACAGACAAACACTGGAGGAAACTAGCAGAAGTTGTTCTAAATGACTAAGTACACATGCACTCGTTCATTGACCTAAAAATTCCGAAGAGCAACAAAAGTAGTGCCTGAAGAAAGAAAATGCATTACTGCTGAAGCCATTCAAGCTTTGATTCAAACAATGTGAGACATTTCCAAAAAATAAGCACAACCCATTTCTTGTTCATTAAAGTTTCATTTGAAGTTCTGACAGACGTTTCCTGGGAAAAATCCACACGAAGTGATGCATGTCATGGATCGGAAAATGAGCCGTAAAAGCCACAGAGCACTATCTACAGAAAACCAAGCTTTATTAAAGGGTGCTCTACTGATTATGTATTGCTCTTCTATAAAGTTGGGCGTCTCACAAGAGACAGATTAAAAAAAAAAAAAGGGGGCAGCAGCTCTAGCAGGGGACCCCAAACTTCCCTTTCCCGGTCCACATTAACCAGCTCTAACTGGGGGAGGCGTTCCCAGGCCAGTGTAGAGATATAATCTCTCCACCTAGTCCTGGGTCTTCCCCGTAGCCTCCTCCCAGCTGGATGTGCCTGGAACACCTCCCTAGGGAGGCGTCCAGGGGGCATCCTTACTAGATGCCCGAACCACCTCAACTGGCTCCTTTCAACACAGAAGAAGGAGCAGCGGCTCTACTCCGAGTTCCTCACGGATGGCTGAACTTCTCACCCTATCTCTAAGGGAGACTCCAGCCACCCTCTTGAGAAAACGCATTTCGGCCGCTTGTACCCGCGACCTCGTTCTTTCGGTCATGACCCAGCTTTCATGACCATAGGTGACGGTAGGAACGAAGAATGACCGGTTTATCGAGGTGTTTTGCCTTCTGGCTCAGCTCTCTTTTCGTCACAACGGTGCGTAAATACCTCTATCATACAAACTCCATCCCAGTGTAGAACTCCGGCTTTCTGTTACGGTGTGTTCACATTGAATGTCAGCTTTCACCTTGCATCTCGACCACAGGAACATATTGGGATCATTTGCGTTGTTTGCAGAACTGTAGGCCCCTATTACGTTTCTTTCCATCATCAACCATGGCCGAAATAACCACTTTTGCTGCTTTGTACCAAATACGGATTAAATTCAATTGTATTTATAGTGCCAAATCATAACAAAGTTATCTCAGGACACTTTACAGTAGGTATAGACCACACTCTATGACTTACTTATGATTTACATAGACCCAACAATTCCCCCGTAGAGTACGGTGGCAACGAAAACCTTCCCTATAACAAGCAGGAACGTCGGACAGACCCAGGATTCATAACAGGAGGACCACACAGGAAGTATGTCTGGATGAATGCCGTTCCACTGCTAGTCGAGGTACAGATTTGGCTGGGATTTAATTGAAGCAACGTTTAAAATTATTGTTTTCTGAACGCAATTTGGATAGATCGGTGCTATATAGGAGGAACCCAACACTGACGGGCTTTCACGTCACGTAAATATCTCGCTCGAGTTGAAATATTTTAACTTACGCAGATTTCCCCTAATTTGCATCTATTCGCATCGTATTTGACGTTGTATGTAATCGTGCCACGAGAAATGCTTTTTGTGTGAACATACCCTTAGACATTTTAAGTTCAAGCCCAAGCCAGTGACTCTGATGACATCACTATGACATCATCAAGGTTGATATTTTTTTTAGACTTTAGAAAGCTCCTCCAGAGCCACAGAAATCATTATAAAGCTGATTACACAGGCCGAGAACAGGCAGAGTAAATTTAAAATAACAATACCTGCTTTAACCAACCGAACAAAATCACAGGCCTGAGCTTCATCTAAAATCGAATGGCAACATTTTTATTAAGTTAGGAAATCAACATATTTAAGAAATTGAATTATATACACTGGCTCTACTATATGGATTTAAAAAAAAGACAAAAATAAGCTTGACACACCAAGCTAATACATGTTATAGACTTTGCATTTCACATACCCATAAATAGTGATCTTGGTTCAAACCATAATTACAAATTCATGTCATCCTCATGAGTGGATGATGTGCCGTAACCTCCCAGTATTTATTTGTTCACATCAAAAAAAAAAAAAAAAATCAAGAACACTGTCACTGAACTGTTCTTAGATATCTTAAAACTACACTATAAAATACATAAAGCATATCTACCATGTGTTCCATGGGAAACAAAGAAAAGGCAATGGTATAAGAAATAATTTCTCATGAAATATCGGTAAGCCTTAAAATAAACTTTTCAAGCGATTTCAGTAAGGTCATTTACAACAGGTAAAAGAGGCAGGGGTTTCATCATTAAAGCAGTCAACTCATTCTAACATTCGCTACTTTGTTCAAAATATACAGAAAAAACAACATTGGTGCAAAACGCTTCAGTCAGAGCTGCCAGTGGCGTGCACCACAGTAAACAACTACGCTGAAATTCACAGGCTGTTGCAGGTAAAATGGGTACGTTTGACAAAAGAGTTGTACAGTAGTGGCCGTTGTAATACAGTAATCCAGTGTTTGTCACCTGTAGAGAACATAAGCACAGCTTTGATTACAGTGGCGTGTGTATGTGTGTGTATGTGTGTGTGTGTGTGTGTGTGTGTGTGTGTGTGTGTGTGTGTGTGTGTGTGTGTGTGTGTGTGTGTGTGTGTGTGTGTGTGTATGTGTGTGGTTGTGTGTGTGTGTGCGTGTGTGTGTGTGCGTGCGTGTTTTTCAGTGTTCCTCTTTGTCCCTGCCTTTCTTGTCCTTCTCATCCTGCAGGGCGGTGCCAAGCTTCTTGATGAGAACTGACAGCACCTTATCCAACGGGTCCATAACGCCCCTCTGCAGCCACTTGGGAATGGTAGTCCGGGCGTGGTGGAAGCCCAACTTTTGCAAAATGTAGTCCACACCCACTGGATCAATCTTACGTCCTGTCCAGGAGATGAGCCTGAAGGAAGAGGAGAGTTCAGTCTAGTTAAGTCGATGCTATAGACAGAAAATGCTAATTACTTCAGCTCAGAAAAGGACTGTAATATAGCTACAGTAACTAATTTGTTCTTTTCCACTAATTTCAGTCCAAATGTTTTCACTAACAGTGCTTAATCACAAAGATTTTCATTGACATAAGTGTCTGTTAAGTCACTATCCGTCCATCGTCCAATGAGGTAACACAATGGTGATTGAGCCCGTGACTCACTGACGGAAGCCTTTGCGTTTGCAGTATTACCAACCGGGTGATAAGTGGTCACATTCACAGGAAGAAAAAATTGCAAGCCGCACAGTTTGTGAGATATTTTTCCTCACCCAGCAGCAGGTGATCCTCCAGAGAGAAGGAGCTAATGCAACCGACTGTGCAATGTGTGTGAAGCAGCGCACTTTACAGTCTCTGCTAGCGTTGGGAGTGAACGGTTACTATGGCCGAGCAAAAAAAAAAAAAGAAACAAATAAAAGTGGGATTCAATAACACACCTGCAATTACTGCTTATCACCATCGATGCTGTCGAAGAAGACTTTAAGTGCAGTTTTGAGGTAAATAAATCCATTTTATGCTATGTTATACAGTACTTCCATTTGAACACGTCTCAGAGGAAAACAGTTTTTTTTCCTACAATATTTAAAAACTCTTGTATTAGTTACTTTGGAGATGAAGTTATATATAAGTTATAAATCTACGATGAGCTTATTAAATACAATGCATGTATTAGAATTCTTTACTCTAATTTGTCATTGCATCATCAATCCTTGCGTTACACTGTTTTGTTTTTGCATCTTTGCTACCATTGAAAAAAATAGTGCATTGATACAGAATTATCTATGCAACAGTGATCAAATTTAAAATGAGCTCCACTTCAACCAGCAGCAACATAAAGTGCTGCATACACATGAATGCATTCCTAACAATAATTATTCAATAATATAATAAGTGGATAGTAACAAGACTTTTTGGATACTTTAAATCTGATGGTATGTACTTAATTCTTAACCACACGTTTTGAGCGCAGAACTTTTACTTGTAATCGAGTATTTTTATATTCCAATATTACTACTTTAAATCAAATAAAAAGGGTACCTGTTTAAATAGCTGAACCTCAGAGGAAGTCTCATGGCTCGAACACAAACAACCAACATGATGAAAAAAGCTTGAAATGGGATTGCAGGGTGTCCTTTATGCAGCTACTTTTTATTCTACCACAAATAGCAGAGATCCTAATAACACTCTATTGCCTGGATTTGAGGCGGTTTCCACTATAAATAGTAGAATACAGAAGTCAGGTCATTCATTACTCAGTTTTTAAAACCTTATAGCCTTAACAATGATGCATGACAACCTTGTGTATTTGGATTTGGGTCCAATTTTAAATTTGGTCCCGCAGGCACTGCAGAAATCTGGCGTGGATGCAAGGTCATAGAGAATGACTCTTACAGTGTTGTCTGTCGTACTTTTGTCTACGGCTGGTTTCAAACGAGCACTTGTGACTCAATTTGACTCACACGTCATAAACAGGAGTGCATCTGTTAACCAAAACAATGAAACACTCCAAATGCCAGCGGAGCCGACCTGAGAGTGGGCTCCAAGTGCCAGGTGTTGCACATGAACTCCCTCCAGTCCACCGTGGTGTAGTTGATGCCGTCGTCTTTGTCCTGGTCCTTGTCCATGGAGCTTTCGTCATGCACGGCTGTGGGGCTCTTCTGGCCCGGCCGAGTCGCAAACATCCGCGGGGCGAAAAGAGCTGAGGACACGAACAAGGAAGAAGAGAGGCAATAACACGGCGAACACATTCTTCAACCACAACACCCAGAAGTAGAACACAATAAACATTCATTAATACCCCTGAAAGCACAGTCACACCTTGGTAGTATATATCTATTCACATTCAAATAACCCATCTGCTCTGCTTTAATGAATCAGGATGGATCAAACGCTGATGAAAACCTCCAGCGCTCGCCTCTTCTCTCCTTCTATTCAGCTGCGGAATCAACACAATAAAGTCCTGGCACTATTCTAATTGTCAGAAAGAATGCAAGGTTGCTGTCACAAAGAGTGCTAATTTGTTCCTTTGTAACAATAGGAAACCCATTAAAATGCTGCCTGCATTGGGCACTCTGACCTCCCCACTGTGTGTGAAAATAACACTCAGTGGCCTGCGTTTCATGCTGCTCTGCGAAATGTGTCCATCAGCATACAAACAGCTTCACAGACACAGAGGCAGACAGATGTGGTTCATATTGTTATTTTTCCTTGGACAGTTTGATGAGTCATTATCGTTGAAGGCTTTTTTCACTGTCAAATAAACTATTTTTCCACAGAAAGGTGTCCCAGAGAATGTGTTGACAGATGAAATTACCCAACATTGTTTCTTTTTTTTGTCCCATATTGTGCTCATTTTCAGGTTCATTATTGTAATTTGCACATCTGCTAAATGGTGTTCACATTGTTTTTCTCACACCGTCTGAATATACCTGTATTCATTTCAACGCCTGTCTTTGCAGCCAGGGAATGACTGCAGCATCACTTTCTACCATTATATAGTATATTTGTGACATCACAACCGCACAGAAGTGTTTAAGACAGTTTCTGATAACGTGCTGTGTGTATTTCTCTGTGGATTTTCATACTTTCACAGTAATTATTTAGCACCTGCTCTATAAAATAAAAAAAACGACAACATGGAAATCTCCCTTTTTGCAATATGGGAAATTTAAGGAATGGTTGAATAAAGATGTAAAGCCAAAAACCTTTCTCCTTCTCCTTCAGGTAGGCAGACACCAGGTCGTGAAGAAACATGATGAGCTCAGCGTCCATGGTGACACAGATGTGGTCTGTGAATTCTGTGACCACGCTGCACTCCACGTTGGGTTTGCTGTTGGAGTCTGGAACAAATAAAAAGAACAAATAAAAGATCTGGACCAGAGACAAACTGCTGCTTTTTGTACTGAAACTTCATCAACGTTGACTTAGTGTTAGCAACTTCAACAAATTTGTCGTACATGAACAAAATATATCCAGTTTGCAACTATGTGTATGACTGAAAGAACGAGGTCGCGGGTACAAACGGCCGAAATGGGTTTTCTCAGGAGGGTGGCTGGAGTCTCCCTTAGAGATAGGGTGAGAAGCTCAGCCATCCGTGAGGAACTCGTAGTAGAGCCGCTGCTCCTTTGCGTTGAAAGGAGCCAGTTGAGGTGGTTCGGGCATCTAGTAAGGATGAACCCTGGGCGCCTCCCTAGGGAGGTGTTCCAGGCACGTCCAGCTGGGAGGAGGCCTCGGGGAAGACCCAGGACTAGGTGGAGAGATTATATCTCCACACTGGCCTGGGATCGCCTCAGGATCCCCCAGTTAGAGCTGGTTAATGTGGCCCGGGAAAGGGAAGTTTGGGGTCCCCTGCTAAAGCTGCTGCCCCCGCGACCTGAACCCGGATAAGCGGTTGAAGATGAGATGAGATGAACTATGTGTACACTATAAGCATATGGTGTGGATTTATGACACACTGTGTTTTGTTTTATAAAAGCGGAATACCTGACTTTGGACTGAAACCACATTTCGTTACACCAGATTGAAAAAAACGACTATTTCTTTTGTACAACATTACTTTGCAGCAAAGTTGACGTGATTGTGCTGAGATAATGTAGTCAAGGGCAACGAGTTTACAGAATAAAATAACAGGACAAAAGAATAAAGTTTGAGGAAGTCAGAAAAGACTTCAACAGCAGGTTTATTGCCTTTTATGCGCTGTTACATCAATGCGTGGCCTTCGGTCCTACCTGTTAGAGAAGGCTCATCAGGATCTTGCACGTGGATGGATTTAAAGTCCAGTTGCATTCTGGGAAGAGCGAAGATTGTCTCAGTTTCGTGGTTGTAGCTGGAGTTGCTTCTGAAGCTGCTCAACAGACTGGAGGTTTTGGCAGCCGCTCCGCTCTCTTGGTTGTTGGCTTCCACGTTCCTAAGCAAGTTCAATTCTGAAACGGGAGATAAGACGTGCCTTTAAGGTCATGTTCACGCTTCTCTGCTCCTTCTGCTTTGTTAAATGCTATCTGCGCCTACTTTGCATTTAAGATAACCGGCAGTAGCTGCAAGGAAAGGCAGACAGAAAGTAGGTCTTTTGAAAACGCTGCGTCTGTCTTCTTTTCGTCAGAGCTGTCTGAAGTCGAGAACACTTAGAGAAGATACAACAATGGAGCAACCATTTGCATGCAGTTGACACTTTATTAGGTACGCTTGGCTTACATTAATGTAGTCTAGTACACTTGTGTATGTGTGCTGAAACATGCTGTATGTGTGATGCACAGCTCTCATACGCAAAAGTCCATCTTAAAAAACACTCACGCCCAGACGCAACTTTTTATCACTGCTGTAACTGGTCCTCTTGTTCATACTGGCCCTGAAGAGATCTAGTTTAATTGAACATGTAGACATACTGTATGAGTGTTGTTTCAAGACAGATTTGGGAAAAAGGATTGAACCTTTAATAAAGTGTTTTTTGTCAGTGTCATTAGATAATTCAGTGTTTTCACTATCAGACTGGACAGGCTGCCGCAGGCTACAGCAAACCCTGGTGTTTGAAAAAAAAGCAGGAAAAAGAGAGCGTTGATATTAGATCTGTAGTCTGAGGTGAGGTACTAGAATCTTTATCAGAACATGCAAAGTCGGATCGTTCACCGCTATGTGCGATAGCATCAGGATAGAAGATATATGGTTTACAGAGATTTTAAAAAACGGACACCATCTAGGGATGCTATTTTCAACACATTTCTTAAATCCATTTTCAGGCACCTTAGCAACGGATTATGGATTAATCTTTTTTTTCTTCATTCTAATAGGCTTATTATCATTTCCTAATTTTTACAAAACATTGAATAACATGCAGTGATGACACAACCATTTGGAGCCAGACATGACCTAGACATACACCCCTACTCACACACACACACAAATACACACACAAACAAAAATCAAGTCAAGTTTTTAAGGTTAATAATTAAAACAAAAAAGAAAAATTAAAAAAATTAAATCGATTTAGCATTAATAATTTATCAAACACATTGGAAACATTTTTCCATATCTACAGTATGTTCGACGCAAAATCAGACTAGGCTAAATTGTAAGTTAATAAAACTAGTGATCACCAAGTTTCTTAAATAATTGACTAAATAACACAAAATAATGACTTCATTTAAGCTTGCAGAGCTCCCGTCTGCAGACCTGACCGACATGATAGACTGATGTGTCATCAACTGTAGCTAACGTTAGCCCAGCTGCTGGAACCAGCGGCTGGAACCAGCGGCTCAGCTGAACGGATGTCCTGGGGATGAACAATGCTGTCGCTCCAACTTTATCAGTCCTGGTATTTCTAAAAATCCTTTATCCTCAGAGCATATCTATACTTCATTTATTCTTAATCAGTTAAATTATTAATTACGATTAACCAATAGTGGATCGATCATGTCTATTACCTTCATTCCTCATGGCGGTGACATAGTTGAACCATTCTTTGACGGTGGCGACTCCATGTGGGGGGTTCTCATGCCGTCGCCGGGTGATTTTGGTTATGGTGGCCATGGGACTTTCTAGTGCTCCACAGGGTTTTGTCACCATCGTGTTATGACCGAGATGGAAATCCAGTGTCTGAACAATGTAGGTGGAATCATCTTTGGAGCCTGGGTGTGACAGAAAAGTCCTGATTACAGTGCCATACCCAGTGCTAAAAAACATTTGCATTATTTTTTATTACCTAATCATTTTCCAAAAACATTTATACAATGTACAGTTTGTCTCACCGTCCTCCCAAATCTTCTGTGCCTCCGTCCAGAAGGCGATGTTGGGCTCTTCCAGGTGGAACAGAGCCCATGACTTGGAGCGGAAGTTTGGCCCGTGGAAGCATGCCAGGGTCATGTGATTGCCGTGGAGGCTCATCGAACCGCCCAGCTGCACGGCGTCCTCAGGCAGAGGCATCTGGAAGAGGGAGATGTGGCAGCCAGCGATTACCTTCAGCACCCCGGGCCAGTGGCGGTGATGGGCTGCATCCATGTCTGTGCGATAAAGACGGGGAGGAGACAACATGAGAAGCGGCGTGGGTGTGTGTGTGTGTGTGTGTGTGTGTGTGGGGGGGGTTATGGGGATGGGTTGGCGGGGGATGTCGGGGCAGACAAATCAATCCCGACCTGAACATGAGGCATGAACAGGATCTGTTTTTGTGTGTTATCTTGTTTTTATCCTCATATAGCCTCCAATCTTTTTTTTTTTAAATGTGTGCTGCTTGTACTTTTTGTTTGTTTTTAATTATCCCAGGAGCATGTTTGATTATATTCAGTTGTTGAAATACCTTGTCAAGCGTTTGAAAAAGTAGCATACAAATTAAGCATATTAGAATTACAAATCAGTTCACTTCCTCTTACCAGCACATCTGCCTAAGACACTTGCTGTGCATACTTTATTATGCCACAGTCTGCATTAAATATTTCTCTCAGATTAAAAAAAAGGGCACGCTTACAAAGCTCTGCAGATCCTTTCTCATTGTTGATGACGGGGGTTTTGGGGGGCAGGTAAGGACCGGGGCCCCAGGTGGAGAGGGCCCGCTTGCTGGTGTCGAACTGCTGAGTGAAAAACTCCTGCAGCTTCATGCCGATCTTGATGAGGTCTGGTGTGGTGGAGCGTGAAATGATCACCTGGAAAATGTCCCACTGCAAGTCTCCATGGACAAAGATTTCACTGGAAGGACAGACAGTGGTAGGATGGTGAGAGAAAAGGTGTTAAAAAGAAAATAGAAGATTGAGACAGTTCAGATTGTAGAAAACATTAAAGAACGGCAGGAAGCAGATGGTAATAGAGTAGATTAAGCACTGCTGCATCTGGATTGACACATCTGTAATAACATTTTATTACATTGGTTTGCTGAGTCATTAGAAGAAACAAAATGACCAAAACCTGCTTTCTCAAATGCAACTGATGCAGATATTTTTTCCTAAACTCAGGTGGTATGAGTTTTACCAGGAGACATGAACAAAATAAAGAAGCAGGACCAAAGCGAGACTGTTGTTGAAATTGCCCATAGAAGCACAATAAAAAGGCTTCTGAGCATTCCATCATGTGCGACATATTTCCAGAAGCAGAGGTGTCGTGTGGCATGATAAGCTGCTGACATCATTTCACACCTTTTCTCTGATAGGCTGGTGTCAACGGTGCAAAGGTTGACCTTCCATTCGTCCTGCAGCTGCAGGTCAGCATTGCTGAAAACTCCCATCAGGATGCTGGAGCCCATGTAGTCCACGCGCGCCTCTGTCGACCCCATGGTGATCTGGATCTTATGGCTGGGTTGCTGGTTGGGGTGTTCGGAGATGTGGGCTAGAAAACGGATAGAAAATTGGTTAACACTGCAGTGTTAGGGGACTGTTCATACAGCGATGAGGCCATCGAGACATTATTTAAGCTGAAACTGATTTTTTTTTTCTCACACTAATCTAGCAGTACTCTCAGGACCAGGACATCCAGTAGATACTCCCATGATCTTTTACACATCCCCCCTAAAGATTGACATGATATCACATTATGATAAAAAAAAAAGAGCAAAACGTTGCAAAACGGTATTCGATTTAAATAAGAACACATTAACATAGCACAGCTAGGTCATGGCCGAAAGAATGAGGTCGTGGGGACAAGCGGCCGAAATGGGTTTTCTCTGGAGGGTGGCTGGAGTCTCCCTTAGAGATAGGGTGAGAAGTTCAGCCACCCGTGAGGAACTCGGAGTAGAGCCGCTGCTCCTTTGCGTTGAAAGGAGTCAGTTGAGGTGGTTCGGGCATTTAGTAAGGATCTCCCCTGGGCGCCTCCCTAGGGAGGTGTTCCAGGCACGTACAGCTGGGAGGAGGCCTCGGGGAAGACCCAGGACCCAGTTAGAGCTGGCTAATGTGGCCCGGGAAAGGGAAGTTTGGGGTCCCCTGCTAAAGCTGATGCCCCCGCGACCCGACCCCGGATAAGCGGTTGAAGATGAGATGAGATGAGATAACATAGCACACACCCACACACACAACAATATCACTTTAAAATGAAGTGATTAAATTCATTGAATTATCAAGAGCTTCAGTATCAACAGCCATATGTAAAATAAAGGATATTTTTACACATTAAGTGTTAAAAAAGTGAGAGTAAAATGTGATTTTCAGTCTGTATTCTGCATAGCTCCCAATGCATAGGTCCATAAGCAGTTCACAGGCTGCTAGAGGAAACATTGCTAACGAGTTTGCAGAAAAACACCAGATGTCTGAATAGTTGATGCTTTGTTTTCTTTACTTACAGACCATCTCCAGGGTGTTCACGTCTATATTGCCACCCACCACTCCGCCCTTGGAGTCGAGCTTGGAGCGGCCGAGGCCGACAGACATGCTGATCTCTCGGTCCCGGTTGCTGCCTACAGACAGTCGGCCCTGACTCTTCAGCCCGCTGGTCGTCCAGCTGTAGGGATAAACACAACGTGAGCGCTCCTGAAATGCTGCTGCATAATGTAGAAGTGCTTTCCATGAAAGGTGAAGGATTCCGGTCATAAGAACTTGCCCAGGAATAAACACACGTAACTGAAAAGAAAACCAACAAACATAGTGACTAGTATTTTTGACGGGAGGAAAAATACAAATATGAGGGAGGGGAAATTCTGAAAAGGAAAAAAACTATTAAAGTCATCTGGCATTTGATGAGCTTTTCCTTGGAATATAACCCCTCTTCCCCACTCCATATTTTATTTTAACAATTGTTTTACCTAAAATGTCCCTAATATGCCTTCATATGTTATTATTTTAACATGTCAAATTAATACGTCATAATGAAGCCAATTGCTAAGTACAGCTTTATGTTTTTTTTGTCAAAATTCTTGGTTTGAACAAAGACTACACCTGTGCATGAATGTTCTTCATAACAAGCATATTCTGAAGTCCTGAATAATTTAAACTGGTCAGAGAGAGAGAGAGAGGCCTGGTGTACCCTGACTTGATGAGGAGGAGGTTGGAGACGTATGTGTTGCTCGCAGAGCCCACACGTTTCCAGAGAAGAAAATACTTTTCACTTTATGATGACGCAGAGCTCATAAAACAGTACTGCCTTGGTTGTGATGGTGTTGTATTTGTCAGTGATCCAGCAGGATTTTCTGCAATTCTGCCTTAACTCGAGAGAGGAAAGTTGTAACGACAGCATATCCCGGTGACCGGTGATATACGACAGCGCATAAAAGATGAAGCGAGCCTGTAAGAGTGGGCGATAAAAGACCATAAGGGCTGATGTCAGTGTAGCCGGAGATTAAAGTACAATCTGCAGTAAGGAGAAACCCCTGAGGCGTATTCCTACACCAGTGTACACGTAGCGGCCGATTATTGCAATAGATGTAAATAAATTAGGCTGACAATGTCAATAACATTCTTATCTTAAATTTATTATCGCCACCTTTATTTTATCCGTAGATTCTTTCACACTAAAGCTGCGTTTTCCACACAGTATTGGCCGATCTTTGTCCAACAGGACGCAGGCGGCAGGAGTCGCATTCACTAAATATAGAGATCGTTTTATCATTCATAGCTTTCATGGCTGATGTGAATTCCTCATACACTCATTTGCCAGAATTATTTCCACATTTAAGTTTAAGGCCAATTGTAGGTGACTACAGAGCCCGAAGGGGGGAAATAGGGATCAAAGCAAGAGGAATAAAAAAGTTGATATAAAGTAGGGATATTTCTCATCTTCAAATATTAATATGATTTTTCCTATTATTTATGTGAACCTTAAGAAATAATTTGAAATTTAAAAAAAAGGGTTATTCACTTTCTTTCCGAGAGTTAGATGAGAAGATTGATACTATTATCTGTACAATTCAATTCAATTCAATTCAAAAAACTTTATTTGTCCCCGGGGGGCAATTCAGGGCACACAGAGCAGCAAATAACGACAAGCAAGAACCAGCTCCTCTAAAGCTCTCTCATGTTTGTGTAATCTAATTCGTTTCATCCATATACACACACACGAAAAATGGATTTTGAACAAAGCCAGGCTTCTAGTCTTTGTGCTTAACTCTGCTAACCATCTGTTGGCTGAAGCTTCATATTTAGTGTGTAAACATGAAAATGAAAACTATAACCATTATTCAAAGATGTCGTGATGGGTATTTAAGGTTCCATATTCTGCTCATTTGAGGTTTCTAGTAGAACATGTTTGCATACTTTAATGTTCAAAATACACATTGTTTTTCTCATACTCTGTCTGCATATACCTGTGTTCACCCTCTGTCTGAAACGCTTTGTTTTAGCGACTGTCTCTTTAAGAGTCCCTACTTAGAAGGCCTAGTTCTCTGTTCTGATTGGTCACCATTTCTGGGTCTTCTGCATCTGTGCTCTCTGTTTCTCTGCAGCTGTTAGTGACTGTAACAGCACTGTGGCAGCACTTTCTACCTGTATATAGTATATTTGTGACATCATAGCAGTACAGGAGTCCTGACGGCTCGTTTACAGACACAGTTTATGAATATGGGCTGTGAGTTTCTCTGTAGATTGAACATTTTGATACTATCACAGTATTTATATAGCACCTGTACCTGCTTTATAAATTAAAAGATTTATGGAAGTTTCACTTTTTACAATATGGGACTTTAATGTATCTACATTACAAGGTGCAGAGATTGTGACCACTTACGTATTGTTTCCCATGACGTTGCTCATGTTCATTTGGACGGTGAGCTGTTTCAAGTTGATGGCGAAAACGACGAGTGTCTCCCACGGCGAGCCCTGCTGACCTGCTGCTTTACCATTTTTACTGAAGGAAGGGGTGGATGTTTTTGTCACCGAGTCTAGAAAAGAATGAAGAGAGGAAAAATAATGAGCACCTCGTATAAGTTATCGGTACCTTTTCCACTTTCATTTAATGGTTTCTACGTTGCTGTTTAACATCTGAACTTACAGCACAAGGCATTTATACACAAGGGATATTTATTTTTACATTCACGAGTTCCATCGGGAAATGGCAAGAATGTTTGTAATCACCTCTCCTGGGAGCAGAGGAATCAGACACGCTCCTGGTGCGTCCGGGTGCAGGGGACTTGAGGTGACCATGGCCGCTCTGGGACATGTTGCTCCCGGTGGAGTGCTCGGAAAAGACGTTGGGGGATTGGGGCATGTGCTGTGTTCCTGTGCTGCCGTCCCACGTCCTCCAGTAGGCTTTCCGGCTGGACTCGGGGGACAGGTGTTGTGTAATGTTTTCGGCTGAGTCTGGGGTGGCGGGGCCAGAGGCTGAAGCAAGGTAAAGGTTGAGAGATGTATGTAAAGGACATCCTTGGAGATGTCAACACGGAACAGTGGGAGGAAATGTTGGCTTAAGGAAGGTCAGCGAGATGGGATACCAAAAATGAACACAAGCTAAACCCCCGTGGAGATTAGTGAGTAGACAAAGGCCGACATGTTTGAAATATCATGACTTTCTTTACCATACCATGGCAAAAACCTAAAACTTTGAACAGATATTTAAAAATCACTATTAAATAAATAAATATACATAAATAAATGTGCCTGTGAACTAAGTCCTAAATTAAATAAATATATAAATAAATGTAAATACGGTTTATAGATGAATACAACAGTTAAAAAAGGGATGTTTTTTCAAAAGGATTGCTTTTATTTATTTCAGGGGACTTTTATTTCCTAATTTCACATTTGTTTATTTGAGGGGATTGTTATTTCCTAATGCCACACTTATTTCTGAACCTTTATTTTATCCGCATGTTATGAATGAGGCAGTGATAAACAGTTAATCCAATTAAATTAATTTCTAGTATCTGTATACTGTGCAACACAGGTTAGATTCCCAGTAAGAGTGGTAGTGGTGATTTTCTAAAATACAGTAAAGTGGTAAAAACATATCAAACTTATGCAACACTCAACAAACCAACCACGACACAGACCAAAGCCCCGGAGTGGTCAGAAAGTCACCTGGCAGGTTGATTGTCTGGTCGCCCAGAAAAAGGCGCCTGGCGATGCTTCGGCGGTACCAGGCTCTTGGGAAGGCCAGGATCTCACTCAGCCGTCTCATGTCGTATTTGAAGGAAGCCGAGCCAATGTCACACACAGCTAATGGGCAAGATTACATTTGTTCATTCATGAGTCACACCTTTTAACGTTCTACGGTGCAAGCAAATAGGCAGCATATTCTCCTTAAAACAGGTCTACAGGGGAAAAATAAGCATTTGTGCATCCTGACATTTAAAGATTGGAAAGGAGCATTTTTCATCTATTATCTCCCCAGTCTCATTTCATCGCTCCATGGACTCACTGTGATGGGTATGCTTCAAACTGCCTTTGTCTTGGGGTAGCCCGCATCAAGGTTCCCACAGTGCTGATAAAATTCTATGACTTTGCCTAAAAATGTACTTGATATCCTCTAAAGGTCCTACACCAGAAGTATTCAGTTCTGATGTATTTCACTTCAAATACAATGTATGACTTTCCCTAATATTCCTTCACTTCTGCTGGGAACTTCCACTGCCTGAAAACAAGTCTTCCAGTTTGTCTGAGACTGAATATTGAACAGACTAAACAGGAATAGTCAGTATAATCTCTTGCATGTCTCATATAGGAACGTCTTATCCTGGGGTCGACGGTGTACCTGAGATGTTGATGAGGGTAGTGTCCATTTTGCCACCTTTGGCAGGAATGAAGCTTTCGATGAAGGTGGGCCCTCCGGTACGCCTCATCCTGGATAAGCTGACTTTCACAAACTCCAAGTTGATACTCAGAGAGTCTTTTCTTCCCGTTACTGAAGAGGGCTCCTCGTCGACTGTACCTTCAGGAAAAAAAGAGCGAAAATCATGACGATGAATCTACTTTCATCTGGCAGCATCATTAGAAACTGCAGCCCTGTGTTATATTAGCACGTCAGAGTATTACAACATTTTTCCCCTTTTTCCCTTTCCTTACCTAATGGCCCTTGGCCCGGAGGCAGGCCTGTGACAGCAGATTTCTGCTTTCCGGCGCCGTAGGGGTGGAAGACGTACAACGAGAAGTCAGACATGCAGGCGGTGAAGCTGAGGCCCGAGGAGTTACTGGGGGGGCCGCTGAGGTCAGATTGGCTGCTGCTGTGACGGCTCCTGCCCAGAGGGCTCCCCAGCAACGGAGACGCTGGAAGGAGGAAGGGGAGGGTATAAAAAACACGGAGGAGGAAAGACAAGCATTCAGTAGGCATTAAGTAATTCAAATATTACACAGGGTTCCTACACCTTTTCAGCAAAATTCAAGCCCTTTTCAAGCATGTCAAGTTGAAAAAAAACTCCATATTTGTATACATTATATACAGTATATTTATTATACTTATTATTGCACTTGTTCATCACATTTAATTAGATGTTAGTGTTCTATAAACAACCAGAACTATGTTCCGTGGCAGCTTTCTACAGAGGGGTGACAAAGTAAAGGAAACCAATGTTTCATGTTTAATAGACTTGCCGTTAGACCTGCCATTACAATTAGATGACGAATAGAGCTACAGAAATGTAATCACCAACTTTTTGGATAATCTTTTAATCGTCAAAAAAAGGGATTTTTTTTAAATGCAAAAATGTCAGATAATGCTTTTTTCAGTCTATCATCCTTTGTGTCATATCATATATGCCATCCCACATAACATACGTAGATCTCATCTTATCTCATCCCATCTCATCTTCATCCGCTTATCCAGGGTCGGGTCGCGGGGGCGGCAGCTTTAGCAGGGGACCCCAAACATCCCTTTCCCAGGCCACATTAACCAGCTCTAACTGGGGGATCCCGAGGCGTTCCCAGGCCAGTGTTGAGATATAATCTCTCCACCTGGTCCTGGGTCTTCCCCGAGGCCTCCTCCCAGCTAGACGTGCCTGGAACACCTCCCTAGGGAGGCGCCCAGGGGGCATCCTTACTAGATGATCCTGAACCACCTCAACTGGCTCCTTTCAACACAGCAGAAGGAGCAGCGGCTCTACTCCGAGTTCCTCACGGATGGCTGAACTTCCCACCCTATCTCTAAGGGAGACTCCAGCCCCCTTCAGCCGCTTGTAGATGTCAAGTAGTTTAAAGCACTTTAATTCAAACTTCAAGCACTTTTCAAACCTTTTTTAAAGTGTTTTCAAGGATTTCCAGCACCCGATGAACTCTGATGACACTATATTTGACATGAAGGGTGAAGTTCCAAAATAGAGGTGTAGGCTAATTAGACCTATCAAAATTAACATGTACTGTATGTAAAGGTTTTTTTTAATGTGGGAAAATTCACTAAAAGACTCTTTTACTACAGTGAGTAGATGAGTTCACCTTTCTATTTTTTTAATTTTCTTGCTGGTATGTCACATTTGAAGTTATGATCGTGACAGAAAGGGTTAGCAAACAGAAGGGAGCTGCATGGAGGAAAGTGACAACGCTATGGTGGCTACTTTGTTGTTATATCTGTAACTTATTCAATCTCTTTCAAACTCAGTACCTACTAATTTTGAATGAAGTCCGTGTTAGCTTAATAACTCAGACGTTACGTTTTTTTTCATGACTTTACTCCAACGCGTGCACGACAACAGCAAAGACTGACCCCGCACTTCCTGACTCAGAACACACAAAACATTTGCGCATGCACAGTGGGAAAAGTAGCACATAACAGTTCGGGCACTGCTTGGGCAGAGAGGGACAGAAGTTGTGTCTGAGATGACAAAGAGTCGCAGAAGTTACCAAGCACTCCATAGCACCGAGCCAGAAAATGAGTGTGCAAACCCAGATGTCAAGTTTCCATCAGTGCCGATCGGAGCTGGAGCCAGATGTTAGTGGGTTTTAAAGTTGACTATAGTAGAGATCCAAGTGAATTATCTGCTTGAAAGTTACTGCATCGCATGCATATTAATGCAACTTTTATTTTGGCTTTAGAACAAACTTAAATTAAATAAAAGTATGAGCTGAGATGCTTTATAAAACAGTAGAAACACAGACTGGAGAGGAAAATAATGAATGGATGAGAACAAGCTGTGGGCAACATAAAATCATAAAGGGCCCAGATGCTGCACGGAGTGACAGCTAATAGATATGCTCACAATCTTTGGACTTGAAAGGACTGCAAAAGTTTCATATATCTCTGCACACGTCACCAACCCTGGAGAGCTACTGCCCTGAATGTTTTAGGTGCCTCCCTACCCCGACACACCGGTTTCTAATGATCCGCTCATTATTAAAGCAGCTGGAGCTTGTCAAGAGGCTTGATAACGAGTTAATAATTAGAATCAGCGGTGTTACTGTACTGTACTTGCAGGAAGATAGCTATCCAGGAGCAGGGTTGTAAACCACGGTATAATTTTTCTACAAGGCATGCTTTACATACCTTTGCTGGGAGGTGGCTTGGGAATATGTTGCCCTGGTGGAGTGGAGGAGGAGGGGGGTTGAGATGCGTCAGAGGGATGGGCTCCTCCTGACGAGGTCTCCAGCTCTCCGCGGTTAGAAGAGAAGACCAGGTCTAAAGAGGGCAGTTTGAGCATGCACTCCACCCTGGACATCGGCAGGCAGCTGAAGCGGATCTGAGAGGGCTGCC
The DNA here is from genome assembly GCF_963691815.1 of Echiichthys vipera. NCBI lineage: Eukaryota > Metazoa > Chordata > Actinopteri > Perciformes > Trachinidae > Echiichthys > Echiichthys vipera. Next base: position 8,500,794 of record NC_139837.1, read on the forward strand.
AACACAGATTTTCTCACCTCAGTGTTATGAATGTAACTGCATGTCTAAATGTATGGCTGAAGATCTCGAATCAATATGCTGAGAAGTAAGACACATACATAAATACATTATCGCCTGAATTTGAAAGGAAAAAGTACCCTGGAGTATACCCCAGGCGAAAAGATATATATTAAAGAGGTAGTGAATCATTTGATATTGATTCATGTCAGAAAAAAATAAGTAATACATTAATATATTACGATATAAGGTCCCTGTGGTTTTATTTTATACCTGTAATTTCTCTTAAATCTAATAAGTTTAATGGGATGCGCCAGATATTCTGTTAATATACCATTAATAGCAACTAAAACAGCTATTATGACAGATTGGGATATGCTTTTTTTTGCTACTGTTATTATTTCATGTCTGAACAATAAAGATTATAGTGGAAAAACTGTAAGAAAGGTCTATAGTACCTGGACTCTGACGTAGACAACCACATCCACAGGGAAGGAGGAGTAGGCGGAGGTGGAAGAGGAAACCAGAGAGGTGGTGGACTCCTCCAGCTGTTCCACTGTATCAAAGTGACCCATGTCCTCCTCCTGGGAAGCCACAGCTGAGGGGAGGAATAACAAAGACACAGACAACAATAAGAGTTTTTCTTTGAATGCCACACGTACGAAGGAAAGTCCTCCAAGAACAGGATCAATGAAGACCACGTGGTGCAACAAACCCGCGTAGCTCCTTTCCACTGGAGTGATGGGGATGGTCTCTAGTGCTTTTTCCAGGAAGTCCAGCAGACAGGGGCTGATGACCATTTCCTCTGGCAGAGTCTGGAGGGCCACCCAGGCGTACAACTTGGCCGTCTTTACCCCGCCACTGCCCTTACCTTTGGCTGCAAAGACACATGAGGGACGTTAAATCATCTGTAGCCTAGACTATATGTTGACAACACTTTTGAAAGTTAATTTCTTAAACTTTAAATAAACTGGAGCCGTATTAATTAATCAGCTTTTTTTTTTTTAATAGTCCCCGGCGTCTTTCCCTCTGCGGTACGCATCAATATGCATGAGCCCATTTTGATCAAAGTTGCCCTCTGGATTCACGCCTTAAATTAAAGGATGAAATGACATGCATTTGATTCGGTGGGTCCACGTCTAGATGTTAAATCATCAGATGGGAGCGCCACAGCACTCTAGTGTCGGTGATTACAGATGGTGCTAGGGCATGCAAGGAAAAATGAGGGAATGCTCAGTACCTGATGGAATAGGTGGGGGCGGGGGAGGTAGGAGCGAGTTAGTCTTGCTTTGGGCTGCATTGGGAGGGTTGGAAAGGCCGTTATCTTTCATACCATACAGCTTGGACTCTTTGGAGAGAGTGCGAGGGAGAGAGGATCCACGCGAGGCATTGGGCGACTCCGTCTTCAGTGTCTTGGAGTTGTAGTGCAGCTGAAGGAAAGAAAAAAGAAGAATTGGTCAATTAAAGTAAAACACTGCAGGCAAAAACACTGTGCATGTGCACTAGTGTCTTTTGAGAGTTTTGGGTAAAAAAAAACAAAAAAACAACCAAAATACGCATTTAGGCATTTATTCCTCTTAAATTCACCAAAAGTTAGCTTTGGATTAGAATGCCTCATTTTCACATTTAAACATTACATTTCAGAAAACATGTTTTACAAAGAATAAGTGTCAAGTTTCATGGTGATATCGATAAGTGAAAAAGTTTATCTATTCAGCTTTAGTGGTTTGCAAAATGTATTGAACTTTACAATACCTACCTCTTAAAGGCTGCTTTTTTTTCTCACACTCAGAAATCGGCACTTCAGTCACACTTACATACACCAAACTTTCCAGTTTTATATCTATATATCTATCTTTTGAAGGTTTTTATGGAGGGTGAGGGCAAAGATTGAAGATTTCAGGGGTTTTGATAGCATTTTCTGGTTTATGGAGTGATAAAGAGGTATCTAAAATTCTGTCAACAAATCAACAAAATATTTTGAACTTGGCTTTATCCAATGATCAGATTTAAGTTCTAGAAATGTATGCAAAATTGGCACATATTTGCATATTCAGACATACATTTTCAGTGAATTACTCACTAAAAATAACTGCCTTAATGTTATAAATTAACTAGGGAGGTTTCAATGTGATATGTTTTTTTTTTTTTAGTTTACCCTCAAAGCCCTTACCCTACTCCCTTTAAAGCACATGAAAAAAACAAGTCTGACGATTTGGATGCTGAGGGAGAAGCTAACCTTAACGTCTACTCCTGGAATGTAGAAGACTGTGGTCTCCATGTCGTTGGATTTGGTCTGCAGGGAAGAGGGGCATTTTTTTCCAGCTAGGAGATGTGTGGTGGAGGTGTAGGTGGGCTGCAGCTTCTTCTTCTTGGGGGGAGACTCTTGGTCCAGACTCCTGAGGCTGCGCTCACAGCTCCTACAAAACCCACAGGGGGACACAGAGAGTCCTGTCATATGAAGGTGTTCTTATGCCTTATTCTATTTAGTTATCTACATATAGAAAGTTATATTTCTTATATCTACTGAGGACAAGCCATAAAATTTCATTTGGAAAATAATTTGAGTGAAATTCATAATGTAAAGTGTGATTTTGATTACTGACTCCTTAGCAGGAGAAGGGAGTCCGACTTCAAATAAAATTCTGTTCTCTCCACAGTAGTTAACTGAATAAGAAATGTGCTTTTCATCCTACCTCTTGAGGGAAATGTCCTCATGCTCGGGTAGCTGAGTAGTGGGGTGAAGGACACACTTCCCGCTGTCAATCTCTACACGGACATCCAGCTCAAAGTCGATGTTTCTTTCAGTTGCCGGGCCACCGAAGCTGCGGTTGGCAGGTGTGCTGGGCCAGCGCTCGCTGAACAGCTGACTCACGGCAGAAAAGCCAGAGGGCTTCCTGTGAGACGCTTGGCTGAGAAGAGAGAAAAAAGGAAATGTTTAGTGGAGGCTGTAAACTCCAGCGCTTTATTTATAGTACAAAAAAAAAAATCACAAGAGAAAAGCTTTCGCGCAATTGCAATGTTAGATTGCTTCCTTTGATCTTCTAGCACCCGTCACAAGAATGCTTGAGTAGGTAAAAAAAAGACACTCACAAAGGCCTCCGATAGCTCGGCGGTCTCTCACGCTCAAATTCGTCCTCCTTTTCGGAGTCTTCGGAGGAGGAGGAGGACAGGTCGTCGCGCCTCATGTCGTCGTGCTGGAAGGGAAGTGCGGGTGAGAAGACAGCAGGGGTGGCAGGGGCACTGAAAACTGAGTGGTGGCCATCGATAACGGATGGAGAATGAAGATGATGGAGATGAAGAGGATGGGGTGGCTCATCGATGGTGACTGACAAAAGGTCCACCTCTGTCTCCTCAGGAAACTTCAGAGAAGGACAGAGAGTCAAACTCACACAAGCAGACATTCTTCATGAAGCTCTTCCTACTTAAAAACATGAGGTGGTAAGTAGGAAGGTTGCCAAAGAATCATAACTTTGAAGGAGAAAGTGTTCCGTAAATTGGATCTCAAGATATTTTCTTTTTTTTAATGACATGTACCTGAATGCTGAAATCAAATGTCCCAGCAGTTTAAAAATCTGGTTTTATGACATATCCAATGACAGGACACTATCAGCCCGCAACAGTTCCCAGAGGAGTGTAGAGGAGGAGAAATAAAAGAGAGACGGTGTGAGACAAGGAGGAAGATGACGTGACAACGCCAACAGGAGAAAAGGTGGAGTGCACTCGAAAGACGGTGACAATGGAAAGATGCCGAAGAAAGTTTTCAAGTATAAAAGTTTCCTTAATGACAGCTGGAAGAAAAAAAGCCCAGTTGCTGTGTGCAGCATCAAATGATCACAGTTGCTCACAGAATGATGGAAAAACGGCATTATTGCCTGACTTTTTTTTAATTTTATTAAAATGATAATAGTTTGTTTTACTGCCCCCAGTATTCTGGGACCTATAGTGTTATAATGCATTTGTTGTTGCCACCTGGCATTGCCAAATCAACCAGGACTCAAGTCTGAAGGATTGCCACTGTAAAATCTGTTGGAAAGTCACCTCGGGAACAATATTTATTTTTATCTGTCGCTTATTTTCATTGACTAGGAGCAGACGGTCTGTAGAAGGACTGACAAACCAAGCAATCTCAGTCATGTGTCCAGGTCTGTCATCATTCAAGAGCGAATACTGTGTGTGCATTATGTGTAGTCAAAACGACTGGATCATTCTGGCAGGAAAATACCAATGCAGATATATTCATCAGCATTCAATCACTCAAGGGCACTGAGAAAATTAACCCAACAAAACGTCCATTGATTAATTTACCATTAATTATGAATTGACTTACTTGACTTCATAAAAAAGGAATTTTCATTAGACATAGTGTGGTATAAAATAGGCTTTGTTTTTAAGTGGATTCTTGTCACAAATTCATTCGGAATAGTTTGAGTCTCCTGGTGTCTCAGCTGGTTGCTCGGCAACTACAAGATGATGAAGACTCCAAGAGGTTGCCACGCCTAGCTAAGAAATATTGCCGCACAAATAAATAGTGAGCTTTTCGTTACCCTGGACAGAGCCAGGCTGGAAATTCGCCCATGATTCCAGCCTTTATGCTAAGCTAAGCTAACTAGCTGACAGTTAAGAGAGTGGTATCCTCTAATGTATCTCAACTAGAGAGAAAATAAGCATATTTCTCTCAATGCCAGGCTATTTCTTTAAGATCTACAAACGGTTTAGACTTGTCTAATGTGATAGAGCATGTTAACATCAGTCCTTTAGAAACAATGTATCCCACTAAGTGTGATCATGTAGAATACCTCCGAACTGTTTTTAAGGAAATTGCTTTACTGCATGAAGCCGGGACACGATGCTGTGTATGTCTTCAGGTAAAGAGAAAAATGCCAAGACAGTTATTTGTCTTATTAGTTTATGATTAACTGTTTTATTTATGGGAATTACACCAAATAAGTGTGATTTTATATTATGCACCAATGACCTTTAAAGCGCGACTGACCTATACTGTGATATTGTTGTGTGTATAATTTGATATTGTTGTGACAAACAGCTGCAGAAAGACTGTAATTCAGAACCATGCATAGTTGTTAGAAATCAGTGAATACATAATAATAATATTGTTAATATTATTAATATTAAGATTGAAGACAAGTTGATTCGGTTATGTATGCAGTCTCAAGACAGGATGAGAATGTGTGACTCCATAAGTCATAAGCAGAATTATAACTATACACTTGTATTCAAAGATCGGTCTTAGTATGCAAGAAAATTAATTTCTGAGAGCTGATTGCATTTGGATTATCTTAATTAATTCAGGGACATGTTGCTATGTCACATGTCTTTGTGGAATGCTGCTGGTGTTTATCTACTGAGCTGTAATTAAGACTGACCATTTTTATTTGCTTCCACAAATATCATCACATAAGGACACAAAGAGTAGGATTATAGGCAGCTATCATGGTTATAAACACACTGTTGTTCAATATAACATTGGTGTATATCTATCTATCTATCTATCTATATATCCATCTAATATACAGTATAGCAGAAGATAGTATTTCATCATCCTGTTTTGATTTTGCACATTCAAAAGTCCAATCAGCACTTTCAAGGTAATCACAGAGGAGAAGAGGTGACAGAAGCATTTGTCGGTGTTGGTTAGGTATTTTAATTTGTTAAATTTTGAACCATATACCTTGAATACCTCTCCTGGACTGACGGGTGCATGTGCAGCATCCAAGGCCTGATTATTTATCTTCAATTGAACAGAAGAGTTATTAAAAAGGTGCTCATCCAAAATTAAAAAAAAAAATCCCTCTGAGTATAATGATCTCTCGCTTTGACCCCACGTCATCAAGACATATGAGTAACAGTATCATGTTGCATGGAGACATGAAGAATGAGATGATGACCTTCAAACATAAAACAGCACAACATAAAAATATCCACTTCGATCCTATTATCATCGCCTTAACAGGTAAGTTTTCCATTACAGTCGAAAACCCAAAATAAGGGGCTCCCTTGCCAAAAGGCCCCTGATTTAAATGTGACTGGAATGGAGTGTTTACTTGTATATGAGGTGACGTCATGAAATGATGACAAAATCTTTGTTTCATTGTCTTCCTGAACGAGATACATTTTAAAAATGGTCGAATCTTGAAGTGAAGATTATTCAAACTGCAAGTATTCTGAAAAGCTCACTTGGAGAAAGAAGTGCTGCAGCGCTGCTCCGTTGTATTACTGATAACACGACGATCTAAAGCCATTCAGAGTGATATGTCACATCCGAAGTCTCGTAAATCCCTCTAGGGCCTTATTTTTTTGTAATGGAGACACACTGAGTAAGAGGATATTTGAGAGGGCGTGTCCTGCAAATTTTCCAATGGCCTCATTTTAGCCAAATTGAAACGCGTCTAATGAATGATTCGGTAAGCAAAAATGTGAAAAGAGCCTACTCGCTATAGCGCAATCAAAGCTATACAAAGCTACTATAGGTTAATGTCTTTTCGCTCTAACAGGAGGTTCTTAGAATTAACTCTACCGTGTCCTGGATGTTGAAGGTGACCCGGGGTCCAGGTGAGGCCGCATCCACACGCATATCTGGCAGATCGTCCACATCCCCCATTCTGGAACTACGGACACAGTAAAGTGAAAGAAACAAACTGCATGAGATGCAACATTGTTGTTAGTCACCCGATCCCTTTTCTGTTGTTTTTACTCATTTATTCTGCTCATGTTTTCCCATTGTTTAAGGTCTTAGTGTCAACTGTTTTAACATCATTACTACATTAATTCCGAGATATCTGCATAATTACTGTAAACAAATGAGATAAGCACTTCCTCTCCTCTACATTCTAATTTGTGAGTCACTGCATCCTCTCTTCAGAAAAGGTTAATGGGTAATGTGTTTTAAAAACATGTAGCACCAACAGCAGTGGGGTGAGCCAGAGGTTACTTGGTCTTGTTTGATTACAGTAAATGCACCCTAAACAGTGTAATTTCCATACTAATATGATACCAGGCAAAGTGCTCTCTCTCTTTTTTTTTAACCTCTGTCTGTCCATCCTTTTCAGAGGGGGTCGTCCTGCTGCTGCTGAGATGCTTTTGGAGCGGTTGTAGCTGGGTTTGTATCCAAGACCCCACTTATCCTTCAGAGAGGCCGCCTGGAGAGGAACAAACACAAGGTCAGAAACGAGTCAAGATGACTGACTGATGACTTCGTAGAGATGCAAAAGGTAAGGTTGTCAATGTCTCTGTTTCTTTGATGAATACAGTGCTTAGATAAATAGAGCTCCACAGTGTGGATCTGGAAGTGAAAATCCCATTCAATCTCTGCTTCAGGATTTGATTATTAGCCATAATATCTTAACCATTAAATGTAGACCTCCAACAAGCTTTGAGATTGTGAAACGATGGTTTTTGCTCCAGTAGAAGCCACAAGTCATCAACATTCTTTATAGGAATACATGTTTTATTTGCGATCTCAGGGAGAAGTACATCACTACCCACAATCCTAAGCCAGTGACGTATCTAATTGGTGGGGCTAGCTGTTACAATGGAGATGCTGACCGCCTCAGCGAACCTGCTAGCGGCTAGAGAGCTGCTAGCACTGAATTCTACGACCGCTATGTACACAGTCTTGTACCTTTTCCTCTTCTTCCTTTTTTATTGCGCCGTATTCGTTTTTTATGGGCTTAAAACTCTAATTTATGTAAGGATATTCTGAAACGTTAATGGAGTAAATGGGTGAGGAAAAATCAGTTCTAGAAAAGCGGGCGGTCACTGTTGAGCTCTACAGATGAGAATTCACCCTCATGCTGGAGCGACGCAGTTTCTTTCGGACATCTCTCCTGATGTCATTGACAGCCACGGACTCCAACTGCTGATAACGCTGGATCTCCTGGTTGATGGTGCCTTCACTGGCCCCCAGTTTCCTGTGGTTAAGAAAAGAGGTTGCAGATAGTTTTAACGGGAAAGCATTTCTTTACACCCGTCATTGCGCTTCCTTGGGTCCTGAGCAATGCACCTGACATGACATAGTCGTGTCACCTAGCAATGCTCAAGTATATGCATAATTTTCAATGCAGCTAGCTATTTGGGACCAGGCTATTTCTGGGAACAAAAGCCTTCATTCTGAAACATTTGAGTTTGCTACAATGCAACATCTCCTTTTCTCTCTTTCTTCAGCTGTTCTTGAACGTACTGTAGTGAGCGACGGAGAGCAAGCTGTACCCTGCATGCTGTTCTGCCGTGCAACAGCTAATAGGGGTCCCCTCTCAATTCACTAAACAGTGTGTAAATAACACACTACTAATAAATATGTCCAATAGATCCCAAGAGCTTGCACTCTTGCATGCTGCACTTCTTTGGGTCCTCAGTAGTATACACACCAAGTGTGAAGTTGATCAGATGAACAGTAGTTGAGAAAATTGAAGGACTGACATACAGACATGCAGACACCTTCCATTTTACTTAGATTACATCATACAGAATGAGATCCAACAAGTGAGGAAGCAGGAATCTTACTTGAGATCGTCGATGACCTTGGCCTGTTCGTTCAGCTCTCTGATGTCCACCACCCTCTTGGTGAACTTCCTTCCACGAGCGTCAATCACTTGGTTCCCCGACACCATCTGCCTCCTGGGGTCAATGGTCTCCTGTTGGATCAAAGCAATGATATACACCGGAACATATTTATCTGGTAAAACCGATGGCAAAATGAAGCAAACCTCCTGATCAAACCCAAAAGCCATTTTCCCTGAAAGATTTCCACCAGGCAGCTGCTGTAAATAAGATTACATCCTTCCCTGATTAGAGTGGATTTATTTAGATTGTTAGGATTCAAATCACAGTAGGTACATGTAGTCCAATCCGAACACACAGAATGTCACAAAACAGGAGACACCACCACCACCATCACCACCACCACCACCACCACTCCACTCAAAGTGCAAGAGGGAAAAATAAAGCTCTGTAGCCACAGGGGATTGCTTAACACTAATTAATTTCTTTTCACCCATCATTGAAGCTTATTGAGGAGGGAAGTAAAAGCAAATGCTAAGCAACACTAACTTCAATTATCATGCTATCCAATCAAAGCATAAAATAGCATTGCTCAGCATTTTGAAATCCACAACCTTCAATTGATAACTGCAGGTGACTGAGATGTAACGCCACCTTGCATGTGATTTTGTCAGCCCAGAGAAGAGTTTAACACTGTGGGTGGCTACATACACAGGCCCAGGAGACAGGTCTTTGGGCCCTGGCACTGCCCGCTCCAAGGCGAGGCGATGCACAGTTTAAGTAGTCGGCTGGGACAGACACACTCTGAGGCCTGGGGGTGAGGCCCAGGATGTGGTTTACCAAGCGCTTCCTTAAGGTCAGCCGAGGGCTGAACTGGCTCCCTGGACTCTGTAAACAACGGCAGGGACAGATGGGTGGAGAGGTGGAAGAATGGACGACTCAGGTCAGACTTTACCTTCTGAAGCTTTAAGGTAAGCCAGGTAGGATTTGTTCAAGTGTATTGAAGGAATTTTAACAGTTTGATATTTTGGGAAATACATTTATTTTCTTTCTTGCTGCGACTTAGATGAGAATATAAATATCTGTCTATTATATAGGAAGCTACAAAGAGCATACAGTTAGCTTAGCATAAGGTGTGTCCAAAGGTCACAAAACCCGTTTATCAGCACCTTGAAAGCTCACAAACACATTATATCTTGTTTGTTTCATCTGTAAAAAAAACAAAAAAACAAAACAAGAGTCTTGTTGTCAGGCAATGATGCTTATATCCTCCAACAGAACCTGAAACTGTGAATGAACTGGGAATCCTCAATGGAAATAAGACATAAGTGAGACATAAGTGAGACGTGAGTGAGACGTGAGTGAGACGTAAGTGAGACGTGAGTGGCACGCTAGCATTGTGTTATTCAGACCGGCTCAACTCTGTTCCATAAATGTCTTTGCCCATCTGTCAGCATGAGCTCCAGGGAAGCTGAGTGACTGCAGCTGGCTGTAACCTCCCTTCACCAGGCCGAATGCGTCCAAGCCCGGATGACACCCCTTTCCCCCCTCAAACAAGCGTATGTTCGAGTCTGTGCAGGAGAGCGAGAGAGGATTTGAAAAGTCTCTCTGTGTGTTCAGCTCTCAGTGCTTCTGTAGCTTCTAACTGAATCTTTGAAGTTTTGTTTGTACTTTTAGATATCTGCTTCATTTTAATTGGTGTGTGTTTGCGTTGAGCTTTATAGGACGTGATATTAAGTTACTGCTTATGAAAACCCAACATTTCCTGATTTTGCAGCTTCATAATACTATTAATAATAATCAGTGAAATGTGCAAAAATGCCCTAAGGGATTGGCCGTTAAAGGCTCCGGTAGTCGGATTTCCCCTCCGTTTCCAGCCTTAGGTGCTAAGCTATTGGCCTCTTACTGGAGCCTTACATCTAAAGAAAATTTATGATACTGATCTACCCATTTAACTTTCAGCAAGAAAGTAAATAAACATATTTGTCGAAATGTTCAAGTATTCCTTTAACTCCTGACAACCACCAGTAGTAAGCTCCACAGCTGAAGTTCACTATTTAGGTACTGTGTTTTCCTCTTATAACTTCCAAATATAAAAGAATATACATCTTCTCAGAACTTCACAAACCAGAACATCTGATACTGCCGACGCATCATAGTTTACTTAACATAACAGTGTATCATCAAAACTCATAGAAAAGGGGATTTAGATGACAAAAGAATTGGTTAAACTTGATTGTGGTGGTAACTGTATCATTTATACAATAGCTCAAAAAGAACCCATTGCTGACTGACCATGTGGATGGTGGGTGACATGGAGTCGGCGTCGTCTTCGTCTGAAAGGTCTGCCATGTTGACAGAGTTAAGGTCCGCGATGTCGTCTACATCCTCCTCGCCTGTCAGTGACGTCAGCGTGTTACCGAGCGCATTGAGGCGTTTGCCGATGTTTGGATCCATGTGAACGTCAATGCCGCACATTTTCCAAAGCACATTCAGAGTCCAGGTACCCGCACTACTGCTCTCTGTTTATTTAACAAGGGTGAGGGAGCCAGATGGAAGAGGAAAGAAAGAAAGACAGAGGATGTGGATAAAATGATTGCAAGATAAAAATTTCAGACTGTTGTCTCATGCTTACTGTGCAGCTATAGGGTGTGATCCATATTTTATGGACCATAGCTTAGTTAAAACAACTTGCCTGCAGAAGGTTGCCCTGTAGTTCTCGAACATACTTCATATGTACCATCAGGGACCACACCTTTATACAGAAAAAAAACCCAACAACACACACACAGACACACACAGACACACACAGACACACACAGACACACACAGACACACACACAGACATACACACACAGACATACACACACAGACATACACAAGCCAGTCAATATTTCAGGCCCATGCTGTATCGTACACAGTTAAAAATATATGTATACATCTATAAAAATCTGTATTTTGGTTTGTTTAGCACCACTAGAAACAGGGTGAATTTATCTTTTATGTTTTTACCTGTTATGTTTTTGGCTCGGTTTGTCTGTCTGTCTATTTTTCAGCAGGTTTACAGAAAAACTAGTGAAAGGGAGTCGCATGAGCCAAGGAAGAACCCATTACATGTTGGAGCAGATACGAACCACAGGACGGATACACTCATTATTTTTCAATTGCGTTAACATTGCAAGGGCAGTTGTGCTGCATTAATGTGCTGTCGAATGATAGGAGAAATGAGATCCAAATGGAAAAATTTAAACTGCATTAACACTGTTAGAAAAGGCATGCCTTGGGGGAGGTCTGCACCCTCCAAGTGCCCTTCTAGTTAAGTATTTGTTTTAAAAAAAACAAAACAACACCTACTCCCAACACCTATAAACAGTTTTATATTTTATTTCTTCACTCAGCCAATGCTTTTGACGTGCATTAAAGTTGACAAGACTGAATTAAAATTAACCATATGTCGGACTGGACGATGTGACAATATATTTTGCTATTAAGTGTATGAGAGAGACTTTTCATTTGTCAACTATTTAATTCACACAGGAATATAGGTTTTACCATGTGGATATTTCATACAGACTATTTACAGAGTTACCGGAAAACTGTTGTTATATACATCGTATCGAGATATGACACAACCTATATCGGGATAGAATGTTTTGGCCATATCACCCAGCCCTAACCATATGAGAGACAAAATTCACACTTCAATATCATGCGTCACTCACAAGCATTCATGACCATATCCCCTCGGATTTCAGGCTTCCAGTCGTCCCAGGAGGTCTCGAAGCCTTCGGCAAAGCGGATGCAGAAATTCTTGAAGTGGCCTTTGCTTACCAAGGACTCAGAGGAGCAGGCGGTGATCAGTGTGCTCTCAATGGTCAGGACCATAGCTGAGCCCGTGTCAAAATCTATGCTGTGGTTGGCCTGGCAGAGGGAGAGGGAGCGTTATCCAGAAATCAAGTGAGGGTGAAGCACAAGGAAAAAGAACCCACTTCCATGTGTTTGGAAAAAGGCAGATTTAGCTGGTAACACTTCATTCTTCTGCACTGTACATCCATTTTATCATTTAATTAAAATGATGATCAATGCAGGTTATTTTTACGCCATTTCAAATAAAAAATTTGATAGATTGATTTGATAGATTACTTCTGATCAAGACATTACAGTTTTGCAAAACTGCTAAATAGTGTCTGCGAATTACAGAACCGTATGCGCTGCTCCTGTGAATACATCAATGAGTGAAGTGTTACCAAGCTTTTGAGTTTGTTAGATTGTGTTTAATTGTGGGATTAGAAAAAAAATGCCCCGGATTAACTCAGCATTGGTCCTAAAATAAAGGTCTGATCAGGTCATAAGTGGAGGCAGGTAAAAGCCTGTTTACCTCCTTACATAACCAGTTATCTATTATTATTACTTGAATCAAAGTCAGACCGCAGTTTTGGAACAATTACTGCCGGACTCCAGGTTATTTCCAAATTGCTTTCTCTTACAAGAACAGACAACAAGCTTGCCATGTGCACCACCGCACTGTCATTAGATGTGGTATTGTGGATGATATTTTATACAATTCCATGGCAGTTTCTGAAAGACACAAACTGGCATAACCTCTTTTTAGTAGATAGTAATTACACACCCCCCACCACCTCAGACACGAGCTCATGCTTCATTAGTTGTTATGCCAGCTTTGTGGGGGGAAAATTGATTATCATCATCTTAAAACGAAAGAGCACTTGTGATGCAGTGGACAGTACTTGTGGCATGGAAGAGTATTGATCACAGTAAGTCATTAAACCACAACAAGCCATCACAAGAGATGTAATAAATAGTAGGTTACTTTTCGTGCATTTTTATGCCGGCCTATTGATGTGCGGGCCCCAGCTTCAGAGTTGATGCCCTCCGTAACTGGTACTTGTCCTCTCTATGGAAATAAGTGTGACATAACAGCTGGTATATCTTGTCTCTATGGCATATTATTGGAGTATAACAAGACAACTGATATGAATCATTCATTAATATCCAGTGTTTCCCCTAAATGTTTGTATTAGTGTGTAGGGGTGGTCATGTACATAGAATCAAACACATTAATAATAGTTCATATGTTTGCAAATAATTCTGAATTACTTTATATTTAAATAAACATTTTTTTAAAAATAGCAATAATACATCATTTGACAAAACTTTCTATACTGGATGCAGTCTACAGAAGCAAATTCTGATGAACACTAAAAGGCACACGGTGCATGAGAACTACTGATGCACCTCTATTGGACGGTTTATCATACAAAAATGGATTTTGTGTACCAAAAATTAAAAGAAAAACACACATCACTATTATTATTCTCTTAAAAACCAGTCAGCTAACTCTCTGGCACAGTCTAACTGAAATCTGCTGCACATTTGTGTTTATTTAAATACAGGCCAGCCAGCATGTACCTGTGTTACAGTTGTGTATTGTATCAGCGTTTGTTTGCTTTGCATTAAAAGTGTTTATTGTCGATGTCGTTGAGGGGAATGAAGGTGCTGGTATAGACTGTATATAAAGAAGCTAAAACATCTCAATCGCCCCCTGGTGGCTGGCTGCAGTATAGTTCATAAACCTAGAACCCTCAATGTTAGCAGATGGGACATGAACACAACCTAAAACCCCAAATATTTCCCCAAATATGGTTTGTGTCATTTAAGTAGTTCTTATCACACTATTTGTTCAAGAGTTGATTTTTCTGATATGTTTGGTTTTAATTAATTATTTAATGCTATAAAAAAACGGAGTCAAACATCATGATTGAGTGGGGCAGGATCACTACTGTGTACACTCTGGCACAAGACGGCAGTGTCCGTGTCTGGGGTATGTTTGCTTTATTTTGTACAGCAGGAAAGAGTGGCGATATGTCGTCCATCTTTATATACAGTCTCTGGGTGGGGTAGATTAATGGAACGTATGCCCACTAAGAGCTTGGGTAGGGGAAACAGTGATAACAGAGAGATTGCTCCTTTTTGAAATTAAACAAACATGCAAAAGTTTTAAAGGCTACTAAAAAAAGCTGATGTCATGAACACACTGGTACGGTTAACGTTGCCACGCACTGAAGAGGATGACGGTAATATAATTTCGTTTTTAAAGAGGTTTATATGATTAAAAATTTGAAAAAAGAAGCCCAAGGATGATTCCTGCATGTTTTACTTTTTTTGGTTAGAATTCAATTTTAAATTGAAGCCCTTTTACTACAGCGACAGCACTCGATGTTATGTGCATTTCTTTCATATGCAAAATACAACAACCATGGCTTTATGTATGATAGTGAAATACTGCTGAAGACTGAACAATGGTATTTTAATGCCAATCAAAGATGCATGTAAGAGCTTTTATTTACATGATTTGCATTAAATATGAAAATGCATATGCAAATTGTAACACTTATTGACCTTGAAGCCAACAGATTACAAGCGTGCTACTGTTTATATTATTAGCAACTATGATGTATGAACTTGGACCATCTGTATCTAGAAGTTAAAATGTAAAAATGTTACAGTTTTAATATATTGGAATTGGAAGATCAAACCAAGAACAGCAGACTACCTGGGATGTGTTGGTGATGGGTAGGCAGATGCCCAGGTCGTTGACGGTCAGTTGCAGGAAGAGGGTGCTGAAGGCCTGGGCTGATGTCTGTTGGATGCCTGGCAGCTTTTCCACCACCTCTTTCGTGGCCATGTGGATGTCCTTATTAAGGGCCAAGCGCTGCTCGTTCCAGTTGTCATACGCTGCCTTGTAATTGAGCCAGAAGAGCACAGCTGCAGGAGGGCACACGGGTGGGTAGAAGAACACAGAATTACATCCTGAATGTAAATGTAAACAAGTCACATTCGATTTAAAGCAGGGATGTTATTAATTAACCGTTTAACCATAACCGACAAGTAGGATTTTGACCGATTTATGCTTTCAGTTAAAAGAATATTATTAAAATAATGGTTTAATTAATTAAAAAGGATTTGTTGCATGGTAAGGAAACAGGCTATAGAATATATTTCCTAAATTGCTGAGCTATATTTCTGCAAAATTGTTGCTTTTTGCTGGGCGGCGTTTACAGCAGAGAGCCACTATATAGATGAGGGCTGGAGGGTTAAATCGGCCATCCTACACAGGAAGTGTGCCAGGCAGCCACAAAGCTGCCAACCTCACCGGTGGATGTGGTGGAGACAGGCTGAGGCATACATTCCATTTGGGTGCACAGCTGCAGACCTGTACTTCTCACGTGGACGCGCAAGCAGTTCCATTCTGGGAAAGTGGCTGCATGTGTCCACGACAATACAGGACAAGTACAAGTCCACAGCTGTCGACAGAGACGTGCTACATGGAGACTATGTCTGAACCTCCTGTTCAACTGCCTGCTTGTCGGTTTACTTTTTTTTCTTCCCCCAATTGCTGTCGAGGAGATAGAATACTTCAGGGAAACTCTGGGCAGTATCATATAGGTGTAGTGTATTTCAGGTTTTGTGAAGGTACTCAGGACAAGCTTTGACATTTAAAAAGGAAACTGAACCTCTGTCAAATGCCACCGGCTGAGCGAAAACAATTGGCCTGTTGAGCGTGATGAGGACAGCCTCCTTGTCGGAGGAGCCACTGATCTCCTCCTGCAGAGCATTCCGCAGACCGATCCGAGTTCGAAAGTACGCCACCTGGTGGAAGTCTGAGCCAGCTTCTTCATACACCTGTAAAGTGAAGGGAGAATGGGCGTCACACTGCGCTCTATTCTCGACTCTAACCTGGGAGCTTTGATTTCACTAACTTGAGGCTGATACGTACCTGGTGCTTGACGATTTGTCCAAGAGCCAGGTGGAGATCTACTTGACATTTGCCGAACAGTTTAAGATAACTGCTGCTGCCCCCGGGCTGAGCCTTGCACTGGATCCTATTGGATAGCTCCAGCTCTATGAGGCCCGTCTCAAAGCGAACAGCTCGCATTGAAGGAGTGGTGGCTGTCATCTGGATTCCCTGTGAACAAGAAAACAGCTTTTTAGAAATATTCCACAAACTATAACTGATGCTCAAAATACAACAAATCTCTCTAGAGAGGAACCCTTTACTGGTTTTATAACTTAGAACAACACAAAGTTTGGACCAAATCCCTGACTGATATTATGGATTTCCAAGCTGAAAGAAACAACATGAGATACCTTGAACATGAGGCTGAGAGAATAAAGAAGGATTTTGGGCTTGTCTGCATCTGTTGATGTGTCATGCTCATTCCACAGCGGGATGGGTTGTTCTCCTCCTGTATGCACAGAGTATACAAGTGAACCTCACAAGTTTGCACAAATTGTTGAAAGTTGCTAGATTATGAGTGATACAGTTGGACTATTTTGTCCTTGTACCTAGAGCTCTGACTGAAATGTCCCAGTGCTCCAACATTTACAGACCTAATCTCAATACTATTTACCATAAAAATGGCAAAACACTCCCAGTTCTCTCTTTTTTGGGTGATTACGTGGATAATGCTTAGAGAGCTAAACAAACTACTATCAATACTGTTACGGAAATGAACATAACTGGATTTGTGTCAGTGCCTTGGGCATTGTTTTGTGAAAAAAACAATATTTTTTAATGATTTAAGTAGCAGCTGTAGGCTACAGAATACTATTGGGAACAGTCAGATGTTTCAGATTAGATTAACTTTATTGATCTGAGCGGAAAACTGGGCCATTACAGCATCAAAGATCAGGAAATAGTTTCTGATAAGATGTGGTAGGAGGTTTGCAGTATGTTTATGAGGTTTGCAGTATAGAAATACATATGTTAAAAGTGTGTGTTGGTCTTTGCTACAGTACCTGAGACCTTCTGAATGACCTCGTTGACCTCCTTCATGAAAACCTTCTGCAGGAAGACCAGGTGGTTGAGCAAGTCTGTGGTCAGGTTGTGCTCAAATGAGCCAATCTGCACATCAGGGAAGACAAGCGAGGGCGAGTTAGAGCAAAACGGGCTGGTTCATTAACCCACCTAATACGCTTTAATTCATTGTCCTGGCATGCAGATGTTAGCCTCTTACCTCTGCTACGCAGCGCAGGTAGTTGCCCTGGAGGTAGTTTCCTTGCTTTGCTGGGAAGTCGTCGGGTGCCCAGCCCTGGTCTGAGTGGTTCTCGTGGTCCTCCATGATGTACTCTCCTGACATGGTGACTGGAGGCAGGGTGAGGCTGGCTGATGGTGGCATGGTGGACATGTCCACTGGGGACACTTTTGACTGGAAGCAAAGCTTGTGGTTTGGCAACTCAAAGGTGAAACTGGTTTGTGCCCCTAAACAAGGGAGGAGTGGGGGAGGAAAAAGCTAAATTATTATTGCTTATTCTTTTGCAGGGAATGGGCATGCCTCCACATCAAGGGATAGTACAGACATTTTTAAGTGAGGTTGTATGAGGTATCCACAGCCAATGTATTGCCTACTGTAGATGGTAGTCGGCACACCCCCCGTTTCAAGAAGCAGGCAGGACAGGCACAGAAGCCAAGCAATGTGCTGCTGTGGACGGGGGCAGCAGCTAAAACGTTTTTTAGCCACGTAAAAAAAATTTAAGTTAAAGTGTACCCTATATTTAGAATATTTTCACAGCTGTACCCTACTGTCAGACAGTCATTTCCAACAAGGAATTGAAGCTGTTGTATTTGCACATTTTTTATTGTGTGACTTTGGTGTTTTAAGGGTTTGTTCAGATTCACCAAAGTCATAAAATAACACAAATGACTGTTTCTGTCAATGGAGTTTGAAAGCTTTGAAGAGAGAAATCAACCTCAGTTACCTGATGGAAAGGACAGAATTCCTTAGGGAAGTTTTTTCAGGTGGCTTAAATGCATTTAGCTGCTGCCCCCGTCAAAAGCAGTGCATTGCTTAGCTTCGGTTTTGCCCCTCCTACCTGCTTCTCCAAATTAGGAGCCACCATAACACATTGACGATAAATACTTCATACTTTCCACATCAAGAGATCCAAACTCTCCTTTTAACAATCAAAGTGAAGGTAATGTTTTTTTTTAATTCAGTTTAAGGAACACTGAGGAAAAATGTGAAATCTGTCTTTTAACGCAGGAGGACAGCTGGAACTAATGTGTCAGGGGAAGAAGCTTTGTTCTCTAATTCATTTACATCATTGTGGAAGTCTCCGCTCACACACACACACACACCTGTCATGCCATGGCTCTTCATGCGACCCATTTTGTACTCCGCTTTTAGTGAGGGCAGCAGGGCAGCCCCGATGGTGATGCCATCGATCATGGCGCTGAACTTAAGGACGATGGGCTTCTTCTCCAGGCCTTCGGGCAGCTGAGGGAACTCATTGGCTTCGACGGGGGTCTGATTGATGCTGGAGGCTTTGTCAGAGGGCTGCGGAGTCGGGGTGTCCTCCCTATTAGGAGGTTGACTGTAAAGTGAGAAAAAAAAAACATTCACCCACTCAGTCAGCATTCACTCATTATCTCCAAAGGTGTTGACTTTGAATATATGGAGATTCATATGCAGTGCTTCAGATTTGCCATTGCATCAGTCAAAAAACAGAGGGGAAAACTATTGTTGTTGGAAATTAAGTAGACACTTAAAAAAATGACACTATTGCTTTGATTTATGTGTGTGTGTGTGTGTGTGTGTGTGTGTGTGTGATTATGGAGATACTGGCTCATATCCCTGTGAACATCAAATTATAGAAAGGTTGTTTAATAACCAAAGCACACCTACAACTCTATAAATATATTAACATAATTCAGAATATTACCATGGAAACAGACCACACAAGGTCTTTGAAAGCCGTTAACTAGCTATATACTGGATATACTGCCTGTCACTTATGGAGCTGAAAGACTTCTTTCATTAAGTGTAGACAACAATGTAATGACATTAGTGAGTTGCATGCTTCATAAATCAAAAAAATACACGGAAATCTCACTTTTTACAATATGGGACATTTAAAAGATGGATAAATAAAGAGGACATACGTGTTTGAGGGCTGGCGAATGAGGTCAGAGATTTGTTTGGAGAGCTGGTGGGAGCTGCGGACCATCATGCTGTGCAGAGTGGCCGGGTGCTGGGGGATGTTGATCAAGATGGCCCCCACTTTGAAGACAGCTGCATTGTTGGTCTTCAGTCCTCGCTGGGCGCTGTACAGGGCCTGGGACTTGGCGATGTTGCATTTGACCACCGTTCTTAAAACACAGAGTAAACGTAAATGAACAAAAGGGCTGACGTTTCATTATTGTTTTTTGTATTCGGCTAATGTGGACATATGAATGAATGTGTACTGAGAGGACATCAAAATGTGAAACACCATGCAGATTCAGGACAGCATTCAGTTTTCTAGGCACAGATAGAATGAGCATTGACACATGTTCTACTATCAATAAAGAAGGTAAAGAATTATACACTATGGCGGCTAAATGCAAGGTCTTGTGCAGATTTTTTTTATCCTGCCTCTTGTAACAAAAACAACGTTGTGTACATTCTTAAATGGCTTATTATTGTGTTATTGTACTTAATCTGGAATCAAATGAAATATCAGACTGATTGGTATATAATTCAGTATTTTGGCAGACTGTAAGGGAAGAGTCAAGAATGAAAAGACACACAAATAACTAAAAATACAAAAAGTGACAACTTGCACAAATGCAAGTGGCTTGATACACACACATCTGAACAAGGAGAGCCGTGAGAAACCGTTCACTGACAGTACACATGGATGACAGGAGACTCAGCCAAATGAAGGACGTGCAATCAGGGCAACTGTGATTTACGAATGAATGTGAGCCCTAAATGGTAGCAATAACATACAGGAACTCTTGTTTAGCTGTGCTGGTGGGAGATGTTGGGAAATCCTCCAGTCTATGCAAGTAGTCGGAAGAGAAAGGAATGTAAAAAAAGAAAAGAAAGAAGAACAGAAGAAAGTGTGAAACAGTTCTGAGACACCATAAGGTTATGGTCAAGGTTAACCAGAGTTAAATGTAATGTTATGACCCACAATAAAAACTATAGCATGCTAGTGAATCACATTAGAATTTAGCAATCAAGTCGATCGAATTTAATTAATTTAATTAATTAGTTGAATGAATTTCCAAACTATTCTGATAATCAGTTAAAGTGTAATTTCGTCGCAAAATCATCCCATGGTCTTTTTCGCCACTTAAATATATCAAATAAGACATTGAGATAGTTTTTTCGTGTAACAACTATTGATGGAGAAATCCGGGAGAGTCGCTAACAGCCGGACGTGACTAACACTGATTAGCACAGCTTTTTTAACCACTAATACTGCTCAAAAAAACAGCAAACCTCTGCAGCAGCATGAGAAGAGTCCTTATACAGAAAACAAAGCCCAAATGGGCTCCTTCCTTTTGGATTGACTTTGGTAATCGACTTGAATGGACTTTACTACGAGAGGAGCTGGTACAGGGGCCAGTAGGTAAGTCTTGAAAACATTCTTAATAAAAACTGGGTTCACTAACTACGTTGTTGGTGCTTCGGTTAATGTGTAAGGACTCTTATCATGCTACTGCAGAGGTTTGGTGTTATTTGGGGCAGTATTAGTGGTTAAAAAGCCATTTTATTGCCTTCACCCTATTAGCCACGTTCAGCTGTTAGCGACTCTTTCAGATTTCTCCCTTAATAGTTGTTACACGAAAAGACCATAGGAGGATTTTGCGCTGGAGTAACACTTGAATCGTGATTTTAAGAAAAAAAGTCTAAATTCTGTGATTTCAGCTATACATCAGTTAACATTGATCAACTAATCAGACTAAACCACTCATCAACCAGAATCGAGAAGATGGTAGATTAATCGATGATCAAAATAATCGTTAGTTGCAGCCCAATATTGATTATGGCTTAATTCATGTATTTGTCGGCAGACTGCGTTCACTTCAATCTAACAGGCGAGAAGAAAAATACGCCAGTGGCACTAGATTCCTTCTTACTTAATTAATATGTGAATGTGTGGCAGTCTTATCCATCAGTAACAATTAAAATGTGCCGCGGTGTGTAGCATATACGAATCCAAGCACATGAGTGCGGTTCAGAGCAAACAGTATGAAAACAGGATTAAGTCTCAGTTGTATTTTCACAGTGGGAGCATCTGTTTAATCAAATGAGATGAAAAAAAAGCGTCTCGCTGAAGAAGCCGCAGAAGTTCTAAACTGAATCAGAGCAGCACAGAGATGCATGAGCCTGTCTCAAAACTTGACTACAAGGCTTGTAACCTGATTAGGGTGGTTGTGTTTTGAGGAAATTGCTTGCAGTAAAAACAAAAAGACTGCTGTAAAAATTTCCCAGCTAGAGAGGAGTTGGTAATTGGCTCCCGCTGAGCGACAATGCTTGTGGGAAACACTGCTTCCACTTTTTTGTTTAAACTCAGGGGTTCTACAAAAGGTCCTTGACATTAAAGCGTTGATGTGCAACATCTGCTGCTGTGTTATTGTGTAACTACAAGATATTCTGCTTTGACTTCATTCACTATCTTGATATCACTGAGCATCTTAAAACAGCCAATAACCATGTCGACCAGGTTGCAATATTAGTAATAATAGTTTTTCGAGACCACGGTTCAAATCAAATGGCAGTTCCCTTTGATATCACACATAAATAAAATACTACTGAAACAAAACACCAATAATCATTATTAGTTAAAAGCAAAACATTTTTTGTAAAGGTCCCATATAATGCTCTTTTTCAAGTTCATCCTGAAAAATCAGGGATTCAGGGCACGGCGCTCTCTGCGTCTCTGCCCCGTCACTGCAGCCAGGGAATGACTGTAACGGCACTGCAGCAGCACCGTCTACCTATAATATAGTATAGTTTTGACATCACAACCATACAGAAGTCCTGACGGCTTGTTTAAAGGCACAGTTTCTGAAAATAGGCTGTGTGCATTTCTCATTTTTATACTTACACAGCATTTATATAGCATATATATATATATATAAAATACATATGGGAGCTTTAAAGTAATTAATTACAGATTTTAAACTTTTCAATCAACAAGCCATCATCCAGAGAGGATCGATACACTGTTAAAAGTATTTGGTAGAGTTGTTATTCAAAGAATTTACTGCAAGATAAGACATTATATTCTAAAAAAAACAGTAAGACACTTCCCGAGTAAGCAAAAGTTATTGTTATTTGTACGTACTGGATGTCAGGAGTTATACCCTCCAGTAGAACAATGTTAACACCTCCTATGTGAGCCGACGCGCACGTCTCAGTCATCTTTTGGTGGAGGATATCTGCAGGCACATGAACATAAAAATATTACATCAGACAGAACATACTTTTACTCAGCAACAATTGCCGTCTACCTGCTGTCTTCATACCTTTTAGTAGAGATGAAATAAATGATTTAATCAAGACACAAGGGCTTCATTTTCATCATTTTATGCACCAAAAACTGTCTTTGATGCTTGGGTGATGTCAGATTGATGGATTATTTATTTAATACATCAGAGAAATTAAGATCAGTGCATAGGTAACTAGTTTTTCTGAAGTTAACAGAACACACTGATTAAAACTCCTGTGCCTGTTCAGCCCCACACAGATCTCCACCTCACCTTTCATCTTCTCCTTCAGGGTGAAACTTCCATGGATCTTCTTCAGCTCCGCCTCCATGGTCAGCCCGCCGATGTCGGCCTCCAGGTGGGTGCGGTTTACCATGCCGATGCCGAACACTATGAGTGTGACGTGTTGAGGCTCAGCGCTCACCAGGCTACGCCGCCTCCCGCCGGCGCCGGGGGGCTTGTTAGGTGTGGTGGGGTCCTGCTGCTCGTTCTCAAAGATCACTTTGCAGAACGGCTCTGAGGGCCGACGCCCAGTTTCTGCAGAGAGAAAGAGACAAAGTGCAGGTTTAGCAGGATGACGAAGAAGTACATTTGGCTTGTGATGATTAGAGCTTTAATGAATTGGGATGAGTTCCCATAAAATTTGTGTTGTTTAACTATGTCAGATGAGCAGGAATGCTTTATGTTTAAAACTGGGCAATTTTGCCACAATCTTTGATCCCATCATTTCATATCTCAATAATGTTATATATCACGATAGAGCATGTTTTCCAGTAATTCAATAAATAACTAGCCTGTATGAAATAACCACATGGTAAAGCTTATTTCTGTACTGTATATTCCTGTGTGAATTAAATACTTGACAGATGAAAAGTACTGATTATTTTCTCATTTGATTAAGAACTTAAAGTTGAACGTAAAGCGTGTGTAGTTCAGCTGCTAGTTTGTTTCTCACATTGTGATAGACACTATATCCAAAAATATATATGCTAGAAATTTTTTGTATCATTCTCATAATACAGTATATATCTGGGTGCCCTACTGGGCGATATGTCGATTTTGATTATGAAACCAAAACTGCAACTCTCAAATGACATTCAATCAGGTATTTTAGAAGACATTTTCTGAGCAGTTTGAGTTACTGTGCTTGTTATCGTTAATTCAGACGACGTTATTGTGTTTCATGATATCAGTATGATTTAATCACATTACAATTCCATTGAAAGACGATAAATTATCGTATGGACTTCGCCCGCTCATAATTTGGATATCAACATTTGACTATTGTCTGACTCTTCTGTTGGAAAATCACGTCACTGACATCAGTTCCCTAAAACAGTCTCAAGACTTCTGTCTGATTAATGTGGAGAAATTCCCAATCTCTAATTAACAGACAGTTTTTGAACTGTGCTGAACATTAGAGAAGGCGCATGTAGGAAATTGTGCATCAAATGTCTTGTTACCCTACTGAAAAGACTGTAGTTGACTTCAGCTTGTAATAAATTTGCTAATATTCTTTTTCTTCCTTTACAGTGAAAATCCTGTTTCTGTAATCGGCCTCAGTCCCAAAACTCCTGCTGTGGTTTGGGCTTGGGTTGCGCTGGGTTTGGACCGAAACTATGCTGGTTCATGTGGGGTCAGGCCTGATATATTGGGCCCTAACATAGCTCTAGCGATGACCACTGCACAATAATTGTTAGTTAGCAAAGTTTAAGTCCCAAAGGAACTCATTCTGTTGTTGCAACAAGGTGGGTTCTATTGAAACACTTTCCCATGACTACAAGCTACTCTCACACTTAATGAACTCCTCAGGGAAATGGTGGGTCAACAGCAGCATGGCTCAAAATCCATAAATAACAGAGTAAATAGGAAGTACACAACATGACACTGCAGAGAAGTACAGCATTGTGATACATTAACTAGGAGTACATTATTAGTGATAATGAATTACATCAAGTATTTACAAAATAATAATAATTAATTAATCAGTTAATAATAAAGGACTTTTGTATTGGTAGGCCACAACAATAAAACAAGAAAATGTAATGTGTGCGATATTAATATGAATGAAAATCGCACATCAATAAAAGCAATGCATAATAAGTAATTAGGGAGTTTGATCAAAAAAAGCGGTCATGAAAGGGTAAAGACTAAAAGACCTGTACATCAGGTCAGGAGGGGGAAAAAGGAAGAAGTGTCAGGAGAGAAATGAGGTGTTGTTTGTGAGGCAGAGGGTGCAGGTGGAGGTGAAGAAAGGGAAGAAGGGAAATCCAAAAGCACAGCAATTATCTTTAAAAAATAATATGTGGAACGAAGGTTTGAAAGGTAAAAGTGCAAAGTAAAGCAGAATGGAAATGCGTGGGTGGGATTACGGATGGAAATCCGTAAGTGAATGACTGCTGGAAGCCGATTCCCACCTGAAAGGCAGTTCTCTGGGGAGCTTTTCTCCAGGATGCCAGTGGGGTCGGAGATGAGGGAGTAGAAGTTGAGCAGCTTGTACATGTTCTGCCAACATTCCGCTGATGGCTCGCTCTGCTCGGACACCGTGATGGAGTCTGAGTCGTCCATCTGGATGGCCATGTGGTCTGCCACGTCACGGGACCCCTTCCTCGATACCTGGAGATGTTGCACAATATTCCACGTTATGAAAAGAATAGAAATGTCAAGATATGCATCGCTCTGGGGCTGCAGGTAAATATGCCAGCTGACTTATTTCTTCTTTTATTGCCCTACTGTAGGCCGTCAGGAAAGAGACAGGTAATTATAACATCTACTCATAAAATGAACTTCAGCAAACCAGAAAGTGACTCAGTTATTTATGAAGAGAGAAAGAGAGGGAGGGAGAGAGAGAGAGAGAGACAGAGAGAGAGAGAGAGATTTCGAAGAGATTATATCTGTGGACGGTACTCTGGAAATCTGTCACGAGTCCCTAAAAAAAAAACTCTTCACTCACAAATATTTAATATCTCAAAGTTTGATGCACAAAAACATGTCCTTGTGAGAAGTATCAACCAGACCGGATTGCAGAAAGCTTAATAAAATAGTTCAAGTGAGTGGTACCCATTCAGAGAAATTCTTATTATCTACTGGCTCCCTCTAGGGTTTGTGTGTAGAAAATGACAATGGTGTTTCAAAATGAATTCGGGGATTTTGACTGATCATATTAAAAGGCCTGGACAGGTGTGTATGTGAATTTCTGAAACCATTCAACACTGTCTGAGAAAGATATTAACTAAAGTCCTCAGGCAGGTACTGGCTATTCCCAGTTCTTGATTAAAATGGCACTGAAATGCTGCTTAGGTTGTCCAAACTCTATGGGACATTTTCAAATATGAAAACAAACAATCTGAAAGGGTACCAAGTTTATTTCCTGTTGCAGCATTTGTCAATATCAATATCGGACAAAAGATTTAAATTGCTTATGCTGTCGAGATTGAAATATTCAGGTATACACATTCAGTATGAATGCCAAGCAATGCAATATTACTGAGAAGTTTTCCATAATCATTGAAATCACTTCTTTAAATATATGATTCTGACCTTTACTTTTTTTTAAATGATTAATCTTCAAACATGATGCAAATTGTGGTTACCTTAGAGGTGCGTCGCTCTGAACGTCCGAGGGAGCTGCGCCCTCGGGGCTCCCTTCTCCCCAGCGTGTCCATGCCTGATGGAGGCCCGTTAGGTGGTAAACCCCCACCAACACCCGCTCCTCCTCCGCCTGCTCCCCCTCCCCCCACTCCTCTCTTGCTCTTGAGGGTCTGGGTTCCGCTGCGTCCCGCCCCGTTAATGCTGCCGCGGGAGCTGCGGCTGAAGTCAGAGGACCTGAAGTGGCGGTACGGCCGGGCCTTGAAGGTGGGTGTCGGGGAGGCCGAGCCTGCGGTGTAACGGCTCAGCTTGATATCGGTCTGCGTGGCCTTGATGTCGTCGATCATGGTGCTGAACTGGTGGATGAGGCGCACTAGGGCCATGTCCACGCGCTGGCTGATGGACTGGCAGGCTGTGGTGAAATCACAATGGAATGTGTTGTAGTGGCGGCGGTTGAGGTCGTGGAAGGACAGTGGGGCAGCGGTGGGGCCCTGCGGAGCACTGGTCGACTTTTCCATCACCACTGCATTCAGGCTAAACGTCTCAATCAGCAGTGCTGGCTTGAACTCAAGCGGTGGGAGGTTCACCATGCCTTGTCTAAGGATGGAGGGAGGGACAGACGGAGGGTTATGTGTGTATTAAACAGACATTCTATTCTTACGAACACAGCTATAAAACACATTAACTAAGGAAGGAGAAACATGATTAAGAGGAATTTTACCTCCTGGATCTTTTGTTTTTCCGCTCTTTGGAGGTGTCAGAGTCCACGATGTCTGCTCGGAGACACTCTAGGTTGCCAGAGAAAGATAGGTGCTCTCCAAAATACATCTTGTAACTAAGAGGAGTGGCGTCTTGGGCCTGGATGCCTGTGTAGCTCAGCAAAGGCTTGAAAACAACCTGAGGGCAGCAAACAGATATCAAGGCACAAAATGAAGACAGGCGTTTGTAGAGGCGATGCATTCAGCAAACTATGTGGTGTTGCAAACTATCTGCATGGCTCAAAGATAAATATGAATCAAGGCAAGAGTGTGGATACACTCAACCAGGCTAACGCTAATTTACAGTTTAATCTGCCACACAGATATGAACTCCTTTGTTTTTACACCTGACATTGGATGTTGTTAACCTGACATTATTGCATGTTACTACATATACGTAAGTGACATTACATCTTTTGCAAATTGATAAATCCCAAATATACTGCATGCTTTCTTCAACACAAAGAAAAACTAATAATATGTTGTGTTAATTTCCTGCCTGGTGAAAGTCTCAGACAGCAAGCACAACAACTGAAGACAAAGAAATTAACACATGTGTAGTGACAGCACCTGAGCATCGGCCAGCTGAACAGCAGCTGGGCACTGGTTTCCCTCCTCAATGTCAGCCATTTCATCCTGGCTGGTGCTATGCTGAGAGTGCTGGGAGTGGGTCCCATCCAGAGTGTTCTGGTCGCTGGACAGCACTGTGTTGAAGTCTGATGCCGAGGGGATTGTGGGCAGGTTACACGTCCCACCTAGGAGTGTGAAAGAGAACTTTGAGGGATCAGGCAGGTCCAGGGAGCGACTGTTGCAGCTTCGGGGCAGTAGTTTACTTAACATGTAAGTATAAGCAGCAGTGAGGAGTGCTGTAGGGTGAAACACTTTACCACTCCACCGCATCATGACAAAGATGTTTGAGTGGATTAAATGGAAGGCAGCCATCACCTTAGAGGGAGTGTTGAGAGAAACTTTATGGCCATTTTATGCACAATTTGGAACTCTAAGCAGCCACATCTCATTCACTTAAAGCGTTTGTGCTCATTTGTTTTGCTGTCACTGACTGACACATGGCTGAGCAGATAATGACAAAGCTTATCGTCTTCGGCGCAAATCCAGCCTTCACATGCATAATTATTCCCACACAATCAGAAGTGCTCTGCTAAACTGTGAAGGTTAGATGAATCTTTCCAGTGATCCAAGTAGGTGATTCCACATAATAAACTGCTATTGAGGGAGGATGAAACAAGTGCAGTGGGTGGCTCTTTGCATATCAGAATATGAGTGGGAGTACAGAGGAACAGAGCAGCGCTGTGAAGGATTTCAGGATCCTAAACTCCACTAAAATGCTCTTTTTTTCTCACATGATGTTTGGCAGGAACAAAGAGGAAACAACACAACTGTATCTATCCATCACAGTAGCACTGGTGGGGGACTGTAACACACTTACAAGGGATTCATGTAAGCTACCACTTCACTCTTTTGATATCGAACACTTTTTATAAAATTTTTAATGATAGCCGTACAAGATGACAATTACTAACATACGAGACAAAAAACTGATAAAAAAAGAAAAAAACACTGAACCCTGGTGTTGGATTCGTACTCAATGCTGGTCGATAGCCCAACCCAAACTACTTTGACCTCTTGTCTAAATTATGATGATAAAACTCGTCCATATGGCACTCAATGAAGACAAGTTCTTGCAAATAAAAGGTATTGTTTAAAGGGCAGTGTGTGTAGGATTTAAATATTCCTGACTTTGGGGCCTCCAGTGGTAGTGACAAAAAAAGACACAGGGACAGACAGCGATGCACAGGGACAGACAGCGATGCACACTGACACGTTTGTCTCATTTTTCAACAAAAAAAACCGATGCCATCACAATACTTTGATATACAGTAACCAGTAAAAAGTTTGGACACGCTTTCCCATTCAAGTGAAAGCGTGTCCAAACTTTTTACTGGTTTTGCAATGGTTACTTAATAATCACAAGTAATGTGATTGGACAAGAGGAATTCCATGGGTGCTGATAACATTATTGTGTGAGCAAGGTAGGTCTGACATGTAGACCTAGCTTACATAAGGTAGCGAGCTAGCTAGTGTGCATGGAACTGTTTATATGTTTTGCTTGGCATTAAATAAAGACATGCCAATCTGTTGTTGCTTTCTGGTAACTATCAAATGGCACTAGTACACCTGTTGTACAAAGAAAATATCACACTTGAGGCTGTGATGTTGTACTGAATATCATCATGGCTGTGATTCAGCATGAGGCTGCAGGCATTCCCCTCTCGTGTGATATTGCTTAAATAAGGGAAATAATAATTTACCCACAATATGCATTATATATACACCTGTTCACAGGGTTTTTCTGCAGGATAGATGGACACAGAGTTCTAAGTGACTATTAAACTACCAAAGGGGGACAAACTGAGTGCTAGCTAGATACCTAGTTCACCAACACCATCAGCACAACACCAAGCAACAATCCCTGACCTCCTTCTGGACTGTTAACTGTTGGCAGTGGCTGGTACTGGTAGTGGTTGACAGGAGAATCAGGTGGGTCTAGTAGAACTGAAACGTTATATGAATTCTGATGTGTTAAAGCTGCTCTATTAAGTGAAGCATTAAGTGATAACGATTAGCATAAATTCAAACAGCATTATAACAAAACATTTAATAACACAGATATGAGTTTTTCTTAACTGGAATCCTCATCTACGTATGAGGGGTTTTCTGCATGAGAATACGATTTTTAATAAATGTACAATATGGATTTGACAAATGCCTCCAAGGCAAACAATGTCTGACCTGTCTGCAGGCTGTTGTGCTGGGAGCGGTTAACTGGGGAGTCCTGGGTCACAGCCCCCGTCCTGTTGCCCACAGCATTAGACATCCAGTTGTAAAAGCTGACGGAGGAGGGCTCCGACAGCAGTGGGTGCTCGGTCATCATGTCTGTCCCTAAACTGTTCCCTGAGCCCCAGGAGAAAGAGATTGAGAGCACATTACATCATGACTACAAAACTACCTTGATATCACACAGATACTGACTGCCGTCACGGATCATTTTTATCTTGCAATTTCCCAGCTTGGGATCAATAAAGTACTTCCCATCTATCTATCTAATCTTGCATCATTGAGCCACATGGGGTTTATGTAAATTTAAACATGCGGATTATAAAAGTAATGATGAAGACAGGGTTTGTACGGTTTACAAGCTCTTAAGCCAAACGCACATTCTCATAAACAGTCATGATCTTATTTACAATGAGGGACATTAAAATGGTGGGCTTTTCTTTCCTAGATAAGCTTTTGCTTCTCCCGCTTTCCCTTTCGGTCATGTGAATTGTAAACCAAGATAATGTGTGATGATGATTTATCTAACTGACATGCCAGAAGTAAACAAACAAATAAATAAATAAATGTTCTTATGCAGTTCCCAGTGTTGCAAAAGCTGTATTTCTGCTTTCGTGAAGCAGGGTGATATCAGCAGGGGTTGCTGAATGTTGACAGCGGGAATCGGAGTAAATAACTCATAGCATGCTGCCTGCATATTCCCAGCCAGATGTAGCTCAGAAGCAACCTCCGTGTGGTTCAGAAGTACCAGATTATCTATAATACATAATGAAAGTCAACCTTTATATTTTTTCGATGATAATCAGTGAGTTCTCTTGCCGGATTCGCTTGGGGAGAAAACAGACCAGCTGAAATGTATGTCTGTCTGTAATGTGTAGACTGGTCCTCTTTATTTAGCATTCATGTCAAGCTAATGTATAAAACAAATCCACCTTATTGTTCTTGAATTGCTATTGAAGTGTTTTATAAAGATTTGATAAAACCCAGAAATCTTCTTCCCATGAAATAAAAATAGAAGTACTATATGAGGCGAACTGTGGGTTTGGAGAATCCTTTGGCCCATCTACATTTCTTGGTTTTAAAATCTGGCCCAACTGAATTTGTAATTGAATAGCCCTGGCATATTGGTTCACTGTGGTCGTGTGCTTGAGGAGGGACCAAGCTGTGAATCTATTTTGGTTTGTTTTTATACACATTATTGAACGGTAGAGGTCAGCCTTGCAGCAAAAATGAGAAGAGAACATAACCAATTGAACACTACTCTGTGGTTAGCAGCAGCAGTGCAACACAAGAGCGGTGCAAGCGTGAGTACCTGTGCGAGTGAGGGAGCCGCTCTTGGCTGCAGCGGCGGCAGCAGACGGTTCGTTCCTCTGGGGCATGCCCTCTAACAGGTTGTGCAGACTCCGAAAGCTGCCTGTCAGATTACTCAGAAGGCTCTCCTTCCTGGGGCTGTCCTTGGCTGGCAGGCCTGCGCGGCACACATGGGCGGGTGAGTCCGCTGCTGTGTCACCGCTGGTGTAGCTCAGCGACTGGTATGGATGGGAACCCTAGGTATGACACATGGAGAAATTGTATTCATGCTGTTCCTGTGTTTTTTCATATTTCACAGATGGGTTGGATACATGGTGATGGCCACGATCCATTATGGAAATGGTCCAAAGTTGAGGTGATACTTTTCTTTTTGACAGAAGAGCTGAATAGCAGACCCTGAGTCGGTAAAAAACCAACACATTTAATGTGGCACAGAGAGGAAAATGTCAGCTATGATCCAACGGTGGAATTACCTTCACACCAGTCAGGACAGAACTATCTGCTGTGAAATGACACCTCCTGTTAAGTACCAAATAGTGTTTTTTTAGGGCTCCAACTAATAAGGACTTTTACTATTGATACATCTGCTAATTATTTAACTGATGAATAAATTAAGCCTCCGGTAGGCAATTTTTTTCATCAATGGACAAAAGTTCCATAATAATGTGTTCTGAGAGAAAAACTAGACTTCTGCACATCCTCCTGGCTCTTTTTTCAGGCTTTAGAAAATCTACCTGTGAGACTTTGGCCAATCACAGCTAATTTCACAGAAAGAACAACAACTGCCTGCACTGCAAAGCATAAAAAAAGACGTATTTAACAAAAGAAAAGATACCGACAGTATTTGCAGTAAAACACGTCAATATCTGTAAAGCATTGCAGAGATGGAGAGAAAGTGTTACTAATAGTTGAGCCTTCAGATAACTGTAGCCAACGGCTCACGTTGTGTTTATGTTTCTGTCTGTATAGAGCCTTGAATCAAAGTACATCATCTCTAGGGCTTTACAGCTCCACAAGTTTTAAGAAAACAGGACTGTAATTCTCATAAAACTGCTGCTGTATAAAAACAAATGGGGATCACAATCGGGATGACTAGGACTAGTAGAGGACCATTTTATTTTTGCCAATTTTGTACTGTTATAAAAGAAGAATATTCCCCAAACCAGAATATGTTATCTTTGTTTCTCTGATAGCTCGCTATGTAATCCTCCTTTGGAGAAAGTGAAAGAATACTTGCCAACACATCTCAGTTGCTGCAATGTATGTCCTTTCAAAAACTTGCTTGCATTGGCTGCGCTGGCAGATTTTTCATGTACTGTCAACCACTCATATTTTTCTGTGAAACTCTCTCTCAATGGACAAGTAAGCTGGATTTAGGACAATTGTTTACTTTTCTGGTTTACAAACAGTGTGGTACAGTACAGGTATGGAAATGTTTAGACCTGAAATCAATAAGTCAATTATTCAAATTAGTTGACCGACAGAATGGATTGTTGATCTTTGTCTCAATTGTTTGTCTATAAAGTGTCAGCAGATCAATCAATAACGGAAATCATGGTAGTTTGAGCTCTAGAAAGTGTATGAGCCTGCATACATTACATTTATTAAGTATATCAGCACAATATTATGTAACCAAATATGTATTTTCAACAGATTACTAGGACATAAAGACACTCAAACATGTACCTTTATCCTGAGTGCAGACTCGTTGTGTGCATGGGACTTGGACAGTTTCCTCATGATCTCCACTCCGCTGACGGGACCAGAGTTTGCTTCTTTCGGCGGAGGACGGCTGCATGCTCCCTCCAGCAACATGGTGTGTTCACTCACTGTGGCTTCGCAATAATGACATAAAATAAAACTCCTAGAAAAACCATACGACTGCTGCAAAAGTAAAGTCTGAACATTCATACTACATTGTGTTCGTCTAAATCTCCTTTCTGCTAACAAGTGAAAGCAGTCAATTTTGTACTTGTGCAAACACTGTGACGTACTGTAAAGGTTAGGAGTTTCACAGTCCATCTGTGGTTAACAGATGGGGGAGTCAAAATGGTATTAGCACACTGAAAGATGTAAGTTCCCACCTGCGTCAAATTCAAATTCAGCTCCGTCGGCGCTGGTGTCACTCTGCAGTGCAGCACCGTTGTCCAGGCCCAAGATCGTCTCACCCAGACTCTGCTGAGGCTCCTTGGGTTTAGCAAGCTGATTGGGCCTTATCAGACCAATAGCTTTGAAGCCCTGAGTTACCACTATAAATTTCATCCACTGTCTGGCCAAAGCCACCAGACCCTTCTTTAGAGTCACAAGGGCTGGAACCCCATCATTCTGGGATAGAAAAGGAGAAGAGGAAAGGACTGGATTAGTGCCACCAGTAAGGGATTAATTAAAATAGCACAGCTGAGCCAAGGCAGCCTAAGACCACTTAAAATAATTGCAGGTTATTTTTTTGTACACCTTAGTCCAAATGAGACCATATAGATTTTAGTAGTCATTTAACTAATTATAGTCAAGTTGGAGAGTTTCCTAAAATGTAGGTATTAGAAAATAAGAGATCCAGAGGCCACTTACCATGGTGGCCTCCTCTATGACAGAGTAGTCCGCCTGCTGCAGATAGCGGTGAAGTATATTACAAAGCATACAGGAGGGATTCTCATGCAGGTAGCGAGCTCGTTTGGTCACACGGTTGTACTTGCTACGGATGGGGATGTGGATACTCTTTTTCTGTTGAGGAACGAAAAACACATTATTTTTCTCATGCTGTCTGTCTGAATATACCTGTATTCACCCTCTATCTGAAACGCTCCGATTTAGCGCCTGTCTCTTTAATTTGTTTACTACAGATGTATTACTGACCTCAAGAGCTTCAGTCATGATGCAGCCCATAACGGCACACACGCGCAGTGTGCCCTCCATGTCCTGTTTGCGTAAAGAAGATTTGAGCTGGTCGATGGGAACCAACCAGGCTCCGATGGCAGGTGTGGCTGTGCTGAGCAGATTCAACTGCCTGTAAACACAGCAGACCACCTTATAATAACTACTCATCATATATCCTGACATACTGTATAGCGTTTTCGCCCGTTTCAGATAAAACACTGTTTGTCAGGAATTACCATGAAGTCAACAACTTCTACCATGTTTTATCTCATAAGTCGGTTAAGATTTGATTTCTGGACCTTTATCCTCAATTGCAGGCATAAGATACATGTTGCAGTTGGTGCAATTGGTTAAATGACTTCTAATAAAACTCAGCCACAGTACATACTCAGAATGTACCTGACCTGCACGGCTATCAGGTCTGCATGAGCATAAAAATTACAATGCAAATAGTTGGCAAGAACTTTCATAAAAACTCTTTCCAGCAGATAATATTGTACCTACGACACAATAACACTGACACACGCTCAACCAGAAGACAGTGACACGTGTTTTTTTTTTTTTTCTAAATGTGAATGAACATTTTTGTGACGAGATCCTTATCAGGTCATTGGAGTCGTACCTGGAGATGGCCTGCGAAGGTGAACGCACATTAGTGGGAGCAGCAAAACTGAACCAGATCTCTCTGATGGTCAGCTTCATGCTGCTGGAGTCAGGGGGCGGGGGCATGAGGGGGAGGTCTTTCTTCAGGTCATCTGACTCCACGCCTTCATCCTACAGAGCGCAAGAGAACTTGATTGAACTGGTGGATAGAGACTGGCTGGTGGGAATAGATTAACCGCTTTCCTCTGTGCCAGCCAAAACACATCACTGCTTTGCATTTACAGCTTTGATTTGCCATCATCTCGCTCTGATCAGGCTCAACTCGATTTTTGGAAAGGGAAGTTTTTGATACACATCTGAACCAGTCTTAATGAACTTATTTTGTGCGAGTAAGACAATTACTCAAATCTGAAGCAAAGACTGTCAGTGGTCAGTAATATCCGCAAAATAAAATTGTAGAAACACAGAAAATAAAGATAAATGAAGAAATCAGAGAGAATTATTTTGTCCTCACATAAGTGAAAGGTTTGGGGTCACCATCAGCAGAGCTAAAAAAGCTTTCATGCATTTGTGGACCTCAAGAAGATCAGATAAAAGACAGGAAGCTCAACTCTGCATCATGGCTTGATACTGCTTACAACCCAGTTGTTTCTTTTATCTAAGCAAAAAAGATGTGGGGCAGAGATGTTTTTTAGCCGGTCCACAGCAGCATTCTCAGCATTTCTCACCTGGTCATCGGAGTCAGAGTTTTCGTTGGCATCAGAGGCAGGGCTCATAGCATCAGGTGGCAGGTTGTCATCAGAGACATCGGTACTGTAACCACTGCCTGTCTGAGAGCCTGTCGAACCATTGGATTTTGACATACCCGTCTTCCCTCCAGTGTCTAAGCGTCCCATCACACCGAATGAATTGTAAAGAATGGCACCTGACTGACGGCCCCCTGCAACATAAAGCGTATTACAGTCACACATCTGTACACAAATGATATAGATCCCTCTTGATACAACTTTAATTTTCATATCCATAGGTGCAAATGTAAGTGATGACTCAATGTTTTTACCTTTGACTGTGAGGTTCTCGATGCCACATTCAAACATAATCCAGCCCCATTTCTCAAGAGACGTGGCGGAACGGCCGAGGTCCGCTGTGGTCTGAGCATCGGTTTCATCCACCATTGAAAACTCCTCCATTTCCTCCAGACCAAACAGCACTTTGGACTTCTCAAAAGGGATCGCTGTGATGGCACACGTGCCAATGTCTACGAAAGCAGAAGAAACAACGCTAATGCTAGAAAATGCCACACTATTATACACTTTACTGCAGTTAAAAAAGCAAAAAGGATTCAACAGAAAAGTGTTTGGTGAGGAAAAACAAAAATAAGCAATTTAAAATAACTTAATGGTGGTACAAAAAGTTTATTAACTGAACTGATTTCTTTGAATGCTTTTAAATCCAGGCTGAGAGCACTTGACACGACCTCCTTTACCTGTAACTGTTTTTTATAACTTTATTTGTTGTCTGTATATTGTAACCGTAACTTTTGCTGCCTCTTGGCCAGGACTTCTTGAAAAAGAGGTTTTTAATCTTGATGGGACTTTCCCAGTAAAATATAGGTTAAATTAAAAAAAAGGGTCTTAATACTTTTCTTTGGTACTGTAGGTCAAGTGAGTGAACTTCGGCACACTGTCTAGGGACAGCTCGTACAGTATATTAACAAAGTGGTTGAATATCATGTAAAAGGTCAGTGAACCACTTAAAAAAATCAGCACAAGAGATCAAACAGGGGCCGACCTGTGGAGTCGAGGCCTCGCAGCTGGCTGTGGATACGGTGGACGTTGAGCCTGGCTGCGATTTCTTTGCCTTTCTCGATGCCGGCGTTGGAGCGCAACGAGCCAGAGGACTGTGGCTGCATCTTGGTGGCTGAGGCGTACTTCTCCAACATGACTGATGGTCGGCCGTGTTCCAGGGTGTTGGCCGTCTCCTCTACAATACCCCTGAAAACAGTAGAAAGAAAATGTGTGTTTGTATTCGAACTTGGCTGCTACTTTGTTGATTTTGTACCCTAAACACTTTTGTTGTACAAAGCACACATCACTCATCAAGAATATAAATCTAAGTGAATCATTCCCACACTTCCCCAAAATTGCCACCCTACTGAATCGGTTCAGAGATAAACGACAGCATGACATCTAAATAACCACAACTGAATATGCCAGCGGGCATTTTAAGCATGTATTGGATGCATGTTTGCCCTGAGCATGAAAACTCTGAAAAGCTTAATCATTGTACACACAGACACACACACACACACACACACACAAACAAACAATGGCGTTACCTGTTCATTCTGAACTGGGTGGCGATCCTGTCGAAGCACAGCGCCACCAGAGACACATGTGTGACACACTTGCTGGAGCATGACGGTGAGCCCTCCTCTACAGAAGCCTGCAGGAGGCAAAGGTTCACCTGTAGCAGAAGAGAACAAAACAAAAAGTCAAGTTAGCCAAGCTGAACTAAACCCCACCGTGCTGTAGAACAACATTCTTCTAATAAATAACTTGCTAGTACATTGTTGTGAGGCTATTTTTTCAAATTGTTTTGGCTTTTCCTCTATATGAAGATATACAAAGGACAATAGAAAAATCTATACTGCAATAGTTACAAATGAGAACAAATGTATTATGTTCCCACTCAAACTTTTAGTGCAAACACACTTTAACTTCCCTTCAGCGAGATTAAAATAAGAAGAAGGTTTTGATTGTATATGCTTCATTCTATGGAGGTATTATTTAAACACCGCTGAGTGCATTTATTGTTGGAATGTTAAGTGATCTACAGCAATGCTCCTGATTCTGTGCTTGCTCTTGAACCTCTCTTGGTTCAGAGCACAGTTTGAGGAACACTGCTGGCTCCTCATTATTCCGGGTCAGGGGTCTTACCTTGGGGATGGAGACGTTGGCTTGGAGGCCCTTGATTTTCACATTATCTGGTTTGACGGACAGGTCTGTCTGGCCAGGGGTGATGTTGAGGGAGCCCGGGGTCGTGCCCTCTGTCTTGGACAACTTATGCTCCTGCTTGCCTGTTTGGCTCTGTGTAGATCCGGGGCCAAAAACAGTAGGGCATCAGACGTCGAGCAACAAAGCCACTTTTAAATAGGAAAGCTGACTTTTGCCAAATCTCAAAACATTTAGAATATCTGTACAACCATAATCTGCTTAAAACATTTAAAACGGACTTATTGCATGCTGTACACATGTGACACATTTTATACCATCACAGGGATTACAGTTTGATAGTTAGGATGTGTGTCAGCACTATCACTCTATCTCTCTGTTCTGTGCACTGTTGTACTTACAGATTCAGTGACTGTGGACTTGCTAATCTGATAGGCTTCATTGAGGACTTTCCCATGCAGGTCATCCAGAATGGCTGCAGGATGACGGATGCTGGCAAAGTGGACCATGGATTCGATGTACCTGTAACAGACCAAACAGACAGACAGCTGCAATAAAAAAACTAAAATGTCATCGGGAAATGAATACTTTGTTTTATTTAGTTACATGTACACAGCACCAGCCAAGAGTTAAGTGCATGTAAGACCACCCAAGCATTGTTATTCTTTGGCAAACTAAAGATTCAGACTGACAACCAAGAACAAGACCAGACTATGAAGCTCTGCCAGCTGAATTTTAGATACAAGATGCAGTGTGCATAGGGATTAAATTGGCTTTAGGTCAAATCTTAGCCTCAGGCTAAAAAAAACAAACCTTAAAGGTCCCACATCATGCCCGTATTCAGGTTCATACTTGTATTTTTGGATCCTACTAGAACAAACAAATAGTTTTTCTTCATACTGTCTGTCTGAACATACCTGTATTCACCCTATGTTTTACCATCTGTCTGTTTTGAAGAGGGTCTCCTCCAGAAAAAGCCCAGTCTGCTCTGATCGATCAGTGTTTCTGAGTCTCTCATTTGTACTCTTAGCATCTCTGCACCATAATTACAGCCATGGAATGACAGCACTATAGTGCCATTTTCTACATATATATAGTATAGTTCAGACATCATTGTCCTGATGGTTCATTTAAGGGCACAGTTTCTGAATACGACCTGTGTGCATTGCTCTATAAATTGAGCGTTTTGATACTTTCACAGTATTTAAGTAGCAACTCGACCGGCTTTATAATATCAAATTTTAAAAAAAAAAGACGTTTTTAAAATATGGGAACTAACGATGTGTCGTGTGAGGAAAAACTGCCAAAGGGAAATGTGGTCAATTAAGCAGCATGACAAGCAGCCTGAAAATAAACAATATTAAATCAGGACAAAGCAAGAGCTTAAACAACACTAAGAGATTTTTTTGTAAAAAACTACATCAAGTGTTACTACCTGTCCAGGGATTCAGCCACAAGGGGTGTGAGAACCACATTGATGGCTCCCTTCACCTCTACGATGGCAGTAGTCCTTGTTTGAGCTAAAGGCTGTTCCAGAGTCCAGTCATCTGTCGTTGTGTCCTCATCTGTGTTCTCCATGGCCCTCTTATCCAGTGGGGTATATGGTGTACTGTGGAGGAACAAAGAGACAATCTCTGAGCATGCATTATATATTAACAATAAAAAAAACACAGCATTGTCAGAGCAGGACAGTGTGACGCACACAGTACATTGGGTGCTG
Source organism: Echiichthys vipera (assembly GCF_963691815.1). Lineage (NCBI taxonomy): Eukaryota > Metazoa > Chordata > Actinopteri > Perciformes > Trachinidae > Echiichthys > Echiichthys vipera. The sequence continues at coordinate 8,540,259 of NC_139837.1, forward strand.
TTGAGTATACGGATATATACTGTATAAAAGCACACGTTCTTTAGTGGATAGGTTTTAATGTAAATATATAGGGTAAGGTAGGCAATAAAATGTGGCATAAATACCTGTTGTTCTCTCCCATCAGCTCAAGTCCTCTGTCATATAAAGAGCTTGCTGAGAGGCCCTGCTTTATCACCTGTAATGCAAAAGGAAACAATTTGAAAAGCCATTACCAAGAGAACATTCTCAAGTTTAATGATAGTATTAAATGCTGATGGCACACAATGGCTGTTATCTTTTATTCAAAGACCTTAAAGCTGGGAACAGAGAGCTGGTCAAAGGAGGCGCCGCTCTCCTCACTGGTGGGTGTGTCCAAATCTAAGGGGCGGTGCAGAGAAGACTTTGAAGTCCTCTTATTGGTGGGCTGCTTGACAGACCAATTTGAGACCTGGCAGAAGTGAAGTAAAGTGTGTTTATAAACAAGCGCAGCATAAACACAGTTTCAGCTCTCATAAATTCATACTATGGAGCAAAACTCACAAGCAGAGTTTGATTATGTCATGTTTAGATTGAAGGACCCTAGGATTTGCACATATATGGACTAACCATACCTGTATAAAAGAAGTGGATGTGGCCATTGTGATGTCACCCATTGGTTTATATACTACCGTTTAAAGCCCTGAGTTTGGCATTTCGGCTATCGCCAACTTGTTTTTTAAGACGTGAAAACACACTGTGAAAGGGTCAATGTTCTAAGAAAAAGAACTCAAAAACAAGTTCATGACTATTTAAATGTGCACAGAGCTGTGGATATTCATTGTTAGTCCTCAAATCCCAGTGGTAGTGGCTTGTTAATCACAAGGTAGCCACACCCTAAAGCATCCCCACCTTTATCAACTATTTTACTCTAAATGGGACCATAATTTACAAAATAAACATCCTACTGTAATAACGAACACAATAAACTAGCAGTTGAGACCATAAACTCATTATGTAAATGTTTACTACACAATAAACTAGCAGTTGAGACCATAAACTCATTATGTAAATGTTTACTGAGGTAATAAATCAAGTGAGAAGTAGGCTTATTTTCTCATAAGGGGTTTTTATATAGAAAATTCGCCACATCTGCGGCCAGGCAAAGGCTGCAATTTGACATCCTGTCTATGTGAAAGGGAAGCGTAATATTCCTTCTCTCCCAAAAGACGATTTTCTGGGATAGGCGTAAACATGTGACGTGATGTGAAGCACAAAATTGGGCGCACAGTGATGTACAACATACGGGGCAGAAGAAGTTAGCCCTGTGATCTGACAATTCACAACTTTATCTGCTGTGATGGTCAGCATTTCAAAGATTTCATAGGCTTCCAGTTGCTCATAACGACAGTCGTTATTTCGCTGTCTCTCACTTCTGTGAACAGCTGTTTCCTGCTTTTAAAACTCCTGGCTGTGGGTCGCACAACTGTTTGATCTGCCAATATGTGTAGGGTCGCCCCCTACTGGCCATTAGAAAGAACGAAGGTTCACTTCAATATTGGCTTCACTTTTCAGGCCCGGAGATTTTCGCTTAGAACTAACATGTGAGACTTTACCTGGTAGTGGGCAAGGTAGCTCTGATAGCACGCCATGACGTGGGGCTGGCGGGTTACAGGACCAGGTTCAGCCGTCTTCTCCGCCTCCACTGAGCTCTCCTCCTCCATGGCCAGGGCTGAGACGAAAGATGCCTGGGATGTGTGGCTGGGCAGGGGCTGGGACGGCAGCGGGGGCAGCATTGGGGGCATGGGCAGGGGACGTGGCTCAGTGATCAGCTCCCCATTGAGAACATAGGTGAGGGGTCCTTCAACACTGTGGTAGATGGAACTCCGGCTGTGGGATATTTACACATGGACATCAAAGGAATATATGAAGGTGTGGCTCAAGCTAGTTACAGCTAAAGAAATAAGGGTGTTTTGGTGGCAATTGGTCTTTTGTTGCATTTGAGATGCAAGCCCTAAAAATTCTATGAATGTTCATAATTTAGCTTTACATTTCCTTTACAGCTGCAATTATGTTAACATTGACAGCCAGAATCTACAATACCTCTTTTCTATGTATAGTTTTAGGTTCTTGAATTCAGCCATCCCACATTTACACAAGCTTGTGCCGGTTGAAACCTTCTACAAGACTAAATTGATTGTTTGTGTTTGTGCGGTGGCTGCATCAATCAAGAAGTGTGTTGAAATCAATGTGAGAACATTTTGGGGTAATCGAAAAGTGACGAGGTAGTTGCAGAGCAAGACTGAAATCCAATTTGCAAAACACACCAGCAGTAAGTGGCTGCCCATGGATCAAACATCTCATTTGCTACCACCCTTCCATATCACATCCATCCTTGAATGATCGAATCAAAGTAATAAATGAAATCTGCAACGTGTTTGGCTTCGGGGCAAGCTGTTTAACAATGAGATGCAAAACTTGTTGAGTATGAAACATAAAAAATGTCATAACACACAGTTAATGTATCCCTGTATTTTTTTCCAAAGATGCCAGTGTGATCACTCACTATTGTATTGTTTGAATATAGATTATATGTTTTTGTAAATTTGTCTTGAAATTGTAATTTTGTTCACAGTAACATCCCTGTAAGGGAAAAGACAAAATGGAGACACTAAGTGGAAAATCCAATTCCTGCATTCATCACACTCTTAAAATGTAAAGCATGAATCACAAACCCTTCAGAATGACCTCTATTACATTATTTACAAGAGTAACACTTCAAGCAATCGGGCGAAGTCAGAACTTGCTAGAGGGGTCATTAATTCATCTGCTCTTACAGATGAGAAACGAGAGACTCTTTGATGTCACTGTGAGCTGTCTAGACTCTACCATCACCTTAATCCCGCGCTTAGCTGTGTACTTGATCTGACCTTTACCCAGTCCCCTCTCAAATTTTCCAACCCTTTAACTTTGAGAACTTTCATGAGTTCCACTGAAGCTGACCTCAATTTGCACGTTATTCCATGCTCCGTTTTCTAAAGTACATTATCACTCAAGCTGACCTGTAGTTCTCCATGTGATACGGGGGCTGCTGTGGCGTCTGCATCTGCTGCCTCCTCTTCTTCTTCCGACCCGGATACGTCCCTGGACCCTCGTCTGCGCTGCTTATCGGCTCAAAGTCCTCGGCAGCAGAGAAGTAGGCCTCGCTGTCGGCCACGGACATGCTGGAGTCTGCGGAGCGGTACTGATGGAAGGTGTTGGAGTCCGCTGAGGGCGTGAAGGGAAAGGAGCCATAGCTTCTGCGCTGACGTGGTGAATCCAGGACGTTCTCATCGCTGCGGGAAACCTCGCTGCTGAACTGGACGCCTCCGGCAAGAACTGGTGGCGGCTTGTCGGTGAAGACGGCAGCTGACAGACTCTTGGTGCTGCCCAGTCGACCTGAGTGTACAGAAGACTGGCGCTTGAGAGGGGAGCAGAGTGGTGAGCGCACTGAGGAGCGGTCCTGGGAACTGTTGGGTGAGACAGGCGAGATCTCTGGGACATCCCCTAGGGTGCTGTTTAAAAAGAGGAGAAAATAACATTTGGTAGGTGTTACTGATTGAGTTCTAGTGGTTCATGATGTACATGCTTTGAAAGCTTACATTAAAAGTATTTTGATGATACTCACTCAGCAGGGCTTTTGCTGTTCATGGGGAACATTCGTTCCTCTGTGCTTGGTGAGGGAGTGTCCCTTTCTCCGGCCAGCAGGGGCAACGCGGCACTAGAAGAACTATTTTCTTCAGAGGAAGAGGCAGAGCTGTGTGAGCGTTGGGGAACCTGGAGACTGAGGAGTTGCTGACCACGCCTCTCAGGCAGCTCAGGAGGCAGGCAGGGCGAGTGTGTGCCCGTCTTCAGTCCAACAACTCTCCCTAAGAGAACATTTATTTATTTTTTCTATATCAGTATGTTATATACATATGCCCTGTGGATATATTCTATATTTTATAGGGAGTCAGTCACACTTCACTTAAGATTATCTATTAGGCAGGTAAGATAATGAGAAAAAACTCAATATAATATTAAAAAAACATGCAATGCTTCATTGCATGTTTTTTTAATATTAGATAAACAGAGAATTTGCTTGGGAAGCCACAAAAAACCCTCAAGCAACCCGGGGGACTCTCAGGAAATCTTTGCAAGTGCATACCATCAACTTTGGGCGTTTCCTTGGTAATAATCCACTCCCCCGGCTGTAGCAAAGACTGGCCATATGACATGTCTGAGTCGGTGCTGGAAGAAGAGAACGCAGAGGAGGAGGACGGCGTCAGCTCATCAAGCTTGAAGAAGTCCAGGCCCATGTTGGTACCTCCAAAGAACCTGCAGCCTCCGAGGCAGCCACAGCGGTTCCTGCTGCGCTTGTTGCGAATGCTAGCGTCTTCTGGCCAGAGGAACCAGAGTCTGAAGAGAGGAGGGAAAAAAGAGAAAGGTAATGAAAGTGAGGTTGCTGTATGTACTGTATGTAGGATGTAGTCCAGTCTTGCGGACACACCAGGCATCGTTAGATAAAATGTTGCATTGGTCTCATTTTCTTAGTCAACATCTGATAATCACTTATTACTGTCTTCTTTGTTCTGTTAAGTTTCCAGGACTTGGTTCTGCAATGGATATAACCATAGATCATATAAAGATGGACAACATGACAGCTCCATCAAAGTGAAGCCAAAACATCTTGATCTCCTCTGGTGGCTGCAGTATTGATCATAAATCCCGGCCCCTTCATGTTAGCGGATGGAACATGGGCCAAACTAAGAAATCCAAGTACTGTTGATTTCTGTCATTTTAGGTTGTTCTAATTACGCAGATGTTAGTTCAAGTGTTCATATTTTTGATAGGTTTGGTTTTAATTAGTTATTCAAACAGCCCCCTTGAATAAAACGGGATGTGTCAAGTTAAGATTGATGGCTGTGATTGAGCAGGTGTATGAGCCAGACTTCAACACCGTGGCTCCACCACCCGATCGACACTGCAGAGACTCTGGTTCCAAAACTACAAGATGGCAGCGAACGTTTCCAGGATATTTTGGCTTCATTTTTGTTCAGTGGGATGAAGTGGAGAAGCTTCATCCATCATACAGTCCATGGCACACACTCATAGTCATAAATGTACAGTTCAAACCTACTTCATCATTTTTTTCACAACTGACATACGGTGTATTTAGCTAAAGTAACATGAAACATCATGTCCAATTACAAGCTAGGCAAGAACATCTGTACTGATAATGGCTCCCTGGCGACCTTTTATGAGATCGTGAATTATGTTGAATTCATTATCACAGCCTACTAGCTAATTATCACATATCATGAGCTGTCAGACCTACTTTACATTATGAGCTGAACATCTTATGACTGTATCAGTGACTCATTATACAGAGGTGTGATACAGCCAATGAGTCATTTCTACATTGAAAAGAAGTTTTAGCACTGACTTTTTTTTATCTGCATTAACATTGCCAGTGGCCCTTGATTTAAGTACTTCACAAATAAAATAAAAGGTGAACAATTGTAGCCAATGATATAAATAAGAAATCCCACAGTGCTAAGAAGTTGCTCTGAGGTAGCTGAGGGATTAATGGAGGAAACCTTTTCCTCCCTCCTAAACACACAATATGAGAAGTACATAAAAAAGTAAATAACCCATGACAGTATGTATTTTCTACCTTTTGGTCTGTGAATCGTGTAGCTCCAGAAAATGCCTCTGGACTTCACATTTGGCTGGGTGGTCAGCAGCCAGAGCAATGTCCGCTGTGATGAGGTTCAGGTTGACTGAACCCGCCTCCAGCCAGACGGAGCGTCGCAGCAAAGGGGGCTGACCGAGACCTAATGGCTGACCCAGACCTTGACCCTGTCCGGACGGCTGCAGCCTTGTCGCCTCGCAGTGCTGCTGCTGCTCAATGTACTGTCGGATGTTTACGTCCTGCACAACAGCGCTGATGCCTTCTCCCACTGCCTGGTTGTGCAGGTTGCAGTTGGCTACGCGGATGATAGCCGTCTAGGGAGGAAGGAAGAAAGGAAAACTCTTTTCACACACCAAACATCTAACAGCATATTCAAAAATGGTATGGCTGTTAAATGTCTTCAGTTAAGAAAATAGTTGGTGCTAGGGCTGCTCAATTTTGGCAAAAACTATTATCATGATTATTTTGGTCAATATTAGGGTTCACACTATATTTAACACGATTACTCACTTATTTGACAAAAAAAACATGACTGAACTAAACTAACTTGACTAAACTTAGAAAAAAACTTGAAAATAAATTATAATAAAAAAAAACTAGATAGGAAGATTAGGACCCACTCGAAAATTAGATGATTCATCTCAAGGGGCTATCCTGATTAGATCAACTCTAAATAGAAAAAAATATATACGCTTCTTCCTACTCCCTTTTGAGCATGTAATATATATATTTTGTGGTTTATTAATGTTCTTATCCATCAGAATTTGTATATTGAGTTTTCTACTGACTATGTGTACAGTTTTTTATGTTATTGTTTTTCATTTTTTTACGTTTCAAATATATGAAATAAACACAAAACACAGATTTAAATAAATAAGACCAACTATGGTATAACATTAGTGCACATAAGGTAGTTCCACAATCTATTGTTGAATATATATGTTGAAAAATTAAAAACAAATTATATCAAACAAATTACATCAAATATTTTGTAGTGTACTTAAAAAAACATACAAAAAAAAACTAAACATTTACTCAACTCTTCAGCAAACTATAGTCAACATATTTGAGTCAGTATCTCAGGGGAAACAGGCAAAAGCCAAAAACTGTAACGGAAAATAAAATTTGATTAATTGCTCCAACCTTAGTTGGTGCTAATTACCTTGATGTTGGCAGCACAGCCATGCTCCACAACGAAGAGGTCAACTCCATCCATGGCCAGTCGGGTCATGGTGTACTTCAGCTCCTCTGATGTGCGACAGTGACCCGGCAGGCAGCTCATCTGAAAAACAAGAAGCATTAAGTACCAGAAACTTTTCAATGGTAACAAGGAAGCTACCTTCAGTTTAGGGACTTTGCATTGCATACTGCTACGTAGCCTGTAGCCACAGCTGCTCGGTTGTCAGAAACTAATGAGGGCTCTCGGGCAGAGTTTTTAAAAATATCCTTGTTAGTGTTTTTCTACAAACAAAACATTTTGTGAAACAGAGATGTTTTCTCTAAAAGTGTTCTTCAGAGGAAGCGTCATTTCATTCATCACGGTGTTGTGTATGTGTGCCGTGTATGGCTGCTGTGAGTACATCAATAGTTCTGTGTTAGAGGCTCTTGTTACAGGCAGTTTCTCCAGTGTGCTTTCTGAGTCATGCATCGTTAGTCAAAAGGTCCACAGCTTTCTCTTTTTATTATCTGACGTCATTTGCACATTTCCCTTTAAACTGGACGGTTCTGAACAACATTCAAATCTCGCGGAAAATAGCCTCCAGCCATAATGAGCGAATTCAGTAGCTTCTAGCGTGATATTCTGACGCACAGGGCTGCTAACTAGTTTGAACCAGTGCTAGACAACTACAGCAGATAAAGAGAACATATGAGAAATGAGGCTCAGACTGTGCAGAGTGTCTTCATATACTGCCTGTGTATACCTTGGCATCGCAGATGCGGCGGTCGACGCCATGCTGGCAGATGACAGAGGGCTTGGGTTGTTCTAGCTGGAACTCTCTGGACACCCCGTGGAAAAGAAAATTCTCACCCCACTCTATCATACTGGCCACCTAATAATCACAAACATACACGGGCACATTATTACCTCAAAAACAATCAATTAATGCAATTACTACTAGGGCAAATGCACAGAATAAATAAAAAACAAGAGTCAAACAAACACAGTTGTTGTGGGGGTGGACAAAGCAAAGGAAAACACGTTTGGAAAAATACTTTACCACAGGCTCACACACTCCCACTCATCTGACCCAAAGATGCATGATGTAATAGTGATCTAAGGTTGCATTCCTTTCACATTCAAAATCTCTTTTTTACGTAAGCCAATCAACCACACACACACACCTGTGGAACAGTGACCCTGCCGGTGAGCCCCCCAGCTTGCATGTCGATGAGCCAGGCATACTCCAGCGTGTCGGTGCCCAGGGGGAGACCCTGAGCAGAGAACATGGCGTGGGCCCTCATCTGCAGACCAGACAGACTCAGGTGGCCGTCCCTCAACACCCCGTCTGCTGTGGGACGCTGTTGGTGAGAGAGCGGATTTACACGCAAACATTTGTTTAATCTTACACCACCTTTACCATGTGGGTAAACCCACAGAAACAGAGCATGGCAATCTACAGCTAAAGTGAAGTCTATTATGCTATATCCCCGTACATGCCATGAAAAAAGAGCTTGTTATCTCACTGGAGGAGAGAGGTGCAGACGAGTTTTACATTATGCAACTTTAACCTGCAAGTTTACTGAGTGACGCCTTCAGTTACCAGATTAAAGAGTGTGTATTGTTTTCACACATGACATGTGCCGCATAGTTTGACAGCACTGGATTACACTCTCACTATGCTCCCCTTTTTCAATTAAAAGATGAATGTAGGGGTCACTTCCACGCCGAGTTACATTTTTTTTGTGCTTCACACTGGACACAAATACATATTTTATGAAGCAATTTCATCTACATAAAATGTAAAACCAAGGCAATGACTGCACAATATGGAGCAAAAATGAGCAGCATGTCACATCAGACACACATGTAGTTGTGTCTCTGACCTGGTAGTTGTCACTGATGAAGATGTGAATGGGAGACAGGAGCAGCTGAAGCATTGTCTCCTTGTAACCCTTTTTCATCTCAAAACACAGCCGCTCCAAGAAGCCGGATGGACCTTCGGGACCCTCGCTGCTGCAGTGCTGAAAGAAAATATGTGCATCAACTTTTTTTCGTTACATTAGGAACTCAACTCAAAAGGCTAAGCTGTCAGGATTACACAGACAAAAAACAAACAAATTCCTTGCAAGCCATGAAACAAATGAGGGTAAATAAAGTGGACTTGTGTGTGTATCTATACACTTAACTTGAATGTTCACAATTTATTATCCATTTCTTTTTCTCATAGCATCATCATTATTTATAGATTACCAACAGTATCTTGATATTTTTCATCTGTTTCTATACATTTACATTTATTTTCTTTCCACGTGTCTACTGCTCCATGTCTCACATGCATTATTATATCAGTGCACATTTCCATCATCTTTATTTCGTACTGTAGTGATGGAAAAGATTCAGAATATTTGATGGTAGCTATACTTCTACACTGCTCTATCTCTGTCACTCTCGTCAAACCATTAAAGCGAATCATCAGTTTTACCATTGGCAGTCGCCCGTGGACTTTGTAGAGGTTGATGAGCACCGTAATGTCCCAGGGGCGCAGGTCCAGGGGATGGATGTTTGACTTGTCCTGCTGCTCGCTGTCCTCCATTCCCAGAGGAGACCAGCCGAGGCCCGAGGAGGTGGAGGTGGACAAAACAGGGCTGGATACCGCCTCCTCAAAGTCTGTGTACATGTCATCCTCACCAAAATAGTTTTCCTGTGGGAACAGATTAAAGGAAGGTTAGAGGAGCAGTTAAATAAATTACAGACTTCTAATTATTCACCACTCCAATTATTTCCTGGTGCTTTCATTATTACCCATAATCGGCACTGAGCATCCACACCACTACACTGGATTACTGATTACACTGAGCACAAAACACACAGACATGTTGTGGGAATATCCCCGAAAATGTCGACAGCGGATACTGCTGATCACTCATGTTAAATGTTCTCTATGTCAGAGTTTATTCGGCAAAGGTCATTCATTGGATCCACTCCCTTTAACAAAGGTTGAAACCAGCTCGAGCGAGCGGAAAAACTTTTTTTGTGCAATTGAGGAAGTTAAATCGAATTTTGCCATTTCCATTCAGTTTTTCTTTTTTTTTAAGGTTCTTTTTTTGGCCGTACAGCTGGAGGTTGACAGGAATGGGAGGAAGAGAGGGGGCAACATGTAGCAAAGGGCCACAGGTCGGAGTCGAACCTTGGGCTGCTGTGACAAGAACGAATAGCGTCTGTATATGTGGCGTTGGCTCTAACCACTAACCAACTGCGGCCCCCATTCAGTTTTTTCAAATGTAATACTTCAGAATGAGCATACAAATATATGAATGGAAACAAAGAACGCAAAGTGACACCAAAATGTAACATTTTATTACTAGAGACTGACTCGAGGAGACGTTTACCTTGATGGAGATCAGTGCTCGGAGCAAAGGCCCGTAGAGGATGATTTGAGAATCTGGGGACATTTCCATCTCCACGTGAAGTCGGTCGGGGGGGAGCTCCGAAGGGTCAGCGGGCATCCGGCTGTGGGCGGCTGAAGCGGACGTGGAGGTGTAGCGTGGTGGGGCGTTGTGGTGTAGCGAGGTGTGCTCTGGGGGACGCAGAGCTGACAGCATGGATTCCTCCATCTCTGATACTTCAGACACAAATCACAGGCAAGTTGAACAACATAATGGAAAACAGCTCAGAAGGACATGACTAAAGTGAAAGATTTCAAAGACAGATGCAATGTTCTTACAAAGTCCACAGTAACACTATATAATAATCATCATTAATACATGGTAAATTTAAAGCTAAATACAGTTTAGATACATTTTTCTACTGATATTTAATAATGTTCAGTAATTAATAGTAATAATATCATTTGTTAGTTCAAATGTTTTTATAATTTAAGTATTAATCATTTAAATATTTGCTAATAATTACTAAATTATTCATAAACCGTCTATAACCATTATTTGGATGCTATCCTAAAGTTAGAATTGATCATTATATTCCCTTGTTAAATGTTCTATAAAACATATTTAGACAGATATGATCAGTGCACAAATAATCACTTTTTAGATCACCAATCAGAGATTGAATGGGTCCAAATAAATATAACCTAATGCTTTATTAAACCACTTATCAATCATTGAATAATTATCATATGCTTCTCTTGAAACCGTATAATGGATGGTTTACAAACCATTATTAAACATTAACAAAGTGTTACAAGTATCTAGATCTATGTAATGTTTATAATTCTTAAGTTTTACATTAAATGATCATAAACAAATACTTATACTACAAATGTGCAACAATAAAAAAAACAAACATCAATCACAGCATTAATAATGTTCATTAACAGTAAAATAACCATTGAGTAAAGTACAATTAATTATAAATGAATCATTTATTAATGACATTTATTACTGTATTTAGTCATGATTGTTTTAGAACGAACAATGAAGAATTGACACTTAAGCTTACACGACTGTTTGAGTTGCTCATCAGCCTTCTGGGGATAAATGGGGTGCCAGGTGTAGTCTATGATGAGCAAGAAGTTGGGTACACTCCAGCAATCCACCCAGCCAGCTCTGATGTAAGGAAGATAAACACACTCAGTACACAGTCATAATGCTGAGTTGATCGCCATTTCAGGTGGATGTTCCAGTACATCGTTCGCTTTATGAACCGTGCACTTCGAGGACAAACAGTAGAGGCAAGAGACACCAAAATGGATCGCGCCTGATTTCTCTGCAGCATCGAGGGCACCGGTCCAGACAGAATTCGATCGTAACCTCCCAAGGGGGGGGAGTGGGTCTCTCGCAGTGCTACATCAGTGTAGTCTGGCTCTGGCCTATACATAATAAATGATCTGAATGCTGAGTTATCATGTACAGAGCGCACGGTGCATGTGCTAACCAAAAGGTTCACAAGCATCTCTTTGAACGTTCCCTGACCTTAAGAGTGGTGCTTTCAATGTGCAAACACACTCTGCTTTGCAACATTCTCCTAAAAGGGACGCGGACTAAAATCTACAGAACAGTTCTACACATAATAAAGGCTTTAAATGGAAAAAAGACTGTTGTATCACATTACAAGTACAATATTTTACCCCTTATCTTTATCTCAAATAAAAGAAATCCTATTAAACAGGCTATTAAATCTCACTTCAAACCAAGTGAGGCAGCAACGACTGAACGGAGCCAAATATAAAAACTGAAGGTTAGAGGAACATTTACTTTACATTACCACCTACTACCCAGGTATTAATGTGAGTCAGCATCACAATGATGAGTCATCCTGCTCTTTGCTAACTCGCAGCTGGAGAGAAAATAATTCCCGGGTTTAACTCACTCCGCGTGGGTGATGTTCCTCCAACGGGACTTGGTGGGTTTGGGAGGGGGAGCGCCTTGGTTTTCCCCTGGCATGAACATGTCTGGGGGCAGCTTGACGTTCTGGTAGTCTTTGGCCAGGGTGAGGAGGGGGTAGCGACTCGGGTGGCACTCCGGCAGGGACAGTCGCATGTCTGTATCCTCTGCCTGAGGAGGATAAAAACATATACATGAACGCACGCCCACACATATTCATAGCTGATGTCAAAGTATTAACATCGTGCACAGAGGAAAAACATCTGAATAGAAAAAAAATCTGTATCCAACCAATATGAAAATACACAGTATGTGTAGTCATACATGCAAGGAACAATTTCCAGAGAAAATTACACTCGAATAAAAAAACGGGCATATGGTTTTGGACCAAATTATAATCACTTAAAGCATGACTCACCTTCAAGATGAAACGGGTATTGCAGGTGGTTGGAACAAACTCATTGAAAGGCAATGTGAAGTCTATATTGAGCGTCTCACCGCATGCTGCAAGGTACACTGTAGGAGATCAATATTGCAATTGATTAGTCCGCCCTGCTCTGAGATTAAGTGGAGGATATACTGTATAAACAATATATCATGACCTAATAGAGTCAAAGTATCCCATCATGGACATCAGCTTCCAGTGTTAAAGAGGCATTACGTTATTGATTTGCTTTCATGGATTTCTCGTATATAGCGGTAGACCTGTGAATTGAATGGGATATTTTCTTATTTGACTTTACAGCAAATATTTTTTTTTTTTATGTTTCCTAAAATTGTGTTATTACAGTAACCTCAGAAAATAGGTACTCAGGTAAGCATTATTTTCTAGGTGAATAGCTTGTTTAAAAACTACAATAAATGTAAAAAGTGTAGCATTCTGTGATGCTTTTTGTTTTAGGAAAATAATAATATAATAATAAGAATGTGTTCTCTTGTTTTTCATCTTCTTTGTGTTTCTTAAATAAGCCAGTGATGTGTTTTCGCAACATGTTTGCAAATTGTTACAGAAGTATGCTGTAGATATTAAAGCAACACCTTGTAGTTTTTCAACCTTCATAATATATTTCCAAGACCCTTGTGATGGTACATCAGTTGGCCCAGCGTTCACTTGCTGGCGTGAGCTAAAGGAGGAAGAGGGATTCACCACTGATGGGGATTTGGCTCTCATGCTGTTGGACAACTAGTAAGTAAGTCAATTATATCCATGAAATTACATGCTGAAATATAGGCAATTGTACCTGGGATGAAGACATTCCACTCTCTACTTACTTCTAGCTTGGGCAGACTAGATTACATGTATCCTTAGCTTTTAAACAAATGTAACATGTAACCTACTGATCATGTAATCCGCACAACTTTTACGACAGTAGTCAAAGAAAATACTGTTTTCTAACTATAGGAGGAGCCAGATAGCAAATCATGCTGCTACATGCTACATGCTGTTGCTTTAATGCAGAAAAGACGGGATTTGGAGTGCTTTAACAGGGCACATCCTATAACACCTCTGTCACACTTACCGTACCCTTAATTTGTTTACGGTATAAATGTTAAAGTACATCCTAAAAAGCACACTAAATGTTTTTTTTTTACAAAATTCACACTGACCATATAAATTCAGTTAAACCCTTTTCCCACCAAAATAAGCAGATATATGTGTGTTTTTTAAACACAGGAAAACCCGATAAAAAACAGGCAACACCTTTCCTATATTTCTATATTCATTCTATATTCAAATAAAGGGCCTCTATAGTAATTGGGATCTAGAAGAACATCTTTCTTGCCATTCTCCTGCTGCTTGGTAGAACAGTCGATCCAGTTGTGCTGGTTTGCCGCCCAGATCATCTCAAACTGATGGAAAAGGACCTTGAACTTCCAGGAATAGGGAACAAAAGAGTAGATGTCTGGGGCGCTATCACTTGCCCAGTCCTGGATCAAATCTAGAAAAAAGACAAAAAAAAGGAGGAACAGTGATGAAGTAAAAAGAAATTCCTGCTGCTTTCATACATCACTATAAAAATGCAAGATGTTCTGTCAATTGTTGAAGTGTGTTTGCTGGATGACTCACCAGTGAAGAAGTTTTTCTGAGCGTAGATGAAGTGATAGGTGGCCTTGTACACCTCAATCTCACACTGCCACGACTGAGGCATGTTCCACACCCGAGGGTAACTGGCTATGACGTGAAACTGAAACAAAGGCAGAAGACCATTTCACGTTTGCTCAACTTTTCTCGATAGAGAAGAAATTTTTAAAATTTCTGTACATAAACTAAAAAAGCTTCTTGTATAATTGCGTGCTACTTACAGCCAGCATCTCAGCCTCCAGAAGAGTTCTGTACTGCATGCTGCTGGTGGTGTCCACATGAAGCAGCTGGCCTTTGATGGTAGGAGAGTAGCCTGAGGGCAGAGGAGAGAGACAGAAAAGGAAGGCCATCAATTTCAAAACCCCAAAGCCAGGACCAAGTTCTTGCAAATAATGTAATTTACCAGTGAAACTTGAAAAGCTACTTCTGTTAACTGCATTTCTGGAAACAGAGGAGAGCGCTGACTGATGACTGACACAGTATTTTCTGCTCAGTGCGATAAATTATTACACATTCCTCATAACTATCCACGTTGAGGTTGCCAATGTTCCTCGAGGTCATATGTTTTATTCTGGATGGAAATCTAATTTTGTGATGGTTGAGCTTCAGTCTGCATTAGTTTTTAATGAGGGAAAACTTCAATATTGAATTTAACCCAGAAGGTGCGGATTACACAGAAACATAGTCTCATATAGAAGAGTTTACAAGGTTTACTGACTTATCAATGTCAACCTATCTGGAGGAGTCAGGTTAGAAATTCTGCCCAAGCCTACTTTTTTCCATGTAGCAGGAATCAATGAAGAATTCGGCCGATAGGCAGAATAGATAATGGCATTGGTATCAATAAAATTGCATCAATCCTCATCCCTAGTCTTGGACTTCTTTCAGTCTCATGCCAATTTTGCCATGGGCTTCCCTACATAGCACATCAACAAATTAAGAAGATATGTGTATAACATCTAAATGTAAAATATGAATACAAAATGTAGGTACAGCCATATATGCAGTATATGTGCAGATCCCTTTATGTAACGCTACTGTAATTTTTAACAATAAAACTTTGGATCAAAGTTAATCTTATAGAGAGACTTTTTTTCATTGGGATTTATTAGAAACAAACTCCTTAGTTCTCGTAACTCCGTGTGGAAAATAGTTCCTAATTAGCAATGACTAAAAATGACCTTAGTAGAGGGGCTGCTATATTGTTTTGGGAACATTAATTTCACTTGTTAGAAAACAGTTGCTCATTTACATACAATGATATTAGCATTCATTTGGTGTCTGTGTATGTGATCATGGGAAATACTACTACTACTACCTCAGCAAGAAATACCTCAGAGGAGGTTTTGGGGCCCTGGGAGAGTCACAAACCTTTAGAAGAGTATAAGAGATCTACATGATGGTCAGTGGAAAGATACATTCGGTCCGTTTTGTCAATTTGTCATCGTCAAAATATCAAATATAGCTTCTTTAATAAAGATTCCTGCACAATTTGCACTTGGCATTTCTCACAGCCCGGTATTTCGACTGGTGTTTGGAGTGATCTAAATTGCTTCAATTTAAAAATAATAAATATATGAATTATCATTTATTACATAAGAACATGTAAATGGAAACTGCTTTAATGTGATTAAATGAATACCACTTATATAACACCACAAAATAAATAAATAAATAAAGAGCAGATTATTACCCAGTGATGGGGAAACTGTTGACACGTACTTCAATATGAACTGAGCTGTCATTAAGCCAGAGGGACATCTGCTGTGGCAAATGATCCAAGAGCTGAAATGTTGGTGTACTTATCTTATTATTTTCTTTAAACACACACTTACCGTTCTCTCCTACAGTCATGGGGATGTTGACTTCTAGGTAAGAGCCTGCACCTACATTCACATGGATGGCATTGGTTTCCTAGTAACAGGGATGAAGACAAAGCATGAGGGGGGGGGGGGGGGGGGGACAGACAACAGAATAGTTACACATGCCGTCAAATAATCAGTGAAGATGCCTTACTGCCTTAGGAATAAAAGAAAGCCACCTAATCTAAACTCAAGTATGTTCAAAAGACGTGATAACACAGCATCTTTTCTGACTGAAGCCATTTTATGTTGTTATTCAACATAATTTTATCTTGATGTTTAGGATGCACTTCACATACTTAGCTGTGTAAAAATCCCCACACTGCTCCAGGATGAAAAATTGGAAAAGCATAAAACATGAGGCCAATATCGATGGCGAAAAACATGATGAGGCATGGAGACAAAGACAAGTGGAGCAGCAGGGAGAGGAAGAAAGATCACAGAGGTTGGTAAGAAAGACAGAAAAAAGACAGAGAGAGAGAGAGAGAGAAGAAAGCACACAAGTGCAAGAGTCACCCTGTTTTTGGTAAAAAGCAGATCAATGGTGGCGTCAGCAATGATGTTCATGCGGAGCTCAAAGGCCTGGATCTGCCTGGGTTTTCCTGGCTGGGCAACCTCGGTCGCTTTCATGGCCTGGTAGTCAGCGGGCAGGAAGAACTTCCACAGACAGTCCCTGAAAAAATTCAGAATTTGTGTAGATGAAGGATATCTGTAAAACCCAACTTCAAAGTCGTGAGGTTGTGTAACGGTGCAGCTTTGTGCTGATTTGTCTTTCAAGACTTGCTAATATGTTAATCACATTTATACCAATTCCCGCAAGATGCCACTTTTTCTGTAATAAACACTGAATTGAATAAAGATTTACAAGAGATTCCACGTTGAAATACTTTCTTACCTCTGACGATCTGCCCAGGGGCCGTAGTTGAAGTCAGTTCCTTTTCCGCAGACGATGTCCAAACCCCAGCATGGAGGCAGGTCCTGAAGCTTATCGCCCTCACTGCAAGTCTCTGCCTCCTCCCCACCCTCCTGCTCCACAGGTACCAGACCTGCGCACACGCACACACACACACACACACACGCACACGCACACACAAGCAGATTTAAAACCATACATAATGAAGGACTGAAGCTGCCAAAATAAAAAAATGAATTCAATGTAAAATGTGATTAAAGGTAGCAAAGATTACCTTGAAAATAAATGTAGGCATTAGTGAATTGATAAAATATGACATTGAATTGATTAATTGATGTTTCTGTTTTAAACTGCTTCATTATTTATTTATCCTTGGAATAATTCCCTATTTATTATTATTATTTTAAATGTATTCATTTAAGCAATTGTTTTTTAATTATTTAAATGTATAATAAAATATATACATTAATTTTATTTAGTTAATTTTGTATTATTTTTGCCCTTTTTATCCCCCCCATTTATTCCCCCAAACTTGTGCATTTCTGTATTATTTTATTTTAAAATGTCTTCTTCAATCTGAAACGAGAGGGCTGACATTTAAAGTGTGTCATGGGCTCAACTTTTCACCTATTGGTTGATCGTCATCTGAGTGAATGAATGGACTAAACATGCCGTGTCCCCACACCTCCAATCGCTTTCATTCTCCACATCAGATGCCTCAGACAACGACTACTAACCTATTCTACTACAGCTCCCTTATAATGATGTAGCCAATGTCTATTTGTCGTGCTCATATCTTCTGCTAGAATTTAAGTGTAGAGGGTTTCTCCATAACAAAATACAGTATGTCACAATAATGTGTGTGTGTGTGTGTGTGTGTGTGTGTGTGTGTGTGTGTGTGTGTGTGTGTGTGTGTGTGTGTGTGTGTGTGTGTACCAGGTTCATCTTGGTAATAGTAGATGTCAACATCGTTGGACTGCATGACCACAAATCCTTCCCCCATCAGTCTGGGAGGTCTAGATGAGAAATCCACAAAGTCACAGTTTAAAGGCAGTGTATAGATTTTATGCAGAAGTTATGAAGTCTATTCTAAATAGTTACTATTATCATAAGTAGCAAGTAAGCGGGTACCTAAAAGGAACAAAAGCAATTCAATATTCAGTCAGAATTGAAGCCTGATTCCGGCATGAATTTAATAAATGCAGTGACCTTCCTCTTCAACATATTTGCTTTATCTCACTGGACAATCCAATAAAGCTTCAAGACACGTCAAGGCCCGTTTGAGGCTGAAATCATTGGTGGCTGATTTCCAGAGGGTACAGCTGCCAAGTTGATATTGAGAACGACTCCTTAAACACAGAGGGTAAACAGAATGTACCCCTCCATGTCGTTTCACTCAGCTGAAGTGCAGATAATTATGGTATCCCTGCTTTTAATGGATTATAGTTAAAGCTGCCAGGTAGAAAATTACAGAGGAAAGAAGGGTTGCGTTCAGCCAACATTTTCAATGATAAAATAGGCTGGGCAATGACTCAATATGATAATTGATCATTTTTTATGTGGATATTGTGAAAACATCCTATTGAGGTTTTGTGATACACAATTACGTCGTCTAACTTGACAATAACAAGCATATTGACTCAAACTTCTCCGAAAATTATCTTAATTAAACTGAATCACAATAAACTTTGTGGTCATGTTAACACTGACTTTACATCGCACATACGTGAGCAGATATTGTGATGTATTGAGATAAAGTTTGTGTGTGACAGAAGAAGGAAGATATGTATATGGATGAAAACCATATAAAAATGTCTGTCACAAATATTTTTCTTCACATTTATAGTGAAGTGCGTAACAACAATATTTACGGCATTTGGACGCCACTTTACATTCGGATCCTTGCACATTATGTTCATTTTACAAGTTATAGAATAGAATAGAAATACTTTACTGATCTCAAGCAGGGAAATTGCAGTTCTTGATAAAATGAGAAAATACTCAGTACATTTAATTTATCAAGAATTAAATTCACACCGAAGTATACAAAATTAGGCTATACCATGTGGTCATGGTCAGCAATTAAATGCAGTAATGTTAGAATGTTTTAAGCAAAACCTGTTTGGAATTAACTCCTTACAAAAGTAATACTCATTTTATTTTTTATTTCGTACAAATAAGCAGAGAAGTAAAGAGCGAGTCCTCTCCCTGTGTTTAACATTCACAACATAAATCACATAATGCAAGGTAAATAGGAAGAAACACAGAGAATTATCCATTTCAAACTTTATAATGATCTCCTTTTCTACATTACACTAATATGTTTCAAAAAGGAGTGGCACAGAATATTTTGAAGGTATTATTCTTACTATAAGAGCATTAACTCTAAATGGTTTTAGCACTCAAAACGACAAGTTGAAAAACGATGTTTACAAGCTTCAGAATTTTGAATAAATAAGTACCACATTTTCAGAGTCTGCTACATTAATCCATGGATAATTAATGTTACCCTTGAATTCAAACAGCAATGCCTCTTGAATTGCCAGCCTTTGAAAATGGGAGAATTTACGGCGCGACACTCAAATTTAATTGATAATAAGTCAAATGTTACTAAGTGACTCGGACTCACTCGTCGTTTTGCATGCCGAGGTAGCGTGGACTGGGTACCAGCATGACGCGCACGTTCTCCAGCGAGCCTTTGACGATGTGCATGTACTGGTCCAGGTGGCTGGACGGAGGCTTGGTGGCGTACGTCAGGAAGGCATCCTCAAAGTTCACACACAGAGTTTGGGGGAGGTGGTGGTTTCCAAAGGCCAGACGACCCTACAGAGGAGCAAACAAGACAAGACGTTAACACTTTAAAGACCTTTTCCATTCATTATGACTTTTTTGCCCCCAACAATGCTCTAAAGCTATGTCTGAAACAGAAATAGACTAAATTCCATACAATTGTTGGTGGATTTGTGCGATACTTACGGTGCTGATGTTCACTTTGATGACAGGAATGAGGGAGCGCCAAGATGACGTGTGGTCTGGACTCTCTGCTTTGATGTTCACACTGTACAGAGACCGGAGACAACAATTTCCATAAAAATATGTAATATTTCCTGGAAATGACATATGTAAAAAAAACTTGAGGCAAAGGAACAAACGAGCCAATTTAAAATATTCTACAGATTGCATTAAACCCTGTCACAGCTACATTATATAGGCATAAGGAATGACAGTTAATGCATGAAATGTGGCGCTGCTGAAGGAACTCTGCTCCTTCTGTTTTGGGACAGCAATAAAATCAAAGATCTTCGGTTTGCATAACAATGAAAGGGATGATCCGCGCTAATGCCGCCATTCTACTCACACCGTAATCATTTATACTGGGAGATTTGCATAACTTCAGCAGAGTATCTTCAAAGAATAAAAAAAAGCTTTCTTTCTTTTGTATGTATGGTCACAAGGAGGATAATCATAAAAAAAAAATTGGATTGCTTCAAACACACTATAACACAGAAAGAATGGATCACTGAAACAATAGAAATGATGAAGTAGGAAAATGTAGCTCTGCAAAATAATGAGACGGAATACAATGAAACATGGGTGGCAGTGGAAAAGTACCTAATGTCGCTTTAAAGAATGGGGGAAGGAAGTAAAGGAGAGAAAGGTGGAAAAGTGGAGTTTTTCCTCATTTTCTGATTTAAACTAATAAGTGTTGTCTTCTTCCTGCATCAGTGCTAGTGTACAGTGCCAACATTGGACGGTGCCTGTGCTGCATCATGACAGTAGAGTGACAATTGAAGGATAAGAATAACATTTATGATTGATATTTCCTGAAGGGGTTAGAAATGGCAGGACTCATTTGTATGATGATTCATTGTCAGAACTGTGTATATTTTGTTTTTCTGTTTGTATTTTGTCAGCCACTAATAAAGAATAAAGACGTGGGGAGTCTTACAACAATTTAATAGTGCTACATTTCCAGTCAGCGCAGTTAATTTGACTGTCAGTGGGAAATGAAAACGGCTCTCGTCTGTGCCAACACTCCCGATGCATTTGGTGAGAACAGAAGGAAAAGGCAGCATTTATCAGCTTTTCATCGAGTCTCCACTCATCAATCATCTCTGATGAGAAACTGCCGATTCCTGCTTTCTTGCAGTTTACCCGGTTATATTTTTACATCATCCTAAATTAAGACAACTACAGGAGCGAGATACTGTCGACTCTGCAATCTGTAGCTTGTATTTATTAAAACATACAAGGTAAAATGTGTTTGATGAGGCCTTGGTCGTACTTTTCTAGAACCTTGTCTCTGTCCTCTTGCCCCCTCTCGTCATCTTTTCTGGGTGTTATGAGTGTGGGGTCCAGTCCGAAGGTCTCCTGCATTTGGGCGTAGAGGTCGGTGCGGTTGTAGACGTGAAACTCGAAGCCGTTAACTGTCACGTAAAGCCTGGTCTCTGCCTTGGGGTCTGGTGACGAGAGAGTAAACGCAGAACTTTCATAACTGGTTCATTCACTGTTTGTGTGTGTGTGTGTGTGTGTGTGTGTGTGATATTATATTATTACTATGTATATTAAACTACTAACCATGCTGTTTCTGTTTAGGGTTATACATTTTCCACCAACGGAATATGAGGAAGCCATCCTGTATCCTGTAACACACACACACACCAAAACAATCAACCAGTAAGCAAGCTATCAGTTCTAGAGGAACAGAGGAGAAGCAAAGCATGCAGCACTGCTCAGGTTACCTGATAGACATGTCCTGGTTGATGAAGTACACATCTCTGAACATGACTTTCCCTGACAGCACAGAAAAGGAGAAGGAGCCTGGGGAGGGTTTGAACACATTTTGTGTTACAGACACAAAAGAATGCAAGCATAATAAGCGTCATAAACAACAACTGTGCATTAATGTTGCACTGCGAGTGTAAAGTTGTTTGTATTCACAGTGGTGTGAATTCAAGCCAACAAAGCAGCTAATTAAAATGTTAAACAAAAGATGTAATTAAATGGTTGTGTGAGCTCTGATAAAAAATTAAAAAGAAAAAAAAACAAGTCTGGATGTTGCCGCGATATTTAATCACCCTGTCTCTCTTTTCGCTGAGAAAAAAAAAAATCTTAATTAGGATCTAATTGTACAACAAGTAGGTCAGAGTCTGTCACTGAGAAAGAAAAATGAGCAGGAAAACTGAGCATGATTCTTCATCATTAATCTTTTTTTGGCTCATAGCGTGTCTTTCTCGGTTTCAATTAGTGCATGCCAACAGAGAGACAACACCTGAGTGAGTTCAGCTGGAGTCATCCCAGCTGACACACGTTCATGTTTGTGCTATTTCTGACTTTTCCTCTGACTGGCTGAAGACAGGATGTGCAACTCAGATCATCTCACCCGGAAGCTTTTTTTGGTCACTGCCTCCCTGTCAATCTATGCAGGAATTTTGACTCAGAGCCTGGCAATGATGGGGCACGCCTCCAGACACGTTCGAACAAGCGTAACACATCACGAAATGTGTCTGTATGGTCATTTAAATTTTTTTTTAAGGTTTTTGCTCTTCTCTTTATATCCAAACGTTTGCGCCCTTACATATCTTTTTGTAAATGCCCCTGGAAAGGTTCAAACTGACAAACCTGCGGACGAAGAATACGGACTCGGTGCGCAAAGGCCTTTACATTTGGATTTATGTCCCAGAGGCGCTTTATAAATTGAGTTATGTGTCAATTATGTAGAGCAATTCAATCTGGTGTTGGTTGCAGTTTGCTGTTCAGACTCAATAGAGATAATCACTGAGAGAAGCCGGCTCATCATTAAATATTCAGCAGACTGAGTTAACGCCTTGAACTGAAAGCTTTGGCAGCGTTTCTTCCTGCCTATTTATCACTGTGTGACAGAGCTCCTGAGGAACTCACCAATATGAATGTAGCCATCCTTGTAGAGTCTGTTGATGATGAGGGTGAGGATGAGGCCAATGTTGCGGGAGTTGTAGTATGTTAAATAGATGATCCATCCACAGGACAGAATTGTGGCTGAAAGACAAAAACACAACACGGTCAGGTTTGTTAACACAAGGAATAATACGTGACAATAAGTACGACATTTATATAGTTTACTATAATGTTTCGAACAGTTTGTTTACCTCAATGATGCTTGTGAACCTAATAGTAAATAAGGCCTATACTCAAGTATGATCACCAATGCTGACTTTGCTCTTCAATTATATATGTGAATTGTCTTGTTGTGTTTAAGGTCAACAAGCCATGATTGGAATACAGTATGCCGGTTTCTAATTTTCTAATAGAGGAAAGACTGCAGCATTACAGAAATAATGCGGTTGTTATGTCTGACGTAAAACCCTTTTCATCGATAGGAAAGCGCTAAAATGACAATTATGTTTGTTTTTTTACTCAGATCTGTTCAAACACACTGGAACGCACCACTGCGGCATTGCAGAAATATCAGGCTTTGACCGGCTTGGGCCCGGAAATCGTATCGTAAGGGTGTTAGGTCCCAATTTAGCGCGGATAACCTCTGGAAACAGATTCTGCATATGAATGTAGAATCTGAGGGCAGCCGGACAAGATTTGTGAAGCGGAAGCAGTCTAGTTAGTTTGTAGTCCAAGAAGAATTGACCAATCACCTTTGAAAATTCCTTGGTTGCATGCAATTAAACGGTCCATGTGGAGAGCAAATGAGGACGTTATTGAATGACCCCATGGTCTATTGAGAGAGGACAATGTACTGTAGCTTTCATTAGCTTTTTGTTATTATTTGTCTGCATTCATATGCAGATATCTGTTTATAGAGACACGGTCTCTCAACTCCGACACCATTATAGTGTCTCAAATTGTTAATCAGACTGTAAACAATGACTGCTGCTCAGAAGAGGAAGTCTTGGCCCGGATATTTGTTAACTCCGTATGAGCCTCCAGAGGCTAAATTGTCGTCAAACAGATAGCTGCTGGGTTCGGAGATGGCGGCAGCAGCAGCAGTCATATCAGTAAAAGATTTGGAAAACTATTATAAATCCTACCCAAACATGTGTTCATTATTCTTCAAAAGGTAGATAGCGATGCAGATAGGATTAATGTGGGAAACCACTTATCCCTTTAATAACTGAGTTTACAGCTGGGTTTTACGGTTGCACTTTTTTTTGCTCAGCTTAAAGATGTTACAAAGAACGCAGCAGCTTCATCAATATCTTTGCTCTACTGGGAGCTGCACCTGGTCTGAGCAATAACTGGAAACTATCATTTGTCATACTGTAATTAAATTAAATCCCAATTACATAATAAAACACTCAGGCGGATTAAAGCATTATGAGCAATTATTAATCAAAGTATTTCCTGAAATGGAATTCAAGACACATTAGGGAATATGACAGAGTTTATATTATGCAGCTCAATGCAACAAATTTCAGTTTATTTAACATCATGGCACATATGTCAAAAGAACTTGTGAACAGATATTGAAATAATGTCTCATGCCACCACATAATCAAATTTGTCCTCATCATTTGCCAAATGAGCCACTATTAAGCCCTTAATATTGAATTATATCTTAGATAATGAGTATGGAGGCCAAAGAAGGTCATTTATGTAGGTGTAGAGAAAATCATCACACTCGTGAAGTCAGAAATAATACCATCACTCCTCAAAATAGTTTGGACTAAAGGAAGTGATAGTGCATGTTCTATGAAACTGCTGAGCCACTAAAATGCAGCTTGATCCAGAGCAGACAGGTCTGCACTTTACATGCACCAGATTACCTGAGGTCTCAAGAGAAATCTCCACTGATCATAATTTTCCCACAGCACAGATGCAGAGCACTTACCAACGAGGAGCCAGATGAAGTTCGAGTTGTGCTTGGTAAGAAAGTCATCCAGGTCCACGAAGCTGGGGAAAGTGCTTTCATTGTTTTTGGCAACATGCCCATCCATGGCTACAGGCTCTCAGTCAGATACCTAAAACTGAAACAGTCCACTGTCAGATTACTTCTGTATGCAGTGACATTACCGACACAGCAAAGAAAGCCAAAGAGACAAAGTTTTACATTGACATGTATTTTTATGCACCAATGGGTGCTGCATACATTCCATAAAACGTAATTCTTAAAATTAAATGGTGGCAATGGAAGCCATACAAATAAAAAAGACATGGGTAAAAGAACACATTCGAATTTATCTAGAGCTGCAACGATTAGTCGATTGTCAGAAAGATCATTTTTCTTGGTCTGCCCCCTCTTACAGTGGATTTACGGCAGCCACTGAACCGCCATGAATGGCTGTGAAGCGCCAGAAAGCGCTGCCCACTTCCTTTTGGCGCCCATACAGCGCAGACCTGGAACAATCGTTTGTTCGTGTCTGGTCTATTGTTTTCCAGGGGCCGCGAGTGAATCTCACAAGAAAACACACAGCTGATCTATTATATACGATCTAGTACATACGATATATAAAAGACATATAGGCTATGATAGTGTTCATCGTCTTGGAATTTCTTTAATCGAGGACACCCCTAAATTTCCCCATGCAAAAATGACAGGGAATTCTGTTTTCAGCCTATCAAATATGGTGATTTCCTGCTGTTTTCTAATTTTAGATCATATCAAACTGAAAATCTTTGGGGTTTTGGACTGCTCCCACTCCATTCAAGATAAAGAGCAAAAACATCCTGTCTACATGGCAGTGTCAAGTTATATGCTAAGGTCATTCAATGCCTCACTCATACAATTTGGTGAATCTGTTTTGCAAAGGTAATTTTGCCAGGGAAAAAGCAAAAGTCCTCTGAGCATATAGGCTAACTAAAGGTACACTTTTAATATTGTTGTTTAAAGTATTTTTAGGTAAATAAAAAGTACTCTGCTAGGATTAATATTTCGTTTAACATGGTTTTCCCAGAGAGGAAGTAAAAAAAACCCAGAAGGGTCTGGAAGCACAGAATTAAAAAAGAATAAAGGCTTGTTATGTGCAATGCCACACGTGATCACATTTAGCTATATGTGCACCTACTTTGTTCGTCATGAGGCTGTTTGCTTCTACAGGGAAGGATTATTTCATTTTGTTTGTGAGTGTGTTTGGCAGGGGGCAGGTTGAAGAGTGTGTGTGTTTGACAAGTGTACGCTGTGATCCCACTCAGCCCATGCTTAGGATTCAAAAGCTTGAATGCGGTTATGCACACAAAGAGACCCACACACACAAACACAAATCCACATCTAATCCTCCGTAAATGACGTCGGCTGTGAAACCACTGAGATTTAACCAAACCCAGCACTCTGTTATAAACAACACTGTTTCTAATTTTGACAGATACTTTACAACGCTAAATATGATTACCAGTTAAATTTGACATTCGGCAATTTAACAAAGGATCTGAATCTCACAGGGGACTTGACACCAGCTACCTGCCAGATGCTGATCCAATTATGGCTGTTGCGTTTGTTTACTATGTTGAATTCGGCATGAGACAAAGGCTCATTCAGGTGTTCAACTACACTTGAAAGAACTAAGGGCTGGGCGATAATTCAATATGAGCATGCATTGTCTTTCAATGGAATCAATATTTTGGAAAAAAGCATTTGGTAAAATTTCATGATACCACGACATTGTGGAAATTGATAATAGCAAGCACATTTACTCAAACTTCTCAAAAAATGATCTTAAATACTCAAGGAAATGTAATTTGAAAATTGCAGTTTACATAACCACACAGCTCTACGTGATTAACAACAACCCGATTACAACCCTTGATTTCACATATGGGAGCAAATATTGAGATAAAGTCCTGAGATAGTGAGACAAGGAAATCTATATAAGAAGGAAGATATGTCATGAGAATGTCTAATGGTCGTATTTTCTGTATCGTTTTTATGGTAGCGAACGAAATTCTGTTGCCGCAATATTCACATCATTTGGACAATTCTTTAAATTTTGATCCTTTCACATTAGGTTTATTTTGCACTAAACATCTTAAGAAAATGAGAAATACTCTCATACGTATATAAAAAATAGGCTTCACCATGCGGTTGTTAACTGAATTACCAGAAAACATGCTATCGTGAAAGAAATAGTCATCGAGATACGAAATTAACAATACCGGTTTTAAAGATTTTGACCATATAGATAAACCCCTATGTGAGAATGAGTTTTTGAAATTAAAAGCACAATTATTTCACCTACATGAAACCTGTGCGGCAGGTTCAGCTTTTGAGTAATACCCTTCATGACCTATGACATGAGAGCACAGAGTATGCTGCCATCCCAGAAAGATCAGTATTGTCAGTGACTCATCACAGTTACCTGCAACCTGAGGTGTTTTCTGTTTTGATTTAGAGGCAGGTTTTAAGTACGGGGTTGAGGGTTATTATTTCAGCTAGAGCAACTACCCATGCATTTTTAGTTGGCTTCCACAGCGGTTACTGAATTGGTTCATGGTATCAACCCTAGAAAAGTATTCTGCACATATCAGACTAAACAAAGCACCAACAACAGATCCAACAGAGGACAGCTGAGGACAGTTTCATACTGTCAAGGTTGAAGCAGAGAGGAGGACCCAGAACATGACAAATAAACTAGGATCATGACACAGACATTACAGGGGGACAGGGAAACATTCATCTGGACAGTCACTGATGGCTTATGTATATTTTTAAAATGTGACTAAAAATGAATCATCAATTTTGCTAGGGAGTCTGTGAAGCACTGCACACGCATGAATACATGATCAAAAAAAAACCTATCAAGATACTTAGGGATGTTTCTGTCAGTTTACCCAGGTTCAGAACAATAGTATAGAGTTAAATGGGTGCACTAGAAACATCAATTACTCCTGCACTGAAAATCTGCCCATTAAGGTAACTTAATGGGCTTATCTGACCTTAGTTACCAGCAAAACCAGGCCTTGTTGAATATGACCTGATAACTTTTTGGCATTGCTGAATACGCGTATTCGATACACAGGTGATCCCCAAAGCAGCAGTTTAGCCAAATTAAACATTTAATCCAAATAAAACCCTGTGCTCTTTGCGTGTTGTTTGACATCAGCATGACAAGATGGCTTTGTTTACATGCTGAACAAGGGTTCCTATCTGGATATAAAGCTGTGTGTTTGTGTTAAACTTGGCATGATCGGGCGTCACCGATAGAAAAATTAACAAATCACTTAAATTCAAGAACCACACCTAACATACACCTAACGTAACGTGGATAATCCTAGTCTTTCCTGAGCATTACCTTCAGCAATAGTAACGCTAGCAACACAAACGAACTGTCGCCTAGCGTGTCTCGTTTTTGACGTTTGTAACGTCACCACAACAATCAGCTGACCTGTCCGGTGCAGACGTACAGCTTCTTAACTAAAGACTTTAGCTTTTGGATAACGCAGTTATTAAGCTAATCGCCGAATATCATAACGTTAGCACTGAGGTTAGCAAGCTAATGACAGCAGGCCGCACCCTGTAACTCCTCCTTTTTCAAACTGTGAAAACAAGCCACTCGGTGTTCGTAAAATACCTTAATGTCCTCGATAAAACATGTGGTTTCATCTTTGCTCCACTTGTTCAGGAGTTGCTGTCCTTTTGTCGTGTCAGTCTATGGTCAGACATGGGCACAGCTAGCATCCGCTGTTGAATATTTACCTGGCAGACAGCCAGTTAACATCTCTTCCTGTTCCGTCGAGAGCGGTCACAAAATTGACCAATAGGAAAAATGGCAAGTCATAGACTGACCAATCAGAGTTGAGCGGCAGCTAGACCCCGCCCACACTTGACAGACAGTTCTTTCTACCTGTCAACACGAATGTTTTTATTGTAGTGGGATTTGAGCAGTGCTGTTTTGATGCAGGTACAGTTTTGTTGAACCCCAAGTATGATCAACAGGATTCAGACGTTTTGATTCATATTTATTTTATTTTTCTAGGATTTTTAACAAACAAAAAGGACACCGCAATTCAAAAGAATGGATTGAAAAGGAGCAGATGCCTATTATTCATTCACACACAGATTATACAAATTAGAAAATAAAATAATATTAAAAAAAAGCAAAGAAATATATGAGGTTTATCAGCCTGTGAAGCATAAAGCAAAGAGATCTCATTTGAATTTTCTGCATATTCCAGAGGGGAATCAATACCATTTGGGAACTATATCTCATATGCCGTAATATTTCCCTTATTTGGTGCATATGATACAGAGGGGATGCAGATTCCCGTTTCCATCTATCTCAGTAAAACACGGCCACTGATCAGTAGGGTATTAAAGGCAGATTCAGTTTCTGAAGCCGTGCTGGTGGGACATCCGTGCCTACATGTTTCAAAGAATCATTAGTATGGTAGTGGTACTCGGTAAACTATAAATTAAAAATGAACTGCCCACTGACACTCCATCGCACATATAGACTATACTATACAATTAGTGTTCTTTCCTTTCATACTGAAACATAAAGTGTAATCTGTAGATTGTTAGATGAACAGTTTCAACACTTTTTATTCATCCAGTTGCACATTTGTTGTAGATATTTCACTTGAATCCTAATTTAAGGTTCTTGTCAAACATATTTTATCTGACAAGAGTTTATTAAATACGTTTCCTTTGATTTCCATTAGGCTAATCCTGTTTCTTTGGAAATATATTGAATTTGAGTATTTCATTAAAAAATCATTATAACCCCCCACCAAGTCCAGTTGCTTTTGAAATTGCTTTGAGGACAGCATTGGGCTTAAATTAACCCTGATAGCTCACCTTATATCAGATCCATCAATCAGATACACACCATGAGGCAGTGCCCAGG
Source organism: Echiichthys vipera (assembly GCF_963691815.1). Lineage (NCBI taxonomy): Eukaryota > Metazoa > Chordata > Actinopteri > Perciformes > Trachinidae > Echiichthys > Echiichthys vipera. The sequence goes on from NC_139837.1 coordinate 8,570,059, forward strand.
AGATGAACTGGCACCTCTCCAGTCACCAGTCAAAGCACCGTAAACAGTTAACGTTACAACATCAACTTCTGTTTTACATCTCATTGCCAGAACTCTGAGTACTGTTTAATGTTAGAGGCTGTTGTCATGCCCTCCTCCAGTCACAACAACAAATCCTCTCCAAAGAACTTGCAGGAATCGTCTCACTGAAAAGGTGCCAGACACCAGACTCCAAGCTTGCTTTTCCCTGCCAGTCAAACCTTCCCCTCAAGAACAACCTATTTTGGCAGTGACTTTAAAAGAAACCTCTTCTCCCATGGATTCTTTTTCCTGTCACGTGACTGTTATTTCAACTAAATTCCTGAAGGAGGTCCTTGATACAGTCGCTACAGATTTTCTATTGGTAATTAACAGCTCCTTCACATTTCCTCCTGTTTTAAATATGCAACAGTTCAAGGCCCTCTAGAGGACACCTAATTATAATTTTCTAGCTTGAGGCAATTATAGAAAGATGACAATCTTCAAGCTGCCTTTTTTCTCATCCAGTGGTTTAGAGAAAGCTGTTTCCTCACAGATAACTACAGCTCAGAGAAACTTCAGTCATGTCGGAAAGGACTTCACAGTTCGCGAACTGCCTCATTTCAAGGTATTTCCACCTCACAGATTAAATCCACTCTTTAACTTTATTTTAGCAACTTTAACACTGTCAGATCCCTAAAGAACACTATTATTTAATGTTATTCAGATACAAAAAGGAGGCAAGTTCCTCATGGTGTGTATCTGATTGATGGATCTGATATAAGGTGAGCTATCAGGGTTAATTTAAGCCCAATGCTGTCCTCAAAGCAATTTCAAAAGCAACTGGATTTGGTTATCCTAGATCCTAGAAACGTCTTCCTAGACAAATAACCAAGTCCAGTTGCTTTTGACTGAAATTGCTTTCAGGATAACGATGACCTGGACAAATGAGAATATTCACAGGCTTAAGCTCAATGCTGCTTTCACTGCATACTGCATGCCCCCCTCTTGGTCCAAACAGAGAGGGCACCCACACGTTACAGCCAGGGCTACATCTTCTCCCACAGTGACTTACACACTTTGCTGGATCTTACTTCCTTTATCTGCAAATTTCCTTCAATACATCATGGACTGAATGTTTAAAAACTTAAATATTAAAAGGAAAACTATAAAGTACATTTGGCACACCCAGTTCCATTAACCGTGTTAAGTGCTCTCTTGGTTATTGGAAGGCCAAAATTGAGCTTGCCAGTAGAAATCAAAGTGATGTTAAAGTAGATCTAAGAGCTCCCAGCCAGCAAGGGCAAACATGCGTTACAGCCAGGGGGAGCATTGCACTGATAATATTAGAATAGTGATTAAAACATTTTTTTTTATTTTGACTAGCCACTGAGAAAACTATCCAGCATGTATTACGATTTAAACTAAAAAAACAAATTGCTAATTTGTTTCTCTCGACTCTAATGTTGTATTGTGCTTTATTGCTTTGTAAATTTTGGTAACTGTAATGTTCTGGTTTCTGTCTTGTAGTCTGAGAAGTATTGACCGATCCTGCCGGAGCGGGTTTCAATTGAAAGAAGGTAAGCAGTCCGCGTGGTGAGCAAATGAGGCGGACCGCATCGGCTTAAATGCAATTTCAGATCCCATGGCTTTTGTCTGATGTCAATTTTATGAATTTTTAAAATGTATCTGCCTTCATTTGCAGAGAAACAATCCAATCGTCATCATCTCGCAACTCCAACTCTATTCTCGTGTTTCAAGTTGCTAATTGGGATTTAAACAATGAACAGTGGACTCGGGTATAGAAATATTGTCCGTTGCCTCCGGTCATGTCTAGATGGTAATTTGCGAAAACCTGCGATACTTATTTATACCTACACTAACTTTAACTATTCGAGCTATGTATATGCCTAACCTTAATTATCTAAACTTAACCATTCGAGGTCAGCGCTTACTTAACCATCTTGCGAGACTTCTGATCACCGTAAGATCCAGAGTCGATGTGTTCTCACTTTGCTATCGAATGGATTGTCACTCATTCATGGCTCTGAGAAGATGAGTCCCAATAATGTTGGAAATCCATTATCTTTTCCATTTAAGTTTTCACTTATTCACAGAACCTTTTCAACATCAAATCAATGGAATGTCAAAACATTTTGTACAGATATTGATGGCCCCTAGACAATTTATCCTCAGGTCCATCCAGAGGTTGTGATGTTCTTATCAGCTCTAAAGGAAATAAACATTTGTGTCAACTGAACAGATGTTACTTTAAATGTGTTAATACAGTCTTTATTAATTGCTCCGTTCTGCGCAAGTAGACATACGTGCACTGTCAAAAAAACACAACAGTTAATAAAGTAAAAGGGATGAAGTGAAGTAATTAAATGTAGAGAAGAGAGCGTGTCTGTCATTTGATGCATTTCTAATAAACACGGTTGGACTGTTTCCCCAAGTGAGAGCAAATGTTCTGAATACAAAATGGTATGTAAATGTAGGAAAAGCATTATCAACATATTACAATGTCAAAACTATTTCCATTTTTGGAAGCAATACTTATCGCATTTAAAGGAGATAGCTTGATAGCTTGAAACCCAAATGTAAATCCCTTGTACGCACAGCTGGGTAAATGCATTTAATGATGACGCTCACTGTCAGCTACACACACAGATCTGCTTTGTCAGGAGAGATTGCGATACGATTTCATTTACAGTGCTTTTGTACTTTTCTTTAATGAAATCTCTGCGCGTCGTGATTACTCGCTACCTTTTTGTAATGTCACTTGAGCGGTACCTTTCGCATTCAGCACATAGGCTTGTTAATTGAATTTCTTTAAAAAAAAAAAAAGGCAATCCACAAGTTCAAAAGGTTCTGATGTCATTGTATAACACAGGCAGTTTAGGAACTAATAACTCATGTTTTAATAAATATTATTTTTAAATTAAACTACAAAGTGTCCTGGTGGGAACCTCAACCAATTTTAACACCATAAATTAATACAGCCCCTCTGTTAACAGAAGACATAGAATACATGAATAATTCATACTGCAGAGAATAATTTAAATCTTCTTAAAGCATTAAACTCACATTATGCTTACGGTTGATCAAGAGAATATATCAAAAGGTTCATTCAAATGGCTCATGATAGCGGTAACAATCAGTCTTTGAAATCCCGCCTTAAACTGATCAAGACACAAAAAGGAAGGCAAAACACTTTCATTTCAGCAAAGCAGAAATAAATATTCAGGCTAGTTGTTGTCTCAAGAACACACATGTGCATGCACTGATGTAACCATAAAACAAACTGAAGACAGTACAACATCTGTTTCCATGAACCGTCTAATACATAAAGTGCAGGTGAGGACTGAAGTCAGAAGCTCATGAGTGCGTCTCGTTCATTCATGCTGGTGTAGAAGGGCTTCCCGAACACGAACGAGTGCAGCCCCGCCCTCAGCTTTTCAGCGAACGCCATTACAATGTTCAGGTCTCCTTCCACCGTCAGATCCAAGTCCGTCTTTAAGTTGCGCAAGGATCGAAACGGTTTCTTCCCTTTTTGCCTGTGAAGAGAGGGGTAGACTTTGTAGTGGAACTGTAAACAACATACAATACTCGGGGTCACAGCATTTGCATTAGTATATCGTTAGATGCAGCTGTGCGCAGGCACTCCATGCCATGATGAATTATGTATGCTGCTACAGGATGGCAACTGAGCATAAACAATCTTGTCAAGGCACCTGTAAGATAGTATGCTCTTCGACCTCAGGCTGTTAGTGGCACCGTAAACAAATCCCCTCTTATGCTTTCACACAAGCACACAAATAATGGCTTTGCTTGTGTAGGGAGTGTTGTTTTGGGAGCAAGTTATGTTCAGGTGCGAATTCAAAATCATCTCTGAGACCTTTCGGGGGTAGGAAAAACATTGGTGAAAAGTAATGTTTTGTAATATCATGGTAACATTTGCTGTAATATTGTGTCATCAAATTTGAACATCAAGAAGAATTCAAAAAGATTGGATTTAATTTCTACTGGATCTACAAATAAAAAACCAGATAGAACAGTCTGGAAAAGAAACCAGGAAAAGACAACACTTATGTCCTATTACACTATCCAAAATCTAAGACAATATCTAGTCTCTTATCACAATATTGATAATATCAATAATATTATCAATATTGATAATATCAATATTTTGCCCTGCCCTACATCCAGAGTAACATAAGCCTTCATTGTTCATTCTCCTTTGAACTCTGTTTTGGTCTCCACCTTTTTGTGAGAGAAATATCTGGTTCTTTAGCTTCTAAATGTTCCACTTTTTCACCATTTAGTTGCTAACTTTGTCCGTGTCCGTCCGGTGTTTGGTGCTGTGCAGGAAGTCTACAGTAGGTTCATCAGGAACTGACAGACTGACAGGAAATGCTCTGTAGAGCTGAGAGGAACTGCAGAGTTGGGTAAGAACTCTGTAGCTTCTTCACTATGCGTGACCATTCTCACATTACAGACAATCACTTGATCCAGTATTAATAAGGATGTAATGAGTGCAGCTTGAACATTTTTAATGTGGTACCACAAAATGTGTGTGCAGTTTTGAAACACCAAGGTAAAAACTCCAATGGAGCCAAAGTGCGTGACTTAAGGTGCATGAGCAATGTGCTTGCACACTGGCTGGTTTGCATTTACTGATGCAACAATTCAACCACTTTTAGTAACCCCAGTGCAATACAGTTTTCCCCTGTCACGTCGCTTGAACTATATGCAGAATGTTAGAATAAATTCACTTCAAGTGAAATGGTCTCAAAGGGTCTTCACAGTTTTAAAATAAGAAATGGTTGAAACGTTACAAAAAAAAAATGTATAAACGATACAATCCACCTGGATGCTTATGTAATTGTTAAGTGACATAATTGACGTCTTTTGTAAACAAGAGAAAAGCCATATCGTGTAGAAGTAGAAAAACAAAAACAGGGAGTGAATGCTGTCCTAAAGGAGTGGCAAGGTCAGTCCACAGTTGGGCAGCACAGAAGGAGATGAGTCAAGCCCAGATGGAGTGATGACCAGGTCGCCACGGAGACGGCGCCGTGGAAAATGTTTGACTGAAAGCTGAACACAGTGTGGGCCGCAGTGTCTCAGACAAATTATTAGAGTTTATGAAAGTGCTTCTGAGAGCCAAGACAGAAGGTGGTCACTGTAATCCGGATGGAACTGGAGTGTGACTAGAGATTTAATCATTTCTAACTCCTTTACTAGAAACTAAACAAGTAATGATTGATAACTCTGTTTTTATCATCGAGTGAAAAATCTCCTAGTAACTGCCTTAACAAGAGATACATTAATTCCAAGTCTTCTGTGAGGCCATCAAAAGCTGCCAGGTCACCTTGCAATCTGACATACAGCCTCATTTTTGCGCCTCCTGGGGGAGGATTCTTGTCAGTGATCAAATGGACCATAAAAACATCATTTAGAGGTCTGATGATGATGAGGGTCTCTCAGATGTCGGGTTGTGATGACTGGGAAGGCCGTGGCATGTGCTTTGCATCATTTTCTTGCTCGGCACATTGTGCTCTGTAGATGGGGGGGGGCTGTCATTCTGGGGTGATGCGGAGGATTCATCATCCTGCGTGACTTTACAACCAGCCGCCTCTTCACAATTTTTCCTCCCAACACCAACAGCCATCATAAACCGGTCCTGTGTGAGCCACTGTGGCTCACCGTCAACCAGGAGACAATTTGTCCATGTCATTTAAGGTATTTCTTTGTATATGCAAACTAGGGCTACAACTAACAAATTGACTGAACCCTAATAATGTTATCCAATTGATTGATTCGTTTAGTCACCATACCAGTGTTGCGGCTGGTAAACATGGATCAGACTATGATCCGCCCATATCATACAGTGCAGGAAAAAGGCTGATCATCGAGTGCCGTAAATTCTGGGACTTTGTCATTAATTGCTTTAGCCTTTGCACTGTCTCTCGTAAACTGCCTGCAGTTTTCAAATGCCTGCAGAATACACACCACAGCACTGCTTTATTTTGTGCCAACCCTAGCTGCTTTGAATCCTTTCTACACATCTTTGTTGCGATGACGCCGTTTCAGGTGACTTATAAGATTTGTTGTGTTAAACTACACTTTTCCTTCCTCTTAGAAATTCTTGTGGTACATGTATTGCAATTTGCAATTATGTTGTCATCCATTGAAACTGTGAAAAAACGGCCACATCGTGTTTGGCTCTCGTTTTTTAAACCTGCTGCCTTGTTCTTCGCAAAACCAACTTTCAAGGTGTGCACCACTACCTACTGTACCAGAGTGTGATGATGCTGCACCTGTTCAATGAAAGCAATTTATCAGCTGATGATTCGTCGGCTTTAATTTCATGATCAGAATGATACATAATATAAATTTCCCATTATCGGCCAATAATTAATCACCCTATATGTTTCCCATCCCTACTTAAGAATGGTATAAAACAAGAAAGAAAAAACAGCCAATAACTCTTTACAAGCCTAATTCTGCTTCGAATAACATACCAAATGTGCTACGCTTTAAAAACCTTCCCTGCTGAATAAATTACTTGTAGTCTATTCATCTTTTATCTAATAGTAGAGTTTATTATAGATAGCCTTTTACTGAAGGTCTGCAATGGCGCATGTCTGGAGATGTTTTTTTCTGTGGGACACATTTATTGGGCTCTTTACCACATACATAAAATTTGAAAGGACGAAAGAAAATAAAGATGTTAGGGGGTAACTTAAAAATCCTTTAAATGCCTCCACTCATTTCATCAGACAGGACGGTGCTAACCTCACCTCTGGTCGTGTTTGATGTTTAACAATCAGACAGAGCACGTTGTGACTTTTGCGTGGCTCTGGTGTCACAGAGAAACAGAGGGAGATCATGAATACAGATTGCCTATTGCTATTCGGTTACTATAAAAAAATATGTAATCTCTGAATATTGCCAGCCTCTTAGAGGGGACATATATTTGTTGGCAGCTCAGCAGCACTGTTGGTTTCTATTATGTTCTGTGCAGTTTTATGCATCTATTATATCACCACTGTAACATTGGATGTCTTCAAATTTCACATTAGGGGAGATATTACAGAATCTTGTCTGCTTGTTCTGAACAAGGTGACGGATGACTCACCTGATCATAGCAGTGTTTTCTTCTGCTCAGCAGAAGGGTGCCTGTTCTTTGCACTTTTTCTCATGCAAAAAGTAACCGGCATGGCCTCCTGACCATATATTTCACTTTCTTCTCTGTGCCAAAACACTGTTTTGCTTTAGAGCTCTAAAGGGTGCACCCGACCGCCCACCCATGTCTTCCTCTCCTGCGGGCCTGTAGCACACCTACCTAGTGGTGTTTGAGATTGGTTTCAGCTGAATCCTCACCCAGAACTAATGCTGCCTTCCAGACAACTCAGAACTAGAACATTTCTGACCTCCTACTAGAAAAAAGAAAAATGGAACGGCACTCATCCATCCATCTACCCTGACATCATGAAGAAGCAGTTGTCCGATGTCACACAATGCTGGCAGCACATGTAAATGGTAGACCATCAACTAAAATCTAACATAAAGTATATTTGTCTGTATTTAATAAAATACCACATACCATGATTGAGAAAAACCTGCTCTGCATGTAAATCGATGTCAAAATATGTCACCAGTGTTATTAGGAAGCTGCTTGGTAATAGGTGAACAAGCTCTGAAAGCTATCTATTCTGCACAAAAGTTATTCAGGGGAAAAAAGTGAAAGCATAAGGACATATACAACCTTGTTGAATATAGATGTAGTAATGTATATTTATGAAGCTTGTTTTCATTAAAACAGCTATCTTCTTCATTTTGTTTTCAATGCCATGTATTGTATTTCTTCTCTTGTACACTCCAATCGATAGGGCAGGGGGGTAGGTTGTTTTTATAGAATACAGAATTTATGTTGGGCTAGTGCAGTGATTCCTAAACCTTTTCTGCAGGGCCCAATTTTGTAGATGACAATATTTTCAAGACTCCCTCCCCCTCTCTCCATTACCCACAGTTGGACTGGTGAAGCCAAGGGCCTTGTCATTATTTTTTTCTGTTTTGGTAGCTGTGACGTTTGGTGTTGGTCCATCATCTGCTTTATGTGTACCTGGAAGTCCTTTCACAAACTTGGAAATGCTCTGCTAGAAGTGCAGAACCATGCATCCTTTACATCTCCAACTTTTTGTGTGCATTTGGCGTTGGAAATTCTGACCTCTGACTTTTACTGGAGCGCAGCATGTTTCTAAGATGAAATTAACATTGTCAGTTCTCTGTAGTGATGTCGCGATCAGAGCATGTGCAGTGGCTCCAATCAAGTCAAAGCAGAAACAATGGACAACAAATGAGTGTAGTTGACTTTTGGCAAACAATACTCCTTTTCACAGTAAGTGTTATTGATGACGGCTCTTACGTTTCGTCCTCGATGTACTTGAGCAGTGTGAGGGCCTTCCTGTGGAGCAGCAGCAGGAACTGGGCCAGATAGGTGCTCCGCAGGGACAGGCCTGGCTTCAGCATGAACACCTGGGTACGACACAGGATGTCAATTAGTAGTCCAGACTACGGCTCTGCTGCTGGGAGAGTCTTGAATAATAATAATACACTCCCACCTCCTTTGTGCTAACCTTGAGAGAAAAACATATTGCTGTTGTCGTGAGAAAAACTTGTAACCGCGACTCTGGGAACACTTCCATAGGTATGGATGATAGGGTGAGACCCTTGGGAATAAATTCTACAGTTTTCTATCTATAGGCTCTAGAGAGTGTATCAGTGAGGTGGGAAGAACATCATTCAAGTATTTGCTGCAGCCCTGGTCTGTGTTCAATAGCATTGTACCGCAGACAAAATATGAAAATGCACCTACCACTTTCAACTTTACAATATAATACACCGCAGTCAGCAATAGGGAGCACAAAACGTCTGAAATTTATTTTACTTCTTTTCTTCTACTTGGGCACTGAAGTCTTGATTTTGCACTTCCTTAACAAGTATCAGCTGGTTGAATCCTCATTCAGAGCTAAAAAAATCATGCAGAAAGCCTCATCAAACATTTAAGAACTTCATGTCACTGCAACAACATTTTGTAAAAGAAATGCATACAAAGCAGAAGTGTATAATAAATACACTTAAGAGAAATTCACACTTTTGTTTTCCCTCCTATTTTCACGAGTTGAGATTAAAGATTTAGTATTTTTCCTACACAAAGGGCTCATTTCTCACAAATTTTGTGCACAAATCCTAATCCATGTCAATGAGCACTTCTTTTTTGCCAGAGATAATCTGTCCACCAGACAGGAGTGGCATATTGAGATGCTGATTTAACAGCAAGATTATTACACAGGTGAATCTTGGGCTGGTCACAATAAACAGCCAGTTTAATCACACAGCACAATGCCACAAATGTCCCAAGTTTTAAGAGGAGTGTACCATTGGCATGCTGACTGCAGGAATATCCACCAGAGCAGTTGCCTGGGACTTGAATGTTTATTTCTCTACCATCAGCCGTCTCCAATGTCATTTGGCAGTATATCCAACCCCACCAGCCCAAGACCTCCGCATCTGGCTATTTCACCTGCAAGATCGTCTGAGATCAGCCACCCGGACGGCTGATGCAACAGTTGGTTTTTAACAACCAAAGAACTTCTGCACAAACTGTTAGAAACTGTCTCAGGGAAGCTCGTCTCTCAGCAGGGTGTTGACCTCACTGCAGTCCGTCGTCGTAACCGACACGAGTCGATAGTACAGAAGTGTACTCTCTTTATTTAAACTCATGAAAAATGGTTGTTTTTATTTTTATTCCATGCAAGAGGCAAAAAAAAAAAAAAAAAAAAAAAAAAAAAAACGTTCTTGCTTGTGTAGATTTGGTCATTTTGTCTAATTCTGACTTTTTAAGAGTAAACTCCAAAGAGGTTAATCACATGCATGTCACTTTCAGGCTTGTGCATAGAGAAGGGGGTGCATGTTAATGGGTTAAACAACACTGAGATCTGTGACATCTAATATGACTCATCTTAGTGTGGAAGAATATTTTTAGCCACATTAGAATTCAGTTGAAAGCTCTAATACTTTTTTTTTGTTTTACTGACATCATTACTATTTCAGCTGCAAACCATTTACATACCTCTCACAGAACACAGCAGGTATGCCAGAACAGTGTTAAAGTACATTTGAGTCATATTCCCAGATAACATATTCCCTTTGTGAGCTATAAAAATTACTCAGCCCAGTGCTTTATGAATTATTTTCTGACAATGACAATGGGAATTATAAAATTAGTTTCCTTTCTGTAATTTCTCATGTTCCTGCGTGTGTCTTTTGTTTTATTTTTTTTATTGAAGCAAATAATATGGAGAAAGAAAAATACTATATTCTTACCTCATCTATAAAAGACTTCACCAAAGTGTCTTTATGCGCGACGTCTTGAAATATATTCCTAAGAAAAAAAAGGTATTGTGGTTGCATTATATTTGGGAGATTTTTGGGGGGTAAAGAGCAAGCACAAGACAAGTAAGACAGCTTTAACTACAACTTATACAACGGATACTGCGTGTGCATGGCTTACAGATCAGGGGTGAAGGTTTCGTCAGTGTGAATGACTGTGTCTGGGGGGATGTCCTCCTCGCTGTCTGTCTTCCAGAGAGCGCTTAGCTCAGACCGCATGTAGCGCCGCTGGTTGTATGTGTGCTCGTGGCACGGTGGCATCTGCTTCACTGTGTTGATGTCGACGTCAATGTGCGTAGTCGGGTAAGGGGAGTAGAGCACCTGGCGGAAGGGCAGGACAAAGCTGCCTGTGGAGTCCTGGGAATAAAAAAAAGTGGGGAACCCATATCGAATACCTGTCAATGCTCAGGCCTGATTGGTATGTGATGTGTAAAAGTAGGTTTTATTATATATGAACAAAGAATAAATAAAGAGTAGCTCTACCAAAACATCGTATATCTATCATATAACCTCTCCATATCTATAGCATATGTTTGCAAAGATGCTCTAATAAATAATTTCAGATTTTACAAGCAAGAAGCCGGCGATTTCCTTTCTTTTTGTTTCTCCCTGGGCCAGTTTTTCCTTTTCCTCACTGTATTTTATGTGGAAATCTATAAGAAGATCCTGTAGGAGCTCCACAACACGGCCCATGTGCACCGAGCTGACTCTTTATGACTGAACTGACAAGCACCACCAGGCTTCCTGCTGCCTCTTCTGCTGTTCTCTGCTGTTGTTGACATAAAGAGACTCCTGCCTGTGTCACCGAGCCCTCATGCCTCACAAAAAAATGGAAACTTCTGTAAAACCTTTGCTGACGGTCCACCAAATCCTCAGTTCTGCACTAATTGTAATGATGAGTAGAATACATTAAAATGGTCATAATTCGCTCATTTTTAAGGATCCTAGTTGTACTGCATGCTTTAATGTTGAAAACAAATACATTATTTTTCTCATAGTGTCTGTCTGAATATACCTGTATTCACCCTCTGTTTTTGTGCCTGTCTCTTTAAAACCACCTCATGAAAAACCCAGTCCGCTCTCATTGGTCAGCATTTCAGGGTCTTTTCGTATCCGCACTCTCTGTGTCTCTGCACTCGTGTAGCAGCACTTTCTACCTATATAATATACATGTAATATATGTCATATATATATTATATATATTTGTGAGATCACAATTGTACAGAAGTCCTGACGGCTTGTTTAAAGGAACAGTTTCTGAATATGGGCTGCGTGCATTAAGCTGAGGATTATTTCTGAAGGATTGATACTTTCACAGTATTTATATAGCACCGTGACCTGCTTGATGATGAATTAAAAACACGTGAAGTTCTCAATTTTCACAATGTGAACCCTTTAAGAACAAAACTTAACATCTCTAACACATGTAACTATGGCAATATCTTCATTTGCACACTGCAGTTGGATGATCAAAAATAGAAAGCCTATGAAGACAACAGAAAAGGCTGCATGTATTTAATTTGCTCCGAATCTCATGCAGTGTTGTGATAAAAATATCTCATTGCAATAATTTCAATTCAGTAAAAAAAAAATGAGGTCAGTACAACAGACCAGACAACATCAAACAAGCAGGCAGGAGCGAACAGTAGAAAAGAATAACCAGCATATAATTCAAGCCACATTGTGCTGTATAATAAGAGGGAACAGGTGGCTACCTTGAGCAGACCCTGAACAAACAGGCCTGTATCGTATTTGAAAGAAGAGTCAGCCTTGCAGAGGCGAGAGCACTTCCTCTCAGCCGGGGTGAGGAAGAGGCAGAGAGTCCGCACAATCTGTGAAGAAACAGATTTCACCGGCTAACCAGAAAAGCCTTGAGCAAACATCACGGTTTTAATTTCACACAGTGTCTTCAATTGCTTTTAGGTAAAAGGAAAACAGCTAAAACTTGACATTATTACAACTATTTGTCATTAGAATGGATGTGCACACTTGGGTTTTCCCTTTAAATAAGACAAAAAATAAATGGCCTTTTGTTTTCACCTTGATTTTCCTAATTTGTAAGTTAAAGTTAAGTGGTGGATTTCTGCATACTGCACAGCACATCATTTATTAAAGAAGCCATATTTTGGTTATAGACCAAAATCTGACATTAGGCTTGAGGCTAGTTGTTAGATATTAATATAAGTCTTGATTTAATTGGTGCTCAGTTCAGGCCTCAAGTCAATAAAACTAAAAATTAAGGCTGTGTACCCTTTTAATATTCATCGGGCAAACTGTTAGTGGCTATTTTCTGCTGTAGAGCTCTTAAACAAACAGCGCATGGTGTGCAATATCAGTTTCCTTTCTTGGTTAGCGGATCCAAATCCCCTCTTTTTGGAAACAGTTGCAGCAGTAACTGAACTGCCAAGCCCAGACATTCAACATACAGACTCAAGCCGTAACAGAGACATAAAAAGTGCATGAGGGGCTCTTTAAACTCAAAACAACAGCACAAGGCACTTCAAAACACTTTAAATTATCTAGATGCATTACAAATGTGTCTGTGTACTGCCACTAATATGGTACATTTACCTTATTTACTTTCTCTGGATTACTTCCAACCACTATAGAACAGCCACACGTCTGCAGATGAGAGCTGATGGCCCTGAACCGCAGAGACAAAGACATGCAGCCAATTAGCTTCATTAGCATTGTTCTAATCATTAATGACAGCTTTTAAGAATAATGATTGAGACAGAGGAGCTAGGGAGATAGAAACAGGTTCTGGGCCAGTGGAGAGTTTGCCTACTAATCATTCAATTTACCCTTTTACTCGTGTAGTCCGGTTCATATTCTGGCTTTTTGAACTTATTCTTAGGAATTAAATGTCAATTTCACACCTTAATGGATAGTCCTGATTTTATGCTGTGTGGTTGTATTAGATACTTATCCATAGTCAGTGTATCACCTACAGTAGATAGTGGTTTGGTGCATCGCCAGTTTGGACATGCAGATGCTGAGTGAGTAGTTTAGCCACCCAAAAAAGGCTCACCAAAAAAAATAGCAGTGTCCGCTATACTAATAATATTCTCACAGCTTTACCTTGCTCTAAGACAGCCATGTTTCACATTTCACGTGAAGGGAACTGAAGCAGTTATATATATATGCTCTCTTGAAAGCAACCAAAGCCATTGGTGTCACCAATTCACCATTACCAAATGTCTCCCCTTTTGGATATAAATGTCATCAATCTGTGAGAAATGGGGTCACAGTGACCTTCATCTTTAACCTCCCTATTCTAATCCATTCATCCTTCAGTCCAAGGGGACGTTTGTGGAACATTTGAAGAAATTGCGACCCAAGAATGGGACGGAAGGACAAACCGAACGTATAACGTACACATAGCGTGCCGACAGCCATCTACTGTAGTTGATACACCGACTATGGATGAGTAGAATACATCATACAACCCCACTTCCAAAAATCCCCTTAAGGGATAGTTACGCCATTTTTGCTTGATTAGTTTGAGACTAGATTCAAATAAATCAATTCCAGTATGCAGATGCTTTGTCATCACCACAGGACGCTGAGCTAATCCTGTTCAACTGAGCGATCGGGCATTGCCGAAATGGACTTACTGGACTCTCAACACTAACAGCGATCTAGCTTTTGTCCTTTCTCTGGAGGAAACTCCATCTAAGTGGAGAGCCATTACTCATCATGGAAGGTTGATGGGCATTAAATGGGCATTGTTCATCATCTGCCTCCATTTGCCTGTAACGGAGAGTGCTTACTTGTGGAGGAAATCCTCGTGGCAGCTGTCCCCGATGTCATCATCATTTAGCACGGTGTCTTTTATCTGCTCAGCGGGAGCGAAACAAATGAGTCATTTTTAAAACTGGTCTCAACAAAGACGAAAAAAGTGCTGATGGGCATATTTGCAGACAATGCGATGAAAACAAGATGCAAAATCACTGTTGTGTAACAATGTAGGAAAAAGCAAGAAGGTTTCGAGGGAGCCTTTTGTGCTACTTTTTTTGCTGCATTTGCATATTTTTATATTTGCATATTAGAAGATAGCAAATGTGTTGAATCGCACTGGGTGGTAATCGAGGCAGAGATAAGTCAAACCTCTTGGAAATAGAAACGATCTGAACACAATGAAACAACTGAGATTTGGAGTTTTGCTTCTTCAAAAAGTCACATGTGACTATATTCAATAAAGATATCCACTTCCTTTCTGCTAATCACTGAAAGCCTGACGCTTAGATGATATGATAAGCTTTATAAACTCTGCCATCAGCAAAAAAATGAATAATTACAAATATAAAGTGTTTTCCAAAAGCTTTACTTTCCTGTTGCTGTAATATTAATGAATCAATCATTGCATTTTCTAGTTCTTTCATTATCCATTGTTCAGTTTTGAAGTATGAGAGGTGAGAGGTGTGTGTGTGTGTGTGTGTGTGTGTGTGTGTGTGTGTGTGTGTGTGCGTGCGTGCGTGCGTGCGTGTGTGCGTGTTGCTCACATCTATATCTTCTGCCACACTGTGCGCCTTCATAGAGGCCAACAGCTCCATGATAGGGACAATCTCTAAGCTCAGCACTGAGATGATGTTGTAGCCCTGAAGTTAGAGGAAAGTGGAAACAGTTAACACAAGCACTGCACACATATTCAGCCAGTTAACTAAGGGGACTGATCACAGCCATTGTGTTGCATAGGCTGCAGCGGCCTAATATGTCTTTCTGCACATGACGGTTGTGGTGCTTCACAATTTTTAAAAGAAACCTTAACTCACTGCCATGCTTTCATTAACTGCTGATTTATCACTCCTCTTAACAAGCCAGAAGAAACAAAACACACATAGAAAACTAAATTTTTGCATTTTCCATAGACCACTGACTGATTTTTTAACCATAAAATGTCCTGTGAAGTACATATTCAATACTCCCAGCTGTACAAGAACTTTGTTTAAATAAAATACAATGTCAAATTTAGGTGAAATCATGATTTAAATCAGGAAATATCTGATATGTACAGATACACTTTGGTCAGGGTCAAAAAAGTACTGAGGATCTATATCCATCCCTAAGGCCAGTTAGTCGTATTTGTCACTTATGAGGACTTTAATATATGTGCTTTCAAAGCAAAACAAGATGACTAACAGAGCACCAAAATCGCTGAACTGTTGGTGCATAAGGGTAGGAATTTTTTTTTAAAAGTTACTGAACGATTTACTGTCAGGGGAATGGTTTGACCAGAAGAGACACACTGTTCAAACAGTAAAACGAACACGGCTGTGATGAAAATATGCAGAGAACAAAGGCGAAATAAATAGGCATTCAACCTAGTAGAACCACTTTAAAGCAGTGTCTGCAATGGTGATATATTTTTAGTGTTGTGCATCACATTGTTTTGTCTACCCCTATTATTACCTCCTCCTAACTACCTTTCTCTATAGGAACTCTCAGACCTAATTAGCTAATTTAGCCCTCTGTGTTGGGAGACTGCAACTTTATTATTCTGCCAATGTTGTTGTGTAAAACAGAGGTGATAGATGCCTTAGTACCATATCAAATCAGGAACTAAGGATGGATCTGCTTTTAAAGTAGGTTTATGGGTATAAAGGGTAATAATTTGACTAGTCAAGGGGATCAGTGAGAATAGCAGCATTCCTACCTTCTGCATCCAAATGCGTCCCTTGCGGATAACATGCTTTAGCCTCTCCACGCAGATGGTGTGCAGGGGCAGGTAGAAGGCTAGCTCTGTCTGAGGTAGGATAATGGACAAGGCACATGTATTCTTGTCCCCCTTCAGCTCGCCATCGAAGATGAGCGACACAATGATGACGCCTTTTTCTGCCAGGACAAAGAACTTCACATCCACGGCGCCACACTCGGCACTACGCAGAATCTCCCCATTAAGCGTATGATTGGCCAAGAATGTGACCTCTCCATCACTGAGGAACATCAGTTGGTCTCCCTTTGGTGTCCAGATGTGGCGCACCCGTGGACCCAAAATGTTGTCCCAGTAAGCAAAGGTGGCAGCCAGCAGCGGGCATTCTCCCTCCACTGCTACTTCAGACTTTGCCACAGCAGGTGACTGGGGCGGACAGCCAGAGGACATTAGAGAGGCTTGGAGATCTCACCGTCTCCCCAAGTGTCAGAGTGAATTATAATAAACCTACATCATAAACACAGGAAACAACTGTTTTACTTCATTTTACAAAGGTCTCTACACCAAGTGATCAGATTTAGCACTTGTAATCGGACAAGGATCAGAAATACACATTTTCAGCTCACACAGTACAAGGAATCTAATAAATCTAAGACTTTAAGAGGAAATGAAAGCGATCGGTTTGTGATTTAGTCAGCTGATACTTCTTAGACAAGGCAAAAACAACTTCTCCTTTCCTAACAACTTTAAAGTCTCAATGTTTTGTGCAAGGACAAGGGTTTCACCATCCCCTTTCATAAAAAGGTGTCAACTTCATGCTTAATTGTTATGTTTTTGGGTTGGTTGGGGGGGCAATATACATGTGTAAAAGGTTTACTCATAGATCTGTCTATGGACTTATTCATACTTAATATACTGACATTGTATTCCATTGTTTCCTCTTTACATTTTACGATAGCTATTTGCGTTAGGGGTTTTACCTTGAAACTTCAGGGATACGCAGTGTCAAACATATAGCGTCATGTTAAACCCTAAATAAACGCCTTGCTTTGGTACTTTATTAATAATACATATGCCGAATTGACCAGAACCTTCTGTAGATTTAAGGTTTGTAGCTGTTGTGTTGCCAGGTAGCTCTGTATATCCGCAGCAATCAATGCAACTTTATATTTAACTGTTTTTACACCAGAGTTTGGAGTTAATTTACATATTTAACGTGACAAAAATAGCAACAGGGCGTAAGGCTTTACGTGTCGTAAATTTCGGTAACAATGTAACATTGCTCAATGGCACTGTGGGTAAGCAGTAGGGAACCAAATAACTTTACTAACGTTAACCAGTCAATGTTTTGTAGCATGCTAACTCAGTGAGCGTTATCCAAAAGCCTCGGAATTACATCGCCATGACTTACTTGCCTTTGGTGCTAACTCGCAACACCGCAGCGTTTCAGGAGTAGGAGTTTCAGACGTTGCAGAAAAGTAATTGTAACATGTTTTTCTGTTATCGCCATAGCATGTTACATTCAAGCAGTGGTTAGCTAGCCAGCCGCAGTGTTGTTGTCTTCGACACACTTCCTGGTACGTCAGCACTACGTCATCCCTACGTCAGCCGTTGCTAGAGATGCACAGCGTCCTCTAGCGACGGAGGCGTGGCAGTGGACAGTGACTTTAATGATGATGATATAATTTATATTCCAGGCGACCACCCGCAGGTATAAGTTATTTGAGTTCATTTATATGGACGCTGTTCATAGGAAAGGGTGTATCTGCAAGCAAATCGCTTTGCATTATGAATTCATTCTCTGAGGCAACTGTGAGTCCAAATTAATAGCACCCCACTTTAGTCCTGGAGACCCCCAAGTCCCCCCCTTCAGTCATACCATAGATTACATTCACATCTCCCATAAGTACCAGGCTGCAGACCTCTGGGTGGACCTTAACTGTATCCACTGATAGCAGCATGAGTTGTGTTATTTTCCTTAAGGATGAATGTAATATTTCCAAATTTACAGGGATTTGAAATGCCCTTTGTCCTCCTTTACCTCAAGGAAAATGAGGTATTCAACTGTTTCACACATGCACAGAAGAGAGAGCAGAAATAAAACACACATAGAAAAGGAAAATTTGCATGGCTATATACAGGGGATGGGCAAAATAAAAGCCATTAAAGCTAGAAAAATAAAATAAATAATAAACCATCTAGGTTTAATATGAATATAGCCTATATATGTAGTTTGAAGTTCCAAAGACCACTGACAGGTTTATTTCTTAACCGTAAAATGCCCAATGAAGTATATATTTATACTGTTTGAAATGTTTCAATACTCCCAGCTGTACAAGAACTTTGTTAAAATAAAATACAATGTCAAATCTAGGTGAAATCATGATTTACCCTATGCGAGGACTACGGGTGAAAGTGTGTGCAACACAAAGCAGTTATCCCGTGAGCCCCTCTCATCACAGAAATGTGTTTGAATTACTGTATAAAACCACCAATACCTCCAGACCTGTTCTCAATTATGTATATTTATCCACACATGGTAGACACACTTGAGCTTACAACTATTCACAATATTATTCCTAATGGTCTCAGCCAGACACTAATGGCATGGCTGAGGCTGTTGGCTCTAAATGGCTCATCCAAGTGAATGCTCCTGCAAGCATTAAGTCCTTACGTAACACAATTACACAGATAATTGTATACTCACTTGTGCCGCCATCTAAGAGACTTTTAATGGTACTGTCATTTTAGGAAATATGCTTATTCGCTTTCTTGCCTGGGAACCTCGCAATGAATTCTACAAAGTCATTGCTCCAGGCAAGGAAATAGTCCGACACGGCCCTCTGTAAAAAGAACAAATCAGGGGTTTTTGTATTTCAGTTTTTGTACAAATTAACCAAATAAGCTGCTAAGTCATACACTGAAAAAAATGGCTTTTTGTTAGAGTAAAATGTATTAAATTAATCTAATTTATACATAGAAAAAATTTAAATTCAGTGGGAACTAGAATATTTGAAGGTAAAACTTTAATATTTACACATTGTAATAAATGTAATAAATCCACTGAATAGGAAGAGTTTATATTATTGTTTTTTACAAATACAATTTAAATGATTTATAGTCGCTGCACATTCACTTTAAAATACTTTTTCCATTTTACTCTGAAAATCTTTCACCATGGATGAGTGATTTCTACTAAATGTAACCTTTTTTTCTCATATTTCTGCGTGACATTCGAGCTACTGCAGAAAAAGCCTAACCGGAAACCCCCATGATGATATATTTAAAAAATCTAAAATTGCATTTCCCTCATCAATGATGCATCATAAACAACAAGTATGACATATCACTGTGTTGGTCTCGATATCAGCTATCAGAATCATATATATAATTACTAAAAATTTCCCAACGCGACAGATAAGCCTTGTTGATGAGACTACATCAGATTGGAAGGACTCAAAGGACCGAAGCAGTAAATGTGATGAAATTACTCATCTGAAGCATCACTCATTGAAAATGATTCATACACCTAAGTAACTAATATGGTAACATTTAAATAGAAGAACTAAAATATACTTATTAACAGCAATTTCCTTTCAGTGAAAGATGTCTTAGACTTCAGTTAATGAATTCAGATGAACATAATTTATAAGCTGAACAGAGTTATGTAACATTTACCTAATTTCTTCACAACTCTTACGCTTAAAGGCAAGTACATCACATTTGATGTTGTTGAGTGAGTTGTATTTGATATTCAACTGTAAAATGTACTTGAAAACATTAAAGGGCGACACGGTGATGTGGTGGTTAGCACTGTTGCCTCACAGCGAGAGGGTTCCTGGTTGGAATCCCGGCTGAGGCCTTTCTGTGTGGAGTTTGTATGTTCTCCCCGTGTCTGCGTGGGTTTTCTCTGGGTTATCCGGTTTCCTCCCACAGTCCAAAGACGTGCAGGTTTTAAGTTAATTGATGACTCTAAAAATTGCCTGTAGGTGTGAATGGTTGTTCGTCTCTATGTGCCCTGCGATAGACTGGCGTCCTGTCCAGGGTGTACCCCGCCTCACGCCCGATGTCAGCTGGGATCGGCTCCAGCCCCCCGCGACTCTGACAGGGACAAGCGGTTGAAGATGAATGAATGAATGATGAGTCCTACAAGTTATTTCTTTCAGTGTACAGTAGGTTGGAGCTTTAGAGGTGCGGGTAGGCAGAGCAAGGCTAGCAACCAGTTTTCTCTCTTTTCTCTACAGTTATTGTAGTAGTTATTGGTAAGAAAGTTAATAAGCAAACCATTCCTTTAAATAATTTGTGTTACTATTTAAAGGTCCCATATGCTCATTTTCATGTGCATACTTAAGTATTTTTGGTTCTTCTAGAACATGTTTGCATGCTTTCTTGTTTACAAACACATTACTTTTCTCATACCTTCCGTCTGAATGTACCTGTATTTACCCTCTGTCTGTAACACTCTTTTTTACGATGTGTCTCTTTGAGGCCACTTCCCACGAAAGGCCACTCCGCTCTGATTGGTCAGTGTTTCAGAGTCTTCTGCATTTGCACTCTTGCCTTCTGTGCACCCTCAATGCAGCCGGGGAATGCCTGTAGCGGCACTGAAGCATCACTTCCTACCTATATACAGTATAGTGTTGCTGTGACATCACAACCGTACACTAAGTCCCGACAGCTAGTTTAAACGCACAATTTCTGAATACGGCTGCATGTGTGCTTTTCTTTAACAACTGAGCGTTTTGATACTTTCGCAGTATTTATAAAGCATCTCGACCTGCTTCATAAAAAAAGACATGGACATGGAAAGCTCACTGTTTACAATATGTGACCTTTAAATCGATATTGGTGGAGTATAAACACTTGGTTATGAAGTGGCCGCGCTGACCTTCAGCGAAAGAAAGTACATCTAGAAGGAGTTGACAGTTGTGTTGCTGTCTCTGAATATTTAAGAACTTGGTCTAAGTGATAGTGAATATTTTTCGACACATTCATATTATTTCTGTGTTTCTTTGCATCATGGGATTTTCCGGTTAGGCTTTTTCTGCGGTATCTCCGTAACAGAAGGTCGTAGAGAAATGGAAGTAGATCACTTGAATATGTTTTCATGTAGGGGCTTTCCAACGGTGCCACCCCCGAGAGTGTCTTTGATCCTCATTTACCGAGAAATGTCACAGTTATCACAAATATGAGAAGGAAAGGTTACATTTACATACATATAATTTTAAAGTTAATGTTCAATGACTGGGCGGCATGGTGGTTAGCACTGTCGCCTCACAGCAAGAGGGTTCCTGGTTTGAATCCTGGCTGGGGCCCTTCTGTGTGGAGTTTGCATGTTCTCCCCGTGTCTGTGTGGGTTTTCTCCGGGTTCTCCGGTTTCTTCCCACAGTCCAAAGACGTGCAGGTGTTCGGTTCATTGATGACTCTAAATCACCCGTAGGTGTGAATGGTTGTCTGTCGCTGTGCGTCTCTATGTGCCCTGCGATAGACTGGCGTCCTGTCCAGGGTGTACCCCGCCTCACGCCCCATGTCAGCTGGGATCGGCTCCAGAAGATGAATGAGTTTTCAATCACTATAAATCATTTTTAATTGTACGTATAAAATAAAATGTACTCTTCCTATTCAGTGAATTTATTAAATGAATAAAATGTGTAAATATTAAAATGTTTACTTGAAATATATATATAAATTACTTTGATTGATTTAATATACAGTTAATTTTCTGTACCAAAAAGTCATGTTTTTCAGCGTTCTTTATTATTTCGTGGAAGTCTGTGTCATATCAATGTGTTTGCTCTATTGCCTGTCTTTCCCTCTATGAATGATTTTCTGTGAGCCATATAAAGAGCACTCCTTAGCTCAGCACTAGCACACTTGGACAATGTTTGGAGGGTCAGCCAGGAAGTCAGCTGAAAAAAGTTGGCTTGTGCCGAAGTTTTGAAGGTCACTGATCGTCAACAGCCACTCCAATTTGTGTTCCTCCAAGCTGCCCCACTGATGTGATTGCCCTCTTCCCTCTTCATTGCAGCCTTACTGCAACTGCGGCGAGAGGCTTCCTGCTTATCTTTATTCCTCAGAGGACAAAAAAAAGAACCCATGGTATAATTTTAGTATGAATATTAATGCAACAGTTATTTAGTTCTCTTTTTTGTGATTATTCACTTTCGGTGTATTGTCTTTAAATTGAAGGTTAATCTTCTGTCATCTCTGCTGCAAAAAAGATCCCGTGAGATCAAAAGTGTGAAGTCTTTAAACCATGGTCTATAGTTGCGCCAGATTAAAAGGACTGTAATGCACCTCGTCACCTTGCTTTACATAAGACTGCCTCGAGATCTTTTCTCTTACTATTATAATTCTTTTCATCTTCAAAAGCACTGCCAGGTTCCTGGATCTCAATACATGAGAAACTGATTGAGCGCTCTGGTTTTTGTACCTCTTTTGAGTTCTCACAAATGCCGTTTGAGAACAATTACCTCTATTGTTGTAGATTGGAAAACATTTAAGTTTTTCTGTTTACCTTGGGTTAATACTTTATTGCCACTTGCCAGCCACCTGCTGTATGCTGGTATAACAGTGTAACACGATGATAGGGTGGAAAAATACATTACATAGGCTACTGGATTTACCTATTGAGGCACTTTGTGGCTGCAGACCACTACCAAAATGCAATCAGACTCTCTAACCATCAACAGCCTGAGCAGTCACAACCACTAACCAATTTACCGGCAGGGTTAGCACACTGTAATGATGTTACTGTGTTCCTTGCAGGTTTTCTTGAACCAGGACCAAAGCTTGGATAATCATGTGTGTCACCCACAATAGCTGTGTTTCTTAGTACTGCTTTCGGAGGTCTGTTACTTCCCTCTTACTTCAGCAACCTAAGGTCTTATTCACACATTTCGACTTTTATCACTTATGAGAAAATTCTCTCTACCTACACAATAGCTTACTTGGAAATGTAGGGATATAGCCATTTCATAATGTTAATCTCTTAAAAATGCTACAGTTATATCATATACTACGGTACGGTTTAAAGGAATAGAACAGATTGGAAAACACTTTTATACTACTTAATATTTTTTTGACAAAACCAAGCACCGAGCCGGAAAACCACTCATTTTAAAGCTAAACGGGACACAAAAACATGTTCCTGAAAACACTTTATGCAAAAAAATATGCAAAAAAGTGACAGAATCTTGATTCGTGTTTGATCTGTGCTACCTAGTTTCACAGTTTGGTCGAAGTTCAGAGCAGTTACTGACACTGCGTGAGAGACTCCTCAGCTCTGATTGGTTGTTGGTCATGCGCAGTGGAATCTAGCGGATGTTATTAGGAGCAGACAGGGAGCAGGAGGTGGAGTTAGAGCCACAGGACTTTTTCACAGACTGTCTCATTGCGCTGTCAGGATATATATGACAGTTTCAGCAAATGTAAAAGTTACTTTAAAGGTGCTATGCTCAAAATATTGAAAAAAGTTGCCTTTGGGATGGACCTCACTGCCTGATATAGCCACACAAGGCACTCATATGCATTAGTGGTAATTCTGTGACATCCCTTTAACTGGCAGCCTTCTCTTGGATATAAATGCCTTGTGATTACACAAAATAGCATTTCAAGTTCATTTCCATCAATCATTTTAAATTCAAATAAATATTGTGAACGTAGCTTTAAGGTAAGAATGTTAATTTTCCAGTCTTGATGAAGACAGTCAAGGCACTTAATAGCATCTTGCTAAATCATTTCAAAAGGGATCTGTACATATCTCATGAATTGCTAAGTTAATTTGTAGTAAACACGAATACATTTGGATATATTATTATTATTTACAAGTACAAAGAGTCGTGATCTGTGCTAAAAGCTCTGAGGCTGTGAGTCTGTGGCTGTGTCTCTGTATCAGTGGATGACTTCATTAGTGTCAGTGTTTTTGCTCAGGGAGACGTGATTGAAGAAGTGACAGCGCAGCATCTCTTTTCATCTGACATCAGACAGACAGACGGGCTCCTGTTTCAGCCAAGGCTGGCAGCCTGATCCCCACCGCCAACATCCATTAGGATCGGTTTAACATCAGTCCTTTCCCCACTAACCTAAATGGCCACGAGAAATGGGGCAAATTTGCCCTCAGAGCAGCCTCCGAGGCCTCCATGAGTCCTAGCATTCCTCATTCTGCCACCCCAGTCCACTCCCTTTGTGAAATAACCTCCTATCTTCCTTCACATACCCTGCGTTAGATCTGAAAATATCACACATATTGATGACAAAGGTAGTCGTGCTGAGTACATGCTGTGTTGGTCACAATGACATATAAGATTGGACATACACATTGCAAATAGAGTGGGAAGACAAACAAAAATCAAGATGAATCAGATAAGTATGATCACAAAGAGCCAAAGTCTGTCACGCTCATGATCACGCTCAGCAAAGGCTGATTCTGACAGTTCCAATTACTCCTCAATTCTTTAGAAAGGGCAAAGTATGGACAGGCTACGGGGCCGTAATAAGCACAATCCCTTTGTATGGTTTCAAAGCAGGCTCCAGGTATGAAACAACAGCAACGATCTGTGTTGCCATTCAAAAGACGTAACTTCAAAGAACCTAATTTTCTCTTGCCCAGCTGCACTGTGGCTCGCTGCCATGGGCCAATCATTATAATGAGTAACAAAAAGCACTTTGAATAGACAGCTAAGCAGACTAACACTGCATGCTACTGTAAATAATCTATCTGAAATACTGTCTCAAAGACTAATCATGAGATGTTAGGATGTTAGGTGAGATTTAATGTCCCGTGATCTCAAATATTCATAAAAAACACAGCAAACACTAAAGGGAACATTTTCTGACCAAAATAGGAAATTTGCAGTTAAAAACACCGAAACGGTTGCTGGCCTAAATCTGTAGATGAAGAGGCAATACAAATAGATCGGAAACACTGAGAGATGGACAGTTAATAAAAATGCTATAAGAACTTTAAGTTTGGCTATATGGTGGTGTGATGGTTAGCACTGTCGCCTCACAGCGAGAGGGTTCCAGGTTCGCATCCTGGCTGGGGCCCTTCTGTGTGGAGTTTGCATGTTCTCCCCGTGTCTGCGTGGGTTTTCTCCGGGTTCTCCGGTTTCCTCCCACAGTCCAAAGACATGCACGTGTTAGGTCAATTGATGACTCTAAAATTGCCTGTAGGTGTGAATGGTTGTCTGTCTCTATTTGTGTCAATGTGCCCTGTGATAGACTGGCGTCCTGTCCAGGGTGTACCCCGCCTCACGCCCTATGTCAGCTGGGATCGGCTCCAGCCCCCCGCAACCCCGATAGGGACAAGCGGTTAAAGATGAATGAATGAACTTTAAGTTTCCAAGGACTAAATTAAGTTTGGGAAAGTTTTAACTGTAATTAAAGTTAAATGATCAGTTTGTGTGAAAGTCTTATGTTAGTAAAGTTACAATATTGGTGCTAACTGATAGTTGGAATCAAGTCGCAAATACATCATTTCATAACTTACTATGAAGTCCTCGCTCAATTTTCTTCAAGCCCTCTCCTTCTCTGTTCGGTCTCTGTCCAGTGTGTTCTTGATCTTGAGCTTCGGGTTCCCACAGACGTTGCCAGTAACTTTGACCTCCATTCCTGATTATGGTGACATCAGGAGAATCTCAACGTTGATAGGCTTTCACGACACAGCATCACACAAATGTTTCAGTCAAGTGGAAACATTTCAACTAGCGCGGGCATGTATTTGCGTCTTTGCATTTGCGTCTTTGCATTTACTTTGTGTGTAATCGCGCCGTGTGAAAAACATGCTTTGTGTTTGGTCTGAACACACCTTTAGTCAAAGTGTAAACTCTGAAGGGATTTAGTTGAACTTCATACTGAATGGCTGAATGGTTGAAATGTCAGTTAAAGGGTAGGTGATTTATTAAGCTAGAACTTTCATTTCAAGTAGATGCCCTGAAAGAAATTAGGACCAGTTCCAATTAATTTCCCAAAGAAGATTTCAGTGTCTGCTGAAGTGTAAGAAGTTAAAGCACTTGAGCAGTAAATTGTGTATGAACAGTGGACGTTCTTGATGAACTTAGAAGAGCTGAAGAAGGATGTGTCAGACCTAATTTAAGCACTGGAAGAAGTTAAACCTTTCAGTGAAGAGGAATAAATGAATGCAGGTCACACGACATGTAAAAGGTGAAAGAGTTGACATGTCATTATATTAAAAATGTGTTCCTGTCGATGGACATGTGACCAACTGAAGCAGTTGTAGTGTCTGTGGCGGTACAAGTAAACACTTTGTGATGTTCAAGAACAAGAGCTTTAAAGGGGAATTTTAGTATTCATAATACTATATTAAATATATTATAACCTGGACCCCATTTCCCTATTTATTTGTGTTTACGTGACTAAGGGGAACCACAATTTTTGAAATTAGTCTAGTATTGAGTGAAAGCCCTGCAGCCATTGTGCACCAATGTACTTCCACTGAGAAATGCTTGCTTTTGCCTGTGACTCAGATTGTTATTATAAGTGTCTGACTTTTATGGAAATATGGTGAAGTCTGTGAAGTCTCACAAGGTGACTTGACTGAAGACAGCAGTGTGGCACTGGAATAAGAGAGTTGAAGAGATGAGTGCTGGTGGGGAGAGTTTGTTATGTTGGAATACAGGAAGGATAGCTCTGTGTTATCAAAAAGACTTTTAATAAACCCAACAGTTTGTGATCATTTCTAAAGTATGCCAACAAGAGAATATTTAGTTTAGTATTGTCAGGAACACCTAATTACTGCATCTAATAGCTATTCATCGTTGATGATATTAACACTGCCAACTGTTGCAACTCCAAAAACTTTGTACTGGATCAATACAGCAAACTACCAGAGGCATTAGTAAAGATTTCAGATGCCAGCACCAATAATGTCCTTAACAGAAAGGAATCAATAGCTGCTCTTCTAATTGGATTATTTATTAAAACCAGAGGACCCTAATTATCAGGCACATTTTAATAGCAGATATCAAAAGCCTTTATTCTGCACTGACAATCTGCTATGACAACGGTGTACCTCTGATCTTCGTCAGGTTTGATCAAGTTTGACTTCAGAAAGGGATTCTGATCTTTCTGTCTGTCGCACGCACATGACTGCTATTATTTATTTTCATATGTGCTGTTTTTGCAGAAGTCATGAACTGTGCATCTCTGGCTCAAAGCCACCAGGCAGTTACTGTCCAGTCCAGCCCCACTGACTGTGTTTGTGTTGGGATTTCATGCCCCACATGTGCTCATCATGCACTGTTTGCTCTGCCGTAAGCTGTGTACCCTTTCAACACCTGCCCTTGCTCTACTTTGTCTAACTTGTTTATCCTGACGTCTGCTGGTCACCCTCACCATCATCAAATATGCATTTGTATGCTAAGTTGAATATCTGTGGCAGACATTTGTTTATTCTGTCTCATTGGGATTCACTGAGGCATGATGAAAAGGCTATGTATATGTTCTTTTCAGTCCATTTCAAAGCCGCCTTCTCTGGCTTTGAATCTCATCTCTGCACCAACTAAACGGTAGACTGGAGATGAATATTACCAAAACTTCTATAGGCTGTATCGTGGCTTTACAGCAACAGCTGCTACAGTAACTCAGCGTACTGTACCTAAGCGTCTTCCTTTCATGTGTCATTTAATTTAACAAAGCTCCTCTCACTATGATTTCCCAGTCTCTGCATGAGAATCTATTTAAACTCACCTTGCTGCATCTTCTTGCGATACACCCCCCTCTACTAGCTGCCTGCTGTTTCTTCAGGGTGTTGCTTTGTCCCACACAGGTTTTCTTGGGTCAAGACCAAAACTCCAACAATCCTTTTGAACTTGTTTTCCAATCCCCCATGTCTAAGTGGAAGTAGCACTCGGGGCTGGGGCCGGGCCGTTGGGGTTGCTTTACTCAGAACTCAGACCTGAGAAGTCAGGCACAGAATTCACTTAGTATTCTGCAGAACTTTTTTTTATCTAGCTTTCTGTTTCTGTGCACAACAAGACCGTGTATATAGGTTTTCATCAGCACAAGACAGGGGAATTGCATCCATATCGGGCAATTCAACCCTTCATGATTTCTATTTAATGGTAATGTAATGCTAGGGTGAAGTGCCATTTTGCAGAGTAGAGAGTGTTTTATGCAGAAAGGCAGAGAGTGAAGGTGTGTAGGTCGGGGCGGTGGAGAGGCATGTAGCACATCTAATTTTAATGTGCGAGACAAGAGATCACGTTCACCTTTTTATTAAACCCTAACCAAGCCTTTCCCTTACAAGTGTTTTAGTCGACTAGCTGTAACTTTTACATTTAACAATGTTCATTAGTTGCTATCATAGACTGTATGGAAAGATGGATGGCATGACAGATCCCCTAAGGTGAGGCCAAAACATCTAAATCGCGCCCTCCGTGTTAGCGAATGGTCATGTTCCAAACCAAATCACATTAACAATCCTTTTTTTTCCCAAAGATGGTTTCTGTCACTTTAGGTTCTTATGGTGATGGATGTTCAAGTGTTCATTTTTCTAATAAGTTTTGCTGAAATTAATTATTTGGTGCTATAAAAAACAGGTGGCTAAATGGGTGAGACTTCAATACCGTGGCTCCACCCGCTGATCACTACTGCGTCATACTCTGAACCCATCGGCTACGGGTGTGATGACGATTTACCCTATGGGGGCAACGACCAATTTTTCAGGCTTTCCCATATTAGATTCTATAGGTAGAAGTTGTCTTGTTGTCCATCTTTATATACAGTCTATGGTTGCTGTCTACAGGTATTGTAGAAAGCACTAACTTTGCTGGTGTCAGATGCTGTTATTTAAGATTTTGTGGGGTTCTGCAGAATCTTCCAATATTGACATTCTTGTCTGGGATTGGCTTGGTTTTCACAATAATTTTTTTCTATTATCAGTGATATTTAAATGACCAACTCATCAAGCTGACTCACATATCTGTGCAAATGTTCTTTGGGCTTCATTTTTGCTCTGTTGCTCTTATTACCCTTGTGCCTTCAGACACTGTTTGTCAACCCCAGTCTTAAATCTGTACGTTCAGATTCCTCTAGTCATCCTTCCTTTAGCTACATCTAAGACATTAAGGAACTCCTTACCATTTCCAAACGATGTCAGTCTTTGGAAGGAAGCCAAGCAGACAGCAGCCGGGGTTTCCCATGCGTCTTTTTATCCTGGATCAAACAATAAAACCCAATGAAACACGCAGCACCTGCACATCTTCTGCTTATTGCTTCGTTTTTTTTTTTTGGGGGGGGGCAGCTGAACAGGCTATAATAATTATTCAGGCTGCTTCTCTCTCCAGACGCGCTTGAAGTGACAGTTTGCTGTCTGCAGGCTCAGTCTAACTCATCTCTCAGCACTTGCTGAGACAGGGATGTATATATTTAGGAGCATGTTATCCTTGTAATCATGATACACGGCAGCTTTTTTTGCTCGTCATTTAAATTGAGAGCAGGCACATTTTCACATAGTAATTGCAATTGACATATTGCATATAAATTCCCCGACAGAAGGGCGGTATATTCATCTCGGCATCTCACTATGATCAGAGTGTGTGTTGTGTGGTAATGAGCCAAAAGCTGTTTGTGTAGCGAGCTTTCTGCTATCTCAAAGCTCTACCCACCCAACAGCGCTGCATATATTTGAATTTAACTTCAGGTATTTCAGGGCTTAAAGTTAAAACATTTATGCTTTCATCAGCGGATATCTCATGGGTTTATCTCCTCTACTTATAACTTTCATTCTGTTGGTAATTGCATTTACCCCCTCAGGTCCCTGCCATTCATTCTGCCTAATTAGCTCTCCTGACCCTCTAAGCATGGCCCTGACCTCTTCATCCAGTAAAGGCCTTAACTTCTGCCTCATCAATTTGCCTGCTGGCTGACGCACAACCAGGGTGGATCCTTCTTGGGCCAATACATGCGATTAGAACACATTACTTAAGGAGTTTTAATTGTTCTTGTGTTGTTTAATGAGAAACAATTAACACATTTGTTGTAGGTTTCCCATGTAAAGTCCAAGCAGATGTAGGTGTAGGTCCCATCTTCGCGTTTAATCCAACTTGCGATTGGTGTAAAGTTGTTGGCCAGCCCTCCAGAATTCTCCAAATTAATTGATGACTCATTGACAAGGACGCTGACATGAAAAGAAGCCTTGTAAGAGAGAATTTCAGTTGAACAATGGGCCTATTTAAAGCTGACTGGGAGGCTTGTTGTAAAGACAATTCATGTTTGAATTAATCACCACCTAGCTTTGCTTTTCTTCCTCTGTGATTTAGTATAGGTGAGAGGAAACAAGGCAGGGAGTCAAAACACAAAAGAACCATTTATAATCATTCATCATCACTTGTCGGCTAACTGCCGTGCAACAGTAGATGCACTGATAAGATACGCCGATATGTAAATTACATGATTTTCTCCATCCTTTATTCTTCAAAATAAAGTTAGCGCTCTGGGGTTTATAGGAACAATACCGCAGTGCTGGTGAGCATAAGGCCCCTTGAACACTTAGCCGCCTACAGGGTTAGTGTTCACACTGGTTGCAAGTGAAGCCCAGAGGACAACTCTAATATGACTGTAATTCTCCATGGACTCAGCACAAATCACACTGCATGCCTTCAGGCGCCCAGCTTTAATTCTTTATACACATGTAACGCTCTGCAGGGAGGGCACTTTCATAAGCTCCCAGCCCAGTGTCATACAACTCAGGGTAGAAGTCTGTAAAATGACGTCACAGCAAACCATTCCTACCCACCAGAGGTTCGGACGACCTATCAATTCAATCCACACCCCAGGGGGTCGGCTACTGACGCAATGTGATGTGCTTCTTTTCTGTTATTGCACTCATCTTTCACACTGCAGCCCTCGCTGACACTGGCCACAAGCTGCGTTTTAATGGGGCAGTTCCACAGAGATGAGATGCTGGTCTCTGACCAGAGCAGGGTTAAATGGGGTGCTGCTGTTGAGGGCTGTTTCACCATCACTTGACAAATGATAGTAAAATGAATTGGTCTCCAGCATGAAACATCATTAAATTTCCACAGAGAAGAAAATAGCAGCACTAATATTAAAGTGTTTCTGTTCTAATGAGCTTTTTCGGTTCTCCGGTTAAAAACCTGAGTGGAAATGCTGGAAATTTCAATGTCAAAATATCTTTTTTAGAAAAGTTGAAACATAAATCTGATAAACTGGAATGGAAATAGAAATACATAATGACTTTGACACTATGACTCCATCTGTTGTTACACCATTATATGATTAATTCTTAGTTTGAATATAGGCCATTTTAAAATATGGTACTTAAAACTAGCTTTGAATTTCTTAGTTGTATTTGAAGTCATAGGTCAGTAACTAGTAATTTACTGTAAATGCAAATAAAGCTGTACTCCTGTGTTGATGGATGATCTGAGGAGGATTAGTTCAACTATTTTGATACAGAGCACCAGCGTTTAATCCAACAGTACAACACCAGTGGCATCAAAAGCAACAGACTATAACATTACACTTTACAACTGCTCACTGAGGGCCTTCTGAGTGGCATGAACCTGCAGGCCAGCTCGATTAACGACTGACCTTTCATTATCGTCCGTCCATCATCAGACAGCCTCAGGGCACCGGAAGACCCACTGCACCAAACTCCAATATTTTTTTATGGATTTGGGTTACTGTGAAGCGTGAATCAAAACAGACGTCTGAAAGAACCAGACAGTGAAATGATTGGTAACACAAGTAAGACAGGGGCAGTTTGGACAGAGTTTGGCATCTTATCAAGCTTTGTTACGAGGATGTTGTAAGGAAACAACCGGTGATAAATTGTGTTTGACTGGGGGTAAAATAAAAATAATCAAAGTCAAAGTTCAGAAACGATAACATCTAGGCTAGGTATTCATTTCCGTTTCACACAAAGCTATGGGTTCGCCATCTGGGCTGTGATAGGATTTGATGATAATGGACAGGGTTTCCCGCAGGACATTTGTTAGTTGAGGTAGTGGGGTGAGGTTTGCCGTCTGACCGGGGGGTAGTTCTTTCGGCTCTGTTAACCTGCACCACTAGACGTAAGTTACCTGCCACAAGCCAAGCTGTTAGGATGGGACCAGCTCCCTCTGCTGTAAAGATGACATGCCGCTGTTCGGACGCATCAAACAATTCGGGTCCATATATTTCGGAGGCAAACTTGATTTTAAAAATGTTTTTTTGTTTTGTTTTGTGAAGAGAGACCGTCGTTGGTCACAGTTTGGAATGAAAGGGAGAAAACAGAACAGATTAACATGGCAAATCTAATTTTTGGAAGACGATAGTTAAGGCGGCAGGCGTGTGTTGCCTGCACAGAAACACATGAGATCATCTTTTTCCAAACATGCCCCCACCCACTTCAAACTAGTGAGAAGAGCACAGACGAACGCCCAAATCTCTCGTGTGAAATAACCAAACTATCCTACCTTTGGCATAAAGCGTTCCTGAAGGAATGCTCAACGTAATTAGCTGATTTCAGGACTTGTGCTAAATTCCTCCTCAAAATCAGTTAGTTCTTGTCAGTTTAGATTTTGGGCGGTAGAAAGTACCGAAGTCGGCTCTGAAAGATAACCTCATGAGACACGACGAACTCATAACCCCCACTGCAAACCTAGCCAACAGCATGGGGCAAATTCTTTTCATTTATATTACTGGCCAACGGGTCAAAGATCCCACGTTAAGATTGCTCATCCAACCCCTGGAAACCTGGATCTCTACTTTGATGAAGCCCTTTTTAAACAACCCGCAAGCTCACACTGATGCAGCACCCAGGCTCACAAAGTCTGGTTCACTTTGATTCATGCTCTTTGATGAGGCTGCAAAGTTGTGGCAGATTCTTTATGAAGATCCTTTATGATGTGTGGAATTATTCATTTAGGGGTGCATGGCCCTGAGCGTGAACATCACTGTGAGTCACCAAACACTCCACTGTTTTAATTCACTTAACTCCTGGCATCGTATATTTGCCGCAATAGATTATGGTTCAGGTTTTAATCAAGGTTTAAAGTGTGGTGTTTTTCTTTGCCAGATCACCGAGCAAGGACCGGCAATCTTTTACATTGCAATACAAATGACAACCTTATAACCACTTGTAAATGCTTGAATCATTGAAGACCTAATTCACAAATTCTCCATCAATGACAGACATGATGAGAGGAAACTAGACAGTAATATTGTCATTACATTTCCTCTCCATTGTATACAGCACTCCCAGAAAGAGGGAAACTGCAACACTAATGAAATAAAGCCTATTGGAATGACTTTGATCTTGTCTTCATGATGCCACAGCAGAACCCTGAATATTCCCTGCTGCAAGCTTTCACACAAATTCTTTCTACTGTTAACATGATAGCATGAAGTGCCGTCTGAAAAAGATGCTTTTTGAAATTAGCATTTCCTTTCATCTGATTGCAAGGTGAGGCAACAAAGTAGGCAGCTGTTCAGAACTCTTTATCACTGTAGCACTTGGCCTGGGAGGGAATATACTGATATGTCCGTAGGTAGGACACGCAGGGTTTCACCTCCACTTAGTGTCAGGTCACGTAATGCGGTATGTTTCATTCGCTTAAAGACTGTTAAGGCTACATACATGCTGCAGCTCAAGGTGTCCAAATTCTGATGTGTTCCCTTCCTGTGCCCCGGTTTTTATATTTTCTTATCAGTGTGAACATCGAAAAACTGAGTCACAGTTTTGCAATTCCTATCTGGATCACATGGAAGCGTGATACACATTCAGAAGGGGGCAACCTCTTGCAGCTTGAATAGGAATATACAATTCATAATTGACATGTTACTGTGAGAAGATGTGCTAATTAAAACCATAAGACCAACTCATTCTCATTAAATTGGTTGCTTTGTCAGGCTCTGCATTAAAAAGTGACACCAAAGGGGTCCTGACCAAGCGGCCGTATGTGACCAATCGGGAGTGAGAACGCATTGATAAGACACTCACTGTAAGTGAACTATACAGACAATATGCAGGAAAGAGTTGTGTGTCAGAGAGGAAGTCTTTTGTAAGTCTACAGCCAAGCTAGCAGCTGTGTGAGGCTACTTATAGGCACAGCGGTGCTTTGAGCTGTATGCTAACATCAGCATGTGCACAGTGACAATATTAACATGCTAATGTTTCGCAGATATGTTTGCCATGTCCACCAGCTTAGAGTGTTAGCATGCTAACATTTGTTAAGCTGTGTCTGATTGGACATAAAAGATAACATTGCCACCCCTAAAACCATGCTGCTAGCATGGCTAAAAGTCATTATAGCAGTAAGTTGGCCTTTAATGTCTACAGTTTGGACATCAGTGGCTAAATTGGAAGGCATCAGCCAATAATGCCCAATACTTGTTGTGTCACTGTATCTTAATTACCATGTAGCCACCAAGAATAATCCAGTAATATACAAATCACACTGCACCTTTAATCTTTTACTGACCATGAGTAAAAATGACATAAATGTTGAGTAGTTACAACAAAGTGTTTACTATATGACAGATATAAATAGCAAAGAAAAAGCTGGGGAAAGTCATGACTGTAGATCAATACAATACTCAGTGACAGAGAAATATCATGGGTTATAGGAAGATTTAAAAATATTACAAGGGATAATATAATTTAGAGAAAAGGATTTATAGGAAAGCATTTAAAAGAAAAAATATGTCAACATCACTGTAAAGTCAGTAAACATAATTTCAATTACTAGAACTCCAATTAGGGGTATGATTAAGATTTATTTCCTTTTGAAAATATACCCATAAATTTGTCATATGAAAACAATTATACAACCTTGAACATTTTATCACAACAGATTCACACAAGTTAACACCCACGTCCCTGCATTACAAAGAACTGCCCTTAATTGTTTTTTACTCTTTTTTTTCTCAACATTTAAAACATTTTCAACAAAAAACCCAAACAATACAAGATTTCGCTACAACTTTCAAATTGCCATCTATTAAATACCCAGAACCCCCCAGTGCCCTAAGGAAAAATCCGGACACACTAGCCTGAAGTGGTGTGATCAAAGAAAAATGTGACAGGGGGGGAATTCAATCCATAAACCTGTGAAGCTCAACTTTGTCTTGTCCCAAAGAGGGCACAGACCAGTAAATCTTTGCCATTGTGTCTGGCCACCGACTCTTATATATCATATCAAGGGATTTGTCTGGCAGGAAAATCTGCCCATGATTTATT
This sequence comes from Echiichthys vipera, assembly GCF_963691815.1. Lineage (NCBI taxonomy): Eukaryota > Metazoa > Chordata > Actinopteri > Perciformes > Trachinidae > Echiichthys > Echiichthys vipera. Next base: position 8,605,374 of record NC_139837.1, read on the forward strand.
ATGTTATAAAATGGGTTTAACATGCCATTTCTATAGCTGGAAGCTTTACCAGAGTAATAACAACACTGACAACTGCTCTTTCCAAAGTGTGTTGCTGGAAAGTGAGCTCCAACAGTAGAAACAAAGCTCAGACCTGTGTGTGTTTAACGTTTCCTTGAGTTTAGAAAAATTGTCATTCCAAGGGCCTATTTCAAAATTTATGCAGCATTTCTTGACAATAATAATTGTGATTTTGCATACAAACATAGATAATCCTCTGTTTTACTCAACAGTGACAATACTGTTGTTACAATGACCGAACAACAACAAAGGCATTGAAAAATGCTTTGGACCCTATCATTCGTTTTAGTTGTTCCATCTCACAAGAAAGGCAATGCGTGCACATGCACAAAGAAACACACATATGCAACATGCGCACACTGATGCACACACACATACACGCACGCGCGCACACATGAACGCAGCACACACCTTTCATACTGCAGCTAAGATGGGTATTCAACGATTTAGTCCTGACATGTTGCAGCGATGATAGCTCTTAACGCCACGCGAAGATGTCCCCCGTCACTCCCTCCTTCACCTTGATGTCACGGTGAGTCGACAACATCATTACTCATCACATCACCACTGAAACACATGCCTAGTGCAGCACTATATCACTCCCATATTGATATGTTGGTTATAGTATTATATTCAATGATTTGTGTATGAGAACATTATTTCATATAAACACGTCCACGGTTTCATATATCACTTTTATATTCACATGCCCACTTTATCACTGGATCACCGTCATATTGACACCCACTATATTAGTACGTCACTTTCGTTTGTCACAAATCCACTGTGTCATAAAAAACATTTTTTTCAACTGATATGTGTGCACTTTATAGTAATCGTAGGTGTCAGTCTGCATTGTTTTCAAATCATTTTCATGTTGACCCGTCGTGGGCCACTTGTTTCTGTCACATCTGCTGCTGCCCCATTGGATTTGCGAGGGACATACTCAATATCAAAGTTGCTCTTATGGCGTCCTTTCCCCCGGCTCCAGGCGAACAGAAGCAGGAAGCAGAAGATGACCACACCTAGGAAGGACAGGCAGCCCATTGCTGTAGATATAATGATAGTCTTAATGTCTATAGGGACTGTCATATTGTACAGTACTGTCCCATTCCCCCATGTGCTGTTAGAGTCTGTTGGATAGTTTGAGCTTCTGTTATTAAAGTGAGATCTGTCAATGCCCAGGCTCTTCACAGCTAAAGAGGCTGACAGGCTAGCATTGCCAGCAGGGTTACTGGCAATACACAAGTACACCCCGCTGTCATGCAGCTCAGCTGCCTTGATCTCTAGGGTACCATCTGGTTGGACTTCCACCCTGCCACTGCTCTTGGATGTGATGTAGCGTCTGTGAGGTGTAATCCATACCACCGAGGGCCGAGGTGCTCCCTCTGCCATGCAGCTCAGGCGGGCCGGCTGACCCTCATCAGCCATCAGCAGCTGGGTCGTGTTGGGTCCAATCCGTGGTTTGGTGCAGGTCATATATCGGGAGACCAGAGGCTCCTTGAGGTCACGGAGAGGTTTCCCCAGGAGGTGCTCAGGGGCACTACACTCTGGCTGCACATCCAGAATCTGCAGAGAGGAAGGCTTATGGGTATTGAGCAGCCAAAGCAATCTGCAGTCACACACTAATGGGTTTCCACCCAGACAGAGCCTCTGGAGGCTGTCTGGTGAGGCAAACACTCCACTCTCCAGAGAGTCCAGGCGGTTCTCTGACACATCCAGTAGTTGCAAAGATTTGAGGCCCACAAACGCAAAGGGCTCAATAGAAATCAGCTGAGCCCCTTGGATGTGAAGCTCCAGCAGATGTGGGAGTTGGCCCAGCTCTCCCTGATTGATGTGCTGGATGCGGCAGTAAGACAAGTTGAGATGTGTGAGGTAGGGGAGGTCGCGCAGTGCTGCGCCGGGGAAGGCAGACAGGTTAGTGTTGGTTATGAACAATGTTGTAAGGTTGAGGCCATGCAGTGAGAGGGGAGGCAGTGTGTCCAGCCAGGGCCAGTAATCAATCTTTAGTTGGCGTAGACGTGATAACCTCTTAAAGGAGAAGGGCTTTAGGAAACTTATGCTCAAGTAGCGCATGCGCAGTTCCACCAGGCTATGCAGATGTGCCAGAGCATCAGTAGGGACCACGGTCAGATTGGAACGTTCCAGAGTCAGACTCTGGAGTCCAAGTAATCCCGTAAAGGCCCGCTGAGAGATGAAAACAAGTTCGTTGTCACCCACCTCTAGGGATGTCAACCGGCGCAAATCTTGGAAGGCATGATCCAGGAGAACCACCAATCGGTTGTGGCTAAGGTCAATGCGGGTGAGGTTGGTCAAGCCTGACAGCACGCCAGCAGGAACCAGCTGGAGCAAGTTACTGCGAAAGTTGAGCGAGCGGAGAGCAAGCTGACAACGGAATGAGCCTGGCTCGACCACACTGATGAGGTTGTCGCTGAGATCCAGGTCCTCCAGCTGCTGGAATGAGGAGAAGTTGTCCGGTGTGATGATACGTAGCTTGTTCTTACTGAGGTCCAGGACACGCGTCTCAATAGGGATGCCTTCGGGGATAGTGGGCAGGCGCTTGCGGTGGCAACTAACCGATTTGCTTTGGGCAGAGCACTCACATCGGGCGGGGCAGCTCAGAACCGAGCTGGCCAGGAGAAGCAGCAAGGCCCCACCCAGGAAGAGGTGGCAGTGGTTCAGGGCTGGGTGTAGCATGTCTCTTTTACCCACGTTGCCCTCTGTCATGGCACAGCTTCTTGTCCATACAGAGCACCATCACGAACAAGCCCTGCAAGACACAATACACGAACAAGAGGTGTGTTAAAATACTCTGCACTCAACTCACACTGTCATCACCTCTTTTCTCCCTCCCCCAACCCCTTTTTACATCTTCAACCTTTTACACTTTATACCTCTTTATACCGCCAAGTATTTTCTCCCTTAATGAACTGTCCCTTTTCCTGGCATGGTGGATATAATGGAATTAGACTCACAGCAGGGCAAGACACTCCAAAAGAAATATCAGCTGCAGAAAAATGTGAACCTTCATCACTGTGTTAGCACAAAAGGTTGCAGGCTAACTGGGGATGTTTCATGAGGATGGAAGATGTTTCAGCCCGATAGCGAGAAATGACCCTCGTTAGAGTGCAGTGAGGCTAAATGCCCATGTGGATTTGGTGATGCTGCTAATGTGTGACTGTGTATTTTGCATCAGTGTGTGTGTGTGTTTGAGGGGGTGGGGTGAATGGTGGTGAATGGACTATGTGGCAATGGTTCGGGCTAAAATACAGCTCCAGTAGGATGAACAGTTACAGATATACAGTATATGACTTGTTAATAAGTAATCAGCACACTGGTTCATTGTTTCATTTTACATTGTATACATTGAGTTTCTATATTCATCGCTTAAATCTTATGTTTAAATGCACATTATTTTCAAGTAGAGTATGCATATATAATCAATAAGAAAGCAAGCAATGAGCACAATATAACAGATGCATACATTTACATAATCCCGGCAACAGTTTCTATTTGTTTCGTTGCTTTAATGCCCTTTTAATTTCTGTTTACTGTACATTACTGATCATTTTATTTCATATTTGTCGAATTTTGCTGTATTACTTTTTTTTCCTGAAAAGACCGGCTTTTCCAAAGCAATTAGCGAAGCTTTATTTTATGATGAAGCCATTTTATTGCTTGCACATCACTCGCAGGCTTAATCTCATTTTATACAGTGTGGCAGACTAACATTACTGCAGTCACTGTGCTTGTCTTTACAGCACACACAGTCTCAGCTCATGATGAAAAAAAATGCATATTGGTATAGCAGCACTTTCTGCTCTACACGAGAGGATAACTGCACTTTGCATGTGAAAACCAATAAATAAAATGAAGAAAAGACATAGTTTGGGTGATATTTTACAATACAGGGGGAATGAATCTGTGAAGTTTGCAATGGAATATTTAGGATTGTATTTTTACTTGTTTTGTTTGATTGATTTCATTTGTGAGTTTTCTTCTTTTTGCATTTCGTTGATTTACTCAGTGAAACATTGCTCCAATTCCCAGCTACCGTACACAGGGGTTTTACGGGAAGAGAGGATAACGGCGGGGTAATGAGGGGAAGGATGAATAGCCTGGATCAACTGTAAAACATCTTAGAACCATGCCTCCTTATAGTTCGGAGAGACACAGACCTTAACAGAAGAACACCTTCCAGCAGCCACAGGTTGTTGAACTGACAGATGGCTGTGTAGACAGTCAGGCTGACCATAATTGCCTCATTACTGGTAGTATCTGCATTCTGCTCATGGCTATATCTTTGCCAATTAGGTGTGAGAAAATGGTAGACACATCTGTGAGCACTGGAAATTGGAGTGCACATCATAAAGGCGAAGAAAAATACTAGAAATATGAAAGGTGCCTTTAAAAAGCTTTTGACTGCTCACTGCAGAGCAAAAAAAAAAAAAAAAACAGAAAAAGAACAGCCCAGGTAAGCAGATGATGAGCACACAGACAGACACATTCCTTACTTTGATAGTGAAGTGAGTGACATTCAGAAAATAGAGGAGATGAGGCAGAAGGTACCGGAGAGCACGCTCACTCTTTCTTTTTCCCACAGCACTCACCCCTCCGCCCGGCTCAGCAGCTGCACTGCTCGCATCTCCATATCTCTCCTTTTTCTTCCTATCGCTGTTTTATCTCTCCATCCTCCTGCTCACACATCTTCCACCTAACTCCTTTTCTCTCTCCGGTCCTGCCTGGCCTGGCAAAAGCCCCAGTCCGTTCATCAGTCCCTGCAGGCTGGGTTTTTTATCGATCGCAGCGCAGGAACATCAGATGCCAGGAATGTAGCCTTTAACAAAGAGCAGGCCGTTGCCACAGCAACTACAAACCCTGACTCCCATCCGCTCTATGTAGTCTGCCAATCACATTAATGAAAAAAAAAGGAAGACACAGGGTAAGGAGGTTGACATTTTTTTTCATATTCCTTTGCTCCTTGCATTGAGAGAACACACAAATTGAATACATTCCTGGAAATTCGGTTTCATTGGTATAGCAGCAGAGCCTTGTTTAAGGTGTTTCCAATCTGTCATTCTGGATGCCTTGCTATTTGTCGACCTGTCTGGTTGCCCATCCATCTGGTGCTCTGGTAACTATCTCTGTCAGTCTACCTTATTATCCGTCCACAAGCCTGCCTCTGTCTTTGTGTATTTATCTGTCTGCCTCTCCCCGTCAGCCTCTGTTCCTCTCTGTTTAATAATTACAGTCCAGTTGTCTGATGCTGCAGTGGGGAACTGGTCTGGTGATCTGTCGGAGAGCTGTATGCCAGCCAGGCAGCACGCAGACTCACGCGACTCTGCTCAGAGAGTTGGTGCGCGCATAAAAACATCACAGTAAGTTTTAAGTTATTTAAGCACCTGATAAAAACCTAAACCCAAAAAATAATGAAGCTCAACTCATTTCTTAACTGTACATGTATTTGATTTCACAGGCACCTGTCGGGATGTTAAAGCTGTAATCCTCCTAACACACTGACACTGATAAAATAAAGATGATTTCCCCTAAGACTGCAAATCATGTCCTCGAATTAAAATACTTATCCAGTACTTGCACAAGTGCATAACCTTGAAAGATGTAGCTTTTGATTTGGCTGAAGAACAGCAGTTTCTCTAATGTCTCAGCCCATACCCACTGTCCTCCAACTGCTTTTTCTTCTCAGGTTTTCAGTTATTTGCCTTTAGGTCATGTTTCGCCCACAATTTAATGACTGAATGGACAGATGATGGTTGACGTGATTTGATATATGCACTAGAGATCAAAATAAGAGAACAAATTATGAATACTTATAGTTATTATGAATACTTATAGTTATTTTTGGCTATAAGATTAAAAAATAAATAGGAAGTGTAGAGGCTCTTACTTTGAATGACTTCAGCACATCTGCGCCCACAGGACATCACTAGTTTCTCACACTGCTCTGGTTTGATCTTGGTCCGTTCTTCTTCAGTCTCTTTCACGGTTCACTAACTGTAATGGGTTTCTTAGACATTACTTTGTTGCCAAGGATTTTCCAGAGTTTCTCTATGGGGTTTAGATCTGGACTCTGACACTTATTCCTCCAAATTTAACTTTTTGGAGGATGTCTTCTGCTGCAGGAGTTGGGCCTCTTGTACAACTACATGGCACAGCGAGTGCAAATGTTTATGTGAACCTCCTTCGGCAACATGCAATACCTTCACTACAATCACAACACAATCAGTTCGCAATTTTCAGGCAAAACGATGCCCTCTGTCACACTACAAAATGGGTTAAGCAGTTCTTTGAAGCTAAGAATATTGAAACAAGGAAAATCCATGGCGAAACCCACTACAGTTACCGGACTGTGGAAGAGACTGCAAGAAGAACGGACCAAGTTCAAACCAGAGCAGTGTGAGAAACTAGTGATGTCCTGTGGGTGCAGATGTGCTGAAGTCATTCAAAGCAAGGGCCTCTACACGTCCTGTTCATTTTTTAATCCTATAGCCCGAAGAAAACATTATTTAAATCTTATCTTCTGACACAATGGTTACTGTTTTTTCACAAAATAAAGGTTCTTGTTGAAGTGCCTTGGTTATTTAAAAAAACATGCTAGTACAGCAGTGGTATAGCCACAGCGGATATTCTATCAAATTCCGAGCAATAAAAAGTACAAGTATATCAGAATAAATCAAGTATTGTGTTTAATTTTGATCTCAACTGTTTAATAGTATGTGATGCGTTATGTATAGCATATGGCAGTGGTTTGAAAGAATACAAAATTGCGTAGAAACGAACATCCAGAAAAGCAGTTTGACAATGGAAATTGAACCACTTCCTCAAACATTGGTGGGATTAAACCAAATATGTGAGGTCCTTGCTGAAAAATAATGGTGGCTTCTGCAGCTGATAGGATTTGCTTGTGTACTGTGCGGCACCTGTTCAGAGTTAGCCGGAGATTTAGTGCCTTGTTTTAACGAGGACTCTCTTGTTTTGCTAGCTAAATAGAGCTAAAGCTTTTTAGACTTTCTGGCAATGGCAGATGGTAGAAGAGTGTAAGGCAGATTGAAATAAAATCAATTCCAACATGGTAAGGAATAAGAATGGGAAGTTTCTGGCTTCATGGGAAATCTGGTCCCAAATCAAACAACGACAACAATTACAAGTAACATTTGAAGGAAAGGAAATTGTATTCTGTTATCTCATTGATTTGCTCTTATTAAACCATCCATTCGCACATTTAAACATATTTAAAATGGCCTTTTAGAGCTGCACTGATATTTTTATTTAAGTAATGAAGAATATGAGTTCCCAAGGAGCATTTTAGCGTCTTTCAGCTCATTGTCTTGGTTTTTATATCCCAACAGTACTAACAAGACACATATTTCCTTCAGGAGTGGGTGGTGACCAAATCAGAGCCACAATAAAACATGTCATGTTGGACGAGTAAAAAAACCTTCTTCGCAATATAAAATTCATAAGGTGATATAATATAATCATAGTTATTAATGGGAGTATTAATGGCCTATGCAGCTATATTTCTTACACATGCTCAAACCTGAATGAGGAACTACATCGTTTGCCAATGACTCCCAAAATTACATCTACAGTATATTATGTTGTGAAACAGTTGCACTGTGGCAGTTTTAAGCATGTGGTTAACTTTGTAAAACTGAGCTACTTGGTACAGTTAAGGCAGCAAAACTACTTGGTAAGGGCTAAGAAAATATCATGGTTTGGATAAAAATGGGTATGTTTGTCATGGACATGAGTCTGTGACGTAGTTACATTGGTTACCTTATAAAGAGTCAGTGTTGAGTTTTAATATGAGACAATCCTGTGTTTGTTTGATCCATACACTGTATATGTTCAAAAAATAAAATATAAAGAAAGAAAGACTATGAAGATGGATGAAGCGCCTTCGCTTCCTCCCACTGTACAAACGTGAAGCCAATCAAGGTGATAAGAACTACCTAAAATGACAGAAACAGTCTGTGGGCAAATTTTAATTTGGCCCATGTCCCATCCGCTAACATGGAGGGGGCAGGGCTCTTCGACAGCCAGCCACCAGGCGGTGATCAAGATGGCTTCACTTCCAGGGAGCTGTCAAACCTAACAGCTAACTAAGCTAATAAGCTGCTTGCAAAATCGACTTATACAGCCATTTTTTTTGTGCAAGCCACTTGAACAATCAACCACTTTCTTTTGTGAGGACTGCCTTCTCTGATAGTCTGAGCCAGGCCGACCTATCTGTGGCACAAAAGTACTGTAGTGGCCCTTTCTTCACCTCACTCAGCCCAGTCATATTTTTAGAAACACTTGGAGCCAACCGTGTCATGGGCAAGATGGAAAACATACAAGATCCAACAGAATTCTGGATAAATGGTAATGGTGAGAGGGGTCGTTGAGAAGGGCAGCTTATGGATTTGAGCGTTTTGGGATTTGTTTCTGAATTGGATTAGAGTCAGTAAAACTGCAGGAAATCTGACAGCCGAAAAAGGAGCTGTAGGGTGTTGCATGAGTCACTGTGAGAGTGAGAGAGAAGAATAAAGAGAGCTGCGTATGAGATAAAGCAGATATACACGAAGAAAAGAGGAAAGCCACGCTTACGAGATTAGATAAAACCCTTGTTTGCTTGAGTTGACTGTGGTTTCTAATGTGAATTTAACCGAGTAAGGCTGAGTGATTCCAGCTCTTTCAGGAGATCTCCGTAATACTCCAGCAAAGCTTGGTTCCCATGTTGATTTTAACCCGTCAAGACGAGCACCATTAAAGCCCTGTTCATTATCATACCACTTTCAAAATCTGCGGCCTTTTGACAGGAGCCAGGCAAATGCATTTTACACTGAGAGGGACTTAACTGGACCGTACCGATACATTTTTAAAACTACTCCAAATTACAGCACTGATTGCCACAGAATTAACTTATGAATTAATAATGACTTTTATTGACAGAATGTGTGACAGGCACTTTTCTTTTTGCCCTCAGGTTTCCATCAAATCAATGCTGGGATGAATCTTTGTCAGAAGTACCAGCTGGAGTACCGCTACTTCTAGCTAATGCTATTAGCACAGCTACCCCTGGTTGGAGGTATACAGCATTAAAAGCACCGGTGGCTTTTGCGGCGGCCATGCATACTAATCTCGACTATAAATCCTCTCTGCTCTTCGCACAGCCTTGCAAACATGAGGCTTTGAATTCACTGGGATGCAATTATTTTGCACCCAGCTCCCTGGTAAGAAGCCATTGTTTTTTTCCTTAACATAAATCTTATTCAATACCTCTGCAAAGAAGTTTAACGCACATTTTACACTTATTTGCTCGATTGGAAAAACAAAAATATGCATTTGTCACTTTGGATCACTGGAGCCGTATTCACTCATCCTGCTGTTTTCCCTTGAAATATTAACCACGGCCCTGCTCTGCTTTGCTCATTTCCAGATGTAATACTGGTATGAATAATGGAATTATTTCACATGAGAGAGTTCACATGTAGGCGATTATTGCCGCATAGCGAGCATGTAACGTGACATACTCCGCATTATAATTGAACGGGAAGGACACATCGTCAAAGTGATCATCCTTTTTTGCGTCTACGCATTGTTGCACAAGCAAATGCGCGTGAAAATTGTGTTTACGACCCACTGGTAGTGTTTTCCATATAATTTGATCCTGATTTAAAGCTGGACCTTGATGTATTACAACTACTTATGAAAACATGAAGGATATGTACATATTCAAAGACAACTCATGTTGATTGCCCTTTTTATGTACATACCATTACACAGAGAAAGAGAAGCTGAGGAGCAATGGGACTTTTAAGATTTGAGACGGTTGAGATTTTGCCAAGGCACCATAATTCCTAATACTTTGTACTGTCAGTGTGCCCGGTTTAATGCCAATTCACTGTGTATTCACAACAAATGCTAACAAGCCAAATACATTTTCTATTCTGGGAATTGTGGCACTCCGCGCATCCACTGACCACCCGGCAGAGTGCAAAATGTCAGCGGAGTTTTCAGGATGCCGTTGGGAATTGGAAGTTGAACCGTGTTCTTTTCGTGGCTAATTAGTGCTTGTGCATTCAAACTCTGCCAATTAAGCAGCTCCTTTCTGCACCACTGGCCATTGACACTGTATCCTGTCTACCACCATGTGGCTCGTTGTATGTCTGCTGTGCTGCAGGCTCACCAGGGATGTTGCTTTACCCTGCAGTCTCTAGATTTTAAAAAGTGCCGTTATTACGATGTCAGTGTTTGGTCATACTGACAGACAGACATTGAGGGGGTTGCTGTTAAACTCCAGCCTCTAGAATTAAACAAGCAGCACAGACACTCTAACAGGGCCTTCATGCTGTGGACATAACGTTACTTCACCAGCTGAATTATGTCACAGCAGCATGTGCCATTTCTTCTGGCGTGTCACTTTTAAATTCAAACTGCAGCTCCTTTCAGATATTCTTGGCAGTTTTTAAATGTCGGGCTCATGTCTGAGCAAGCGCCCAAGTCACTTTTACATAAAGGTTGTGACGGCAATCTTACTAGCTCAGACCTTATGACATTTCATCATCAATCAGATGTCGTCAGATTAAGAATGGATCAAGTGTTCATGCATGTATAATGTAGAAGATGTCACTCGTAGCGACAAACCAAAAGAGAATTATTGCCGACTCCGCAGAACCTCTGCAGAGCACTTTAGTGCCCCTTTGTTCATTACTGTTTTGATTCAGTTCCACCGCTCTCATCAGTGTGGCTTAAAGATGCAGCAGGCAGCTGTTTTCTTGCAAAAAAGGTCTGTACTGCACACTTTACTGCCCAGGACTGAATGTAAGATGTTAGCAACAAGCTGATGAACAAAGCCTCTTGCAGCTAAAGAGCCTGATATTTCCCGACCTGGGAAAAAACAGAGCTAAAACCAACATTCATTTCTTGTCAGGTTATACTCACACTGGTCATGAATAATGTACAATATGTAATATTGTGCCACTGGGGGGGTCTCTCAATCAAAACACTAACAACAGACACAGTTTGATGACGTTGTGAAGTGGTGTGGAATCTTAGGAGTCATTCTCTTAACCGCCATTGCCGAATTTTCAGCAGAGAACTCCTTCTCTCCAAAACAAACAGTAAAAACAGAGACTAAAGCAGTTTTATGTTAAAAATCAGCATTTTTCTACTTGCTTTTTCTTGAGATCCAAACATCCGATGACTGAAATCCTTCATCTGGTTAAAATATACAATTAAAAACAACCAAAATCTATACAGTGCATTGTACAAAAAGTGGCTAAAGTTGGATTAAAAGTCAATTTATGACAGTTTCTGGCAAATATGACGCATGTGCAAAAGGGATATGAAGCCATTGACAGGCAACCAAATGCAACTATAACTTCTGGGTTTGAATATTAGTGGGAGCATCTGGGGTAATACATAATACAAGAAAATATATAACAAAGGTCTAGTGATTTTGAGACATTTTAATGCAGAAAAGTAACATACCTTGTTAGGCTTCAACAGCGAAACACGGTTTTAAAAACATTGGTTATGCAATGCTTTTAGAGAACAGAACATGCACCAAGTTTGAATTATCTTGCATGTCTCAATAAAACCATTAAAAATAAGTTATGTAACGGACATCTATGTCAGCCAAGGTAGATTTGAGTTACTAATTGACAGCAAAGAATAGAAAGAGCGTTGATTGAGAAATGAATACGCCATTAAGCCTGCACTTTTTAATGTTAGTAAGCCATTAATTATTGGCTTCTGCTATGGATGCTTCCTCAAGAAGCTACAGGACCAAAAAAGTCCATTAAGGTCTTCCGTCATTATTAATGAGCAAGTTAAGTAGCTCATCTATTAGCTGCTTTTGCAAATGATTCCTCTTAAAATGTATTTCTCCAAACATTAACATGCACCCAAATACAGCTAATGGTAGAGAAAATTGTATAGCAATATTCATACTACAAACAATCTTTATGCTATTTTAGATTCTTCCTCAGCACCGTTGGCACTGAAGGACAGTCACACAGTAATCATTGTGAAATGATTGCTCGAAAAGACGCCTTTGCTTCATTTAAATGGCTTCTTAGGTTTCCTCCAAAGGGAATAATCACATTTTTGCATGCCGTGTCGACCGGAATTATGTTTCTCTACCTATCTTGGCAAGTGGAATAGCAGATTTTTCTCACCCTGTGTCTCTTGTTGTTGCTTATAAATCACAGTGTTACTTGAAGGACACTCGCCATATTAGGTTCCTGTCTAATTTTAGTCTCGGGAGGTAGAACTCATCCATTTTTCATGGTATATGTGTATCACCATTGATTCATAGGCTTCTTCCTCATTCACCAAAATCAGATTTGTTTTAGCTTATTACAGCACATATTTTTCCTGCACCCGTTCTAATAATGTTATCTTCTGCAAACAAATTCTATGTAATGTATTTCAAAACGGCATTGCTGTTTAGTTGGAAGTTGAAGCAGACCCATCCAAGGCTCACTGCAGCTGGGGTGGTTAGGATTATCTCTGGTTAAGCTTGTGTAAAATCCTATAACAACCATATTAAAAACACCAAAATAACCCTCATACAAGGTTTTACCAGAGAAAATCAACACACAATGTAACATGCTTTTCTTTTTCACTAGGTAAAGTAACTCCCATGACTACATTCAAAACTCTGTCTCTTTCGATTTCAGAAGATGTCAAACCCCAATGGCAAAGAGGCGTTGCCACTTTGAAAGGTCAACTGTAACTTACAGTTTGTTTACCGCTAAAAAATAAAAGGGGAGCCCGGAGATGTGAGGCGGCCTCTTGTTGTCAACATTTTGTTCGCCACAAAACTCAAGGGAGGCATTTGTACTGTCCTCGTTGGGGCCTGTTGCAATTATATGGTGACTACATCGATCCCGAGTATTGATTAAAGTCCCTCCTTGATTTTAAGATTCAACCCGCTTCTCCAGATTTCAGGGGAAATGAGAACAATGGAAAGGACTCTCATTTGAAAACAGCCAGGAACCTCACAAATGAGGCATTTAAGGAGCAGCCTAAATGACTTCCCACATTGTGTGTCTGTGTTTTGTTCATAAGGACTGGAAGTTAGATTAAATATAAAAAGCTGGATTCAGTTATTGGGAGAGAGATGATGCAATGACTTTTTTTTTTTAATCTACTTTTATAGGACAGATTCATATCGAAACATTTTTACCCATCCTTGCGATACTACATGAATGAACAGTAATTGAAGGAATAGTTGTTTTTTTTGAGGGGGGGGGGGGGGGGGGGTGTGAAATATGCTTATGCTTTTTGGGAAACAGTCTTATATCTGTCCCTTCAAAGTGAAGCTGGACCCAGGGGATAGTTAGAAAAAGGCTAGGAAAAGGGGGAAACAGCAAGCCCAGCTCTATCCAAAGAAAAAATCCTACCACCACCTCTAAAGCCAACCTGTTCTCACCCTCAACCCGTCAAATATGGAAGCTTGGTCAGTGGCACTTAGCAGTCCGAGGGGATCAATAGCGTCAAAGTCCATGAAGTCTGGAGTTTGGGGTGGGTTGGATGTCTCAAACAAACACAGGACTTTCACCAAGGAAAAGCTTTTGTAACTTATGTCACATACGTTTTAGTATAAACTATGATATTTTCCTTTTTTTGTTCGGTAATTCCTGTTCCGTTACTGAGATGTTGCCCTGGCAGTCAGTAGAAACTCTGAACCAGGGAGAGAAATGTGTCGGGTTTGGGAACCTTTGAAATGCATCTCTGTTCTTTGCAGATGATGTGGTTTTGTTGGCTTCATTAAACCACGAGCACACACTGGGGTGGTTTGCAGTTGAGTGTGGATGAGAGGCAGAACCTGCAAGTCCATGGTTCTCTGCTGGAAAACTGTGTATTTCTCTCTCCAGGTTGGGAGTGAGGTACTACCTCAAGTGCAGAGTTCAAGTATCGCAGCGTTTTGTTCACAGAGAATAGGTAAAATGGAGTGTGAGATGGACAGGTGGTTCGGTGTGACATGCAGGCATTGAACTGGTGAGCCAGAAGGCAATGCTCTCGATCTACGTCCCAACCCTCACCTATGGTCATGAAATTTGGGTAGTGACCAAAAGAATGAGATCTCAGATACAAGCGGCCAAAATGAGTTTCCATCTTAAGGTGGCACGGCTCAGCCTTAGAGATAGGGTTAGAAGCACAGACATCTGGAGGGAGCTTGGGGTAGAACCACTGCTCTTTAGCATCAACATGGGGCATTTAGGTATCAGACACCGAGGGCCGTCCTGAAACATTTGATATTTAACAAGTTGAGGACAATCACTGAGAACTTTATGGAGGCAATAACTTTTTTCAGTATTTCGAGTACACCACTTTTAGTTAAATCAGTAACAGATAAAAATGGGGTATTTATATATAGATGAAACATCACTACTGATAAAGAGCTATAGATAAATGTACAAAGCTACAGTAGGCCTATATGCAGAAACAGTAAGTAGAGGAGGGTAAGGAATAAGTAGAAAAAATGGAAAGATAAATTAAATTAGATGCAATACCCATAATCATGTGTATGTAGAAATATTTAATATCACATATTATTATAAATATAATCTTATACTTAATACAAAATTAAGTAGGCCTACATAAAATAGAATATATCAATATAGATACATTTGTTACTGTATACCTGTATAATATAAATAAATGTTATATGAATATATCATATACACCTAATAATATCTTATAAAATACTAGTAAAGAATATAACTAAATAAATATACATTTTCGCTTCTAAAAAGCAAATAATTGAGGTAAATTGCCATAAAAGTATTATCTATGACAAAAACAAAATCATACATGCTGATTTAATTACCATTTAAACATAATAATAATAATAAAGGTTCACTAGAATGGATTTTATATAAAAAGCATGTTTTTTCCTGATAATGATTTCATGTGTCAGGCGTTACAACACTGACAGACTGACACGTGAATACAATATCACACTATTCCTTTGATTTTGTCCATTTCTGTGTGCACGCTGTATAACCGCAAGATATTTTTAGATCTTTTTTTTGTCAGATCTCTCGAACTCATTCCCTCCCAGCTTCAGGCCTCTCTTTCAGTCAGAAAGGATGATTCATCTCTGTGAATGAGAGGCCCACAGTTAACAATACAGTAGTTTCATCACGAGCTAATAATTAGGTGATTAACTCATACTGTTTGAATAGAATTTTCCAGTTCATTTGCATCGCTTGAGGACATCATACCTCTATTTTCTGCATACTACCTCTGGGTCACTGCACACCGCATTTCCATTATTTCCTATTTAAGCTAAACATTTGGTATAGGAAACTGAAGCAAGATGCTCCCGGCAGCTCTATAATTAACACTAGCTTTAAAAGTCAGTCATTTCCCATTAGATGCCAAGGGATTCACAATCATAACGTGCTCTCATTCACTATGTTTTTCTTCTTACTTCTGATATTCCCTGGAAAGTCTCCTCCACTTACAAAATGTCAGCATGGGGCCTGATGTTTCCTCTGTATTCAGCCCCACATTGCTAGGAAGTAATTTTGCCTGTTACCAATTATTAACAACAAAAATCTGATGAAAGCCTGAATGCTGGGTGGATGTCTGGAGCGGCTAATTTTTAAGACAGATGTTTGAACTCGTGTTGACGTTTTGTGCCAAAGCGGCAAAATGTTCTCACTGGCTTCATATCAGTTCGTATTTAGGAGAGGAGTGAGAGAGATAAGCTGCAGCAGCATCACTTGCATGCACGGCTTCTTTCAGTTTTAAATAACTAACACAAACCTTTTTGGAGAGAAAAATCTAGTCATCCCATATTAATGATATTTGAATGCTTACTCATACTTGATGTCATATTTGTAAACTGACTCAGTTTCTTTCACTGAAAAAACAAAGAAAATCAACCCCACAACAGGTTTAAGAAATGTCTCCTGAAGGGTTTTTGAATCCCTTGTTTCCCCAAGAATCATGATTTCTATTTGCCTGGGGAACAAAATTTCTTTTTTGCTCTGCTGTCAATCATCACACACACAGTTTTGGCTCAGAATCAAAAGTTACTTACTACAAAATACACAGAGCAGCAGTAAATATTGACGGTGTTAATATCGGTGTGTGCTGGAAGCGTGAACTCGCTCCTGTCCCTTTCCCTAGAGAGCCGTTTAGTTAGCGTCATCTCTTATTTTATATCAGACCCTCAGCGAGGGATTAGGCAGTCCTCACTGGCACTGAATAACAGTGGGAGGATTAGCACTTTCGCCTGTCACCAAATCATTCTGACGGATTAGCAATATCCACCGTCACTCCCGAGGACTCACTCTGGCTCCAAGCGAATTGAAGTCGGTGTGACAGCCAAGGTGACATTGCAGTAAAAAGGGAAAGAGTCATTTTCCTCAACCCTGTCTGCCACCACGCTCAGCCTGGACAATGTCAGCATGACGAACATTTAGTGTTAGTTGTCAGCATGAGCGTCGGGTGGCTTACATACTGTTGAATGAGTAAATCTGCTACGGATAAAGGGTCACTTTTGTCAGCTGCATAGCAAAAAATAAGTAAGGTATCTGGGTGGAAATTGAAGTTTAAAGCCAAACACAAAATGACTCAGACTCGCCTACAAACGGCTGGACTGCCAACTGTAAAGTGGTCCTCAAACGACCCTATCTTCACACTGTTTCGGTTCTAAGTTGTACAGTTCTGTACATTTCTGCACTGCTGAAACAATTAAATATCAAATTAAAGAGAGTTCTTCTAATGTTGTGGCCTTTTCTTGGTTGCGTTAAACCATATTGCCTCAAGTTAACTGACACACCATTAAGACTTGTGTTTTTTATCTCATACTTATGAGCTAGAGTAGGGTTTTGGCGAACAATTCCTGCTTCCGTATAAAGCACTTTGGGTTACTGTTTGTTTTTAAAATTTAGTTATGTAAAGCACCTTGAGTTGCTTCTGTGTCGGAAACGAATGGCTCTACACAACACATTTTACAACAACATGTTGAAAAGTCAATCAGTTTTACTATTTATGTATTTTTGATGATCACTTCTTCTCAGGTTACATCGTCTCATAAGGTTTGTGTGTATGATATCTATCAGGAATAAAAGTTGTCATTTTCAAATTTTCTTTTCAGCAATGTCCTCAACACTTACTGTAACATAGAAACTCAAGACACCGAGATAATGTAACAATCCTGTAGGTTTATGTTATTGCCACCAGTTTTAATTACCGTATTTTCCGCACTATAAGGCGCACCACATTATAAGGCGCACCACATTATAAGGCCCACCTTCAATGAATGGCTTATTTTGAAACTTTTTTCATATATAAGGCGCACCGCATTATAAGGCACATAGAATAGACGCTACAGTCGAGGCTGGGGTTACGTTATGCATCCATTAGATAGAGCTGCGCTAAAGGGAATGTCAACAAAACAGTCAGATGGTTGTTGCTTCCTCCGCTTCCGCACCATTGATTGGTTCATGTTAAACTCTCTGGCTGCTGCTCTATTCCTGTGTTCTACTGCGTGACTAATCGCCTTGAGTTTAAACTCTGCGTCGCAAGCGTGTCTCTTAATAGGAGCCATTTTAGGCTCTTTACACAAACACACAAATGGAAATGAAACGGCACGCTTCGCGCAGTCATATATCTCAACATGCACCGCACATTACTTCTTCTACGGGGGAAAATAGAGTCAGCGGCTGCTCACCGTAGTTGCGAGACCTGTTGTGGCACAATATTGGTCCATATATAAGGCGCACCGGATTATAAAGCGCACTGTCGGCTTTTGAGAAATTTGAAGGTTTTTAGGTGCAACTTATAGTGAGGAAAATACGGTATCTTAACTATGAATCCCTTCGAGGAAAGATTGTCTGAAAGTGTGCGCATCAACAAATTTGACCAATCATTGCATCTAGCCTCTCTCTCTTGTCATTGAGTCCATTCCAATTGCAACAAATACATTTGCCTTCAGACACATCGTATGAACAAGCTTGTTTTGAACACACAGTACCTCTGCCATGACCACGGGTCATAGTCTTTAGTTCATGCATTGAACAGTAGATTCTCTATATAAAATACATTATGTCACAGGTAGTCAAATCCTAGCATCCAAGAAGTTGTAACAAGTAAATATGTTATCTTTTTGCTAAACGAAATTATTTTAATTGTCAATCAACTAACTGTCAAACGGTTGGAGCACTATTTCAAACACAAACAAGTTTCTTAAAAGATCGTGTTCCTCAGATGGAGCCGCATTGCTGCAGTTTGTACTGTTCGGCAGAAAAGATCAGTATTAATTAATTCCCCTAATGTGTCTGGTGAAACTGTTGCAGCAATAAGAGCATTGACTGCAGTATACTGTTTGTCGATTTCTAACTACAAATGTGACAGAAGCCTAGGGCCCACTGACTGAGACACGTTTTTCCTACTGTAATTTGTTTATGCCAGAATGCAGATCCACAGAATTAATGTAACAGCATCAAATTAGTGTGTATGAGCTCTACTGGATGAGTTCACAGGATATAACCTGCCTTTTACACCGGCCACATAATTGGCTGCCTGCAAACGTAGCCAGAGACTGAACTCTTTTCGGAATGAAGCAGGTATGGACCACTTAAATGTGAATAAATGCACTGAAATCTCAGGCTAACTTGTATTCACATGCATGCAAAAATATTCCAAAACATTATGCACAGTCTGATATCCACTTGAAAGCCCTGTGACTAAGTGAGAAGGAAAAATTCTACCATTGCACAATGACTTCACACTGCCTCGGCTTAAATGAAGTGTGGTTTGAATAGAGCTCCTCTTACATGTTTGAACAGTATTTCCCTCATGTCGTCATCCAAGCGTCTGGTATCCTAAAAAGCAAATCTCCTGGGGAAGCTGGTTTAAAGACCATCCAGTTGAGAAAGTAGAACATGAAATTATTTTGGCAAAGTGAAGCCACACTTTTTTTCCTTTTGTAGACTCTGTCTATATGCAGCGGCTAAGCTGTCCCCACATTCTGAATCCTACAAATTGTACCGTTCAAGAAAACCAAGCATATGCCAGGAAATCAATACAGAGAAGCTCAGGACAAAGGGGCCTCTGAAGCAAAGCTCGTGTCTTACACAGAATGGAGAACTACTGGTGGCATGCATCCATTAGCACCTCATCTATTTTCTATCAATGGAACAGAGAGCAGCAGAGTAAATAGTGGCAGCTGCTCAGGCTACTCAAGACATTTTCAAGCAATGAGAACTACCTCTTTCTGTTAATATTTAAAAACTTGACCTTTGTATGTTCGTCAGATCCCTAGTCAGCTGATCTTGGGCAGAAATATGTATACTGTTTAATACTGGGTGTGCCTCTACCTTATCAAACCGTGTTACATTTTGTCCCTCACATTGGCACTTTGAAAATTGGGCCATGGACTTTTGTTGCTGAGGCATGCCAACACCTCGTAGGAGATGGGACGGAGGATGCCACCCCCCCTGTTAGCAAAATGACCAAAATGCATGCCCCTTGTTAACATGCCATCCACCATCTCCATCCCCTATTAGCAGAGAGAATACAGGGGAAGAGTTGTTGTTCAGTTGAATTTGTTAGTCTGCCAGAATTGTTGATACTTTATCTGACTGAGGCTTGTGCAAGTTAGTATCTACGGCCCTGACCGCGGCTCTGAAATATCAGTAGCCTAACTGTGCAGTGTATTGATGAATCCATGGAGCTGTCCTTGGTGCTAGCAGGCGGATTAGAATTTGCACCTTTTTCTTTCAATCTCGCCCTTCTGTCAGTTTAGCCTTGGATCTATATTATATCTACATTGTAGCCTATAGACTGTATAAAGTACTATCACCTTTATAAGCAGAGTGAAAGTAAGACTGAGAGGATCATAGAGACACCCTGCTGCCCGTAGTATGCCTATAATATTCCTTTAATATTTTTATGATCATTCAAGCCACCTCTATAACAAAGTGAGTGAGTTTTACATGGATGTGTGTGTTGGTTAATGGTGTGGGGGCACGGGGGTCCACCCATTGGGCCATCCCCTGCTAAAACTATAAAAAACACCCACTTATTACAACTTATATTATGTGACCGTTATTCAGGTGTTCATTGTTCAGTTGTGACTATGTCTTATTATTACTGACCAAATTATGATTTGAAAAATCAAACTTTTTCTTTTAAAGAAGAGGTTCCTGATGATATTCAGTCAGCCTAGCATTTTACTGCGCGTTTCTTTCTGTCATATCTTAATGACAAACCAACTGAATATTGAATAATACAAAATACTATAATAAATATATTGAATAATACAAAATACAAAATACGTTACCAGGATTTTTGTAAAAACAAAAATCTATGCGAGATGAAAAGCGTGCAAATTAAACATTAAGAGATACTGACTTTTAGAGACATGAGTGGCTTCGCAAATTAGTGTTGAAATAAAACGAATTCTAGTGATTAAGGTCCTGTTCATGTGGGAATGCTGAGTGCACTTAGCACATTTCTTGGCAACCCAAGTACACCCTGCTAGTCCCCTCTCCTTTAATGACCCATTAAAACTGATAAATGGCCGGAAACATTACAGCCACTTAGTTGCACACAGGGATAGTATTCTTACTTTTGGAAAGTGATCATCAACAAATTGCCTAATTAATTTCCTTCAGTCATTTGTAGTTCAACAAGCCATGTCCTATTGGGTGTGTTTGTGTTAGAATGTGGATTCCTCCATTTCCAATTTAGACCCAAAAGACCACAATGTAATGCAGCCACATGACATATTAAATTGCGCTGACTTTTTTCTACATGGGGCTATTTTGTCCTCATTGTATTAAAATACTGTGTTCTGCACCGTCACGTAACACCCAGCAGAAAGCTATTATGATCATGTCCTCTACCGGGAAGAAATAAAAGGCATTCTGTGAAATGAACATAGTGAACAAAAAGGTAAATTACAACATTGTGTCAAAACAGAAATCCCTTAATACACCCAACAAGAGAATAATAGCATATTGTGCAAATCTGCAAATGCCTGAGGTTGGAATTAGAAGCAACCCTCTTGTGAAAAGTCTGACAGGAAAATGTATTTAAGGAAAAGAATTGTTCTTAACTAAAATATTCCGGCAGTAAGTCTTCCTCTAATGAAACCCATTGTGAGTTACTGAGCAAGCTACCGTATGTCTCCTGACAGAAAGAGGTTGCCATTACGCACAACATCCCAAATAGTCTCCTTAGTTTATGAAGTTGTTGGTTATCAGCATCTAGACGTTACAACTTTGAGTGTGTAAATACATCATGTTATCCATTCTATCAACTAATACAACATTGAAGGTTTAGTATATTAACAGACATTGAACTGTTGATTTGACTATCTCGAAAGAAAATGGCACAATGGTACACATAAAAATGGCAGCCGCTCTGACTCAAAAGCCGACAGTGCGCCTTATAATCCGGTGCGCCTTATATATGGACCAATATTGAGCCACAACAGGTCTCGCAACTACGGTGAGCAGCCGCCGACTCTATTTTCCCCCATAGAAGAAGAAACGCGTGGTGCATGTTGAGATATACGACTGCGTGAAGCGGGCCGTTTCATTTCCATTTGTGTGTTCGGTAAAGAGCCCAAAAATGGCTCCTATTAAAAGACACGATTACGACGCAGAGTTTAAACTCAAGGCGATTAGTCCCGCAGTAGAACACGGGAATAGAGCAGCAGCCAGAGAGTTTAACATGAACCAATCAATGGTGCGGAAGTGGAGGAAGCAACAACCATCTGACTGTTTTGTTGACATTCCCTTTAGTGCAGCTCCATCTAATGGATGCAGAACGTAACCCCAGCCTCGACTGTAGCGTCTATTCTATGCGCCTTATAATGCGCTGCGCCTTATGTATGAAAAAAGTTTCTAAATAAGCCATTCATTGAAGGTGCGCCTTAGAATGTCGTGCGCCTTATAGTGCGGAAAATACGGTATATATCTATATATATATATATATATATATATCCCACAACTAGCTTTATTATATTGTAGTGTTGTCCGTTGTGAAACAGAAGACGTTTCCATACACTCAGAACATTCCCCTGGATGAACTCAATGTTATCTGTAACGCCCCTCACAGTTCATTGTGTATGGAGCAGCTCCACACTTTACAATTGATGACATCGCACATTTGAGGTTTCACACTCTAGTTGTTCATGTTTACTATCATTTTTGGTCCGTCTTAGAACATTGGAATAACATGGATGTATTTTGAAAATGGGCATAGTTTCCCTTTAAATATATTTACACGCATTTGTTAAATCTCCGTTAAAATCATTTGGTAGTTTACGATATCAACGGCGGTGTCCACCATTCCCATGCTGGGTTCAAATGGAATGCACATGCACAAGGGATTCACAGAAAATGACGTATGCTCGTTCTGGATTACCGGATTCAAAGAACTTGAAAAATACTTCTATATTATACTTGCTTCAGTGCAAGAATGGCCACAGCATGTCAAGAAGACAGTCCATTCAGGTTGATTGTGCAAACGTGATTGATCCATCATTATGTTTGTTGTTAGGTGGTTACCTCTTGTGGCCGTAGTTAAAATGGAAGGAGGAAGTCTATAAAGAGCACCAAAGTAGGGAGGAAGGTTGACTACATCAGAGAGTTACTTCCGTAACAAAGTCATTATAACTTAAAACATCATTTATTTTTTTGTTGCCCAAGTAGTTAATTGGAACATTAACCATGTGTTTGAAAGCCCACAAATCTGTTTCATGATTAAAAATACGTACATTTCATATATGTTGTTTTGGAAGTCATTGAAAAATGACCTAGTTTGTCCTTTAGATATAAGGGGCAACATTGGAACTTATTCTAAAGATACTCATTTAGTGTTCCCTACAGTAACCAGGTGTCACTAAATCAACCATAACTAAAATCTTAGGGATTATAATAAATACAAAACCCATAAATCAGAGATCAATCTAAAATGCCAAACACAGCCTTGAGAAGCTTATTGCTTCTACAAATACAAAGCTAAGATATATATCAGAGGATTGTGGCACCAAGACATATAGCACTTGAGTAGTAGTACATGTGTCCGTAATAGATAGTTAGATAGATAGATAGATGGGTAGATAGATAGATAGAGAACTTTATTTATCCCCGAGGGGAAATTCGGTCATCGTAGCAGCGGTACAAAGCAATCAGAAGTACTAAAAATAAGATAAAATATAAAATACAAAATATGAACAACAATAAAATAAAAAGTAAAGTATCGCAGATAAACACTATATTACAATATGCTATGTGGATTTTAATGTGCAGCGTTGTACAGTCTAATGGCAGCAGGTAGTAATGATTTCCTGTGCCGTTCTTTAAGGCAGCGAGGTTGGATAAGTCTGCTGCTGAAGCTGCTCTGAAGCTTGTCCAGGGTTTCATAGAGGGGATGGGAGACATTGTCCATGATCACCAGCAGTTTTGCCAGCATCCTGTGCTCCACAACCTCCTCCAGGGTGACAAGCTCAGAGCCAACAACAGACCCTTCCTACTTTATGAGTTTGTTCAGTGTGTTTGCGTCATTTGCTTTGATGCCCGCACCCCAGGACACCACAGCCAAGAAAATAGCAGTGAACTCAGTATCTGTAAATAATTACTAATTAAAAGTTTGGTTTCACTCAATATTTACCTGTCAAACTAAGAACTTTATGACACTGGATTTCATTTTACTTCATTAAAACTAAGACAAACTAAAAAACTGCTGCAAAGATTCTCTTGTCAAAAAATATTTTAGGAACAAGTGGATAGAGAGGTCACTGTGATGTGTTATTTTACAGAAAGGTGCCCGTAGTTATTACATAGTGACATTTCCCTGTGTGGCACGAGTAACTTTGCTCTTTCTATCCATCTCTCAGTTTCCTGCAGCACGAGCTGTCTCTGTCTGTGAGAGCGTGATGCTGGCCCACTGCAAAATACGGGACAGTCTGATTCTGCAGTGGATCCATTCCCAACCCAGCTATGCTAATTAATCCCCACTGCAGCTGACAAACACAGTGAGAGGGACTGCTTGCACATTTCCCAAGATTAGTGAAAAGCAACACATTCAGGATGTTCTCTCATCAACTTGTCAACGTCCCAACAGCAGCTCTCTGTTGGCTTACCCCCTCCAGGGTGTGACATTTAGATTGGCTTGAGGTTTCCGCCGTCAGACGCTTTAATTCATCCCAGTATGTTTGCCAGCTGGATTGCAAGAATCTTATAGCATTACACCAAATGCACTGGTGACAAACAAGCATACAATTACTTAACATTTGAGGAGCTTGCATTAATGCTGCACTGAGCAAGGCGTTTATGTATTGACTCAATTTTTATCGGTCTAAATGTCAATGTAGTTAGGCTGAAACCTACCAATTTGTCATTTATACGAAGATGTCAGATTTTCCTTGAAATGGAATATTTTATTTTTATATTGTTCATTTAAATGTCTTCGAAAAAAAAACTTTTTGGCATTTTGGGTTAAATGTTTGTATATAGTTGACTTTTAATTAGATTCATAGGTCATTGACAAAATCCTACAGCTTGTGTGTTTGTGTCCACAGCTTATGTCACATATTGCTTGTCTGTTTTATAATCTCCTGACTCCCCAAAAAAGTAGCACTAAAGCCAGCAGGGATCAGGGGCCTGTAGTACCAAGGCAGGCATTTCCGTGTCCTCTCAGTTTGGCCCCCATTCCCCTCAAAAACGATATGACCTGTGGCCACAGTGGCCTTACTGCCCCACCCTAGCTGCCCCAGCTGCCCCAGCTTATTTAGCTCTGTCTCTTTCCTGTCATACAGCCGTTCAACACCAGTGTCTTTTGTTGCGATTCAGAAAGTTTTTGGGCAACACCAAGTGAAATTCTACACACAAGACAGAAATATTCCTGCACATTAGTTCTGTCAGATTTATAAATATGCACGTATGATTTAATCTCAATCATCGTGGAGCTGGTTCGAGGTTCAACATGCTGCTGTCGTTACACACGGCTGTGGCTGTTCTCCGTACCACTACATTTTCCGCAAACCATCATCATGGGAAAATCTCACTCATCATTATTATTAAACATCAAACATCAGAAGGATGCTGAACGATTCATTCATAGTGCTCATGTTGAAACAAAGTAACCTACTTCATAATTCAGGATGAAACTAAATGATTAACAGGAAGATGATGCTCAAATCTGTGTAAACGCTATCAGTGAAGTTGACAAACAACCTAAAAACAACAAAGTAACAACCTATCTCTTGGCTGATAATCAACCTCATCCTCATCATATCACCTGCATGTATCTCGCATGAATCCATGTGGGAGGTGCGCACTCAGTAACTCACTATTCTCTCATGTGTGGGAGAAGGTGTTTACACATCTGGCCCCAGGAGACTTAATCAAGCTCATCCTGGTGTGCCAACGCTGCAATTCTGTGACTGAGTGAACTTCAGAGAAGTTTATCGGGGTCAATTTTATTTTCTGAAATAAACAGCTTCATTCATTCATTTTACTGATTTTTGTATTCAAAATAATAAATTAAATCATCGTTTAATCATCGTTAATCATCGTTAATCATCGTTTTATTTGATGGCCTTGCTACCCTGGCAATTGAAAAGTAGTTAATGACGGTATCAAACCTCCATACAGGTATCAAAAACTAAACAATATATTAAAACTAAAGCAGGGCACAGTATATTGATGTGAATTAGTGATGGATTACCCTCATGCATGAATCATATATCAATTATAAGCATGATCCATGATAATGAAGATACAAAAAAAGCCTGGAAAAAAAAATTCCTTCTCCTCTCCGCAGTGGTGTAGAGTGTGTGCTTCAGGGTGTGTCAGTACACTATGACATCACTGGGTGTGGTTACAGGTACAATCCTGAATAGGTCACTCACAGTTTCTAACCACGGCTTTACAGTTTCAGTTTTGAGATGCTGCAGTGAGCAGTGAGATCTGCCACTGTAATGTAACTTTGAATTTGAATGAAATTACTTCTACTGATCCTTTGTCACCTTCCTATCTGCCGGTCTTACACTATTAATACTTTTTTTCTGCACAGTCAGATTCAATTATTGATGAAAAGTCATCTTTGGTTGTCTCCAGAATTTCTGATGTATTCAGGCAAACAACCCACATGAGAGCAACACTTTGAAAAGTGTTTACTTTAGAGAACATTACAGGTCACATTAACTGAGAGACACATTGGGAAATACTATGCAAACACTCTGCTGTGACTTTGTCTCAATGGAGAAAGTCACAATCAGTGAGTCCCATAATTAAATAAAACTTCCCAAGTCAAATTACCTCTTAGGTGCTGCGTCTCACGTGGAGTAATTTGCTCATGTGGTGCATGTACATATCAACAATGAAGATACAGTGGAGGATATACCCCCTCAGTGTAGGCGGGATTCTCAACTGATCACCATAGCAATGCTGCGTGAAACTGCCGTGACATCATCTTCAATGTGACACCCGCTGGATCGTTTCATTGCCACTGACCTCTGCATTTAGTCAATTGCGTGGTGTAGTGTACGATGTAGTTTTGGAGGCTGGATGTCCCGTGCCAGTCACAATTCTCCCTGACCAGTCAGTGCTCTGCAGTGTTTTAACTCCGCATTCTAGATCGCTTCGGACCTAAACCAATACCAGGTACGATCCACAACTTTTGCTCATGGAAAATCAAAAAAGAGTCGAGTAGATGCAGTGGACCTGCAGCACTTACGTATCTGAGCAGTACACTTGGAATTCTAACCACAAAAGAGACACTTTACGAGTTTCAATCCATGTCTGTGTTATGGTAATATGGGCATTACGTTCAGATGCACAGTGTTTGGAACATCTCTATGGCAAAAGTCGCCGTGGAGATCTACCAAGAATCAAGAGATCACGCTTTTCCAAAATCTCCCAGATGCTCCATTCGCTGGGACTTCTGCCATAGAGATGTACCAAACACCGTTCATCTGAACACAATGCCCTCATTGCCATAGAACAGACCTGGATTGAAGTGGGTAAAGTAGCTCTTTAATACAACTTGTACAAGAGCTTTGAATATATTTCACAACACCTTGTTGTAAGAACCTCTGTCTATGTACCAATAAGTAGTTTAAATATACCAAAAAAAGTAAACAAAAAAAGTAATATACTCAAATGTGTATATTCAGATCATATACCAAACTCAAAATGGAAATTTTAAATGATTATTACCTTGATCGAGAGGCAACTTTACCTTCAGTTCAGATGCTCGGCAGCGCAGGAGGACACAGCCATTGCAGGACATTTGGCTCTGATGCTGTCATCCTTTAAAAAGCCACTGAAGCTGTGGCTTTGGCCAACAGCCAGTCACATCGCCCCACGGCAAGGAGTGTGCTCTCAAACAGAGGATCAGCCAGAGCGCTGGCGTCTACACAGCATGACAGCTGAGAGGCCACGGGCTCCACAACTGGAAACACGCAGTTGCTTTAATGGCCTTTGTGTCCTTTGAAGTGCTTCATAATGAGGAGGGGCTGAATGCATTAAGACTAGATACAGTTTGCTGGGCCAATCATATTGACAGGGTGGTTACTAAAGTATAGCGGGTATTCCCTGGGAACACTGCTCTGTTTCCTGTCTGAGCAAACAACCTGTTTGTATCCACACTCCCTGCTTTTATTTGTGCTATTACTGAGCAGCAAAGCCATCCTGCAGCCTGTCACAGAGGTGAATAAAGCCACACTCACCATCTTACATACGAACAATATCCGCTGTGAAATGTGCAACAGCAGGCCGTCTCTTCCCCTCTGTCATACATGACAGGCAATCAGCAGATGTCTTTATTACTGCGCACACATATAATGTCAGGAAAGCAGTTTGATTTGTGGTTGTCTATCAAATGGTGTTATTTATCACACCGTGGTTGGGCCAGGCAACGCGTATACTGTAGTGTAAATTTGTATTGGAGTATTATTTTGATAGTAATAAAAAAAGAAGATTTTGCTTTGTTTTTACTTCACAGGACAATGAAACACAAGTGTATAGCTAGCGGTTTGTCATTAATCTTCATTGCTGCTGCAAGCACATCAGAATCCAACACGCCAAACACATGATAGAGAAGAACATGAAAGCAGAAATAATCAATATTAGCCTCGCAGTCACAGCATATTCCCCACTCACCTACCAGCTCTCACTTTCAATTTCCGTTTCAAATTTACTTTATTTTATGTTGTGCCATTCATGCACTTTAAACGACATTCCCAAATGCCTCCCTGTTGACTTTTGGCATGATTTCCGCTCTATTATCCAATTCAGTAAGGTCTTAATAACCTTTCCTGGCTCATTTCAGTCCCCTTCTGTTTCAGTTTCATATACCCCTCCGGGCCCTCATTTCAATCACTTGCACGGTGTGTAACCTATTTGTGCCTTTCTCTCACTTTTACTGTAAATAAGACTAAAGTAAATTTTCTGTTGCAGAGATTAAGGGAGGCAGCGGGAGAGAGGTAGGGGGAGCTAATGATAGAATATGGGCCAGAACTCGTGGAGATGCACGGTTACAGGCCTCACTGTTAAAATAAATAAATACCAAAATGGAAAGAGATGAGGGTGAGGGTGGGAGAGCCAGCAAGTAATGTGATATCAAATCTGTCTGTTTGCTTATTTCACATTTAATGCCTCACTTCCCCTGTCTGATTGTGCATTGGTCTGTCTGCTGCAAAACACAGTGAAGCAGAAATATCAGGAAACATATAGTATTTGTCTTTAGAAAAAGTTTGACTTTTTGGCATAAAAATGTCTGCAACTCTTGCAGGATCTAACCAGGATCCTTTCTGACACTTGTCATCACGTACAACATCCCCGAGGAGATCAGACCAGACTGGCAAGTCACTTCGTAAAACCTTTTTCTATACAAAGGAATTCAGAATATAGTTTCCATACCTCAGGAATAAAACATGAATGATACAATTGTGATGAATTATCTAGAAAATAACCAGGACATTGTTGCTGTAAAAACACTTTTCATGTTAAATCAATGAATTAGGTAAACATTTTTCAACTGGAGAGGGATACCTTTGTTGTTTGGTTGAACTGACTTTTGAAGTTAACAGTGTTGAATTGTATGTTATCATATTGCTGCTGCCTGTGAACAGCTAGCACGTTTTATGAATAAGCTAACATTACACAACCGCCAGGCCACCACAAAGCCATTGCTAACATAGCTTTCTGGCTAATGCTAAATTAAATGAGATATTGGATATAGTCAAAACTATAAACCTAGTGTTCTAGGCTGGTCTAGAAAAACCTTGACTTTTTTTTGAGGTTGTAAAAAGGTGAAATTGTTTGGATGTTGTGTTTGGGGAAACATACCGCTAACTCTTATAAGCTAACAGGAGCAAGCTCAGAAAATGTAATTCAGAGGGAAGAAAATATCTCCTACACTACTATGATAATAAATGCTCCTCTTAAAAAAGAGCACCCGGCTCCTTTTTACTGACTGTGCTTTTAAATAATCTAAAAATAGGCTTCTGAAGAACTAATGTCAACCTTCGTCTGGATATGTGATAATGCCAGAGGAAGGGGAGCCCACGCTAACCTGAGAACTCCATTGTGCTGAAAGCCTTTTCCCATTTCACCGGCATCTCTTACACGAGTGTGTCCTCCAGAGACCTGCCTGTTGCTCGGTTCTCTCAATTCTCAATGGTAAGGATTTGTGCCATTATGTGCTCTTGACATTGCTGAGAGTTGAACATTATATAACACAGCAATAGTGACGGGCACTCATAAACATTTTGACTTTTAGAACCTCAACACTGTTTTCACACAGGAGCAGTTTCCTCTGTGCGGTACTACAAGCTAGAATCTAGATTGCCTTATAGTAAGGCAGCAAATAACCTTATTAGTTATTAATGTGATGTGTTATTGTGATGTGTCAAGACTGGACAGAGCAGTATGGACACTTTGCTGTTAAAGACGGCCCATGTTGCATTTTTAATATCAATACATTAATGAATAATGCTGCAGATATGTGTGAGAAACTGCAACAATATATCTACAAATCACAGTTGAGTTGATACAAAAAGGCCTACTGTTGTTTTAAAATGCTACACAACACTAATACTAATTTTGCAGTACCTGTTTTTGAGATTTTTTGCTAACAAAAAAGTTTTAGTCAGTCTTGCAAAAATGCGTTCACATCTGACATGAAAATCCACATGCGTTTGAGCTTCGGCTTGAAGTCATCTGGCCAATCAGTGTCTTGTGAGGAGCTACTGGCAGTTGAGGGGGGAGCGGGGGTGACGTCAACACAAGAAGTGAACGCTCGTTAAAACCAACAACGGGGTCTCCTTAAGAGGTTAGCGTAGATGCTACAATTGCATTAGTTTGATCAATTTACGATAAGAAAAGAAGTTTTCTCAGATTTTTCTGAAATTATATAGACAAAGGTTTTATCCAATCACATGCCAGGTCTGTTTTGAAAGGGTTAGCCCATTCCCAGTCAGTTTCCAATGGTGCCTCAGATTGTTCTGTGAAACAAACCTGATGAGTCAGGTTACTTTAAGTATATCATGATGTTAATACTTTTGCCCTTTTATTGATGTATAATTTTGAATGCAGGATATTTACTAAACCGAGTATTTCTACACTGTGGTAATACTGATTTCACTGAATTAAAAGATCTGAGTACTACTCACCACTACACATATATGGAGCTCTTTGTCAGTAATATCCCACCATCTGTACATTAACCAGCTTCACCCCTGATCTGTTTTCATATTCAGCTGTTCTGCGTGTGTCTGTGTAAGTGGAATATGTGTGTGACACCAATGCAGTATATTGA
Organism: Echiichthys vipera; assembly: GCF_963691815.1. Lineage (NCBI taxonomy): Eukaryota > Metazoa > Chordata > Actinopteri > Perciformes > Trachinidae > Echiichthys > Echiichthys vipera. The sequence continues at coordinate 8,636,247 of NC_139837.1, forward strand.
TTTTCTGATAAATGACCCCGATACTACAGACTTTCATTAAGAATCAGCCTCTTACTGTTGTCTACAGCAATGGATATGATGCAGTTTGATTGATCACATATTTATTTTAAAAATGGATCAATACCACGCTGGTTGTGCGAGGACCGTGACCTGAATTGATTTTAGTCTAACATGTCAGCAGGATTACATAACCATGATGAATACGGCATTGTTATGTTATGGAAATCTGTTATTATGATCATTGTTATTGTTATTACTATACTTATGTTTATTATTATGTTCATGGCTGTGAATATAGTGCAGGATTCTGATTATTTGAAAGGTTTCAGCAGTTTGAGCGTTGTTTCCACGCTGCATATTATCGTCTCTGTCCTTCGTATTTCCAGGAAATTCATGTGACTCTCGTTTCCAGCAGTGTCCTCCTTCACATTCAAACATGAATTTTTGATATAGAATATCTGCAGAAAATAATAGCTGGTGGCAGCTCTGAGACGATTTTGGCTCCGCCGTTAAAAAGCCCATGTGGGTCGAGCCCTTGTGTGTATTTATGTTCGAGAAGAGAGAGAAATAGAGGGAGAGCGTGCGATGCGGGAGGAGGTGCAACATACCTGAGAAAAAATAGGCTCCGTGAGTGTCGGTGCATAATTCTGCTCTTGTGAATTTCCCACGCAGAACTGTTACATTTTAATCATGCACTGGAGATGGGGGAGTTGATGGGGGGGCTTGAGTTTGTTGAATCTGACGCCTACAGAAACCTGCATCTGCAATGCTAATCACACTCCAGCAAAGGGCCCCACAGACTAGCCGTGTCTTCCTTGTCAAACTAAAAAATTCGTCTCCAATAACAACCGAGCACTCCAGAGCTCGCTGCATGTCTAATGTGTTGTGGGGCTACGACTGGAGAGGGGCCTTCACAGTCCTGTTACTTTGGCCAAATCTGTATTCAGAACGAGTGAACGCGGATTAAACGAGTACATAGACTGTCTGCTACACTGGCAGTATGGCGGTATAATTTTTATCCCATGATGATGCATGCATGTTTCTATTTTTACAGCTCTTTGATGTCAGTTAAGTGTGTGTTTGTGTGCGTTATTATGCTTTCATCTTAATTGAGGCATATGTGAATCCCTTTGTCTGCCCCCTCCTTTACATAACACTTCTGTTAAAAGTCAGTGTATTAACAAATATTCCAAGATTTGTAGATTTTTTTATGGAGCTGTCTTTTCATTTTTTAAGCCATTTTGGCAGAACACCTCAATATCAGAAAACAAAGCACCTTGTTTTTGAGGCTATTTTGAGAATACTCTTAGAGCTCTTGCAATGATAGTTCAGATCTTTTGAAGTGGGGTCGTATGAAGTACTTATCCATAGTTCGTGTATTACCAACAAGAAGCAGTCAGGAGTACCGCTGTGTATTGGGGCTACACGGCAAAATGTATTTTAGCCACCTAAAAAAATAAAAATATCAATATCAGTTTGAGTGTACGCTTTTTTCATAATATTTTCATTGCTCTACCTTACCTTCAAAAAGCCCATTAGGAATGTGTTAAAATGTGTTTTCTGCTTCAACACTAAAATATTAGATTCAAATGTAATCTTCTAAATTCACCTTTATTAACTTTGACCACATGTGGTGGTCCTTCCAGAAGGGTGGGCTGTGAATATATATATATAACTGTTGATAAGTGCATCAGGGGCCCTGGTAGCTTGCCTGTATGAGGCCATGTCACAGAGGCCTGAGTTTGATTCCAGCCCTTTGCTGCATGCAATTCAGTCTCTCTTTAAATTTGTTTTAAAAATGTTAATAAGAGCATAATAAAGGGCTTATTAACCCTAAGATGACGTTGTTCTCGCTGCAGATCCAGTAGCTGCGAAAGTTTAGTTAACTATTGATGAGTTATCTGCTGAAACATGCATAACAATGCATCTCTTATAAATGCTTATAAATGTCTTATATTATAATAAAAACATGTATGCTGCTACTATTATCACTTATATAGTCTTATCAACTAATAATATTGTTAATAAGTATCTTAAAATGACTTATAAGGCCCTTTTTACCTATTAACTAACACTTATTACACAGACCTCAATATAAAGCATTACCCAGTTCCATTTAAGGAGTGCTTCCATCCCTGCAATTTCATGATGTCTTTGTAATTCAGCATTTTTTTTTTACTTTTTGACCACTTCTTCATTTGTTTCAGAAACCCATTAGCCTCATAAAAAACCTCCTCTATAGTGCACAAACTGAGATCTACGCATCATGGATAGGTTTTATTTTTTGCTATAATTTAATCTTGTCAGAGAAAATCCTTAGATATCATATTCCTACTTTTAATTCCATCACTGGGGCCAAATGGTACTAGATAGCTTGGTGCTGTAAATATCACTCTTTGGGTGTGATGATGATTTTATTTATTTTTTTAAAGTAAGGTTTTTGTGCAATGCAGGGAAGGTATGTTGAAAAACAGGTTCACCCCCCACTAATTTCTCCACTAGTGACCATTAACGTTAACAGAGAAACACGCTTTCGGTGCTGACTAGTACACACGATAAAGGTGGTGGATGCTTTGCTGCTTTAAGACCTGATGACCCGGACACTTAGTTACCACAGTCTATACAGGAACCTGCCGCACTAGCTCACCTGGTGGAGCAGGTGTCCCATATAAAGAGGCTAAGCTCTCATCGCAGCGGCCCGGGCTAAGCCCAGCGAGCCGCCTGCTGCATGTTGCCCCCTCTCTCTCTCTCTCTCCCTATCAACTTTCAGCTATCCTGTCCAGTAAAGGCATAAAAAGGTAAAAAAAATAACATCTACTACTAAAAATGATATACTCCCAAGGGATATTACCGAATCTGAATACAGGCTACAAAGGCCGAAAATGCTTTTGCATAAAAAAAAATTAAAAAAAACTATAGCTATGGTCCACCAGCAATTGCTTTTCTCTTGTCTTTCTGCCAAGACTAAACTGGTGTTTTGCATATTTCCGGACTACAAATCAAATATTCACATAACTGCAGACATGGATGTGTTTTACGATAATCCAAGGAGCCACCTGTTTTCAGGTTTTATACTAAAACATGTTTAATTTTCACAAAACACACTATTTTTCTCATACAGTCTTTCTGAATATACATAGTTTACACCCTCTGATTGAAATGCTCTCTCTGTCTCTCTAAGCCACCCCTCCCGTAAAAGTAAAAGATTGGTCAGTTTCCAGGTTTTCCACAACTGCGCTTTCGGCGTCTCTCCAACATCATTGCAGCCGGGGAATGACTGTGACAGCAATGTAGCTTTTTAACCTATATATATATATATATATATATATATATACCTTACATATACCTTACATATATATAGTACAGTTGTGACATCACAACCGTACAGAAGTCCTGAAAGTGCATTTAAAGGCGCAGTTACTTCATAATCAAGACATTGCAATTGAAACAATTTGGGCCCTTTAGATAAATTTGACGAGAAACTTGCTCTGCCTTGGTAATCCATTTAAGCTTAATTAAAAGTGTGACACATTTTTGGTCCAGTGCTAATTTATAATTAGTGCATGTGCTAGTTGGAAGCTCCAACATCTGGGATATACAGTAAGAGATGGCTACTGAACAGCATTCTAGTCATTAGTTTTACTGTCGAAAAATGAAATTCAAAATATAATCATTAAAGCAATTAAAGTCGTGTGTGTGAATTTGCCAAATGCTTGCATTAATAATGGGGCTGTCCTGCTGCCAGCTGTTTTTTATTACGGTTATAATAAATTAATTGCAGAACAATAACTTGAATGTGTGCACTAATTGCAGAATAGGGATGTAAGAGAGCCAACAATAAGAAAATAAACAGCTCAAATTTGCCTGAATACACATGACTTTACTCTCTAATTTCGCTCATTCATGCACTCATTCTTACTTGAGCAAGTACAACCTCAGTTCACATAAAGTTGGATATTGTGTAAAAGGTACATAAAAAACTACACAATGATTTACAAATCCTTTTCAACCTATATTCAATTGAATGTTCTACTAAGACAAAATATTTAATGTTCAAACTATTAAACTTTATTGTTTTTTGCAAATATTCACTCATTTTAAATTTGATGCTTTTTCTGCAACACATTCCAAAAAAGCAGAGACAGGGGCAACAAAAGACTTGGAAATTCGACTGCTCAAAAAACACCTGTTTGGGACCTTCCACAGGTAAACAGGTGAGTGTCATGATTGGGTATAAAAGGAACCTCCCAGAAATGCTCAGTCCTTCACAAGCAAGGATTGAACCAGGTTCACCACTTTGTGAACAGCTACGTGAGCATATAGTCCACCAGTTTAAGAACAATGTTTCTCAACGTACAATTGCAAGGAATTTGGAGATTACCTCATCTGCAGTCCATAATATCATCAAAAGATTCAGAGAATCTGGAGAAGCGTTAAGGCCCGTGATCTTTAATCCCTTAGGTGGCACTGCATTAAAAAAAAAACGTCATTCTACGTCATTCTGTAAAAGATATTACCACGTGGGCTCAGGAACACTTCCGAAAACCATTGTCAGTTAAAACAGTTCGTCACAACATCTACAAGTGCAAGTTCAAACTCTACCATGCAAAGTGAAAGCCATATCTCAACAACACCCAGAAACGCAGCTGGCTTCTCTGGGCCTGAGCTCATCTGAGATGGACTGACGCAGAGTGGAAAAATGTGCACATTTCAAACTGTTTTTGGAAATCATGGACATTGTTACCTACGGGCCAGAGAGCAAAAGGACCATCCAGATTGTTAACAGTGCAAAGTTCAAAAGTTCAGCCAGCACCTGTGTTGGTATGGGGGTGTGTTGGTGCCCATGGCATCATGGATAACCTGCACACCTGTGAAGGCACCATTGATGCTGAAAGGTACATATGCTGCCATCCAACGTCCTTAAGGGACACCCCTGCTTATTTCAGCAAGATGGTAGTAAAAGAGTGCAGGTAGTAGACTGGCCTGCCTGCAGTCCAGACCTGTCTCTCATTGAAAATATGTGCTACATTATGAAGTTCAAAATACGATAATGTAGACCGCTGACTGTTGAGCAACTGAAGTCGTACATTAAGGAATAATGGGAAAGAATTTCACCTACAAAGCTTCAACAACTTGTGTCCTCAGTTCCCAAACTCTTATTGAGTGTTGTGAAAATGAAAGGTGATGTAACACAGTGGTAAACATGTCCCTGTCCCATCTTTTTTGGAGCGTGTTGCAGGCATCAAATTTAAAATGAGCGACTATTTGCAATAAAATGTATCATTTGAACATTAAATATATTGTCTTTGTACTGTATTCAATTGAATATAGGTTTAAGGGGATTTGCAAATCCTTGTATTCTGTTTTTATGGACGTTTTACACGTCTCAACTTCATGTGAATTGGGGTTGTACAATAAAAAAGGTAACAGACTGACAGCTTATCATTAGCTATGATCTGGCACTTGAACACAGTGGACTAATGCTTTGTAAGCCTTAGCAATATGTCAAGTGCAGCACACCTTGCATTTCTTTATGGTACCTTATCCTGCATTAACACCATATGACAGGCAGGTACCATATGGTATATAAATCATATCATATAATATTTATTTCTTCTTATGCATATAATTCACAAGATTATGAACTGTTTTAATTCAGTACGGTATAATGCGCTTTACATCCGAGCAAGTTCTGAATCTGAATCTTTAGGTGACACTTGTTGCTGTAATATATGGCATTTGTCCTTTTATGATAAAGATAAATATTAAAAATCTATTTTTACATCATCAATTTGAGAGCTTTCGCGTTTATGCCTAAATTCTGACATTTGGCTTACGCAGATTTCTTTGGGTTTTCGGACGTTACAGAAATGTTGATTACAGTTTATTGGGGGCGTGTCTGTCTCTGCGGACGTGGCCAGAAGTGAACTGCATTGTGGCTGTTGACTTGAAGCTAATAACCACAGATCATGGAGGTCCTAACAGTACCAATCAAAGTAATCAGAAGCGGAACAGTCCAAACACTGGCGTTGCTTCTTCACAGTACTGGCACCATCTGAGTGGAATTAAAGTGCCAAGAAGGAACCGGCTGGTTGGTGCGTAGCCATGTTAACTCATTAGTTTGTTCTTCAAGAGGAGTCACGGGGGGTTTGAGCTTGACTGTGGTAGTCAAGATTTTGTTCGTGGTTAGTGTGACTCACTGTAGACGTGCCGAGGAAGTGTTTAAAAAAAAAAAGAAACAGAGTCAACAGATGATCATGAACTGGAGCGAGTTCCAACACTTTCATGCACTTGATGATAGCCGTGAAATCCTCCCCGTATGACACAATCAGCCAAGGCGAGCCTAGCCGGTTACTTCCAAATGAACAGAGGAGGTGGCGTGAGGAAAGGGGAGGACGCCTGCGAGGAGAACACAGCAGGAGAATGGAGGAAAACAAACAATAGGAGGGTAGGGGTGGGGGGGGGGGGGACAATGCCACCTTCCCCTCTTCTCTCCATTATCTCCTTTCCCATCCCCCTCTCACCCTTAACGAGGGATAGTTTTCTCCTCGCCTCTCATCCCTTCTCCTCCCCTCCTTTCCTCACCGTCTCCAGGGACCAAACACACCCCTGACGGGTTGCCATGGAAACGCCTCACACACACTCTCTCACAGACACACTCTCTCTCTCTCTCTCTCTCCCTCTCTCTTGCAGCGGTAACGCCTGTATCCTCTCTCTCCTCCATTAGCATCCCTCTTGCTCGGAGACAGCAGGGGCGGCAGTTGTCGGAAGCAAAAAAAAAAAAAAGAAAAGAAAAAACTCTGACGTGCAGCGAAGTCCCTGCGCCTGAATCCATTTGTCACAAGGAAAACTTGTAAAAAGCTACTTTGATATTCTGGATTTTACAGCCCACAAGATGTAAGAATTTGGTCCGTGTGATAAATTATTTGACACAGCTCACGAAACTGTTGTCCCCTCCCTTTTTTTATTTTATTTTATTTTTAGATGACGGCTTGCAAAAGCATTCCCGGCAATTCCCCCTGAACTTTGCTCTCCACTGTAATAGATGAGAACACGCAGATTTAATTTGCACACAATTACCTCAGCCATGCCAGTCTCTATTAATGCCCGCCAAAGTCAAGACAAGAGACGGTAGCTGAGTCCCTCGGCTGGAGGATAACTCATTTATAATTCACTCCTATTTCTCATACTTAAGGTCAGGATAGAAGTGTGTGAAGTGAGTTTTTTGTGTGCAAGCACTCATCCGCATGAAAGGATACATCTACACTATAGCTCACCCCCGCAGGCTTTTAGAGATCCACTCTGGGGGGTACATAAAAAAAGGGGGGCCGTGTTCCTCTGCTGCAGGGCCACTTTGACTCACAGCAGAGCGCCAGCCGGCAACTTCATACAGTCCGTGTGTCACGCCCCCCCGCTGTGCAGCTTGGGAAGGGTTTTCATCCACCTTGTGAAGCATGTTGGTGTCATCATGCTGTCGCGGGTTCAGATGCAATCTTGTTGCTGCATCAGTTTTCAGCGGGGGGCTGGGTGGGCGGGGGGGAAATAACTACAGTCACATCCACAGGCGGCCACACACCGTTCACCCCAGGGCAGATTTGACATGTTTTCTTTTCTTTTTTTTAATTTAACTTCAATGAATTGATTCCCTTTTCAGTCCAAAATGCCTTGGGGAGGTAAGTGTCGTCATCCACCCAAACTCGCACAGTGAATGCACCACATTTTTCTCCCCTCAACACCTCCATCACTCCCAAACTGAGGCAGAGCTTTTTTTATATCTCCATTCTCATTCCTCACAGGGAGCTTATCAGTTCTCTTGTTTGTTTATTTATTTATTTCTTAGATCACTTACATCCTTTCCCAAATCGTCACACATTGCAGCCAGATATGGACTACGCCTAGACTCCACTGATGAAAACAGTGGAGTGTCCAATTTTGTTTCCTTTTTTTTTTTAAATACTGCCATGCAAGTAATTGTTTTCTTTAATTTTGGCAACAGCTTGAAAGCAACTGGAGCTCCAAACCAGAGTGTGTGAAAGCTGCTCAGTGCTCAGTCAAGTGTCATGAGTCTTACCTTTCACCTGCTCCTCCACATGCCAAAATCCACCTTCGCGTTTTACATCACTGAGTGGGGAGTCCGAGGCACAAACACTCTGACTGACACACACTCACACACTTGCAGAGACTGGGGATGCAATCCTCTCACTGAGTTGGTCTCCTTTCACTCTGTCTTCCATGAACAACTACCTATGTTAAAAAAAAAAGAAGGAAAAAGATCCGATTTTTCTTTTTGATGTTTTTTAAAATGTGGTTGTCTCTCCGGTAACCGGGCAGCTCATCCTTCCTGGCAGTGGCTCCAGGTTTAACGAGGCATCGGCACAGCGCTGGATGACGGCGGGGGAGAGGGAGAGAGAGAGAGAGAGAGAGAGGGAAGAAAAATTGAGAGAGAGAGAGAGAGAGAGAGAGAGAAGCATCAAGCCAGCAGCTGCAGCCACAGTGAGGCTGAGGTGCCTTTGCCTTCACAATAAAAGCTTGAAATAGAAATAACTGATAAACCTATAACCTAATAAAGTATTTTTTTCATTGACTCGTGGACATTCATACACAATTAATGATTCCACTGTGTAAAAAAGTATAGCCTATATCAATCAAATTAAATGTGAAAAAAAATTGAATCAAACATGTAAAAAGTAAGGTGTCTAGACATTATAAATAAAACATGACACCAATAAGTCCAATATACCACCAATATACCTTGATCAGGGGCTAGAGAGAATAACTCTTTAAAATACTACAATGTGGTTTCACTGGTAATGTGTGTACAAATTGAATTCAACCAGGGAAATGTTAACATTGGGAAAGACATAGATAATCTTGCATTAAGCTGCTTTCAAAGCATCGTGCGGTTACTCGCCACCTCCAGTCATTTTGGACTGGCACGCAGCAGAGGGGAAGCGCTTTTGACCAGGGCAGCAGTAGCCTGGCTATTGTCTGACTGAACTTGGTCTGGGAAGGCTGCTGTCATTTTCCTCAGCACAAGAGGCGGGAGTAGTTCAAATGGCTGCATGCAATTGGAAAGTCCATCAACCAATCAGACCAATGATCCGGATGACGTGCTCCAATTATTTTGGCAACCAGCAACCATCCTTTCTTTGGATGAACTGCTCCAGGGCAAGTTTCTGCTCAGTTTTCAAAGTAAACTTACCACTGAAATCCTTTAAAACTGCAGAGACAGCTTCATCAACAGCGGTTGCTGGCCGCCACGTTGAATGTAAATTGTAAACACAAAACTGCCTTCGATGTGCTTCTCTGTCGTCATGGTGTTTAAGCAGCCAACAGCACGCCAGGTGGAAAAAACAAATATGGTCACTGGATCCCAAAAAAATGGGATAGGAAATGGGAAGAAAAGACATGCTCTTTTCCAGACCCTTGTGCAGAGGGAATTCAAATCGCAGGTAGCGGGGGATGGGGATACCTAGTCTAGGGCTGCAGGGGTATGAAGTGAATGCGCACAGATTTTGCTCAACTGCCCAGAGTTGCTTCGGCGGTAAAAGCTCGGCAGCAGGAGCCACTTTTAAAAACGCTTTGCTTTTATGGGAAACAATTTGAAGGGTGGCGGTCGACAGGGCGTTTGCGGCGCAAAAGTATGAAAAAAGCTTTATGCATGGGAAATTTACCAATTACAAGTATAAAGGCAGGGACAGACCAAGCAGGCAATAAATAACTTTCTAGTCTAGGAGTATGTTGTCTTGTTATACACACATTTCTCTATGTCTCTCCAGAACACAGGTGAAGAGGGGCAGAGACAAAACAAACAAAAACTGGTTAAGACTCAGCTCCACAAAATGTGCTTTTAACATTTTTTGTCAATACATTTGGAAATGATTGTGGCACAACAGATGAAAACTTTAAATAAGGAAAGGCTGTCACTTGTATGCGCTGAACATGTTAGCATAGTGGATCACAGAGAAAACCTGCAGGATTGATTGTGGTTGGAAGTCAGGTGGTGCTCCTGCTGCTGTATTATGGAGGAATACATCTGTTTAATATACATTGACAAAAAAAGAGAATAAAGGGAAGAAAGAACTAAAATACACAAATATGTCATGGAGTAGGGATACAAATTTATCATTTAGCAGGACATCCCTTTTCTTGTATTGGGCACTATGCAGGATAAAGTTAAAATATATATATGCTTAGATGACCCCAACCCATGGAATTACTGTATTTTCATATGAACCTTTTATGATCAAATGTAGCCCAGTGACACGGATCACTTCCTACATTAGAACAATGCCCCATTAGCATAAGCAATAAATCCTATAACTCAGACAAACATATAAACAACCAGATAATAACAGATAATATAGAGATTGTTAAGATAAGAGGGCTTAAAAAAGCCAAATAAATAAGGAAAGTTCTGAACAGTGACATTTGACAGTGACAGTGCGAGACAAAAATTAATTAACAGCGATTTAAGAAGAAAGATGGATTGAAGGTGCTGGCTATTTGCTGGAAAATACTCCTTGTGTGCAATGTTGGAGGTAGCATGTAACAAAGTAACAGGATAGAGTTTCTCAGATTACTTTTTTGTTGTAACAAGTTACGCAACATGTTTGTTTTGCAGGTCAAGTAATCCGTTATTTAGGTTCTTTTTCAAATATGTAATCCATTACTTTATCATATTTCCCAGCAAGAACCACTAAACTACCACCGCCTGCACCTGTCAATGGAGGAAACACTTGATTTTCTTTTTGTTTTACATTTGAGAGAGAGGACAGATGGTCTTGACCCACACTGAAACTGCAGAGCCTCTGTCCAGCTTGCTGTCAGACCGTTAGCAGCCCAAAGGTTGCACAGGTGCCACCTGTCAGGGACGCTCAAGCTTCTACTTTCATGTAGACTACTTCAAATAATTCTGCTTTATTCATTGCCTGTGTTACATGCTGTATGAATCTGTTTTCTAAGTTGTAAAGGAGATATTGTGTCGTTCGTGTTATGAGCCTGCAGAGTTACAGAATATTGGCTGTAGACTAGGCTATGCAGTGATGGTGAATTCAGTACATTCAAAAGTAGGTGTACAATAGGCCACACACCCTCCGGACAATATAACATGCACAAGGGATTGCAAAGGGCTTTTCATTTTTGGCGACACAAAAATACGCTAATGAGTTACTTTTCTCAGTACGTAATGCTGTAACGTAACACACTAGCATTATCCAACAAGCATTGCGTTTACATGCAGTTTAAAAACCCAATTAAATTCGGTTTAATGCAGTACCTAAGTTTCTCAAACACCATGTAAACACTGTACCTCGGTTAAAATCAGAGTTCTGATAACCCTATTAACAGACATAGATAACTCCTTTAGTAACCCGAGCATTCATCCATGCATACGCCGTAACCAGGGTGTGGTGTTGCCATGTTGCCCCCAAGATGTGTGATTTATTTACCAGAAATAAATAAATACTCAAACAATAAGCACATAATGACACCCAGGATTCACCATCCAACTGCATTATACTGAGAAAAATTGACATCAAACAAAACAATCATCAAGCAAGCGGCCAGCTAAGCCTCACACCCTCACTCTTGTGAAGCCAATTATGCAGGTCAGCCGCACCTAAATGGACCCAACCGCCTGCCCAGGTAAGTATGGGATGAACTAAGCTGATGAAATAATTTATCATTTGATTTGTAAAACACAGGTTATTCACATAGATAGATTACTTCTGACATTCCTTTATAAATATATATATATATTTATGGACACGGCCAACAAGATGAACCCAAATATTACAAAAATCTCGTTTACTGCAGAGCTATCTTTCATCTTCCCATTCACATTGAAAATGCCCAGCCCCTTCCTGCTGAGAGGATCTAATGCCTGCAAACCTGCGGGCACTCTCCTTGATGACGCTGGTGAGCAGCTGATCTAATCCCACAATCACAGGTAGAACCAAAACACAAAAACTATAAACCCATAAACAAATGTATAATGCCTGTATAATTTATACAAATCAATTTATCATTGATAAACTAAACTGAAACATTGGACTGAACACAATGGTTAAACAGGCACCAAAACGCTGTTAATGATGGAAATAGGACGAGGTGAAAAGGGAAGAAAGGCAGCCTTTTCACACAGGATAAAAGCGGGTTATGAGTCTGCACTAACCCGGTGGCGGTGGCTTTTGACACGGAAATAGAATAGATCTTGGAGCATCGGCACCAAAAACAAAGTCATCAACACAAGCTTTACGTTGTTTCTACCAAGAAGACCCATTTCTGTCGTGATCAAAGTTGTTTGGCGTTTTACGTTGGCGGAGTGCTGTTCCAGTCGTTCTTACCTTTCTTCCCCTCTCATGTACACGAGGTTACCGCTGTGCATGTAAACGCACTGACTGCTGGGAAGTTATGGCTGGCAGCTGACCACCAGCCGGTGGTAGGTCACAATGACGGGGGCCTGGTCCAAACTATATTTAGTGTAATCAGGTCCAGGTAGGGTAATGTTTTGACCGAAAAACCGACTCTCCATCCGTCTGTCCATCTGTCTGTCTGTACATCCATCCATCAAATAAGTCAGTATTTATCTTCCATACAGTAGGATACTTGACCAAAGTGGGACAAATCAACAACATACTGGCTCTATATGGCCATTTCCATGTTCAATTCAATTCAATTCAATTCACTATGCATAGGACACTAAGCCTCTTGCGTCAACCCTTAAATTTAGAATACTGAGACGTGACAGTGATGGTGAACACCCATTCTTACGTGTGTGGAATCAGATCAAAATGTCACATTAGCATCGACTCAAAGGTTCCTCATAGACAAACAGCATTAATCAATTATCCAAACAATTTCTGTGGAAACAAATGAATCAGTACATCAGAGGTGGACAAAGCTGACTTCAAGATAAGCTTATTTGGGTTTTAAGAACAGGTCGATATATATCACTCAAACCCTGATCACATCTTTCTCAAGCAGGATCTGATCTCATGCCTATAAATAGGCAGCAGCAACCACTTTACAGCTAAAATGTCCAATGAAAACATGGATAACAAAAAACACATTTATATTTAGATTTCAGCTGGTTTCATTTTCCATAGAATCCTGAAATTATTTTTGTAAAGAGCACTCGTGTTTAATGTTTTATTTTGAAAGTTTTCAAAGGAAGATCTATTTCATATTCTGGCTGGCTTGTTGTTGGGATGGTGGAAATCCTGTCTTCCAAGTTACTCAGTCTGCTATTACCAGTGAACAGCAGCTCACAGCACGAGGCATTAAAGAATGGAGCTCCTGTGGGATCTATTTTACCTCCAATTCCCCCTTTTTCTATTTCTTACTTCTTTCTCACTCTGTGTGACTTCTATTCCGAGATCAGCTTTCATCCATTCTTACCCTTTATCCTTACTCAAACACGCCACACTTCCCCTTTATCTTTCCCATATATTAATCTTCTGTGACATTCCTTCTAGTGTGAGTCACAGGGGACCCCCCGACTCACATGTGGCATAATGAAGACATGAGATGTGCTTGAGAGTGTTTTCTCACACTTCTATCCTTATGAGGACCTAATGCTCTCACAAAGAGAACAAGGAAAGAGAAATGTCTGACAAAGTGAATCTGTCATGTTTGGGGTATTATAGGCTACAGGTTTGTTTTGGGGAAGGGATTTAGATTGTGTGCTAGGAGATGTTAGCTCAGCCGGTTTGTTTAGCGAGTGATATCAGCAAGCTTTAGTGGTGGACTTTTGAACTTTTGAGAGAGCCTACCTATGTTCCCCGGGTCCTATGTTCCAAGCTTTGTATATGACCGGGGTACAGCAGACATTTTTTAATAAAAGGGTCCTATGTTCCCACCTTTTCACATAAAGGGTCCTATGTTCCCTGGTCTACTATTTTTTCCACAATCAGTGCCAAATTCCCTGGGAAATAGGCTTATGAAGACCCTAACACTACCCCCAAATCCTGATGCTAACCGTAAGCCCTAACCCCAACAAAAAGCTAAATTAATATCGTAAAGGCATTAGGCTTATGCAACCGAGGAAACTAGACCCTTTTCGGGTGGGGAAAATAGGGATGACCTCCTCTTTTAAGCTAAGCTAACAGTCTCCTGGTTGTAGCTTCCTGTGTACCAGACAGTCATGAGAGTGGTATAAATCTTCCCGGCTAACAAGAAAGTAAAACGTGTGTCTCAAAATGTTGAACCATACCTCGAACATCCTCTTCCTTGGATGTATAAAAAGAACCGAATACATAATTTGAGGCAGTGTTGGAGGATGGAGGCGGGGGCCGTTTCACTCCAAAGAAAGTTTCTCAGTGGCTCCTAAAGCCAAAAAAAATTGATGTCTGTGACAATGCATGTTTGTTTTCAAAATGCATTCTGGGAAATATGGAGTAGTGACTTGCTAAATAGTAGACTGCAAAGAAACATGGATTACCCAAAAAACACTGAATACAATGAATAAATGATATGTAACAATATAATCGAGGATGTACGTGTAGTCAATGGAAGGTCCTCGCAAGTACAGAAATAAAGAGAGAGTGTGTGTGTGTGTGTGCGTGTGTGTGTGTGTCTGGTGTGTGTGTGTGTGTGTGTGTGGGTGTCACTGTGGGGAGGATGGCAGGAATATTGATTCCACTGTCTTCATTAGCATGTACCTGTGGGGCTAATGTCTCTACGGGGTTCTGGCTAGACAACCCAACACTCGGCTTCGGTCCCTGTGGTGAAAGACTGGCTTGCCACTCCCCTCCTGCGCCTCCTGACACTTTGGACTGTGAGGGAGACCAAAATAGAAGCAGTAGTACCAGAGACCAAAGAGTAACACAGTTCTGGCATCTATGGAAACCGTGGCGAGGAAGAAATAAATTCTAACCTAAAATGTCTGTAGCTATTTTCACTTTTTATTGCTTTATAATTCATTACAATCCCATTACTCATGGTGTTAACAACACATATCCTCTCCTATTTTGTTGCATTGTCTTCATCTCAGCTTTCAGTTGTAAACTTTAATTGCATTACCGTGTATGAGGCTCTATAAAAACTTTCAATTTGATGGATTGAACAAGTGAAAAAGAAAACAATCACATTAAATTAGGACTAGCTTTTTTCCTCCAAGACAATACTTTGATTTAATTTGCAGATCTTGATCGAGGGTCCATAAATTGAAATCTACAGTTCATTCAAATTGCTTTGACATTGGTAGCAAACATTCCATTCCCTAATATAAACATCTCTGCATGCATCGAATTAATTAGGACAGCAATGAGGTATATGTTGAATACATTGAATACATTAGCAGTCAGTGTGTGCTTACATTCCTCCCCTGCTAGCCAGACCCAGTGTGCACTCACACTTCTTCAAAAGATCCAGGCCACAGCACAATTGCTTCTTGCTTATACGTCATCACCCTTCTGAGTTTTCACGTGTTTTGTCCAACCGCTTTGGAATAGTTTCATCTGACCCTTCAACGCCATTTTTGTGAATGTCCGTCGCGAGGAAAAGTGGCATATAAATACTCCTCAGGACCACCTTTGATGCTCATGCTAGTGCTCGTACATGTGCAATTGTGCGTGCCGGGACGCACCTCTCTCAAACGGGCTGCGGCCTGGAAGCGTGCCCTGCCCAGGCATGTTACGGTCGCACTCATACTGGTCAGACGAACTGGACCTTAGCTGTGAATCGTGCTTAGGCATGGTATGAATGGTAAGTGTGAGTAGACCCTTAGTCCTTGATATATTTTCTATTATTTGTTGGTGTAGGTTTGCATACAAAAAATGGTCCACCACGAGCAATATCTCGTCTGGCATAAGATCTGGACAACTATAGGATGGCTGCTCTACCTGAGCCACAGCCACTCCAAAAACATGCAAAGCAAAACCCATTCCCATCAGCTCTATCTGTGTTTAGTGCTAATGAGCAAATGTCAGCATGCTAAGATGCTGAACTAAGGTTGCTTGTGTGTTAATAATGTCAGTGTGATCATGTTAGCATGCTGTATTAGCATTTAGCACAGAGCTAATAGCGTGACTATAGAGTCTTAGTCTTGTATAGATAGACAGATAGATGGGTAGATAGAATATTAATATCCACAGCGATTAACACATACACTCAATCATATACACTCAATCATAAAAGAGGAGCACATACTGCCACATGTGGATGACAGTAATTATGCCATGAATAATAATGAAGTACTTATTAAGTTAGACACTTTTGCAATAAACTATTTTGTCCTCAATTAATGCATTTAGTAATTAATATATGCTATGTTTAATATTTGCTTTACCCCCTCTTTCCAGCAGACGTGTTATTGGGGACATGGGTCTAGGATAAAAACAATGCATGAAGCCAGGAAAAAGGAGAACGTAAAAAGAAATAAAAACCCTGAGATGCTTTGTCATATTTTAAATGTAGCTAATAGTGTGAGTGTTTGAACTTCTTGTATAAGACAAAAGCAAAGGCAATAATAAACCTTACTTAAAATGAACAAAGTGACAGACTGCAGGTCGGTCTCTCCTCTCGGCACGACTCACTTCCACTGCCCCAGAGCCTGGTGATGGTGGAGGCTCAGGATGACAAGCATCTGGTTACATTGTGAATGTCGCCTGTACTCACGCAGATGTTGTGCAGAGAGGCAGAAACAACAGAGACAGAAGGCATGCCATGTGGACTCACCTCCAAGGCCTTAAAGAAAACAATCTTGCCATCTTGACTTCATCATTTCAAAGGTGAACTTTGACAGAGGGAGCCTTGGGACGCCACTGGATGGGCGTACATTGCCCATCCCAATTGTGTACTCAGTACATGGATCTGGTATTAACAAGGCAGTGCTTGAGCAGGTCAGTGTAATGGACAGATCTTGGGTAGCTTCTCTTGTGGACAGAAACTGTCAATATGCATCACAAACTGTATGCATTGTGGCAAAAAAGTGGGAAAGTTACATAACCCTCACAGCTTCCAGTCCCTAGTTGATGCCCGACCAGCCTCCTGGTAATCTTGTGAGCCACAGTGGGGTTGCGTAAGGCCTTGGATGTTAGGTTGTGTGACATCTTGCCTTTAAACAAGCAGCAGCAGCACCTCCGGCTGATGTGCTCTGTTGTGGTTGTTGTTGCTGTCCAGGGGTTGAGACAGGTTGTTTATCACCACTCGGAGCACTCAGAAATCTGCTTAAAGGTCATGCTCCAAGGTAAATACACAACACAGAGATGTTGGGTTTGCTCTGGCTTCCTTCTTGGCTAAAAGTCAAATGTTATTTGACATTTAGTAATTGCTGAATACTGTAGACTCATAAAGTCTGGAGTGAATGTCATGGTCCGGCGTCTTTTTAAAGGAATAGTTTGATATTTTTGGAAGATACGTGTTTTTTTTTTCTTGCAGAGAGATGGATGAGAACATTGATGCATGTCTGTACGCTAAATATCATGCTAGAGCCAGCAGATGATTAGTTTAGCATAAAAGACTGGAAACAAGAATGACAGGTCGTCATTGCTCTGTCCACAGGTAAAAATAAATTACTAAAGCTCACTAATTATCACATTATCTAGGCTGTTTGTTTAATTCACAGGTGTAAAAATGACACGTCATGGTTTTATGTGGGATTACATGCTGGCAATGGCACCATTTCTTGAGTCTTGTCTTCACTGTGAGGTTGCCAGGCAACCAGCCGAGAACAGGTAGTCACTGGTCCTGACAAGATTAGACGAAGGATAAGATTTTGTGCTTCTCTTTCCTGCTGATGTATGCTTAACTAAGATACCCACCTGACTATACTGCTAAACTGTATGCAAACCCTAATTCCAGTGAAGTTGGGACATTGTGTAAAGCGAAAATAAAAAAAGAATATAATGATTTGCAAATCATTTTCAACCTATATTTAATTGAATATATTACAAATACAAGATATGTATGTATGTACATTTTTTTGTGCAAATATTCACTAATTTTCTATTCGATACCTGCAACACGTTAACACGTTCCAAAAAATCTGGGACAGGGGCAACAAAAGACTGGGAAAAATGTAGGAACGCTCAAAAACACCTATTTAGATCATTTCACCAGTGAACAGATTTATTGTTTGGATATAAAAAAGGGCATCCCAGAAAGGCTCAGTCGTTCACATGCAAGGATGGGACCAGGTTCACCACTTTGTGGACAGCTGCATTTAAGAACAATGTTTCTCTGCGTACATTTGATTTCATCATCTACAGACTGTAATATCATCAAAAGATTCAGAGATTCTGGAGAAATCTTTGCGTGTGAGTGGCAAGGCCGAAAACCATCATTGAATACCTGTGACCTTCGATCCCTCAAACGTACAAGTGTAGCAGTGCATTAAAAACCGACATCATTCTCTAAAGGATATTACCACGTGGGCTCAGGAACTCTTCGGAAAACCATTGTCAGTTAACACAGGTCGCCACTACATCTACAAATGCAAGTTAAAACTCAACCATGCAAAGTGAAAGCCATATATCAACACCCAGAAACGCAGCCAGCTTCTCTGGGCCCGAGCTCATCTGAGATGGGTTGACGCAAAGTGTAAACATGTTCTGTGGTCTGACGAGTCCATATTTCAAATTAATTTGGAATTCATGGACGTCGTGTACTCCAGGCCAACGAGGAAAAGGAGTTCAAAAGCCAGCATCTTTGGTCTGTGGTATGGAGGTGTGTAAGTGCCCGTGGCATCATGGGTAATCTGTGAAGGCACCATTGATGCTGAAAGGTACATACAGGTTTTGGAGCAACATATGCTGCCATCCAAGCAACGTCTTTTAAAGGAGCATCCCTGCTTATTTTAGCAAGACAATGCCAAACCACATTCTGCACGAGTTACAACAACGCAGCTTCGTAGTAAAAGAGTGCGGGTACTGGACTGGCCTGCTGCAGTCCAGACCAGTCTCAAGTACATCAAAGTCCCCTGTTCCAGCCTTTTTGGAACATGTTGCTGGCATCAAATTCAAAATCAGTGAGTATTTGAATAAAAACAATGAAGTTTATCAGTCATCCTTAAATATTTTGTCTTTTTAATGTATTCAATTGAATTGAGGTTGCAAATCCTTGTAGCCCGTTTTTTTTACATTTTACACACTGTTCCAACTTCATCAGAGTTGAGGTGGTACATGTTAGTGTTTGTTTTTAAGCCAAAGACAATCGTGATTGGTTTAAAGAGATACAAACAACCCAGAGTGCCCTGCCACCCCCCAGAATGTTATTGCCAAAATTTGCAATGCTCCTGAGGCTTTAAATATTTCTGTTCAGCTCTCCACGCTTTCATGCTTGCTTTTTTTACCAACTGCACAGTTTAACACTGAGCCTATAGGGAAAGTAAAGCGATGCAGGATATTGGAAAGTAGAGAAAAAAGGTGTCTGGTTAGTTTTGGGGGGAAGGAGTATTAACCACTTTGTCACTGGTCAAGCGCGCCGATTGCCCTGAAGCGCCACCAGCAAAGTATACTGTGATATCTGTACTTTTTTCCTGTGTGGTTGTGGGAGGCAAATTGGTCAGGAGAGAGCAGCAAAACCTGGTGACTGTCTGTAATAACAAGCTGGGTGTCCTAGACATGTAATGAAATCATTTTACCACCTGATAAAAACGAACACAGAGGCTGTAATCAGATGATGACGATTCAGACCACAGAGCTATTAACAGGTCATTATTGAAATGAGAGTCTGAGCCTAATATTTATAAAATATTCAGTATACTATGATCATTTCAAGTTTCAAAATGCTTTGTCTAATGTGTCAAATGTGTTTACAGGAACAACAAGATACTAAAATGAACATAAAATATATAATGGCCCCTATTTAGCCTTCCTTCCTTATTGCAACACTGTATGACAGCGTTTGTAATTACTTTAAATGTTCATTATCCAGAGCTAGGCTTAAAATAGTGTATAATTTCAGCTGAATGTGTCTTGAGCAATATTCTGCAGTGTATATGCCTCAGAGGAGCAATTAAATGAAAAACAAAGCCAATTTATTGTGCACATTAACTTCACATAACCCAATCCTTTATACTGTCTTGCACAAATTCACTTGTTTGGAGAATTACTGAGGGATAACAACCATGAAAAAGTGACAAGTGGCTCTGAGGTGGGCGGTGAATAGTTGGAGGCTGCATCAGTTTGTGAACGTAAGCCAAGTGCACAAAGGCAGCAACTGACTCGAGGCATTTTAAAAAAGCAGCCAACGTAGAGAAAAAGCAGCAATTCTTTTTTTTTTTACTGCTGTCAAAATTACCTTACCTTACTGGAAAGCACAGGGTTTCTTACAAGTTAGAGATAATTTTGCTTCAGAGATAGTGAAAGTATCTCAGAAGACTCAATTAAAGACAATTTTGTAATAATGTCTGCTGAAATGAAACAAACAAAGCTCAGTATAAACACTACAATTATGTTAAGGTTAGGGCTTCCCTCTGGGAATTTCTTTCCTCTTTACCTGCAGTTACTTAACAGCACACAGCACATATTTTAGACCGTACACTTTTCCAACGTGAACACTACACACTCCAAATAATAATAGTGGGTTAGTAATAATGGGCTACAAAAATAAGCTTGGCTTGAATTGAATAAAGTTAGAGGACTAGGCAACCACGGGCCATAAAGGCTTAAATTTCATCCAGGGACATCCAGGTGGTTTCATAGTACATAACAATTTTTTCTGATGTGAAATATGGAGTACCTCAGGGTTCTGTTCTTGGCCCTCTGCATTTCACCCATGAGCCAAATTATATGCTGTGATGGAATTCCTTTCCAGTGCTATGCTGATGATACTCCAAAGGCAGGTGATCATTCCCAAATTACTGAACTGGAGGCCTGCTTGTCCACTGTAAGTAACTGGATGTCACGTAAGTTCCTGCACCAAAATTCTGATAAAACTGAGATGCTGGGCATTATCCGTGCTCATATGGGTCCATGACTATATTCACACAGCTGTACAGTATGTTCCCACAGCCCTATGTTCCCACATTTGATATTTATCACACGGTTTTACAGATTGGGAATGCCTTTTAACGCTAACCCTGACCCTAATACATAGGGCCTGATTTTAAAAATAAATCATATAATGAGGGAACATAGCGCTGTGGGAACATAGGGCTATGGGATCAGGGGGCCTAATTTTCAGTGAAAACATATGTTAAAAATGTGGTAACATAGGGGTTTGGGAACATAAGAATGACCCCGCTCATATTACCGTAGACACCAGTTCATCAAGTAACTGTAACTATCAGCCAGTTCTCATCCCAAATTTGTCACATACAACAGCTTGGTCAGGACCCCTTTGGTGTAATTTTTCAATGTGCAGGCTGTGTTTAGGTTTAGGCATCAACTATTGGTTAGGTTGGAAAAGATTATGGTTTGTTTAAATAAGTACAGAATTTTGTTACGTAACTTACATATGCTACGTTATGGCTCATTTTTGATCTACGTTAGATACGCGTACGGATACGGGTGGAGCCTTTTGTCTGTACGCTGTGTATATTTCGTCCTTATTTCTGCACGTATCCTGCAAGCTTGTGAATGCACACTGATACGGACTGAAAGGGATGTTCGTCGTCAATTTCTCTCATTTGTAAAATCAATGTCTGGAATTCCCCGTCCACACTCCGAGATGTATTAAGTGGTCTCACAGACCATTTTGCCTCCTTCTAAATAAACACAGGAATGTTATTTCCTCCATTGCCCCTATGTTTGTTGTTGTCATAAACTTTTTTTTTTAAACTTTATTAACTTAAGTAACTTTTGAATCTGAGCAACACCCTCTAGAGGATATTTTGCTCAACGTCCATTCCAACGTAGAGGACGCATAAAAGCATGAGGGCAGCGATGATTAGGACATTATAACGTACGTCTCTACGCATGAGATGGGAGCATAAATGAGCCTTTTGTTAAGTATGTTACGTATTTACGTTTATTTCTGTAGGTAACATACATAAGTAAGTTAAAATAAGTTAACCTTGACTGTTGGTGTCCACCAGGACACAAACTATGGTCTCTGTGGTAAAAGTCCTGTTTGTTTGAGCCATCCATCCACCTCGACCCCCACCCTTCACAGACGTAGTCGCCCTTTATACAACGTCATCTCACAGTGCCACGGTCGTGCAGATGAAAAGCCAAGTGTGTCTCTTACAGACACTACTAAAAGGTCCCTTGCACTTCCTTACTAGATGCTGAGGGCTCCTGGCAAAGCTGCCATATTCGATAGATTGGGAGTGAGAATGGGATGAACTGGAGATTTCTAAAACTTTAATAAACAGGAACAGGAAACAGGAACTCTGCGTTACTATTGATCTGGTCTTTTCTCTCTACGGCTGATGCAGAGATCGCAGTTTACAACTTTGTATCATCCCAACTTGTTATATTAGGCTATACATTGATTTGACTTGTCTGCATGATGTGTAGGACATTGCACAACACGTTTTTCCACGCTATGTTCAGCTCGACATGCCACCCCCAAGTGGCCCAAAATAACTGATCAATGCAGCTTTAAGTCTCTGGTTATAAGACTGTACAGAACTGTGAAATGTCCTGCCCAGTATGTTTCTTGGTCACAACCAAATAAATAAAATAAATACATGTTTCACATTGCCAGTGGACTGTGGGTGGGACGTAACATAATAGCATGAAATTAAATGTTACGAAAAACATTTGCCTCAATGAATCGAGACAGCAATTAAATATGAGTACTGAATCTCTCGAGCTCATTTGTCACAGATGAATGAGGCAGTGAGTGCACACGGAGTTATTATTACCAGACAATTTAATGCCTAACCGCAAGTGCAAACACTGTGAAAACTTCAAAAGGACACACTCATTCGCCTCCGGTTTGCGTGAATTCTGCCTGCCAGTTATGACCTCACCGTGCTTTGAAGATAAGAAGAATGCATAGCTCAAATTAATGAGAAATTCTATTGATTTAATATCTTCAAGCTGCTTTCGAAAAGTGCTCAAACTCATTGACTGACACATTTAGTGTGTTAGCTGAAACAGCCCTTTTAAATGTTTTCCTTCACTTTCTTTTTAGAGCAGTGGTTATTCATTCTGCTGGTTTTTCATTCCAGCCGTCTAATGAGGAACTATTGTCACCTGTAATGCCAGGTGACTTTGACTAACTGCAATGAACCACCTAGTAAGATAGATAAACCTGCAGCACTGTAGGTCCCCAGGACAGGATTGAAAACCACTGTATTAAAGAAACAAATCACTGTATTGATGAGCACAATGCATACTTAATGTCAATTGTTTAATTAGCAAAGGAAAGCAGAAAAGGGCAAAGAGGTTTGTGGCAATGATTAACTGAGCAAAAGCCAGATTCTGAAAGACCCCAAAGCAGTTGTAACATTTGGACTTGGATTGACTTATACTGTACTTATTTAGCGCCTTTCTAGTCTTCTGACTACTCAAGGCGCTTTTCACACTACTTGTCACATTCACCCATTCACACAGACATTCACACTGATGGCAGTGGACATCTACAGACCATCTAATCTAATCTAACCATTCACACCACATTTACACACACCCATGCGCAGCAAAAGGAGCAATTCGGGGTTCAGTGTCTTGCCCAAGGACACTTCGACATGTGGACCGGGGGAGGTGGGGATCAAACCGCCGAACTCTCAAATGGAGGACGACCCACTCTATCACTGAGCCACAGTCATCCCCACATTTGGCTTAAAGGAATATAGTTTGACATTTTAGGAGAGTTATTCACTTTCTTGCTTAGATCCCCAAAACAATTTCAGTGAAGAGCATCTGGACTTGGTTATTTGTAACTAACCAAGTCCAGTTGCTTTTGACTGAAATTGCTTTGGGGATAACGATGACCTGGACAAATGAGAACATTCACAGGCTTTCTTGCTGAGAGTTAGTTGAGGGGCCATCACTCTCATATGTGTTCTGTTTTATATGAGGTTACAACGAAGAGTCCACAACATGTCGCTTTTACAATTTGGCTCGAGTCTGAAGCAAACAAATGACATACAGTATTATGTAAATTTAGAGCCTTAGATGTGCTGGTAGGTGTGGGGAAGTTATACAATAACACGTCATTTTTTAATGTCTTTATTACCTATATTATAAAAATGTATGCTCTTATTGTTGATATGAAATATGAAACTCAGTATAACTCAGCCCAACAAGCTCAGAGGGCCAATTGCAAATGGTTGAACAACATCCATCCTGAACATCTTCCCTGCATGTGTAATAATGTATTATTTCTACTATTTCTTTTTATTATTCTGAATCTGTACTGTGAACATGTAACATTTGCCAGATCAAACTCTTGTCTGTGACCAAGAAAGTTTGCCTGATTGGTCCCCAGGGTGCTACAAATGTAACAGAGGGTTCCTGGGAGAGCGTGTGCAGGACAGACAGTGTGTTCTCTTTGTGTGAGGATGTATCAACAGGTTGCCAGCAGTAACATTAAATTGAGACGGACAGATGGAACCAGTGGAAGCAGCTTTGCCTCCTGACAAGTAGCCCTGGGAGTACCG
Source organism: Echiichthys vipera (assembly GCF_963691815.1). Lineage (NCBI taxonomy): Eukaryota > Metazoa > Chordata > Actinopteri > Perciformes > Trachinidae > Echiichthys > Echiichthys vipera. The sequence continues at coordinate 8,660,746 of NC_139837.1, forward strand.
CTGAACAAAATTGAAAAAAAAAAAAAAAAGGCCTACTGCGATTTGAAAAATGCAGTAGACCATATTGGGATTTTGATAAAATTTTGATCAATTGTTCAAGGAGTTTGGTTAGTTATTCTGAAAGGTCAAGGTGCTAATAAATCCTCTTGGCTGAGGGGAGATTGATCAAAATATGATACGTAGGTTAAAGGAGGTGAGCAGCTCGTCCTTACCTTTGAATTATATGAAGTCAGGACTGTTGTCAAGACCATTATCAACTCCAAGACAGTCCGTGACCAGGATCAGTCAGGTCCAAGTCCAAAATCAGTAGGGGCCAAGTCAAGACCAGAGTCCAGAGTAATTTAAGTCATGTTCATGACCATAATAAGCAAAAGTGTATTTTCCATTTAAATATAGTGATTAAGAAGTTAGAATGGATCTATAAACAATGTTGCTCTATGTAACATCCAACTCATCTATGCATAGGGTTCTGTACAACTGATCCCGAATCAGCGGCCAGGAACAACAAGGTCCAACAAGGCACGAGATCAAGACAAGTGCAAGGCACGAGACCGGACTCTGAACCAAGACCGGACTCAAGTCGTACAGCCCTGCTCTGAGCATTATGACGACACTGCAATATTTTTGTCCCTCTGCTTCATCTTTGTGCTAATAAGCTAATGTCTCCTGGCTTTAGCTTCCTATTCAAAGGACAAAGTGCTATTGATATTTTAATCTAACTCTTGGCAACAAAGCAAAATGTCAAATAGTTCCTAAGCCAGGTACTAAAATTGAATTTCCCCTCCACTCCAATGTCATTATAGATGTGCCAATCAATTGGACATAATGGAGCCACAGTGTGTGGACCTTTCTTTACCTTGCATTAAAGCAGGACACAAAGTTGGAGAGTCGCCCAGAAATGGATCTCACAGTGATTAGAAGTTAAGAGGAATAACTAGACGTTCCAAGATGTCTCTTAAAAAGTGATCGATAAAATAATCAAATCAATCTCACGCTGCTCCAGGGGCAAGCGAGGTGAAGCAAAAACAGGGATGATACTTGTTTCTTCTAAGTTGGCTGTCAGGAGTTGGGGGTACAGGGAGTTTGGATCAATGCTTAAAACCCCACGAGCGTACAAAGACTGCTCTAAACTGCGCGGTTGTGTTCTGCGAGTGTGTGCCGCGATTGTGTCTTACAGGTCCTTCTGTATATGTCAAGTATATGTGTTCGGGCTTGGAATGTAATCCGAACACTCTCGATCACAAGGTTGCAAAGTATCGGCTAACTGCCTTTCAGATTACCCTGTTCGTTCATTTAATCTGGGTTAACAAATCCCGCCATCGATCCATTCACTACAGATGGGAGACAGATAAGCGCTCTAATAGACCCTGGGGAAATTTATCAGACACATACAGAACTGTAAGCTGAAAAAGCATTGAGCTTCCCCAATGGCCTTAGATCCTTTAGCTGTAAGGGCATTACACAATGTAACATCCTAATTATAGCTGCTGGCAACGTACACCATGCGTAGCACGCATTCCTTTGAAGTTAAATGTGTGATCTCATTTATGGTATACGCTGTTTCTAGACATTACTATTCACCCGCTACACTGCCAGTCATACTTGTGCACGAAAAAAAGTTCCTTTTTGATGTTTCATGCTTCTGTTGATCATCTGAAATTCCCTCTTCACCTCTGCACACACAATACATTTTTCAGTTTCTGTGTTGCTGCCTGAATTAATTTTCCCTCTGAATTGTGAGCTGCCACCATCAAAGCCCTAGAAAGGAGATACCCAGGCAGACAGACAAGACCACAGTGTAATCTCGTCACTGAGCTCCTAAATCACTGCTTTTTAAGTCGAAAGCCTGCAGAATGTAGACGTAAGGCTGTAAAGAAAATTCATCCCTGTGCTGCCTACTGGTCTTACAATCACCAGCCTAAAGTTAAATGGGGTTGCAGCTCCCTCCAGTGTAAAGTGATGGACAGCAGTAAAATGATAACCTGGTAAAAACCTGCCCAGAGCCACAGCCTAAACAGAAACGCCCCAGTGCAGACCCTAATGCAAGTCAGCTGGATACTTTTATTCTGATTGCTTTAGCGACACTTTTTCTTTTGGAAGTCTTTTCTGATTTTAGCCTTCATGTCATATTTCCCCTGCTGGATTAGGTCCTTCTGCCCGATTGATTTGAGCGGTTATGTCACATCAGAGAGTTTGGGATTTGGATAAGTGCCTCAGATTGGAAAACAAGCAGGTCCTGGGGCAACAGGGGCCGACCGGAGCCTGACAAACTGTGCTCGATTCAATTTATCACATTGATTGCATTCATTGCTGCGAAGGTTAGTCTGTAACCCCATTTAATAAAGTGACCCTGTCAGTGGCCTTGCGTTTACCTGTCTGCACAGACCGGGGCCGTTTGGTTTTTATATACTGTGTTGGTAGATGTGCTTAATAAATGGGGACAAACCCGCATTTCTTTTTTTTATGAATGTTGCAAATGGATCTCATTATATGCCACATTTTTACAAATAATACTGTGTAATTGTACATTTTATGTTAATGATACAAATTGTCGCCTCATTACAGAGTATGTAGCCAATTTGAATATTTTGCCCACCATTTATATCAGCACCTCTAACACCTCCCAGTATGAGACCACAAACAGCCTCCAAAATGACATTAAAAGATAAACATTTCTAATAGCTTTTAATATATATACACACTTCGTTTGTCATTTATTGAAATTTAATTTTGTTTAATAGTATTTTATTTAAACAGAACCACATTGTTCTATATTGCACACTGGGTGTGGGTATTATTTGGTGGAACAGGTGTTAATTATTTGACTTTGTACAATTTTTTGTGAATTTGTATATTGCTTAAATTGTGAGGCACTTTGTAATATCTTCTCTAGAAATGAGCCGTAAACACATTTTCCTCGCCACGTCATTTGAGTGCACGCTTGCAAAAGGATCTTACATGATAGATCAGATGGCCTTTAAAGGTTACAACCACAAGCATGCCATAACTTCAACAAGGACTTAATGAAGCTTCCACAGTCACTTAACGCTTCATCAAATCAAGAAGGATCTAGTCCGCCTAGCTGGCTTAAAGAATGCCGATCCTTGAGAATGTGTTGACATTTGTCATGTTGAAGTGGCATTTTTAAAGGTGGCATTGAACTGAGATGGGAAGCCATGTTGCCCAAAGTAACCTTTTCTTTTCAAAGTTCTTTTTACACTGACATTTTAAGGGATCTTGCTTGGGATGATGGAGTGGAGGTGGGTAGGTTTGAATTTAGCACCTTCACGAAGGCGAACAGTGCATCCTAAGATACTTGGAAGCTGAAGAAGGAACTGTCCCTGAGATTGTTTGTATCTGCTTTAGTATTATTTTATACAGTAGGAATGTAGATCATTGATAGAAAACTATTGGATGGCTTACTACAAACGTTCGTCTTATACACTGGAGAAGTGAACCAAGTTGCCATTCCATCAGAACCTTATGAGATGGGAATGACTGTTCCAGGTATTAGTCAAACCCTCATGTTACCAGGGAAAGTTCATTCATTCATTCATCTTCAACCGCTCGTCCCTGTCGGGGTCGCGGGGGGCCTACCTAACACGTGCATGTCTTTAGGATTGTGGGAGTAAACCGGAGAAGTTATTGTTTTAAATTAATTTTAATTAATGGTGGGTTTTTTTTTTCTTCTCTTGGGAAATGATAATGCCCTTTGAGGTGTCAATAAGAAATTAGTGGACCCTGCATAGGCAACCGTTCAGGCGTCCTCATTGTCCATTAATCCCTGAAGAATGGACACTTTAAATGTCATTATCTCTTACTTAATGGATACCCTGCAACCAATCAGAATCAGGTATTCCCCTGGTGGTACAAAAGTCTACAATACAGCACCACTGCAAGTCCAAAAGCAAATTGTTTATAACAAGGAATGTACCAATTACAGGTTGCAAAAAAGTATAACGCAATTTAACAACTAATAATTGCAAAAACCAATGTTTTAATTATATTAACACTCAAATGAATATGAGTTATGAAATACTTTTAAAAGGTTGATTACATGCAACAGTTCAAGGCAAAAAAAAGCATAAAACAAAGGTCTAACAATCTAATCATATTGCAGGGAAATTAAAAATAAATTAGAAGGGTTTCGTGTCCTTAAGGGTTACAGCAAACCAATGATGCTGTAGTAAATGGGACAGAAATATACTTTTTTGCATTTCAGAACTCCCTGACAAAGAAAAGAAATCAACACAAATTTAGTAGAGTATGCAGCACTCTAAATCCCATCCACTATTAATACCTCTCATTGTTAGTGTTTTGGAAGATTTATATTCATCTGTGGGGGGGGGGGGGGGGGGGTTCCCACATGGTTCAAGTCCTGTGCAGGTTATGGAAACATTTGGCACGTAGTCTTGGATAGCGTTTTTCTTTTTCTTCCAGATTGCATTCCGCAGAGTCTTTGCTGCAAAGTAAACTTCTGAACGAACAAACAAATAAGACAAGAAAAATGAAAGAGGCACATAGGGCATTTCTCAAACGACAAATTTGTTCTTGGTGGTTGAACCGCTTTTGGTGGCTGTGTCTGAGTGAGATTGGTAGCCAATAGTCATCTTCATGGGGAGCCCCAGACGCTCCTTGTAAACTCTCCTGTTGACAGAGACATGACACCATAAGATGATGCAGAGAATGTCACCACCGGTATTCATGGATGTAAATACTTGGGACACTGAAGACACGGCATACCCTATGTGTGTGACGGCATCCCGGTTCTCATAGTCTGCTGTCCAGATGGCTATTTTATCTCCTTTTGTGCGGATGTTGACCACGGCTCCGCAGACCTCATCGCTGTGGTCGTCAAAGGCTTCTCCGACTAAGCACAGGAGCTAGTGAAGGGATGGAGGCGGAATAAAAGCTACTGTAATAACATGATGCTTCACATCTCAGACTTTGACTAGAACTCCTAAATCTCCACACTCTCATGAAGGAGGAAACCCCCGGACTGTTGGTTTTTTCCCCTTCATGACTGTGGATCAGCAAGAATTTGAACTTTCTTTGTCTTGGCTGCAGTTTTACAAAAAAAGTTTTAAGGGTATGGTAACATTTCCTGGAATTTGTGTTTTAACTTTAAGATCAGTGAGGTAGCAGCATATTTCTAGTAACAAAGAACATGGAAATATATATATGTATATATAAACAAACTTATCAGTGCAACTGATCTACAGACCGGCCTGGACAAAAGAATAAAGGGATGCACATGAATGACAGGACAAAGTACAAGGATTTGGATTATCGGCACCACTGGCCCAGAGCCAGGGCTGTGATCATGGATATCCGCTGGGACATCTCATTCACAGATGCGCTCATAAAACGTTTTACGTGAAGAATGTCAGAAATACTAATTCCTTTAATGATAGGAAAACATCTTAGCAAATGATAACCTTGGCAAACACAACATCAACAGGCTGTAAAGTAACAACAACAAAATTAGAAAAAGGTATTATATACTGACAACCGGGCAGGGGTTGTGGTGAGGAGGAGGGAGGATGAAGAGCAGAAAGTGCAGGTGCTGTAGGTGTGTATTTGAGGAGCAGGGGTAAATGGTAAAACTTACCTACCACACCTCAACAAGGGCATACTGTGTACATAATAGAAATAATACATAATACATTTTCTGAGTAGATCTGTGAAGTTCAGGCAGCTATCCATACACGTCCTTGACAAGGGCAAAGCGGTAGGAAATCATTAAAAATTGTGTTTGTTCACATTTTATTCCTTCTTTGTTTGTTTGTTTGAAAACGATTCATAAAAATATTGATGTTAAAATATATATTTGTTTCCAACTTAACTTATGCTGAAACAATTAGTGAGAATGCCATTGAAAAAGAAACGGTCTCCTATTAGTCCAGACAGACCAATGGTTGCAGCATTGACAGTAATGCAAGTGCTGTCTGCTAACTGGCAAGTCAGAGCTTTCCAGATGTCTGTATCACTGTCAGTGACCTTTAGAGCAGCGGGAGATCTCGCCACAACACTGTGCGGACTGCAGATTTAGCAGCGAGCAAGCCAATTTTCTGCTGCTGTTATTTGGCTGTGTTGTGGCCCCTTTGCATCAGCTCAGCATACAGCCAAGGCAATAGTGTGTTTATACATAAGAAGATAATGTTGTGAAAAGGATGAGAATGCAAGAACAATCTGATCCTTGACCCACTACAGGTATGGGAGGAGTAATCACCTATTTCAGTGGAACAAATGGAATGACTGCAGGTACTAAATGAGTAATCACTCATTTAAAATACAACACTGAACAGGATACACAGCAGAGAGGCTGAAGCCAAACCTACAGTTTCCAGCCAGAAGCGGTCCAGGTCTAATCTCCTCTGCTGCTTGTTGAGTGTGATCAGCCAGCGCCCGCCACGCTTGTTCCTCTCGTCCTCCCACATGGGTTCAATGCCATCCTGCAATCATGGTTCAAATTGTCAATACACATCCCAAAACACTGCACCAAAAGTTCTTAACAGCCTTTCATAATGAGCATGATTTCAACACTGCCTGCAAGAAATAGATATATTTTTCAGCCCTTCAATCATCCCAGAAATTATTTGAATCTGATTCAAGGTTTGCAGCTGGAATACTAAAAAGGGTAGCAAGAACTTAATATGTGCCCAGTGATGGTTACATATATATTTGCCAAAAATATAACATCTTTTTCTCAGGGTGCATTTCTGCCTCATGAGGCAGGGTTTTGTAAAGAATTACATTTTCTAAGACTTCAAGAGTAAACCTAGGACCGTACAGGTGCAGATAAACCAACGGCCCTGCTCTTTATACAAGCTCAGTTGTTAGTCTTTGCACGTTGATCCTGCTAACGAATGTCACACTTGATAGCTGCTTTTACATTCATCACCATCGTTACCTATTTCGCACAGTAAAAACAATGGCTGCTAGGATGAGCTCTTTTGCAGGTGAGCTGAGGTGGTTGAGACAGATTAAGTCAGAGAAACCCTCCAGTATTTATGGTGTTGTGCCTGGAACATGGTGCTGACAATTCAATCAAGTATTGTTCTGTTTGAGGGAGCTTTATTTGATTCTGTTGTTGCAATCCAGCAATTTGGCTTTATTGGTAAACTGTTTAAACATTTCTATTACATTATTAATTCAACTATTCTCAGAAGGATCAATTCTCCTTTGGGTGTAAATTATATCAGCTGCCGTATGTGAGGGTCCAGGCAAGACAATGTCTCATGATGATGAAAGAAAGATGTGTTATAGCCTTTTACATGGTTATTTTAGTTTCATTAAGTCAGCATCAAAAAGCGAAAACACTATTGCCCTTGTACTGCTGAGCACACAATACAGCAGCTGTGGACAATAGAAAGTACTTTCTCTCTACACCAAAGGAGGATATTGGCATGAGAACTTATTTTTTAAAAAGTGTTTTTTTTTAACTAGTTACTCTGCACATTTACATAAATGGTATATAAATCACACACACCTTAAAAAGGGAGTAATCACAGCCTGACAGGAGGTTGCTTGACAACTGGATGTGGTTGTAGAGACTGGAATGAAGAGAGCAGAACATTGAGAAAACATGCTGATGTGACAGTATTTCAAAACACGGTATACAGTCATGACATTTTACTGCTTCAGTCGCTCCACAGAAGTACAGAAACACACAAAGACTGGGAGAGATTTATTGCTCCTTACGCCCAGAAATCTTCAACTGTGTCAAATTTAGAGATGAGACGCAGGTTAGCCTGCCATGTTTTGCTCTTGTCATTCTTGAAGAACCACAGGGACCATCTGTTGGGTGAAAACACAAAAGGGAATTTGCATGAATATAACAAGGCCCTAATTAAACATGAGGTAAACAAAAGTAACCAAAAGTCATTGAGCTTCAGAGCAAATGGGCGACGTATGAATTCACCTGGATGTTTCTGAGAAAGGTTAACCATGCCAGGCCATCGCTATCTTGGTCCTATTAACTGTGTAATTAATATATTTATATTGACTATGTAAATGCAGTCTTTAAATAAAATATTTACAGATTTTTTTACACTTTCAGGCTATAAACAGATGTGGTTTTGCAACCGATGACCTTCCATGGTTTAACCCTTTGTATCTACCTACAGAAGGTTAATGCATGATGAATAGAACGTTTTATTATTATATAGTTTTACAATCATACTACTTTAAAAGTAGATTTATTTTGGGGCTTAATTATGTGGTATTGGATTGGTGTGTAGACTTGCGTACTTGCGACCCAAATTTTCCAGTATTCATATCTAAGACTAAGTCTAAGTCTATTCCTTCTTTAGGTAGGTATTCGATTTTCGATTTGGGTACTTGGACATTTGTTTTTATATAACACAATCCTTAAAAAAGCCTTTAATTAAACTGAAAGACACATGTTACAGTACAGTGTGTTCATTTCAGCTCAGTGTGAGAGTCTTAACTGTGTTTTGGTGTCATTTATTGTTGCAAAAGGGGGGTTTCAACATCTGGTGTTGGCAGGGTCAGTCAAAGGAGAGGAGGCTGAGAGCAGAGAGGCCCAGGACATCTTGATAAGACATCCTTAATTTAGTTTTTTTTGATACAGACATATTGACTGGCATAAGGGTTGTTGCCACGCAGGAAGGGGAGGAGAGCAGAGAGGGTGAGATAGAGGCAAAAGGGTAGTAGGTCACTTTTCTCTCCTCACTCTGGAGCTGGGTGCACAGCAGGAGTGACAGTCGTTAACTGGTTCCTCTGCTACCAATATCAGCTGCTGTTTCAACAATGTTAGACTTAAAAAAGACATGCACACCAGCAGAAATTCACCGTGGTGTTCGGAGCAATTAACACTATCCGCTAATTTGAAACAGAGCAACGCTTTGCTGCCCATCTCACCTTAATGTCTGTCCAAGTCAGGTCATAATGGAGCAGTCTGAAAGTGTGTAGGGGTCTGTTTGGTCATACTGTGGCAGTTAGATTTCAGGCGATTTAACAAAGATTAACACTGTTTTTGGACACACTTGTTGATTAGTACCGAAGATGTGAAGCTCAAGAATTGTAATTGGGACACAAGCATTTTAGGCTTCAGGTATCGAATATGCCTCAGATACTTGTCTCCGTATCAGAACAACTCTATCAGCGACTGCCCTCAGGTCTTTGGGTTAATAATAATTAAGAAAACCGGGGCTGTCTACACTATTATACAGCCATTAAAGCAGCTAGTCTGCCATTGAGTTTGGGTGGTGTTTTAAAAAAAGAACACAGTGCAAATAAATCTCAGAAAAGTTAATACAGATACAATTGAATTCCCTTATATTGTATATGCATAAAATAAGGTCTGATAAGTATGTATATATATATATGACAATTCAAGAGTTGGTAGGCTTCAGTTTACAGCACGTTTGTGTATTCCTAGTTAACTTGTCTAAAGATGGGTAGCTACAGGGTGCTTCATGTACCCCATGAAGAAATAAGAAGACCACGATGATGAATGCTATAGGCTAATGTTTGACCTGTACTAGCATAACTTAGCTGTATGGAAAGCCATGTTTAAAATATTGTACTAAGTTATCCAAATGAAACTCAGTCATTTTAACAGAAATTTTTGGGGAATAGTTTGCCATTAGAATGCCACCGATGTATTTCAAACCTGAGCTGTGAAACACCACTCCAGTGTTTAAGGTCCAACTTCTCCTTTAGCTGACTGGCTTTCTGTTGAGTTTGGTTTTTCTATCTGACCCTTTTGAACACAAATATCCCTGCAGAATTTGAATCTATATAAAATATTCAATACTCGCTTATTTGTATTCAGCACAGAAGGGAGTGGGAATCTATCTTGAGTTTGGACTGAGAGGAAAGCACTGAAACACTCTGGACTGTGAGGTAACCAGACCATCACACACAATCAAAGTCTAACTGTGGGGAAATAAAGTCTCCAATCTGACTGCTTTTGTTGGACAAAATCCACTTTAACACATGAAGAACATTAAAGCACACAGATAAGCAACTATCAAACCATAATCAATCATTGATATTTTCACATAACTTTACTTGGCCTATACATTTTTTAATAGCCAATGAAAAGGTTTAAATTTCGTGTAAACATTCAATTTTGTTAACTTTCCAGGTTTCTCTTGGTGAAATACACTGTGCTCGCTATTGTTTTTGGTGAATGGTCGATTCATGTCTCGCTTTCACTTCTGTATGAGCCGTCCACTCAGATGTGTGAAGGAAGGGTAATTCAGTTCTTGAACTATGCTTAGAGATCCAGCATTAATGTCACACATAGGTCACCAATCCTTTCTTTAAGTTGAAGATATAAACATGTTCTCAAGCTTCACATTTATACCGTTCCACACAGTCTCAGCTAGGTTTTACCTCAAAAGTCTAAGCAAATATCAAATGGTCATGTAAATTGCATTGTGTCCCACCATCTGAGCAATTACTAGAGCACTTACTTACAGTTTCCCCCAGAAAGGCACCCGACAGCTTATTAGCATTAATATAGGGCCCTGCAGTTCCTGTGATAACAGAATCATGGATGGTATTGTGAAATTGAGAATATAAAAAAGTCCAACAGATTCCACAGGGCCCTACATTAAGTCAGTGCTAAAGGTTGACTTGAGCGTGAACATCTATAGTATACAACAGAAGTGAGTACACCCTTGTGCAATATCACTTAAATGATTCAAAACCTTTAATCACCTTACACTATTTGCATTATTTTTAAGGTGACAAGCAGAGTATTTCCTCTTATGAAGGATCAAAAACAAAAACTCAAAGTAGAAACGCAATGCAACAAAAGTGAATACACCTGTCATCACTGATGCACAAGTTAGAAAACCTGTGATCTCTCAAACCAAATTGAGTATACCTGTGATTTCCAATTAGCCTAATTGCATGAACATGGTTGTCGAATGACCTATGGACACTAGAACTCTCTCAGTCTTGAACCTATGGGTTGTGTCTGCATGTCTGCATAATGGCTCCACATAGAAAGGAATTGCCAAAGGGAACTGAAACATCTGAGTGTGCGACTTCACAAAGATGGAAAAGGATACAGGAAGATCGGAGACCAACTAAAAATCAGTTGAAACACAGTTGCAGCAGTAATCAGGAGGTATAGAATGTCAACGCTATACACTGGAGAAATACTGGCATTATCACAGCTAAAAATCTGTCAATAATTTAGCCTATTTGATCAATAAATGCATGTTTAATTGCCCATGACAGTGCAAAACCCAAGGATATTCCCTCTTCCAACAACACAAAACTGTGAAAAGCAGTACATATCTGGATTTTGGCTTGATTTAACTACCAAGAATTACAAATTCATCTATTTATTTATTTATCTAGTATTGCTGCAGTTTCATTTTCTGTCAATCCAGTAATTGATCAACTGACAAAAAGTTCAATAAAGTTGGCATACAACACTAGACAAGTCATTAACAGTCATGCGAAGGGAAAATACTAAAAATATTCAAAAACTATACGTTCTTGTTCTTAAATTATTATCAGGCATCATTTCAACATGGAAATGATGCCTCATAGCGGGTTTGCAACATGGAAATGATTTGATGTCACAGAGAGAGAATGACTGAACTGCTTTAGAGAGTGGAGGACGTTATACCTACTTCACCGTTTTAAAAATGAAATATATAATAGGCTAATATTTGCCTTATTGAATCTGTAATAAATGTCATATTGCAGATCCTAACCTGTTCTGGAGGGGGTGTTTCATGTAGGCCTCTGGGTTCACAATCTCTTGTCCACTCTCCTCAGCTCCATCTTCATCAGGCTGGGTTGGACTTGGGTTGGTTTCCTAAAAAGCAGTTAGGTAGAGATGAAGTACATATAATGTTGGCAGTGCGTTTAATTTCCAAATGTAAACTGCAAATGACCATCGTTTTCTAATGTAGGTCATGACCGAAAAAGAACGAGGTCACGGGTGCAAGCGGCTGAAAGGGGTTTTCTCAGGAGGGTGGCTGGAGTCTCCCTTAGAGAGAGGGTGAGAAGTTCAGCCATCCGTGAGGAACTCGGAGTAGAGCCGCTGCTCCTTTGCGTTGAAAGGAGCCAGTTGAGAGGTGGTTCGGGCATATAGTAAGGATGCCCCCTGGGTGTTCCAGGCTCCTCCGGCTGGGAGAAGGCCTCAGGGAAGACCCAGGACTAGGTGGAGAGCTTATATCTCCACACTGGTCTGGGAACGCCTCGGGATCCCCCAGTTAGAGCTGGTTAATGTGGCCCGGGAAAGGGAAGTTTGGGGTCCCCTGCTAGAGCTGCTGCCCCCACGACCCGACCCCGGATAAGCAGTTGAAGATGAGATGAGATGAGATGAGATGAGATGGTCTATCTGGAGAAATAATCTTGGAACAGTAGCATTTCATCTAGCAAATTTAAGTGAAGTGTTAAGTTAAGTGAACCCTTTAGCCGTGACAACCACATTATTATGGTATAAATACAAATCAAAATATAGAAATAGCCCATTTGATAAAGCAAAAAGGTTTTTTTTCTAATCTCAAACGATATTAGTAATATTTTAATAAATTTGAATTGTGTAAAAAAAAAAAAAATTAAACCCATGACGTAAGCATTCACTAGTGAAACCTGATATGAACATCTGGTACACATTTCACTGTTATGTGAAGCTAGATTTTTGCCAGCTAACTTTGCTAACATTACCCACTATACTACTGGTGGCAAGTAACTCCATTGTCTGTATTCCCAGGGTGTTTAATAATGAACAGAAATTACTCAATACGCAATTTCCATCCAGTTTAAAACACGCTCGCTAAATTAACGTCACTCCCTTGGTACAGCATGTCCCTTAAGTTATGACATGACTTAACAACAAGCATAATATTGAACCAAGATTTGCATGCATTTCATACAGCATCTAGTGTTTAATATGGGGGAAAAAACTTTTAAAACTCTGTTACCATCATCTAGCGTTAGCTCGGCCACTAAAGTAGCTAACGTTGCATTAGAGGTCAGCAGGGAGCACCGTCACTAATGTTGACAGCTGGAGTTTTAGCTACAGAAACAGACTATTTCTATTTATGGAGTTATATTTCATGCCGAATTTAGTGGTAATTCACAATTATCATATTTAATGAGTGTCACTTAGGTGTGTACATTTGCGGTTAACATGACTAATAGTACACTAAATTAGTGTGTCTATTCGCAAAGGTGAACGGCACGTCGGTTAGCTGTAACGTCAGCCTAAAGTTGGGAGATCTCCACACACAGGCATTCCCCTTTTACGCTTAGGTCGTGGCAAAACTTTAAACTACTCTAAAACAGCACACGTGACAGTAACAACTATCAATTTCATTTTCAAAGTGTAATGCTTTAAGTCATACATACATTTTAAATGTAATTCCGCACTAGAAGTTAACGCAAGAACCTCCCCCCGAAAAAACATTTTTATATGTTCTTTAAGAGAAAGTGCTCACCGGTTCGGCGGTCGCCATCTTACAAATCTCTGTTGGGGAAAGTCTCTGCTCATTTGACCGAGCTGTGCACACGTGACGCGCCCTGCTGCGGACATGCGCAGTGCGCCTCTCTCTGGCTCGGCTGCTTCTCTGCGACTCCACCCCTCCTGCAGACGAAGGCATGGCGAGCACCGAGGCTAGAAGGGAGTGTGAGACAGAGGGCTGCAGCAAAGACGCCAAACTCCAGTGTCCCACATGTATCAAGCTTGGTATTCAAGGCTCCTATTTCTGCTCGCAGGTACTGCTTCTTTTTTTCGGCTTGTCCATGTTCAAACGTCGGCTGTAGCAACACACCTGGGCCCTCTTGTCTCATCACGAGGCTGCTAACTGTCAAGCTAGCTCGTTAGACATGTGTAACGTTAGGTGTCTTATAAACCACTAATAACACCTGGTTAACGTCAGGGTGATTCCCTGTGGCTGTGTTATGCTATACAGACCGCACAGGATGAACAATGCATTCAGTGATAGTAACTGGAGCTATATTCGTAACGTTAACTGGAGGTCGAGGTGTAACGATAGCTAGCTAACGGTTTGCTGGTGAGCTAAAGTAAGTGATGTATTGTCCCTGCTCAAACCCAAAAGCATTTAGTGTGGAGTTTCTATACTGACAATGTAAAACTGCATGAATGAATGTATAGTGCGTATGAATCAGGTATGCTAGTAATGCATTAGGCTGCAGGTAATGATGAGCTGTGAAGTGCCACAGAGTTGATGTTGCATGACAGAGCATTTGGTGTCACGACCCTGGTGGTACTTTATCTCCTAGCAGACAGAACCCCACTCTCAAATGTGCCACTTTAAAGATGGATTTCTTATGCACAATAAACTTTGCTAAAGCAGAAGCTACTCTCCATGTTCAGCTGAGCAGGACCTCCTTGAGCACTATGACAACTTTTAGTAGTGTCAGACCCACTGTCACTCCAGTTGTCTTTCACTATAAGGGCTTGTGACAAGTCTTGGGGATCATGTGAGAGTTGCTGACCTGTTGATAATGTTTACAGATGCGGCTTTGGGGCTTTTCAGACACTACATTGTAAAAATGTCCCTGCCAATAAAACATTAAACGACAGTAGTCTCTCTCTCGAGAGAAGAGCTCTGCAGTTTTCAGAGTCAAAAGCTTTATTAATAGTTAGGTTGGGTGGCAGTTTAAATTATCTTATGGTGCCATGGTATTTGACCCTAGAGATCTCTGCTGTGATTGCATTTCTGGATGTGCAACCTGACCCTGCTTTCTATATTCCCCTCTCTCTCTTTCTCTCTCTCTCTACCTCTGTCTCTCTGCTGTTAACTGTCCCATAGAGACACAAACATTGAAGTTAGCAATTGTAGAGTGATAGCAGGTTAACAGGTGTCACATAGAAGTGGTAGGCTAATATAGAATCTGAAAGCTGGAAACCTGAAGATTAAGTAGAGATTAAGCCCAGCCCTGTGTGTCCAGTTCTCAACATACATCTGTAATAGACATTGTGCTTTGGATATGCATCTATTCAATGTTGAAGAGACACAAACATCATTGAAGTTAGCCATGGTGATAGCAGGTAAACAGGTGTCACATAGAAGCGGTAGGCTAATATAGACATACATCTGTAATAGACATTGTGCTTTGGATATGCGCCTATTCAATGTTGAAAGTTTAGAGCGTATAAGGGCTTAGAGCATTATGATGGGAGTTCATGATTCCCAATCATATAAGTCATTTTTGGGTTGATACCATTTGTAACACAGATTTGGTGCCGAATGTAACTGTCTGCCACTCGAGAACTAACAAAATAGGTCAAACATCTGTCCAAAGTACCACATTAAGACACCAAGACCTTCAGGAACACCATAGGAAAATC
This sequence comes from Echiichthys vipera, assembly GCF_963691815.1. NCBI lineage: Eukaryota > Metazoa > Chordata > Actinopteri > Perciformes > Trachinidae > Echiichthys > Echiichthys vipera. The sequence goes on from NC_139837.1 coordinate 8,676,065, forward strand.
CATGATGTGATTTGGTATTTAAAAAAAATGGATGCAACTGCTTAGAAACCCCCTTATTTGTCAATATATCTAGGAGTGCCATCCATCCTCTGATTGCCCCAGGTCTCTAGTTTGTTGTTGTAGATTTTCACAAGGCTGTGATTATCCTAGAGGTCACAAGCTCATTTTATACAGTCGGCTCAAGATAAAAAAAAATGGTCCTGCTCCAATGAATTGGCTACTTTGGGGACTAACATTATCACACATGAAAACAGTTGGGCTCATTGAATCCACAAGTGTCTCAATTTCAAGACTGTTTAGGGACCCCCCTGTGCAGATATATTATAATACTCCATTTTAGAATAGGCAAAAAAAAAAACACAATTGTACTGCTTGCAAAAAACAGCATGGTTTTTGTACCAAACTGTCTGGATTATCATAAAGCGGGCATGTCTGTAAAGGGGGGACTCATCTGTACCCATAGAACTAATTTTTATTCAGATATCTTAAGTGCAGAGTTCAAGAGACTGCGTTGTATATGATCATGCCAGTTTTAGTTGTCATTTTATTGTTCCTGTCTGTTTTCATTTCCAGGAATGTTTCAAGGGGAGCTGGGTATCTCACAAGTTGCTGCACAAAAAAGCAAGTAAGTATTACGGATCATTGTCAGTTCTATAACTCTGTAACCTCTATGGTGAACTCATTTCACAGTAGCTATATGAATAATCTACATGCGGTTTTGGTAAATAATAATTATAGACAAATTCAAGTTTTAGAAAATAACAAGGGAATCTACACATGGGGTTCAATTTGCTCTTGTTATGAAAGTCAAGAATGGATGATAGCCCTTGACTGTGATCTAACACAGTGGTGTCAGATGCTTCAGATACCTTGTGCTGTGTTTTGTCAGAGGAGGACAAGAACCAGAATGAATCTAAGAACTGTGTGGAGACGGACATCAATACAGATCCATGGCCGGGCTACCGCTATACAGGGAAACTACACCCTTACTACCCACTGGTAAGTAGGCTTAGTCTGGTCTAGTTGGTTAACAATGGCTGTTGCTGTGCAGCTGTGTCATTCACTGATACGTTTTAGGATATATTAGTTTTGAATGTGTCAAAACAATTTTGTCACTACCAAATTACTTCCTCAAAAGATCAGAAGACAGATATTAAAAGTTGTGGCTCGCATCAACTATTGTCCTATATATCCTAACGTTTCTGTCCTCCTCTTGGCCCCTGGTATAGACTCCCATGAGGCACGTGCCCGGTGACATCCAAAGACCTGACTATGCCGATCATCCCAGAGGTAGCTATGTTGCTTTATCACGGAAATACGTTTACAGCTGATCGCTTTGGCTCATCGCTCATTGGGGAAGCTTTGATTTATTCTTTTATTCTTTGAAATTCACATTTTTTGACCTGGTAAAATGTAATTATTCATTTATTTATTTCAGCAATATAGGACCAACATCAAATATGTTGTGTATGACGTATTGTTTGGAAGCATAGCCTTGAAGCATAGCCGTGACATCCTGGCATCACGAGAAACACTTTATCATGTAAAAATGCAAATATCTGAGTTTAAAACTATTGCCAAAGTTGCCCCAGTACATTCACATTTCAGTGTTAGTACCAGGGAAAGCCATTGCTATCCAAAATGCAGCGTGGGAGCAGGGCTTTTGGAGCAAACTGACTATGGACCAAGGTAATTTCTTTGACCTACCAGAGTTGGTTAACGTTTTTGTAAAAGTGAGGCCATGTGTGTGTTGGTCAGCCGGTCTCATTTGTTTTGTTATTGCTGGAGTTTGGTGCTTTGCTAACATTAGCCTGTACGGGATGGGGCGCAAAGTACTCAAAGAATGCTTCACCTTTGTCTTGCAAAGCTAATAATTAAGTCATTTAATCCGAAATGTGACCAACTGGGTGCTGCACTGTGTCATTGCGATTGAGTTCTGCATTTCTTTCCATCACTACACCGTTATTAATTTAGGTTTTCCAAAAATTCATTCTTGTCATTTGGGAATCGATTCAGAATCATAGCAGATAACAAAAGTGATTTATATGTCAATCAAGTTTTTTCACCCAAACCTGCTGCCTGTGCCCTAATGCACATTCAAACCATGACTTCAACATAGCCGTTAGCTATGGATGGTGTAGATTTGATAACATGTGAGTGCACATTCTGAGTTGTAGGCTGTTGAAAGCATGTCTCACTGTGTTAACAATAGCAGACAAAACAGTCAACCATGCATGTGTTTTAACTGTTTGCATGAACACACAGATAAGCTGATATGCCTTGTGCCGTAGGCTAAATAAATCTGTACAAACATGATAGCCCGAGCCTCTGCACCCCTGCAGGGGTGCTAAAGACAAGATCACCTCTTGTACTTGTTAGGTTTTTAGCAATTGAGAGTACTAGCTAGCTAATAAGTATTCTGCTCTGCTTTGTCACTAGTTTATGCCATGGTCCATTTTATCATACGTCATACAAAACGTTTTATCACAGTTTTCCTTTACAAAGGAAACGGTGAAACACAATCTATAAAACCACACACCACAATCTGTGGTTGTCACCAGCTGTTTGCAAATGAGTTCAGACATTTGGACCTTTTATGTGTTCTGAGCAGGTGGCTGACAGCTGTATGCAGAATGAGATGTGTATTCTCAGTAGGATTGGTAGTAGTATCATTTCACTGGATGATTCAGTCTTACTATAGTAGGACATGAGAGAAAACACTCTCAGGCTAGACTGTGCCCTTGCAAAATGAAAAATATTGATGGGGCTTTTAATAAAAGTATTCCTGTGGCGTTATTTGCACCTTGTTTATTGTGATTTTATGCAGGTCCTCTTTTAGTATTTTATACTTAAGAATCATTCAATTTCATGTTAGCACCTTTCTCCTGTTGGCGTCTCTTTCTAGGATGACATTTTAAACCTTAACCTGAAATCAATGTTGCTTTGTTAAACAGCCCAATAACCTCCCTCTCTCTCATATCTCTTCCCACCAATGGCTTCAGCTTTATTGCAGGGAAAAAGCAGGTCTGCTGCCACACTATGTTTTTTACAACCAGTTTTCCCTGTATGTGTTAATTATCAGACCTATAACGTAACCTGGCTTATTTACGTCCATTTATCTGGGCAAGTCATTCATTCGTGTGCAACCATGGCAACCTCTGCATCCTTGTCATCTGACTGCATGGATCTATACTCAGGTTGTCATGGTTACAGTCTCCTTTCATTCTCTTGTGATGCCTTTTCAGGGTCTGAAGCACAATTGTTGCAGGCTAGTGTTTTGTAACGCGGCATTGTTATTGAGCTGACGTCAAATCTGGAATTGTTTTTTAATAGCATAAAAAAATGTGATTATTATCTCTAATTGACCTATAAGTAACCATTATGAATAATAATTATAACTCATACACTCTGATCCTTTCATACCTTTCTTCTTTTCTGAGCAGCCGTATCAAAGCATGAGTAAGTCTAATTGTTGCGCTCACACTGTCGGCTCTGCAGGTCACAAGGAGGGCTGTGTTTGACGTGTACACATACCTGTCTAAAGCCTGTGTTGCTAGGCAACTGTTCATGTTCATCCAGCAATCATCTTGTTGAGTTGATAAATTATAAATCAGTGAATTGTCGATGATTCCATTGCTTTGAACAAAATGTATTAAAATACTGTCCTAATGTACTTTTCTTGCCCAGGGATTATGATATGATCTTGTTTAATCTATATTTAAATTGCAGCTAGTCTTGTGTTGGCAAGCTTACTGCACTGACAGCTGTGCTTCTATTCCTCTCCATAAAGTGGTAATAGGCCCGCAGTTTTCCCCCGAGTCAATAGTGTCAGTGCTGATGCTATAGCTTATTGTGTGCAGGAGCAGCTAGTTGTCCCTAGTACCATACCTCTGCAAGATGCTTTTACGCTGGTTAGAAATGATTGATTTAAGTTGAAAGAATGTCATAACAAAACGTTTTAATTTATAAACCATTGCATTACCATTACTTTTTATGTTCAAATCTTTGTCGTTAAAAAGATCGCACATTGAATTTTGCTAGTGATATCAACAGAACCAAGCACTTGGCTGAATATGATAATTTAAGTATTGTTAGTAAACCAGTCGTAAGCCCCTTTCACATAGAGATCCTACAAAAGCGCCAAAGTGACAGAACACCACAACACTAGGTTTTTTTCATTCACATAGAGAGAGGGAAAGAGAAGGTGGACTATTGCAACAGGGTTTCTGTAATTTATGAATAACGTATGCTACTGAGAACATTGCTCTGTCACTTTTTTACCTCCCTGTGGGTTGATTACTGCGTGTCGTTCCCTCCTTCAGCTTTCCCATTCACACAGACGTCAGTTCGACGCTGTTGCGGCTCTGGGACTAGCTTGGCTGCCGGCTCAGAGGTGCAACAGATCTGTACACCCGTTCCGTCTCTGTACCTTTCACACAAACTTCGGGTAAAATAAAGGTGCAGCCTTGAACAGACTGTGTGAAAGGGGCTTCAGACGTGGCTTATGCTGAGAGTAGATGTGGCTTACATTGACACTGAGAGCAGGTTCGGGCTATAAATGTGCATTTGAATTTGAAAAAAAATCTATGTACTCATTGTTTGGAATTGTATTAATCACCTACTCTGTTGAAGCTGCCAGGAGTCAGACACCACAGAAGGTAAAGTTAATAATAAGGGTGGATACAATGGCTTCATATAATCATCCACATTTTATACCCTTACTAAGAGTGACGTTTGACTGCAAAATTACAAGATGCTGACGCTTGTGCCTTCTTACTACAAAATGACTCATTTTCAAACGTCACTTATGATGTAAAAACCCAATCCAGTTAGGGAGTATGTATATTTGGCTATGGTGGTCAAGTGGATGCTGCGTTTCAAAGTTGATGGACTTACAACAGCTGCTTTGCAAGCTCCAGTTTGAGTGAGCTCATCAGCACCACTGAGTATTGGCATATGACTGATGCCAGTTGTCTGTCCTTGTTTCCTTCACACAGGGATATCTGAGTCTGAGCAGTTTCTGAAGGGGACATCACAGATCAAGATCCTTTGTCCTGAGGACATCGAGGGCATGAGAGTAGTGTGCGAGGTAACAGAACAGACTGTCGTTTTCATCACATTGCCATTGTATGCATTTGTCTTCTATTTAATGCATTTTGGTTTTGACATGTATGTAATTTGCAGCTGGCACGAGAAGTCCTGGACATTGCAGCTGTGATGGTGAAAGTGGGTGCTACAACAGAAGAAATCGACCATGCTGTGCATCTGGTATGTATATATACACATACACAAGTTATAAAGGCTAGGATGCTGCGTCCTCTCTTACTCAAAGTAGCCTTCACACAAACACTATGATTTCATGTCCATTGTGATGTTGAATCACTGTACACATACAGACCTTACCAGCGGCTTTATGCTGTAAGGTAAGCGTCACTTATCTTCATTACACGTTAACCCTTACTCTTTCTATAATCATCATGCTTTGTCTATACAGGCTTGCATAGCAAGGAACTGCTACCCCTCCCCTCTCAACTACTACAACTTCCCCAAATCCTGCTGCACGTCTGTCAATGAAGTCATCTGCCATGGCATCCCTGATAGAAGACCATTAGAAGAAGGAGATATCCTCAACGGTATGCTCATTCTACTACATATTACATGATTTTGGGACCCTAGCACCAGCTTCTAATGGTTCATATCATATCTGTGATCGCTGTACTCTAAACTATATATTTTTGATTGTTAGAATTAAATTAGTTTAAAGTAAGAGTACCACATTTTGTCACCATTTCATAAATCTTTATATGTAAACCCCTAAATAACAAAGCTAACACCCAAATATTCTCACTATTGTCATATTTTCAGTTTCAAACAAAGTCCTAGAGACAGCTCAGCTAAGTTTGGGTGGGAAATGGTAAATTTAAGGGAGTTGAGGGGGTAAAACGATTCCTCATCCTTGACAAATGGTTGTACCAGCATCCTGAAGTGCTGTCAGCGGGAGTTTGGCCAATTTTAGAGTCTTTATGAATATTTCTGCTAAGATGGTATCTTCCATCCACCACTCCCCTCAGAGCGTCTGATGGAGCACTTTCCAACGACTCACCTCTCGCTGGGTTGTCCGACAAGATAAATTGTTTCATTAACCTGCAACAGTGGGGATTTGCTCGTCCGATCCGCTGCTCTCTATATTTCTCGTTAAGTGGGAAAAGTCCCAGTTTGCCCACTCGTATTTCCATTTCCATCAGCAATTTTCAAAACAAGACAATTTAGTTTGGCCTTGCAAATAGGTTGATGTTTTATCCACGTTGACACAATCATACTATTATAGTTCAGGTTATTCAAAACACTGCCTTCTTTGTGTTAAATCTAGTTAGAATCTAGTTTGTTGTGTAACACAATGGCTCTGTCACATTCACCATCTCACTCTCATGCAGTGGACATCACCGTCTACCACAACGGTTTCCATGGTGACCTCAATGAAACCTTCTATATCGGCGAGGTGGACGATGAAGCAAAGAAGCTGGTTCACACCACATATGAATGCCTTATGCAAGCCATCGACTCTGGTAGGAATTCCATCTTGACTTTCCTTCATTTTACTGATGATGAAATGCAGAAGATTCATTTAAGAAGGTGTGTTTTCATTACATAGTTTGTCCACCAGAGAGCACTGACATTTCATTGCAAGCTGAGAGTGAAAGTTCATTCTTGACCTTGGAAACAATATTTTTCTGTTTCTGACCTGTTTCCAATGTCAAGAATGAACTTTGAATCTTTATTTTTAAGCTAAAACGAATGCAATCGTGGGTATTTATCATAAAGGCTTCCTTTTTGGATATGCATCATTATGAGATTTTTTTAAAAACTCTGAATTCCTACGGTTAATGTTTCCAAAGCCTGTAAACCTCATGCTTCTTCATTTTTTATTTAATTTTTTCTACAGTGAAGCCTGGAATACGCTACAGAGAATTAGGAAATATCATTCAGAAGCACGCTCAGGCCAACGGCTTCTCTGTGGTGCGGAGCTACTGTGGCCACGGCATCCATAGACTTTTCCACACTGCTCCCAATGTGCCACATTATGCCAGTGAGTCACACACCCGCCATCATACATTTTTATGAAGCATGGGAAGTTACTATTGAATTTCTCCTACAACAAAGTGATCTCTATATTCATTCATCTCACCAGAAAACAAAGCAGTTGGCGTTATGAAGCCTGGCCACGTGTTTACCATTGAGCCCATGATATGTGAAGGTGAGTGGAGCTGTCTATGCATGAATACGGATAACAACAACAATTACAGAAATATTAATAATAATAGATATAATTGACATAATTGCCTCAAACAAAAGTTGTTGTGATTAAACAAGACAAATGTTGCAATAAAGCAGACAAATACTACATTGGCTGTTGAAACCGTGGTCTCATTTTCACCCAAACGTAGAAGTGTGATAAAGCAGACCCAGTCATGTTTGAAACGGGTTATTACAAATATTAAAATTCACTCTATATACTCGGGTATCTAGTGAGCGAGTACCAGACTCAAAGTGTTTGTTTCTACAACTCTGATTAATTGATGCTGTGTAAGACAAAGCCGCATGTTTTTGCATGTCACGTCTCAGGTGGCTGGCAAGACGAGACGTGGCCCGACGGCTGGACGGCGGTGACCAGAGACGGGAAGCGCTCGGCTCAGTTCGAACACACCCTGCTGGTGACGGAGACCGGCTGCGAGATCCTCACCCGCCGCATGGAGGACAACGGTCGTGCTCATTTCCTTAATCAAATTTAGGCTGGACTTGAACGCATCAAGGACTGGACTTTCCAGACACAGACACCCAGCTCCTCTGACACACACACACACACACACACACACACACACACACACACACACACACACACACACACACACACACACACACACACACACACACACACACACACACACACACACACACACACACACACACACACACACACACACACACACACACACACATGCCTCAAACAGAGGCACCACTTCTAGAGCTCAGTTTAACTGTGGCTCTCATTGTTCTTTGGATTAAATAACAGTTCCTCAAATTAAATGGAAGTACTTGAATGTGTCTTATATCAAATGTGGTTCGCTTTATTAGTGAAAACTGTATCATCCGAAGGAAATATGAACATATTTATGAGATTTGGTTTTGCTTAGTATTCTGGCTTGACATCAGCCGTCACCCGTTTTGACCTCTGGCTGGTGTCACCCAGAGTTTTTACTGGCTGGCTAGTTGTTGTCTGTCGTGTGTGGAGCTCAGGGCAAATCCCAACTAATACGCTATGCTTAGCTTCTTTTCTCTCAACCTCTGCTAACTTAGTCAGACGTCATATGAATTCCCCAGAGATGGACTGAAAAGAATCAGCAGTACTGGAAACAGAGGAGGGTTCCCGGAAACTGGGTCCACAAGTCTCAAAACCTCAACAACCAGCAACTCAAAAAGTATTTTAGATATAGAAACTAAAAAGATTGCTCTTAATTTAAGTTTCAGGCAACGCAAATCCATCCCCTGGCAGTTCTTTTGCAACAGAATCAGAGTTTAACAGCAGACATATTTAAAGGAGTAGTTCGTTATTTTAAGAAATACACTTAATAGCCTTCTTGGCCAGAATGAGCTGAAAATCTGTGAACCTACAGCAAGGAGACAGCTAGCTTAGCATAAAGAGTGAAAGCAGGAGGAAACTGGAAAAAATCACTAATGAAAGCTCACTATTTAACACATATCTTGATTATCTGTTCAAAAACATTCTGTATGGATTAAATAAACTTGATATAATGTGTATTTTTCAATGTGCTGTTAGGTGGATTTTGTTTCCCTGTTTCAGAGATTTATTCTAAGGTAGGCTGAGCTAAGCTAACCTCTCCTGACTGAAGCTTCATATTCAATGAACACAGAGTTGATGGCAAAGATTGTATTAATATTGCCATCAAACTCTTAGCAAGAAAAGCAGAATTAACATTAATATAATAATAATAATAATAATTATCAGTTGATTTATTGCTTCATGCAAACCTATTGAGTTGCTAATCACAGTCCCAGGGCAACCATCACTGTCTTGTCGACCGGGCGACGTGTCCAGTAGACTCACTCTAACTTGTTCGAGTGTTGCTATTATTAGCACAGTTTTCCAGTTGACTGCGTCAGCCATGGTTGCTAGGAGAATTGTGACGCAACCGCAGAGCATCTACGTAGAAACCTAGGATGAGAACAACATTGTGCTCAAAGTTGTTCAAAGTGCCGAGCTTGTTGTTCCTGCTTTGAGGAATACTCTGTGTCTCTTGTTTCCAATAGCCCCGGTGTAGCAAATGGAGCCTTAAAGTGTGAATCTAGGAACTAAAACATGCCGGTTATCTCAAAGCACGTTAACTGATGTTTCCCCTTATCTCAACAGTCACCATTTTTCTTGACGTGGGGATTTTCCTGGTGTTCGCAGCATTCATTCTTTCTATTTTCAGAGGACTAATGTGATCACAGTTTCTCTGCCATCTTTGTATTTCTTCTAATGGAGTAATAAATGACTCTTCTGTAGCTCTGTGTGGGAGAGTTTGTCCTTGGATAGATTAGTGATCTCAATCCCAAACATGTCATTTATTACTGGGATTATCTGGGTGTCTGTGAGCCTCAATGCATTTTCAAGCTCTGGAGCAGGTCTCTTCTGTTCGTGGTGGTGCCTGCTGCTGTGGTCCTGCAACTATTAGTCATATATACTTTCACTAGTCTTATAAACTATAACATTTGTAGCCATAAAAACACCATCAGTGGTATGTCTTGCTGTATCATGGCTGCTATTGCCGCTACTCATCATTGATCATGTTTGCCACCATAATTATCATTGTCATCTTCTGTCACCTTAGCTGTGCGTGTTCCTACTATTCTGCTGTATTAACTGCCATAACATATGAGTCACATTCACATTACTATAGATATTATAGTTACTGTTACGCTTTGGTTGCTTGCATCTCTGGAAGTGTGTCTCTCTCTGTCCATCTGTTCGTCTATTCTCTCTCCTTTTCTTCCTCCCCAACCGGTGCAGACAGATGTCCGTCCTCCACAGAGCTGGGTCTGTCCGACGTTCTTGTCTATTATAGGGAAGGTTTTCGTTTCCAACGTACTCTACGGGGGAATTGTTGGGTCTATGTAAATCATAAGTCATAGAGTGTGTCTTTACCTCCTCTGGAAAGTGTCCTGAGATAACTTTTGTCACGATTTGGCACTATAAATACAATTGAATTGAGCACAATGATTGTCTAACACATTGGAAATTTGATTTTGAAACCATTCGTTTCCCTTAAAGCTACATTAGTGTGAATATGTCGGTAAACCTTTAACTTCATCAAATTATAATGAAAGTTGATTTCTTTCCATAAACATGACTTCATTCAAAACTTTGCCTATTTAGTATGCAGTGACTTAACAGGATAATTCATGTTGTGGGCAGACTTTGGTGGTAGTTCCAGTAAAAACAGCTGGGATTCAGAAGAAATTAATGACTCAAACTGTTGTGGCATTATAAATCGGCTCTGCCACGGCAGTGTTTGACTTATACAGCATTTTTAATAGCCCATGCCGATATTTAGAGAGCAGGATGGCCTATGACCGATATATGCCTATATGATGGGTAGTATTTTTTGCATCAGATAAGTAGAATTAAATAATAAGAAATAATATAATTTGATAATCTTTAGTTGTAGGCTATAACCTGCAGCAAAGATGGTTGAAGGCTTGCTATCGTTCAAATCCAATCCCAACTAACTTTATTCACATTTTCTCACTAAAAGACCAGAGTTGATCTAATTATACAGACAGTAAACGAGCAGCATATGAAATATATTGAGCGCTGAAAGCTAGGAATTTAAGTCCTACCACTTTGTCAGGTATCGAGCAACATTGGCTCGTTTCTTACTGTTTCACAGCACCCGCTGACGTTTGTCTCTACAGAATGGTGAAACTGACACAAGGGGAGCACTGACAAGATGTGTCTGTAGTTTGTTGCAGGCATTGGCCAATGCTGATAATCCCGGTTAATCAGCAGGCCATTACGCGATAGCACATTAATGAACAATGGTACCTTTTCTTTTATGGCAGCCATTTGGACTTGTCATAAACGGGTGTATTTACCAGTTTTTGTGTGTAAAACTTGCAACGTTTTTTACTTTAAACACAAAATTCTGTCCTTACACACAAAAAGCTCATCACATATCCAACTAAATGCAATGGAGGCATTATTTTTTATCACTTATGTTTATCTGCTATGACAAGTCAAAATGTGTGCTTTGTAAAATAGTTTGCGGTTAATTAACCCCATCGAGCTGAAAGGCTCATGTCCTTTGAGCTGTCCATTTAAATATTACATTTCCTCGTTCATGTGCATTTCGCTTCTGGGTTCCAGCTATAGAGCATGAACTTAGCTGTTGGGAAACATGGCCGCCGACATGTTTTAGCCTAAGCGAGTCTGACATATATGAGTACAAGCTGTTGCAGTAATTTTCTCAAGTCCGCTCCTGTTTGAGTCAACATTCTGGAAATGAAAGTGCATCGCCCCAAGCTCAGGGAGACACTTGCATTTGTGAAAAGTTCTGAAACTGTCCGACTTAAACAGCTTTTAAGAGCCTGCTCACACTGTTATTCTCAGATCCTACAGGGAGAATAATCAAAGGATATTTCGAGAGTGTTTCAGCGGGCTAGTTTTACTTCATCTGCAGTGTCGTCAGCACGCTTCTCCACAACTCAATCACGCCTGCTATCAAAAAGAAAATCCTCGTTGATTAACAACCTTCTGACACTGATACCATTTGGTTGTTTGTGGCTGTGCTATCTTATTATTCCTTCAGTCTGCATCAAAGAAGGTTTCAGAATAATCTTGTTTTGGTTCCTCTGCTTTTCCTTCACACGGTGTTCTCTCTGAAATGTTGATCAAAGAGGCGTCTCACTGTATTGTTCAAATAAAACACACATGGAGTTAAAATATTATTTATTAATCTGAGCAGGGTAGACATGGAGTGAGACTGTGGTATTCCGTGCTCCTCTGCATCTAGAACTGAAGGACGACGCGAATGCTGAAAGATAAAAATTTGATTAGATAGTCTGTGTGTATGTGTTTTAAAGGCTTAGAATAGATTACTGACTGAAATAGTACTCCTGTTTAAAGAAAGACTTCCCATGGTGCAAATTATTCTGAAATCCTGTCTTGCATATCTCATGACATCTCAGCGTTGCCCTCAACAGAGGGCAGCAGTGACGCAAGTCTTAAGCAGGAGACACCCAGAGGGACGCTCGATCCATATGCACGTTATCATTGCAAACAACTTCAAAATGTGTCTGAAAACGTGAGGCTTACCATTTCCCAGCATGCATGAGATCAAAACCGTCAGTGATCTTCTCAAAGGGCAGAGTGTGAGTCACAAATTCATCCACTTTGAGCTTCTTGTTCATGTACTCCTCCACCAGTTTGGGAACGCTGTCGACGCTCTTGTATCCTGGGAAAAGTAGTGGTGCATGTTTCGTCAAGTGGTTGCACAAAATTTGAATGTTTTGTCTATACATGCAGGGGCACAATGCTGGGGGGGCTATGGACAGGGCAGAATACTGAATGTCATCCCGTCTTCTCACTTAACTTATGTGTCCACAATGTACAAGTGGGAATTTAACTTATTTTATCTTACTAAAGAGTGCTATTTTTTAAAATTTGTCTGTATGGATCACGTGTTTGGGCTTTCTGCCAGTTTTAGCACCTGTCCCTTTAAGACCCGCCTGTCTCTTTTTATAACTAAAAAAAAGACATAAAGGACGATATGGGAAAAAGCTTAAAAACAGGAATGATTGCTCCACACCTACGCATTTTTCCTCAGTACGAGCTCATGCTTGTATAACAGCCTGGCTTCACTCCAGGGTCACAAAGCACTTATTGTAGAGAATTAATGACAAGTTTGCTCTGAACGCTAAGTGCTCATTATGTGCCCTTGTATGAGAGCTGGGTTCAAACGTGGTAATGGACTGTCAGGTTTCAGTGTGGAATCTAAGTGGAGCCTGACACCCACTTTGAAAAAAAAAAGACAGTAATTTTCAAAAGCCGACAGCTCTCTAAGGCGCACTAACTGTAGGAACAGGGCTGCATATAAATGGTAACCCTAGGTTTGCAAAAACCTCCGAAAGCAGTGCCTCTCCAGGTACGTCCGGTCACAAGCTGGAAGGGTCTGGTGGAGATCTCTTGTCCGGCTGCTGCCACTCCGATGATTACACTGGTGCCCCATCCTTTATGGCAGGCCTCCAGGGCTGCCCTCTGCCACCGACAGACAATATCAAGACAGTATTACATCAGCCTGATCCAAACAGCACACGACCGCTAACGTAACCTCACCCTAATATGTTTGGACATTGCTCGGTTGTATTTATCATTCATTTATTCTTTATGTTTACCATATATCAGTCAGTTATTTGGTATTGTTAAGTGACTAAACCTTTAAAATCACCAAAGTCCCGCAATTTCAAAAGACGATTGACCAGCAGCTCCCATGTTCTTAGTAAGGGAGCTGGTCAATAATATGTGATCGTTACTTCCTCACTCACCATGATTGCCACGTTTCCTACACATTCAAAGGAGTAGTCCACACCTCCATCTGTCATCTCTACCAGGAGCTCTTGGATTGGCTTGCTGTGGTCCTTTGGGTTCACCACGTCTGTGGCACCAAACTCTCGGGCAGTTTTAAACTTATCAGGATTGAGATCGATTCCAATAATCCTGGCTGCCCCGGCTGCTTTACAGCCCATGATTGCTGCGAGGCCCAGCGCTCCCAGACCAAACACTGCACAGGTTGAGCCGGCTTCCACCTGCAGCGAGGGACAGGAGGGACATCTCAGCACATTGCTTTTTTCTTTTAATGAAATAGTACACAACAGGGAAGATAAGAATGATGTTGGATAGAATACTTTAAATTAATGCTACATAGTGATTGGAAAATGAGCCGTCACATTTTGCATGTGCTTGCTTTTTCAAGCTTCATCCTTCACTGGCCTCAGTTCAACTGTAGGTACATTCTGGCTCACAACCAATTAATGGACACATTAAATCCATATAACAAAATTATCTCAGCAGCTCTGTGAGGCTGTAGTGGGCACAGGGGGGCTTCGACCTAATTGCTAACATCAGCATGCTAATATGCTCACAATGGCAATGTAGCTAACATGCTGATGTTAAGGTATAATGTTTGCCATGTTCATCATCTTGGTTTGAATGTTAGCATGCTAGCATTACTGATTAAGCACTGAACACAAAGTACAGCTGAGGCCGATGGGAGTGTGGTTACTTTTGCAGGTATTTGGTCAGTTTTACATAATATTGAATTGTATGTATCTGTATACTATATACACATGTATATGAAACATCTCTTATGTGACGCAGCAGGCATGACTCCAATGTAAAACCATCCAAGTCAATAATTACACATTCAGAGCACATGCTGTGGAAGTCAGGTGATGTAGTATAACAAGCCTCAAACTTTGCTTAGGGTGGAGGTCTGGGTGGATGGTTGGGTCAAACATACGCCAGACTTTCACCCAGGAGACCTGTGGTTTGTGTCCCGTCCCATGTGAGGAGGCAGACTCACCTTTGCTGTGTTTAGAGCAGCTCCGTAACCAGTGGTGATCCCACAGCCAAGCAGACACACCTTGTCCAGAGGAGCCCTGTGGTCCACTTTAGCCAGGGAGATCTCAGCCACTACAGTGTACTCAGTGAATGTGCTACAGCCCATGAAGTGGAAGAGGCTCTTGCCTTTGCAGGAGAAACGACTCGTCCCATCTGGCATCAAGCCTTTGCCCTGAGTGAGCCTGAAGATCAAGACACAAGCGCAGATCTGACATCTGATCAGCTGCAAAAGGCATGATATTTATGCTAGAAGCTGATCTGCACAGTTGGACATGCTTTAAGACAGGACATTTACCTGATCTTTTGACACAAGTTGGTTTTGGGACTCTTACAGAACTTGCACTCTCTGCACTGTGGGATATACAAGGGAATGACTGTGTCCCCTAAAACAAAAGCAGCATACTATGTTTGAGCATTTACATTGAATGCAGCAGTCCTTAATTAAGAGAAGAGGAAAAGAAAAGAAGGAGAACCTGGTTGAAACTTGGTGACTCCCTCTCCGACGCTCTCCACAATGCCGGCTCCCTCATGGCCCAGCACTACGGGGAAAACCCCCTCAGGGTCGGAGCCACTCAGTGTGTAGGAGTCAGTGTGACAGATCCCTGTGGCTACAATCTGAAATAAAGGACTGTGATCTGATCCGTGATCATTCCATACATGCTTTTATCATGTGATACAGAATTTACTGTATCACTGATGAGTGAGAACTTATCACCGGTGTAAATATTGTATTAAATTAAAGAGCAGATCTTTATTGCTCACAGTAAACAGTTACAAGCAAACCTTAGAAAATAACTAATGGTACAAGTGTACTGTAGTGTTGGACTGTACATACGCAAAAAATGGGGAATAACTGATCATAGATAAGCCTTTAGGTGGAGCTGGTCAATACTATCTACTATATAGTAAGTAGGTACAGGTGTAGTAGCTTATCTGAGATGTCATTATGTTGTTATCAGAATATTTACAACTTTCTAGTTGCAGCATAACAGTGGTTTAACTATAGCCACGGATTTTATAGATATCAGTGGTAATAGTTAAATTATAATGTAAGAGGAGTTTGCAGCAACATATTTATCTTGCAGATATTTAGTAGATGAATGCCGGTAGAAAACACATGAGACCTGTTATTACCTTGAGGCGAACTTCGCCACCTTTAGGAGGTGCCACCTCCACCTCCTCTATCACCAGAGGTTTCCCAGCCTCCCATGCTACAGCAGCTTTGCACTGGATCACCTGCAACATAACATGGCATCCTCATGAATACAACTCTGTGAAAATGTAACCCTTTCAGTGCTATACTAGAAGCAGCCTTGATCTAAATGATGGAGGAAAACATTTTTTTACTGCACACAATAAACTGGAAAACTTTGACCTCTTAGATATCAGTGCAGCGTTTGACAGTGTATTATTCAATACTGTATGACAGGCTGAAAAAACTGGGCTGGGCTTTGTGGTCTGTCAGGCACAGTCCTTGATTGGTTCAAGTCCTATCTACAAGACAGGGAATACTTTGTTTCTAATGGCAGCATCTTATCTTGGTGATCTAACATGACATGGAGGTCCACAAGGCTCCATCCTCGGACCTCTACTTTTTAACCACAACATGCTCTCCTTCGGAAGAATCATACAAAACAATAACATTGATTCAAATTTATGTAACACTTCCACCAGCTGACTATGCTTCAATAGACCACTGCATTAATGCATTGACTAAAATTGCGGGATAAACCACAATCATCATCTTTGCCGCTAAAGTGGAGGCTCATCTTGACTAAAAGTCTGAAATCTTGGCGTAATTGTTGATAGTCACGATGGTAGGTTAGACTACTGTAATGATCTTTTCTCAGGTACCTGCTAGAAAGCAGCAGCTTTTTCTCATTCAGAATGCCGCTGCTAAAGTGATTTAGGCTGAACACATTACATCAGTTATCAGGTTAGTCATAGAAATTACTTCAAGTTACTTCTGGTGGTCTATAAATCTCTATATATAGCTTATGTTAAAAATACATCAGTGCCACAGGAGTCAAAGGACTCCTTCTGTTTACGGATCGCGTGTGGATATTCTCTGGCAGCACTTAGTTAATCTATCCCCGACTTTTATTTTGGCCACACACGTAATCAAACGCCTAAGGTTTTAAGCAGCCTGCAGCTTTCCCTAGATATTGCAGGGAAAGTTTACAGGGCACATACCCCATTGCTTGGGGTGTTTTAAATACATTTCTGGTCATACTTGTCACTATGAATGTCCAGGTCACTTAAGTCATCTGGAACCTGTCAGACAACAGTTCCCAGGGGCAGAACTTTGTGCTGCTGCTTTTAGTTAAATATGCCATCCACTGTTGGAACAAACTCCAAGGAGAACTGGAACTACTTTTAAAAATAGGATACATACTTTTATGTTCATGGCTGCTTTTTAACTGAAACTGTACTTTGTTTGATTTGCAGTGAAACTTCACTTTTCTCTGCCTTATATTTACTTTAAACTTTATTTGTTTGCCTGTTTTATACTCTTTTATTCTTTATGAAACTCCTTTATGTGAAAAGAAATTGTATGCACTTTTATTTATCCTGCCTATGTCTTAGAAGTCGTTGTCAAGCACCTTGAGCTGCCTCTGTGAATGAATTGTGCTATGTAAATAAACTTGCTTGCTTTTTTCCTCTTTGTGCAAATATGTTGCAACAACAGGAAGCCGCAAATAAAACTAGTCCCTCAAGAGAGACACAAAACTCCATTGACTTCTCTTTTGCCTATTACAGATTGTGCAACAGAGTGCAAGGGAGACTGCTTCTATTTTACAGTTGTTAAATTACAAGTTATTGTTCCAATGAATAGCAGATTCCACCCCTCCTTCCATTCCCCTCCTCTCGTATTGTTAATGTTCTCTCTGTTCCATAAACATGTGACTGAGCAGTGGAAAAGTACTGCCAATCCTAGAGGCAGAAAGGCTTGTAGAAAAGCTCAAATCCATTCAAACTTTTATAGAAATGCATTATTCTGATATCATTGCATGTGAGAAGTCAGCATTCCTACCTTCCCTGCTGTTGCCATCTTGTTTCACAACTGGACACTCACTCATGAGATTATGTAGGAGTGCCATATCAATGTTTAAACCAATCACAAAGAAGGGTCATGCCTGCGTGGGTTGTGTCACACTTCCTGCCGACGTTTCTTTCTGCAATGCTCATAACCTCCATACAATGGTTTAACAGATGAGCAAAGTGTTTCATGCATTTCATGTAAACTCAGTTTGTTTGTTTATAATAATTCTAAATTTAAGGGTGTGTAATTTAGTTTAACAGCTTCAGTTGACAATTAGGATCAAGAAATATAGTTTAAGATTTTTCATTAGTTGTGGATTAATGAAAATTAATCTAAAACTAATTGAACTCAAACTGAAAAAAATATTGGGGTGAAACCAATATTTATTTCAGTTTGAGTTCAATTAGATTTCAGCTTGGGTTAAGTCCTTGTAGTATAGTTTATTTTATGTATTTATTTAGTATTGTTTAATTCATCATTTAAAGGAAAACATTCACATGCATTTATTCAACCCCTACGAACATACACAAACTAAAAAAAAAGTCATAAACCATAACTTTTACACAATCATTTCAGATGATTTATTCCAGAAGTGGCATCCTATTCTATTCACTGATTGATTTTTTTTGATTAATTGATTGATTTACCCCCTAGTGTTTATATTAAATATAATAAGTCCAGGGGTTTCATTAACAGAAAGTTACATGGCTTAAAGTGAAGAATCAACAGTCTAGATAAAGTCACATTTGACTTGCAATAGCTTCTTTTGAAATGTTGACAATGGGTGGTTCAGCTGAAAATGAAGTTTATCTTTAATTTGTGATTCTGGTCTCAAAATCTAAGGAGGCCAAGAGCGGTTGCCTGGGTCCAGACCTCGGAATCTGCAAACATCTGATATCAGGCGAGAGTGGTCAAGGTTGTGATACTTCTTTACAAATGATCAGATTGCAAGATTAAATCAAGGCAATTACAGTAAATATACAGAAGTATGTAAACCTAAACAAGGGAATATACTTTTGTTTACCCAAAATAATGGTGAATAATTGGATCCAAACATGGCCAATCAGTTTCTGTGACTGTATTTTTTTCTCCACAGTACCATACATCAGCTGTTATTATATGTACTTACTGTATATGGTCTCATATCATTTCATTTAGCTGTTATTATGTGTACTTATATGGTCTTGGTATGGTAACATCTCGTTTACCTGCAATATCAAATCCTTTATTATAAATTCTTCAAGGAACGGGCAGAATCAGTGCTCAGGAACAAACCCCCGAGTCCATCCTAGCAGAATAATTTCAATGCTGTCTGCCGAGTTGAGCAAACACTGATATAATTAGTGTGAGTAATCCCAAACTATTTGACTGACAGTTTAAACATAGTTTAATAGAGCATTCAGAGACATGACAGGCAATGCTGTAGTCACGTAAATGCTGTGCTTTTGACATTCAACACAATAAAACCAGAACACAAACAAAGAAGCCACATAGCCCATCTGTTGGGATTATTTATTTGTCTCTATAAACTCCTGGCTTGTTTAGCTTTTGCTTATATGAACACTGCAGATCGTTCTCACAATCTGCATGTAATCCACTGAAGAGTGTTGAGTGTCGTGTATAGTGTTTGCCCAACACGGTGGTCTTATTGAGGAGAAACATTCATGACAATGCGGATGCTGTAGAAGAAGAGAAAAGAGAAATTAGCAGATTGACCTATATAAAAATAAAATATATAAGGTATATAAATATATATAGAAAGTATAGGAGTGTAAATCTACCATTGGCCGTGCCTCATCAGTTCAATGGCATCATTGATCTGTTCCAAAGTCATGTTGTGCGTGATGAACTCATCCAGCTTCACCTTCTTGTCCAGGTAGGCTTTGACCATTTGAGGCACGTCAAACCTACCCTTAAAGCCTGAGCCACAAAATCACAAAACAATGGTATTTCTAGCCTAACTAGCTAGACGATTGCAGAACATTAGCCCACCAGAATTACAAGGGAATCATTAGTCAGACTGCATAAAAGAAGTGGACATAGCTTCTGGGTCAGAAAAGTGAAGCCTTAAACCTGCATTATTTACTCAGTAAACATTTTCCGAAAGAGTTTATTGTCTAAATCGCTTGTTTAAAGTCTTCTTAAATACAGCCCAATGGCCCATTTAGAGTAAAAAAGATGATGACACAAGGTATGCTTTGGGGCATGGCTACCTTTTCATTAACAGGTTGCCGTTCAGGATAGAGGCTTAGCAGTATGTATTCATGGCACTGTGTAGGTGTGAATTTGTTTTTGGGTGTTGTATTAGGGTATTTTTATCCTAGGACTATGCCCCTTTCACTTGATGAAAGATAAGTTTAACATTTTTGTCACCTAAAACTATCTTATTCCATGTTCAACTGCACATTATGAAGCAAGCTTGTTAGCCTATTTTTAACCGACTGTAGCACGGTGCCGGCAAATGAAGCCCCCCTGGGAAAAGTCTGCCAAATGATGGGCATTGGCTGATTAGAAATCTGCAGTTTGCCACTTTTCCTTTCTTAAGCATTCAGCTTAGTAAAATAGTATTTACACTGACTCAGCGCTTCTCTCCAGCGCCACCTTCTTCTCTGAATATGGTCACCTCTAGCTCCAAACTGACAAGATGGTGACAGCTAAAATGCCAAACGCCTGGCTTCAAAATAGTAATCCACAAACATATGGGTGACGTCATGGTAGCCATGCCCACTTCTTTTATACTGTCTATGGTCAGTGGTCATATGTGTCCTACCTCCAAACAGGGAGCCCTTCCATGTGCGTCCAGCAATAAGCTGAAAGGGTCGGACAGCCATGTTGTGTAAGTCCGTCCAGCCAACAATCACACTGACACCCCAAGCTGGCATACAGGACTCCAAGGCACTGCGCGAGATGGAGAAACAGGAGCAAAGCAGTGGGCTTGTAACCAGAGGGATTTAAATCTTCCGAGCATCTGAGAATGTATTTGATTTCTCAGGAAATAATTTAAAATATAAGGAGCCTTCTTTAGCCAATTTACTTTACATCTTAATGCAAATGACTTAATCTACCTCACCATGACTCCTACATTCCCCACACATTCCAGGGAGAAGTCCACTCCTCCGTTGGTCATCTCAGACAGTACTTGGTCGATGGGTTTACTGTGATCTTTGGGGTTCACAAATTCGGTCGCGCCAAACACTTTGGCCTTCTCAAACTTCTCTGGATTGATGTCAACAGCGATAATCCTCTTTGCTCCTGCAGCCTTGCAGCCCATGACTGCAGCCAAACCCACAGCTCCCAGGCCAAACACAGCACATGTGGAGCCTGGTTCTACCTGGAGAACAAAAGACTTTGGTCAACATGACTATTTAGATTGGAAATCTTAATGCTTAAGACAGTAATAATCAATGGTATCGTCACAAAATATCTCATTTTTATCTGCAACACCTTAGCAGTATTAACTGCAGCTCCATATCCGGTGCAGACCCCACATCCAAGGAGACAGACTTTGTCCAGAGGGGCAGTGGGGTCGATCTTCGCCACAGCCATCTGGTTAACCACAGTGTACTCAGAGAAGGTGCTGGTTCCCGCAAACTGCAGCACCTTCTTCCTTTTACAGGTAAACCTGGAGTCCAGCGGTGACATCTCTTGGAGACGACCAATGGACCTGAACAAGATATTTATTATTTTATCTTTATCTTTTTTTCACACCTAAGACAAACAAAATTAAAAGTTGAGATGGGAGAGAAAATGCAATAGAAGGGAGGGTATGAGTGCTTGTTGAGCTCACCATGATTTCTCACAATGGTTTGTCTTTGGGCTCTTACAGAAGTGACATTCTCCACACTGGGAGTTGAAAGTAGGGATAACCTTGTCTCCTGAAGGACAAAGACAATATTGCCATGACAATTAATGAATTTAGGCCAACTTTTATAAATGTATAATATTAAAAAAACTATTGGCTTAATGGTACAGGATGTACAAAATGTTGTAAGTTGTACTATTACAAACTGACCTGGCTGATAATCAGTGACTCCAGGCCCAACGCTCTCTACGAGGCCGGCTGCCTCGTGTCCGAGGACTACTGGGAAGCCGTCTTTATGCATACCCTCCAAAAGGTGGTACAGGTCTGTGTGGCACAACGCTGTCGCCACAATCTGCACCGAATACAAGAACCAAAAAATGAAAACACAAAGACAATTAAAGCTTAGGATGACCAGCAAAAATGCTACATATTTTAACATTCTGATTTAGTGTAAATATCAAACATATCACTAAATGGACCTTATGAGTTGCACTTTTTACACTTTTGTGACTGCCAATGCGTGACAAAGAGAGGCTGTTCCAGAGAAGAGTGACAGAAACAAGCGTAGTGTTAAACACTGTGCGTACATGTGTGTTCTGACAATGGACGTCTCTCACCTTGATGCGGACCTCGTTGTCCTGGGGCGGGGCTACCTCAATCTCCTCCATCACCAAAGGCTTGTTGGGCTCCCAGGCCACTGCTGCCTTGCACTTGATGACCTACAGAGTAGTGACATCACAAACATTTACTTCATCTGAGGTACGGCAAATACTTCTGGGGACTATTGCCATGAGGGGCGGCACAGTGGGGAGGTGGCTAGCACTGTCGCCTCACAGCAAGAAGTTTAAGTTGAACCTCCGTGTGGAGTTTGCATGTTCTCCCCGTGTCTGCGTGGGTTTTCTACGGCTTCCTCCCACAGTCCAAAGACGTGCGCGTGTTGGGTTGATTAATGACTCTAAATTGCCCGTAGATGTGATTGTGAATGGTTGTCTGTCTCTGTTCGTCTCTATGTGCCCTGTGATAGACTGGCGTCCTGTCCAGGGTGTACCCGACCTCACACTCAATGTCAGCTGGGATCGGCCCGAGCCCGCCCGTGACCCCGATAGGGACAAGCGGTTGAAGATGAATGAATGACTGTTGCCACGACCCTTTGTTGGTCGTTATTCTTATTCTTGAACTTAATCAGCATGAACCAGTATACAATCCTGTGTGCTATATTTCAAGTCAAATACTCATCTAGAGGCCAATTTCAGTGTAAACTCAACACATTGTAATTAAAGTATCCTATCCAGCAAACAGGTTTCCCAGTTAGTGGTTTGAACATCTGACAGCTGCTCCTCCAAAAGCACACATCGCAGGAAACGATAATCAGTTATGTGACAAACACGAGTTTTAAAGTGAGTTTTGAGATTTAAAAAGCTGCTATAGTCTTGTTCTCAGTTCTTCGAGTTTCTACCCAAATTGAGCAGCGGTTGGACAGAATAAATGAATGTAGGGTTAGCAGATCAGTTGTCTCAAACTTTATCTCAAGTGGTTTGCCTTGATTTCCCGTGCATTCCTTTAACCCACTGTGGAGGGATCCTTTCCATCTTTTTTTCTCTTTGGCTCCCTTCAGCTTTGCATCAACAGTTACACAGAATGGACTGGATAGTTTCAAACGTTGTGCCAAGTCAAACAGAGGTATTTCACTTAGGAAGAGAGACGGAGACAAAGACAGGGTATTTTAAGGATAAACTACTCATACATAACTTTGGAAATTCTATTGCATTCAAATGAGGATTTTTAACTTTGTTTAGGTAAAGGACTTCATGTCACCGTATGTCTGTAGTCGTGCTTCGCCACAGCATGTCTGAGATTAGATACACAGTAAAATACGGCACAGCAAACCCCTGAACTTTGTATTATACCAAACCCTAATCCAGCCACCTCACACCCAAACCTGAGGAGCGTAGAGCATTCTCAAATGTAAATGAGATTAATGTGACGTTGTTACATTTCTTTTCTGATGTTTGATCCATTCATTTTTAAGTTTGTATACATATAAAAGGTGTGTCACGTAACAAAAGAAAAATATTAATGCACATTTTGCAAAAAAAACAAATAAAAACACATATGCAAATGAGTTGCAACGTGTTAGATTATACTTACTTTACCAGCTGTGGCCATTTGTGCTGCAAAGATGAGAGTGAACAGGTGAGAGAGGTGTTAAGAGAGGAGTGAAGCTGCCGAACAGGAATGGAGAGGAGAAAACAAGAGATACTAGATTTATACTGTGATGGTGTAGAAAACTTCTGGCAGACATTCAGATGGGAAGGGGCTTCTCTGTGGCCTTAGATTTAGACCACACTTGGTTTACATTAGCTGTGAAAAAATATCTACTTTTATAAACCTCTGCAGCCATGTTATCAGATCCTTGAGGAACAGATGTGGAGTCTGTATGGAATAAACATGCAGCTATTCATGACTTTTGGACTTGCATACCAGAAAGTGCCATAATTGTGTGCAATAATAATTCAATGAGCAAAAATGATAACTCAGACACACACACACACACACACACACACACAATTAGAGAATATATTATAAAGACGTGATTTATAATTAAATATTGGGATTTTTTTAGTAATCAGAATTTGATAGAATATCCGCTGTAGCTATGCCCCTGCTGTACTAGCATTTTTTTTAAATAACCAAGGCACTGCAACAAAAACATTTATTTTGTGAAAAAAAAAAACATGAGTAAACACATGAGAACACTTTCAGATCCCTCCCAGTTATTGGTGTTAATCTGGAACCTGGTGACAATTTACTAAATTGTTGGACACACCCTATTTATCTGGCAGCACTCCTGGTTACTTTGCAGGGGGCGTTGTTGGGCTTAAACATTGTAGTAAAATGTACATATTTTAAGTGTGACTGTTTTTCTTATAATTATCAATATGTTTATGGACCTACATCTATCAATTAAGTATTATTCTGATACATTTCTGACACAACTTGTACAATTTGGCACATAAAATCCTGCCTAATACCTCTCATGGTATCTCAGCTTTGTCCTCGACAGAGGTCATCAGTGGCATAGAAGACAAACAAAACCTTTAGTATTCATGAGATGTCTCTAAGGGTGGAGGGCTGAGTCACAGATTCATCCACTCTCAGCTTCTTGTTCATGTATCCTTCATGTCCTCCACCGGTTGGGGAAGGCTGTTGCCATGTGTGTGTGTGTGTGTGTGTGTATGGGGGGGTTCCATTACAGCAGGTTTTTGCCTTCGACAAGTCCCCAACAGTCAATCATACACACTTTAGCAGTGTAATGTGCTCTAGATAATGAAATCCCCCAAATCTTTGCAATTTTAGATTGAGAAACATTATTCTTAAATTGTTGCAATATTTGGTGGTGCTATCTTCCACAGAGTGGTGAACCAGGACCAGGGGTTATAGGTTGGGAAACTAACAAAATACTGCACAATAACACAAATGGGGTTTCGAAAAGGTAACTGGAGAATAAATACACAGTCAACCACTGATTAAAAATGACAAAAATTAAAGAATTTGACCCAGGTACAAAAAAATAAGGCGGGGTCATTGGACAGGGGGAACAAAAATGGCCAAACTAATAACACACACACTCAAACACAGCACACGGACTGCCGGTATTGACTCTCCGCACATATGCCACACACTGAGCAGGGCTCAGCAACTCCCTTTTATACCTACTCTGACTGATTGCAGTCAGCTGAAGGAGCTCAGATCACCACAGATGCACTCTCAGCTCCTGATCACCTGTGATCAAGATCCCAATCATGTTACTAACCTGTTGCTAGTTAACCTTATTGACTGTGAGATGTTCCACAACGTGTTTTCTTTTAGCATTTCACAACTTTTTCAGTCTTTTGTTGCCATTGTTGCAACTTCTTTGAAATGTGTTCCGGCATCAGATTCAGGCGGGGATTTCGCTTTCCAAAAAAACAATGAATCTCGATTATTAATTTGATATGTTGTCTTTGTGCTATGATTAATTAAATATGTTTTGCAAATAATCACATCATTTTTCTATTTACATTTTACCCGCGGTCCCAACTTTTTTAGAAATGGGTTTGTACAAACTATGTTAAAACAAAGATGGGACAGCAAGAGTACTGCTCAGCAGCAATACATTAAGTGCAACCAGATGGTGATATCCTAAGGATTACACTAGTGTGTTACGTAATGGTTATGTATTATCCCGGTTTGAACCCAGATAAGTCCAAAGACAAGCAGGTTATATGAGTTCACATTTAACTGTGATCAAAAACCTTGGTAAGTCAGTGAGAACGAAAGGCTGTAAAGTGATAGGGAAGTGAGATCAAAGCCTCATTTATAAAACTGTGCGTAGGATTCACCTCAAAGGTGGCATGCGGACAAAACATGGGACCTGTCTGCGCATAAAAGTATTGGGATTTATCAGACAGTGCGCACTCACGTCCTACGCAAGTTTCCTTTTATGAATCACATTCAACTCTTAATGTGGCGCAGCTTTTGCGGCTTCATGTCACGCCCATAGATGGCTAGAAATGCTGTAGTCAATGAAACGCCCAAGATTAATATTCATTCATACTGACATCATGACACAAACACAGAGAGGAAAAAAAAAAAAGACATAAAAAGCAATGTGAAGTTTATGTTTTTGTTGGCGAGCTGGAAAAAAGGAAAACATGTTGTTTGGAGGGCACAGTGTGGACATTACTAATGACTGAACGGCCGTAGAGTGGCAATATGATGGGGATACAGTTAATGTTTTTGAATTTGAATATACGATCCTACATTGCTGTTTTTTTGCACTGCAGAGAGAATCAAACAAACAGCTGTTTGTG
Source organism: Echiichthys vipera (assembly GCF_963691815.1). NCBI lineage: Eukaryota > Metazoa > Chordata > Actinopteri > Perciformes > Trachinidae > Echiichthys > Echiichthys vipera. Next base: position 8,702,440 of record NC_139837.1, read on the forward strand.
TATTAACTGTAAGAATGTTTTTTGTGTATTCTTTATATGATTAATGAGAGGGATTATTCGATTTGTTTTACACCATGGTCTCAGTTTCACACTTTCTCGTGTCTCGTGTTTCAGCCTTCTGCTGTCGGTGCCGCCGTTTCTCATTCCTCCCCTTTGTTTGCGTACGCCCGGGTCAGAGTGTGCTTGGAGGGCTGCACATTTTCCCATGAAATTTGCTTTCTATAAATCTCAAAGTCTGCTTAGAAAGTGGCATGCGCCCTGTTCTGTGCGTCCCTTTATAAATGAGGTGAGCTGAGTGGATAAACGACAAGGAGTTGGCTGTAAACAACAATAAAGACACAAGGCAAGTTTGGCACATTGATGTAAATTTTGAAATAAATCAGACAATGCATAGGCTTTGAAACCCCAAGTTAACAAAAACCCTTTATTCAAAATTGCACGGTACATAGCATGAAGGCGAACCATGATAAAGCTCCCGTTTAGATGCTAGTTAAGACCTGCTAGACGTGGACATGTCAGGCAAAGCTGTATTTTTGTGTGCTAATGTTGTTAATTAATCCTCATTTTCAGGACACTTTCCTGTCGGAAATTTTTTTAAAGTGTAGTTTGGTGGTGATTTCTGTCAGTAGAAAGTGCTACTAACACATTTTTTATTACCCCACATTTCACTGCTAACTTAATAATGATAATGTTGCTGATGTTAATTTCATTCATCACATTGCTGTTGTAACACGTTTGTGTCATTTTTGGTTTAGAAGTCACAGTTTAAAAGTGCAGCTATACTCTTTTATGGTCTGTTTGTTGAATGGCACAGGTCTAGCCGGTGTTAACTAGCATTGCTCTGCCTCTTCTTCCACTCCTTTTCGTCTGCTGCAGACCGCTGATTGAATATGCAGGTATGTTATTATGTTATCTTTGGACATATTGTGTGCCGGTGCTGATTGGACATTTTGTGTGCCGGTGCTGCAGGTTTGTTTTTTTTCAATCCATGACATATTTCCGTTAAGAGTGCTGCTGCATTATTTTGAACGTAGATTCTTGCTTGACTGCTTGAGGTTAGGCATTGACCCCGAACCTTAAGAGGTTAAGGTCAGCCTGCTCATACCGATTGCAGCAGCTGCAGCAAATCTGGCCTATTGAATATCTGTATTTTCTCACAAGACCTCATGATTATATGGATTGTATTATTATGTATATTATGCTTAGATTTTGTATAGTCGTGGTGATTTATTGTATTACTTTGAGGTCATTGAAAGCATAGCACAGTTGTATTATTGTGGAGAAACATTCATGACTGTCCGGATGCTGTGGAACAAGAGAAAAGAGAAATTATGAGATTACTTTATCCAAGTTGTTGTTGTTGTTGTTGTTGAATCATGAATGGTCACTTTTTTTTTTTTTGCTGGGCTGGCTATCAACTATTATATGTCTTATTGGTACAATGTGTAAAGTGTAAATCTACCATTTGCCGTGCTTCATCAGTTCAATGGCATCATTGATCTGGTCCAAAGTCATGTTGTGAGTGATGAACTCATCCACCTTCACCTTCTTATCCAGGTAGGCTTTAACCATCTGAGGCACGCCAAACCTGCCCTTAAAGCCTAAGCCACAAAATCACAAAACAAGACTATAATCTTATCCAGAAAATGAAATAGACAATTGCAGAACATTAGCCCACAGCCATTTAATTACCAGAGAATGTTTAGTCAGTAGTGGTGGTTATATTTGTCTCACCTCCAAACAGGGAGCCCTTCCATGTGCGTCCAGCGATAAGCTGAATGGGTCGGACAGCAACGTCTTCTACGTCAGTCCAGCCAACAATCACACTGACACCCAAACCTGGCATACAGGACTCCAAGGCACTGCGCTAAATGAAGGAACAGCACTAAGTAAGTGGGCTTGGAACCAAAGGGATGCTGGTCCAAATCTCTGGACTAGCTGAGAAAATGTGGGCTGGGTAACTTGAGTGACAATCATCTCTTCTCCGATAAGTACTGCTGGACAAAAGCAAGTGAGGTCAGTTGACTTTGATTAAAATATATTTATTGTTTCAATATTTAGGTCACACCTCCTAATTGTATTCTTGAAGTAGCTTACCTAAATCTTCTTACCATGACTCCCACATTCCCCACACATTCCAGGGAGAAGTCCACTCCTCCGTTGGTCATCTCAGACAGTACTTGGTTGATGGGTTTACTGTGATCTTTGGGGTTCACAAATTCAGTCGCGCCAAACACTTTGGCCTTCTCAAACTTCTCTGGATTGATGTCAACAGCGATAATCCTCTTTGCTCCTGCAGCCTTGCAGCCCATGACTGCCGCCAAACCCACAGCTCCCAGGCCAAACACAGCACACGTGGAGCCTGGTTCTACCTGAAGATCAAAAGACTTTGGTCAACATGGCTATTTCGATTGGATGCCTTAAAACACTTGTCTCTTAATACTGTAGTGTCAAAGGCAAATTCAGTCTGATGTTTAACATGATGAGTGATATTGGGGGAATTCATTACAGTAGCTCTTAGCTTTAAGCATCACATGTTGAACTTTCCCCAACAGTCAACTGTACACACCTTAGCAGTATTAACTGCAGCTCCATATCCTGTGCAGACCCCACATCCAAGGAGACAGACTTTGTCCAGAGGGGCAGCGGGGTCGATCTTCGCCACAGCCATCTGGTTAACCACAGTGTACTCAGAGAAGGTGCTAGTCCCTGTAAACTGCCGCACCTTCTTCCCTTTACAGGTAAACCTGGACTCATGCCTGTCCCTAGATGGTGCAAGGAATATTTATAAAAAATAAAAAAGATAATCCTTTGGTGTACAAATCCTGAAAACAATTTTGCGTAATAGGGTATAAAATGTTTACGCTGGATGAACACCTAAGACCAATTAATTGAAAAGTTGAGAATTGAGTGTTTATTGAGCTCACCATGCTTTCTCACACTGGTTTGTCTTTGGGCTCTTACAGAAGTGACATTCTCCACACTGGGGGATGAAAATAGGGATAACCTTGTCTCCTGAAAGACAAAAACAATGTTGCCTTGTGACAGTCACATTTATCTTAGGCCAATTTGAATATGCTGTAAAAAGAAATATTGGCTGAATGGCAGAGATTGGAGTAAATCATTGACACACTTCCACTAATACCCCAAGCATTTCTGTTAATGTATTGATTTAAAGTAACAAGTAACAACTTTTTAATAGTGAGCTTTAGAGGTTTTGGTTAAAAGGCCCAAGTGTGTTTAATGTATTTCTGAACTTTGTACATAGCCAAGTAAGCTGTTTCAGGTCTTTACACTCGTGCCAACTCCATGCTCAACAAACGACATGATACACACCAATCTTCTCATTTCATGTTGTACCATTACAAACTGACCTGGCTGATATTCAGTGACTCCAGGCCCGACGCTCTCAACGATGCCAGCCGCCTCATGTCCAAGGACTGTTGGGAAATTTTCTTCTTTAACATTCTCAAAAAGGTAGTGCAGGTCCGTGTGGCACACCGCAGTCGCCACAATCTGTACCAAAAACAGTAAAACAATGAAAACAGGAAGACAAGTAAGGGAAAAAGCTTGACAGACAGGTTCAGCATTGCTAGCAACAATTGCACATCTTATTTACACCTCAAATTAGTATACCAAACATTGTATGTCCTCTCCGGGAACCATAACCTTATTGTAGTGGAGAGGTTTGTGTGTCCCTGTGAACCTGAGGGCTGTGTTGCCTGGAGCCTGGTGCTCCTGGTAGGGTCTCCCATGGCAGAGTGGTCTCAGATGATGGGCCGGACTAAGAATGGTTGACAGCAGTTCAGAGTATTCGGCCTTCTTGGAGACCCTGAATGGAGTCCTGCATGGGGCTCCTGGACGCCTCCCTAGGTAGGTGTTCCTGGCACGTCCAGCCGAGAGGAGGCCCAGGAAGACCCAGGACTAGGTGGAGAGATTATATCTCCACACTGGCCCGGGAACACCTCGAGATCCCCCAGTTAGAGCTGGTTAATGTGGCCCGGGAAAGGGAAGTTTGGGGTCCCCTGCTAGAGCTGCTGCCCCCACAACCCCGACTCCGGATAAGCGGTCGAAGATAAGTGATGAGTGAACATTGTATGTGCTGTAGATTTTTTTCGGCTGACCAAGCACAGCCTTTGTTGCTGTAATTGGTTGTCACATTTAATGGCTCTGATTAGTTGTAGGACTATCGAATTGCATGCAGAGGAATTTTTTCTATTCCGCTAGCACCCCATGGAAATCCAAAAGGATCTTAGGGTGCACAGAGTCATACGCATTTGTGATTAAAACCTGGTCTGTGTGTTTACATGTGTGTGATTTGATGTCTCTCACCTTGATGCGGACCTCGCTGTCCTGGGGCGGGGCTACCTCAATCTCCTCGATCACCAAAGGCTTGTTGGGCTCCCAGGCCACTGCTGCCTTGCATTTGATGACCTACAGACAAGGCAGTGACACCACAAACATTTACTTCATCTGAGGTATGACAAATACTTCTGCGGACTGTTAGAAATGGTTCTCGAAAAATTGCCATAGTGCAACAACCCTTTCTTGGATGCTCTTGTTATATTTTGTTTGAGTGTGGGAGTTACCAAAGTAGAAAAACATGTAGACCTATGGAGTTGAAAACAATTTTTGTGTTGGAGAATTATTTTTGGTACGTTACACGGGGAAATCCGATTTTCACTCTATTATTGTTATTCATGTTACACACCCACAGGCTCCAAATACACAAACATGCACAGACAGGACCTATATACATGCAATTAATAGAGAGATGATAGAGCGAGGGGGCTGCCTGTGACCAGCACCCCGAGCAGTTGGGGGTTTGGTGCTTTGCTCAACAGCACCTCGGCAGTGCCCAGGAGATGAACTGACACCTCTCCAGCCACCAGTCCACGCTCTATTCATGGTCCACACAGGGGAACAAACCAGCAACCCTCCGGCTCCCAGCCAAGTCACCTATGGACGGAGCCACTGCCACCCCATACTGCCGCTCCAACTAACGTTACCTTAGTTCTAATAATGTTTTAACAAACACATTTTTTTCTAATATTCAAGAACATTTTAAGGATGTTGTTTCATTTCCTGAAATGTCCTATAAAGTTGCTAACTGAAAACATAAGGTTGTAACTGTAACATTCTGAGGATGTTTTAATTGAGGTAACATTCTGAAAGCAATATTCTGAAAATGTTTTGATGATGTTATTGAGATATTGACATACCATCACACAGTCTAAACCTTCCAGGACTGTAGGCAGCTGGTCTTAAGGCTCTGCCCAGACAACCCAACAAACCCTGGGCAGCCTCAAGACTGCAACACCAACCCAATCCAACCATACTATATTATCAATCAACAAAAAGAACACTATACTATAACTAAACTTTATCTTGATGCCATAGTTTATTGCATGTGCATATTTTAATTATCATAGTTTTGATCTTTTTCCGCATCAGGGAAGTCTCAGGTTGCATGCTAACAGTCTTGTGTGAAAGGAGTCAAGTGTTTCCCTTGTTAGTTGTTTAGCTTATCGGAATTTGTAAGTCTCAGGATATTTCTATTTTCAGGGAAAATTACTCACCCAGTTTGATTTTTGCGCATCACTAGTTTGTTTTTGTTTTTATCAGAAAATGTAATAGTTCTTTGTTGCATTTTAAATATGAGGAGATAATGGCTGAGTCAAAGCTAAATTCAGCCAGGATAACTGAAAACTGAATATCACGGCTTAATCCGCCATGCATTGTGAAACAGCTCTCTGGTAAATTCAGGAAATTGTGTGTATGTTGTTGTGTTGATGGAGCAGCTACAATGTTAGCAAAGCCCTGATTGATCAAACATTCAGAAATCAAACATTGTAAAAGTTGATTGCTTATTGTCTTGCGGAAAGACCTGAGAAAGTACAAATAGTCATCATGATGTTGTTATTTCGGCTTACTTTTTATATGTTTATTGCAATTTCAATCACAGCAACAAAAAAAAAGTACGGACAGTTGGATCAATCCAAACTCCGCTCTCTGCACACATATTTTAACAAAGAATGTTTAAACGAATATTCACCTTGCGGGTGTTGTGAACCCAACATAAAAGGCAACATACGAGAACCAGCATATAATGTTGCAATTTCTTATGTTAAAATTTAAGTCACAGTCTTCTAGTGGCCCATTTCAATGTTATATTGAATGACTGCCACAATCATATCAAGCCAACAAATTGTTTCACATCCTCCCTACATCATGAAAAACAAGGGTTCCCTATATGTATGTATGTAGGCCTACATGTTACATACTGAACAACCTGTTTACATAACAGTTTTTACATTTTATTCACTAGCATGAATGATTAGATTACTCAAGTAAACCATGAGTAAATCCGTTGTTGTTCATATTTGCAAAAAACAAATAAAACACACAAACATATAAAGCACAAAAAAAACAAATAAATGAGTGCCCACATATTACTTGCCTTACCAGCTGTGGCCATTTTTGCTTCAAAGAGAAGAGTTAACAAGCAGAAGGGGTGTAGAGAGAGGCGTGCAGCTTGAGCAGAGTGGGGAAAACTTTGGAACGGAGATTTATATATTGAGGAAGTATTCACATGTTTGATATGCAGATAGGCAGGGAGGGATTTAACAGCAAATGAACATTATCCAAATCTGGGCAACAAATTTTACGGATGTCTGCTCTGATTGCTTGTAAGTCTATCCAGTTGCTTCCAGAGGAATTTTGCTCTGCACCGTTAATAACGTCTTTTAGAAATCGAAAATTACCTGAAGTATACCAGACTAATACATTTCCACACTAGTTATAGCTGACTTTCAAACTAGATAATACAAGAAAGCAAAGCTCAGTGTGAAACTGTCACAACAAGAGAAATACAGTAAGGTTAAAGGAACTGTACGCAACATACTGAAATAAACTGGGCTAGGATTGCCTCCACACAGCTCTCACAGACCCCCATCATGTCAAGTATCAACGCACGCACAGCTGGACCAGCTATCACAGCAGGGAGGGAAAGTGACTTCATCAATCTACATAGCAAATATTTTTTTGCTGCTGTATTCATGTTCTTAATGTGGAGTATAGCCCCTTTTATTTATTCCAGCAGTTTTATTTGACTTTTTTTTCCCAGCATTCTGAATTGCCTTAGTGTTTGAAAGGTGCTTTCATGTGAACCTGCTTTGTGTCTGTTCTGTTCACTCCATTCAACTCCTGCTCATTCAGTCTCTCAGCCCCTCTGTTCCGATATGCAGTAATCTCTCCCGCTCACACTTTCCCTTATCACTATCCAGCCTTCTCCTTAACTGACCTGTTTTTCATCAGGAGTAAATATGAACTTTAAGTTTACGTGCTTGGCTCTGGGTGCCTGGATATCTACTGAGCCAGTACACCGAAGTACAATTATACCAAACAAACATCAAAGAACAAACTATATTACAGTGCTTAAGTAAGGTGAGCTGATCATATCTTGTGAATGATTAGCTGTTGTTGTTCAAAGTCTGTGTTGAGTAGCAGGCTGCTGTCTGGCTCCGAAGGATGAGATTTCTGCTTTATGCCAGATTTGATTGGCTATATTGAAATAAGATCTTCATCTATGACTACCTAATGGTCAAATGAATGCATGAATGCATAGCTAGTATAATGGTACCAACACATAACAAAGGAGTACACAGGGCACAATTACAGAGCAGATATGTATATAGCAGACCAAAACAAATGTGATAATAGCTGGACTCTAATGTCCCTTGATTGACAGTTAGCCACTGGCCCTCATTTCACCTCGGAGGCTAGTTTTCAGGATTAGCATGTGAACTCCGTCATCTTGACCTGGACTGTGGTCATTCTTGTGGTGGTGTTTCCATAAGTGACAAGATGGTTTGCTCTTCAATCCACTGTACCAGCAGATGGTTTAGGAACACACTGTGCTAATGCTAGCTCTATTATGCTAATTGAATAGCCGCACTTGCACCATGCCTTGCAATATAACGTTCAACAACGATCGATGGCACACGTGTGTTGTTAGTCTAGCTCCCAGATGGTGGTGCTAATGTGGCTAATTCAGTAAACAACACCTAGACGGACGTATCTCCCTCCCCCCAAACGTCACATCAATGCCCTTTTTTGGTAAGAGGAAATGAGGAGGAGTCAAAGATGCCACAAGATGGCGGCTCCCTGAGGCGAGTACGATTGGATCAACTTTAGAGAACAAACCCCGAAGGAGAGGCTACTTCCATTTTCTAGTCTATAAAAAATACTCTGCCATGCAAAGAGGAGTTAGAATCAAGAAAGCTAGGAACATCCAACAGATTCAGCTATAGCATATGTTTGAGCCTCACACCGGATATAGACAGCATCTTTTTTGTGGGTGTGAACCGTAGACTGTATATGGGACAGCTCGATACCTGAAAGTGAAGCCAAAACATTTCCATCTCCTGGAGGCTGGCTGCAGAACAGTCCCTTGCCCTTCATATTAGCAGATGGGACGTGGATCAAGCTAAAAGATTTAAGTACATGTCAAACTAATATTTCCTCAAAGGTGTTTTTTGTCATTTTAGGTAGTTCGGATCTGACACTGATGTTCAATTCTCTGATACATTTGGTTCTAATTAGTTTTGTGATGCTATAAAAAAGGTGAAACATCCTGATTGACAGCTGTGATTGACTCGTAATTGGTCGGGTAGGACTTTGATTCTGCCAGATCACATGGTGGCGCCCGTATCCAGGATATTTTTGCTTGACTTTTGTACAGTGGGAGAAAGTGGAGATGTGTCGTCCATCTTTATATACATTCTCTGGCGTAAAGTATCCACAACCTACAGTATGTTCTTCTACATGTTCATTATTATTGTTCTTATTATTCTAATGATATACTTCAGGTGCTTCTTTACACATTTAAGTGAATGATTCAGTGTATTATCAGCTTTTTTAGAATCCAGCACTCACACTGCAGCTTTTCAGAAATTAAAAAAAAAAAAATCTATGCTTGCAACTGGAAGTGGCTGGCTGTGTTTTTAATTCTCTGTACTGACAGTCCGCTCTGCGAAGGAGGTTTCTTTTCTGGCTTTTGAATATTAGACAGTGATTGGCTTTCGACTTCAAACAAATTATTGCATGCCAGGAGTACATTTCAAAATCCGATTTAAGGGCACAGTGCACAGAAAGGTGAAAACGAGTACATTGAGTCATAAAAGTCAGGGTCAGACATTTTTCGGGGATGTAAACATAGGAACAACACATTTTTCAATGCAGGGGATCTTTAATGATCATTTCAACACTCCATGTCAAGTTGCAAACATTGATATCAATACGCTGGTCCGAGGGAAGCTGACCTAAAACTTGAGACAAACAACACCAGAACACAAACTGAGCAGCAACAGATCAAGCTTCTTATGTGTGATCACTGCAGATGATTCTCACAATCTGCACGTAATCCACGGAATACTGTTCAAGGTCGGGCACAAAGTGTGCATAATTTGATGGATCGCTTTATTATTTGCATTGTATTGTTTTCATGAATACTGTGTTGAGAGTCCGTAGCAGGTCATCAAATGTTTTATTTTGTATGTAGTTGAATGCAACACAATGGTCTCATTGTGGAGAAACACTCAGAATCGTCCGGATGCTGTGGAGCAAAAACAAAAGAGAAATCAGAGGACTTGCACCTATTAATTATTCATCTGTGTAGTTTGTAAGAAATTCCAGAAGGGTGGAGAAAGCATAGAAGTGTAACGCTACCATCCGCCGTGCTTCATCAGTTCAATGGCATCATTGACCTGGGCCAAGGTCATGTTGTGAGTGATGAACTCGTCCAGCTTCACCTTCTTGTCCAGGTAGGCTTTAACCATCTGAGGCACACCGTCCTTACTCTTAAATCCTGAACCACAGAGAACACACACACACGTTAAAATAAGAACATTGTCTCGTCTTAAACATACTGGTGGAATGAGAACAAGCCTGTGGCCTTTTGGTTCAGTGTATTCTCATACGACATTTTGTATAATATTTTACGAAAACGTATGCACAAATTTTCATACTATATCTTGTGAAATATTTAGTTAGATATTGCACTTTTTGAATATTACGTGACTGTTATGTTTTAGCACCAAAACTAGTTGGCTCAATTTAGACGAAAGATCATGGTTTGGGGTAAAATAGGTATTTCCGTACATAGATACTTCACATAGTGACGATGGACATCACGTACTTACATACAGAAGCTAACTCACAAGTTAACAAATGTAACTTAGAATAACAACACTGACTGTCGTTTTCACATGAACACAAGTCTCCCAGGAGAAAGTCCTCAAAGTCCCAGCTTGACCCCGTCCCTATGCAGACTTTGGTAGTTTGGCAGACTCAGGTTGTGGTGGTAAAATAAGGGGATTTAATAAATACCACTAAGCCTTATGGCCCTCAGTTTGAAACCCAGATGAGTTCGATCCACTTTCCATGTCACATATATTACTATTATTACTATAAAGATTCACCCACTTGAGATTGACAACCTATCAAAGACCCGTGACCGTGACAGTTGTAGTGTCATTGTTAATTGGGTTGGACATATTTGGCTGACAGGTGTCTCACCTCCAAACAGGGAGCCCTTCCATGTGCGTCCAGAAATGAGCTGAATGGGTCGGATAGAAACGTCATACATGTCTGTCCAACCGACCAGCACACCGACACCCCAACCTTTCACACAAGACTCCAAGGCACTGCGCTAGATGGAGAAAAAGCACAACGTCAGTGGGCTTGCAACCAGAAGAATTTAAATCTGCAGAGCAGCTGTGAAAACATGTGCTTTAAATGTATTTACTCACCATGACTCCTACATTCCCCACACATTCCAGGGAGAAGTCCACTCCTCCGTTGGTCATCTCAGACAGTACTTGGTTGATGGGTTTACTGTGATCTTTGGGGTTCACAAATTCAGTCGCGCCAAACACTTTGGCCTTCTCAAACTTCTCTGGATTGATGTCAACAGCAATTATCCTCTTGGCTCCTGCAGACTTGCAGCCCATGACTGCAGCCAAACCAACAGCTCCCAGGCCAAATACAGCACATGTGGAGCCTGGTTCTACCTGAAGAACAAAAGACTTTGGTCAACATGGCTTTTTAGATTGGATGTCACTTGTCTCTTAATACTGTAGTGTCAAAGACAGCTTGTATGCTTCACATCAGATCTCTGATGTTTAACATGATGAGTGGTATTGGGGGAATTCATTACAGTACCTCTTAGCTTTAAGCGTCACATGTTTAACTATCCCCAAGAGTCAAACATACACACCTTAGCAGTATTAACTGCAGCTCCATATCCTGTGCAGACCCCACATCCAAGGAGACAGACTTTGTCCAGAGGGGCAGCGGGGTCGATCTTCGCCACAGCCATCTGGTTAACCACAGTGTACTCAGAGAAGGTGCTAGTCCCCATGAACTGCAGTACCTTCTTCCCTTTACAGGTAAACCTGGAGTCTGCTGATGACATCTGACCAGGACGTTCAGTAGCCCTGAAAGGAGAATCCATTAAAATGAAAATGAAACTTTAGACTAGTTGTAATTTAGAGCACTATGACATACATAGAGACAGAGTGCATAAAATGTAAACCGACCCTCGGATTGGTCCTGACTTCATGAAAAGACCCTGAACTAATGAAATTAAGAGATGAAAAGACAAAGATGAGCTCACCATCCTTTCTCACACTCGTTGGTTTTGGGACTCTTACAGAAGCGACATTCCTTACACTGGGAGATGAACAGAGGAATCACCTTGTCTCCTGAATACAAAAATACCATGTTGCTACGTCAAAATGAAGCCAGCTAACAAAGCAACCAATCATGTGTCAGACAGGTTTGTTGGGATGAATGGCACAGATACGCCTTGGTGTACCCATCGCTAACAGTGAAACAATTTAGGTTGTAAGCGTTAACTGACCTGGTTGAAATTCAGTGACTCCAGGCCCAACGCTCTCCACGATGCCGGCTCCCTCATGGCCAAGGACTGCTGGGAAGCCGTCTTTATGCATACCCTCGAACAGATGATACAGGTCCGTATGGCACACCCCGGTTGCAACAATCTGCGCCGAAGAAAAGGACCTCACAATGAAAACACTGATGCTTTCATTTGAAGAGTTGAGTATTATCCTTACTTTAAAGATGCTGTACATGACTTTCAGTACGAAATTCAGTATGGGCTGCGATGCCTCTACACCTCTGATCAGAGTTCAATCGACATTCAAATCTACACAATTTTCATTTCAATTTTTGCATTTTAAACATGAAAAACAAAGAAAACCAAAAACAGAAACACACATTCCTGCACATCCATGTGCAAACATTTGGAATACACCACATTCACGTAGTATAAACCGCCGTACATGCATTCACTACCCCTTACTCAAAAGTGCAGCAAGGTATTCGTGTGTGTACATGTGTAAGTCACCAAACTGGACGTCTCTCACCTTGATGCGGACCTCGTTGTCCTGAGGCGGGGCTACCTCAATCTCTTCCATCACCAAAGGCTTTTTGGGCTCCCAGGCCACTGCTGCCTTGCACTTGATTACCTACAGACAGGGCAGTGACACCAGCATAGAATCTCTATTACCGGGTGCTGCCACAGTTAAATCCTGATGGGTTTCCGGAAAGATTTTATTGCAGTTTTTGGAAACCCCCCTGCGAAAACCACCGCGTTTTACAATGCATACTTGAGCGATAGAAGCAATGTTACTATCCTTTGTACTGTGACTTTAAGACACTCTGGGGCGCCAAATTGACTAAGCAAGGGATCGTCATTGCACACATATTCGTTGCACATTTATTAATTACATGTGGTTGTACATTGTGGTTTCAATTTCAAGTCCACACAGGTTCTTTATTTGAACAAACATTTTCTTAAAACAGTATAATTTAATGTTGGCAAAGTTTGTATTACTGGGTAAAGTATTGAGCAAACCCCTTTTTAAAAGGTTTTATTGGTCTTTTTTTTCTTTCCACTTGGACCGCAATGATCCCAGCCATCCATTCCACCGTGATCGTTTTTGGCCTACTACACTCTCTTCTCTGCCAATATACACAGTTGCACAATCTATGCACCAGTTCAGAAAAGGACATGCAGTGTTTTGCTGAGGCAGAGCGTACAGAAAGAGAAAGATATTTTACTTCATTATTATAGTTTTATTGCCATGGAAATAATACTTCTAAGTTGGTTTGAATAAAATAAACATGCAAAAGTAAACAATTACACTAAAACTGCACAACAGACTACTGAAAAATGTCATCATGTATCAGCTTGATATATTCCCATCCACATAATGAAAAAATTACGATCACTTAAGAATCTCATAATATTAGTAAAATACATTAATGGCATTGTTGTCTGGTGTTTTTTTTCCCTCTATTATACTTGACTATACTTAGATTATACTCTAAAAAACTTTAAAGCATCACACTTGTACATAAGAGTGCTCCAGTATATAAATATGTACCTACCTTACCCACTGTGGCCATATTTGCAACAAAGAGGGTGTGAATGCGAGGAGGGAGTTGAGAAAGAAAGATGCAGGACCGGAGAGTGAGGAGGAGAGACCTTGGATTTGAGGTTTAAATACAGCTGCCGGAAAAGCCGTTATGTAAACATTCAGATGGGCAGGGACTCTCTGAATAACTGACTATCCATAAATGCTAAAAACTGTAAAAGACTAATGATGTGATTAGTTCCTGATACGGCAATAAATGCGAAGGCTTCGTAGATATTAGTTAGTACAAACGAGCAGCAACCACTAAGATAATGCCTGTAAATCATGCAAATACCGTTTTTTTCAAAAGGTTCAAAAGAGTATCTTAAGACTTTGTACCCTTGAGTCTTACATAAAAGTCCCACCCACAGTCCTCCACCCTGCACTTCAAATATTGACTGACTGACTGACAGTAGAAAACCCTCCACCTACCCTCACATTTATTTGCCTGCAGTTGATAGAGAAGGTATCATGTTGGCAGTCCAAACACAATCCATTAATTACACTATAAGCTCCTCAATTGATACTATTGGACTCAGAAAGGCTCACCTATGCTAAAATTCGACATAATGTTGTCATTGCAATAACGTTGTTGGAATACTGGGTAAGACGCAGGAAATGATATACAAAAATGGGATTAACTAATGTTTTCCTATCTTTGGAGTGATCAAGAGCACTCATCTGGTTTTCACAAGGAAACATACTGTAAGTTATAATTAAACCGGGTTTAGATAATCGCATGTTAGTCACTTTAATGATTGAATTATTAAATTTCTGGGCTAAAGACATATGTTTGGTTCATTGATTCTAATTAGAAAAAAATTGCCCATAGGTGTGAATGGTTGTCTGTATCTGTTTGTCTCTATGTGTCCTGTGATAGACTGGCGTCCTGTCCAGGGTGTACCCCGCCTCACGCCCGATGTCAGCTGGGATCAGCTCCAGCCCCCCGCGACCCCGACAGGGACAAGCGGTTGAAAATGAATGAATGAATGAATGATTTTAATTAGGACTAAAATATCCCTTGCCCAAGCACGCTTCACAAGTGTGAGTACAACTGTTGTTGTTGTCCGGTTGAGAGGGGTGAGCTTTTCTAAAGCACGGATACACATGTATGAGCACGAGCATGTACGAGCAAGTGCACGAACATTGACGACGGGCCTGATGTGTATTGATATATGACTGTACCTGCAGCGGACAATTAAAAAGATGCCATCAAAGCTTAACCAGCACGCAGATTCTTCTTTGGGGTGGTGCTGGGAACAGATCCCCAGTCGAGTTCAACATAAAAAATAAACACTTGCTCCCGCCCTCACTTGAAGATCTTTTATTAAGTCTTCGGTCGATATTTCGCTCTATTTAACTTCATCGGGACCCAGTGTTTCACTTGTGTTGTGTGACTTCCTTTGAAAAATTAAGCACACTCATGCAATCAGCTCATCACAGGTGTGTGTAGTTGTGAGAGGAAGTGACATCATTAGAAAAAGGGAGAGAAACTTGGAGCTTGACACATACAAACATAATCCAGAAGAAAAAAATCAAGAAGAATCAAATACAAATATTATTCTCACCAACAAAAAGATGAAAAGATGCAGCCAAAGGGTTCACATTGGTCTGATGCGGAGGTGGAGTCTCTGAGGGGTGATGGCGTCTATAATCAGGAAGCAATCAAGCCGAGGCTCGGATCATTTCAAGTAATGTGAATGCAAGCAGGCCTGGGCCACGGGGAAAGACGGAGAGGGGGACAATCATGCTAAATCACGGCACGGATCATCTGGGCCAAGTGTGAGTGTGCCCTTAAAGTCAAAGTCAGTCAAACTGAACTCTGCCACGTGCAGCAGACTGTGTGTAACCAACGTGGCACGAAAGCATGGTGGATCATAGATTGGTACGTTGATATATCCATGGTATGTGTGCCAACTAGCAGCATCTCTTGTCCCAGCTCTCTTTGAATTTTTGAACGTTGCATTTTTAACATTGAATTGTATACGCTGTGTTTTGCAACTGAATTTGGTATATTGAATTTTTTAACGTTGAATTTATTAACCTTGACTTTGTGAACCCTTAAAAAACAAAGAGTTGAATTCAGAGTCGATACATTCAGATACATAATTTCAATGCAGAAATATTCAGTGCTAGAAATTAAATGGCTTTTTAATTTCAAAATCCGATGACACAGATGTCAGTTTCTGTGCGTCCCTCTGCTGATATAACGATTACAGCATCACAAATGATTTACCATTGCTGGCCTATTGATTTTCCTGTAACGCCAGTACTGAAGCTCTGGCAATTCAGATTTCCTTTAAGTTTGTTTAACAGAACATCGATTTCACTACTGCTCAAGTTCTTCTGACAGTTTTTTTTTTACTGCTGGACATGTGCCAGAGTATTTGCCCTTATATAGTGTTATATTTAAGTAATAGCTCACAACAGAGTGGTATGTTCGGAAAGTATCACAGAGGGGGCGGTGATCGGCCCAACGCGGAGCTCTCTTAGCTGTGATATAATCTCAACACATCATGGCCTGAAGTAAACTATTGGCAATATTAAATTAATGGATATATTCAAATTTAAACCGTTTCTGTTTTTAAAAAAAAGCATCCATAAGAAATAGGCCCTCCTGGCTGGTGGTTGCTATGGGATATATAAGTATCTATCTATCTATCTATCTATCTTAACTTATTCAGGTACAATGGCAAGTTGGTGCCGCTCAATGTTGTCCGTGGTGCTGGACTGGACACTTAACTGCTTTGCTAGGTTTATGTAAAATAAGCAAATTGGTGACTCAGTTTACACGGGGGGAGTAGATTAATGACATGGACCCACACTAGAGAGTGGAGCTGTTTCACTGGATTAAAAAAAAAAGTGGGGGAACAAAAGATGAATTTCAAAAACTTAGTGGATGCTATGTACAGGTATATCGGATTTAGTAGGTCAAATTTTAAATGTTAGAAATGTTTGTATTTGTTATTGATGCTTTGATAAATTAAAAAAATCACCTCCTAATATGAACAATTTTCTTTGTGACTGCGTGAATTGCCAGTCAGTACACAGAGAACATCAATTATTTTTACTACTCACCCTCATTACATGTTGAACAAACAAAAAGTTGTTTATATAAGAGTGCCCATACTTGGTTGCCAGTTTTTTAGGCACCCTGATCTGAATGCTGGGCACATAGCAAAGAAGAGAACACAATATGAGATGTCTGATGAAATGAAGGTACAATATGTATCAACTTATGTCAGAGCATTAAATGAGTCTCAGCACTGAAGGCAATTCAGAAAAAGCTTTGTTTTTATTGTTTAAATGACCTACTGATATTATCGACATGGGTGACACTTTACACATTAATAATTTGCTGATATGTTGCAAAAAAGTGCATTTTCTATGATCAAATGCATGGGAATTAGTCAACACGGAGAACACATCCAGTGCTTATTATAAGTATTGTTGAAGACAAAGTGGTAAAACAAGTCAAATGTTAAAGATGAACAGTCCATGTTATGGCACAATAATCAGAATTCTTAGAAAATCATTTGCTTTAAAGGCACTATATCAGAAAATAACCATATCTGATGTGTGGTCATGTGCACTCAACCATCGTAATGATTGTCTCTATTAATGGCACACGAATGCTTTCAAGAAAAGCTGCCAATAATAGTGGTAACCATTGTTCCCAGGTTACTCAATAGTAATCAAAATATTCTGAACGGCTCCTTTTCAATGAAACAATATAAACTTTTTGTACAAAATATATTGGGACCATCTTCCATCTTACACCAGCGAAGCTCACAGGTGTTTTGTGCATCTGTTTTTCAAGAGCAAAGTGGTTCAGATCATTAAGGGAACATATGGTAGTATCCGCAGACAGAGCACCCAGAACCTGGTGGATTACATCTGGTTGTTGTACCAATCAATCCGAAGGGGCTGTACAGATCTAATCTATGTCAATAAGATCATTATTAAGGCCATTAGGTCATGGGGTTTTACATAATTCCATTTTCATATTAAAATATGCTCTAAATGCCTGCTTTAAGCATCAATTGACTACTTTCCTGTGTGCAAACTGAAAAAGACATAAAAAGACATTCTGTATCCATACGAGTAACACTGTAACTTTTAGCTCATATACAATTTGTAATTCCAAGATTAAGATTTTAATACCTTTTATAGTAAGGAAACTAAAATACACAAACATCTTCCATTTACAGATCCACACAAATATGAAAGATAAAAACACTGATAACTGTTATCAGCCGATCGAATGGGCGTTTTAACTTTTTATCACTACCATGGGTATGAGGCTGTCTGGCCCTGTTGGTAAGCTTTTTAAAAATTGCCTAGGCAACTTGAGTTAATTTTAATAATTAATTATCCTTGCGTAAAGTTTTTAACAAATGCCACCAATGTAAGTATTTTAACCCAAACCACAATATTTTACTAAACCTCACCAAGTACTTTTGTTGCCAAAATTGAACCTAGAAACATTAGGTTTGTTTCAATTCCTAACGGCACTCCAGTTGTATTTCTTCAAACCAATCACAATTGCGTTAGGTAGTGCTAAGCCCCAGATGCAGCGGTGGTAAAACAACAAATAGGGAAAGGGGAGGAGAATGTAGCCTGATATAGGTGGCTAATGGCAAGCTTTATCATGACAGTATACATCCTGTAAGTCAGATAACTATATGAATAGCTGATAACGGCCTTCTGTACCTACTACTAGGTGTAACAGGCCCCTTCTAACCAACTAAGGCTGATAACCAATGATAATGCCCATTCAATTGAGTGATAACATTTGAAACGGGTCGGGGAAGAAAAAAAAATATCAACCTTTCTAGAGTCCAAACAGATTTGTTAATTTCCTCTGAAATGAAGTTGATTTTTATGACGATATTTAAAGAAGTCACGTCGAGAAGAACAGTGTGTATCATTGAGCACCAATGGCTGCAGAGCAGCTTCAATGAGTGATTCTTCTGACCAAAATACATGGAGAATGGATGCATAGCGAACGTAGGCGTTTATTTTCTACACAGATTTCGTCAGTGTGCATGTTGAGTTTGTGAAGTCATAATGCAGTTAGTTCAAGCTGTACTGCCTCACTTCACCCTCTGGTACAATGAGGTATGCATCTTAATCAATTTTAAACAGATTGTGTTCCTTTTAAAAGCAGACGAGCCACGTAAAAACAGACTTGTGCCATTCTGTGGTCCATGTATCAGCTTCGAAAGGATATAATAGACGCGCTCTGCTGTGGGAATCCCGGGACAGCAGTGCCGTGATGCGTATGCAACCCATGTATTTTGGCCTTCACTGTACATGCATTAGTATGAGCAAAGAGTGGTTACACAATACTTGTCAGTGTGCATACATGCAAGTGTGAATGTATGCATGTGTGATTTATTTTTACAGCTGCCTTGGTTTAGGGATGTTTTCATCCCAAAGGTCAGTAGCACGATGTAGTAATGATAAACCAAGAGTTCAAAAGGACAGGAGTTAATGGGGGAAAATAAAGGTGCAGGGAAACGCACAAATACCTAAAACCATGCAAGCAAGCTCACACCCATTCCTAGTGACACAATTAATCAGCATTAACCAACATTATCAGACAGAGCAATGAGGTTATTTGCTAATAAGCACCCAAGAGAGATGGGGTGGACGATTTTGCAACCAGTGCTGACTAGTTTAGATGTTTGCTCGGAGACATGAGCAACTAAATATAATACTATTTTTTGCACTTCCTGGAGTGACTGAATGGATCATCTAGACTTTAGCTTTCAAGTGGAGCTTTGATACCAATGAGCTCAACTCTGTATTGGGCAGATATTGGCCTCTGAATTAAAAAAAGTAAGACTAATTTGACAGTCACAAGTCTATGTCATGTTAAACTTAATATTTGTCTGGTATCTGTAATACATTAAACTGTAGAAACAAACAGCAAATTGGTCAAGTTTAAAAAAAAACCCCAAAAAAACATATAATCACACTGAACGAAGACAGTTATGGTGACATGTAACAGTTGTGGGAACGAGAGGCCGGCCATATACGTGGGTGACAAACCATTAGGGTTTCGATTCCTCACTCAAGTTTCAATAGACATCTTTAAATAGCAGTGATTTACCATATTTTAAATTATATTCTATATGTTTGAGTATTGGGAGTTCACAAGGCTATATTTGATCATATACTATGTTGTCACTAGAACATTCAAAATACTAAAATTATTTGCAATGTCAATGGAGATTCAACAAAATTACCCAAAATTGAACAGACTAATTGGATGTGAATGTGTGAGTGTTACACTGCAAAAAGTAGGAACTTTAAACAGTGACGTCTGCAGCGATGGCTAAAGGGACTATGGCGTTCCAGAAACCTTCCATGGGTTGTTGACATTGGAGCCCAACTGTCTACTGCGGGGGAATGACTGGTTCGCCGTACCCACTACGACGGCAACCAATTGGAATGTTTCTGTCCCTTTAACCGTTGCTGCTTACAGTTCAATTGTGTTTTTCGTCTTGCATTTGGAAAGGATGCAGATACGTTCGAAGCTTTTGAAGCTATGCAGCATGGGGTTTTTCCTCCGTAACTATGTTTCCATTGAATTAATTTTGAAATGTTGCCACCAAATGAACTAGGCTACAGCGTTGTTGCATGTTAAATTGGCTCTATAGGCCACACGTCTGTTAGCGGTCAGTAAACGGAACAGAAAAAGTGTAGAAGAAGAATTAGAGGTAAAGGGAAATAAACGAGTGTACTTGGCCATCTCATCCATGTATGAAAGAAAAATCGAGAGAGGTCTTTAGGAATTTGGTCCAATTGGTAAAGTTTTAATTGTTCTGGCTAGTGGCCATGTTATATGCTGTCCGGAGACCAAGACACTTTATGGGAATATCTGGTATTCCGCAGAGTACCGCAAAAATCTGCAGAAATAAATGTGAATGGAAACAGTGTGTAGGCAATTTACTCTCAAATACGACAAGAACATGCTCACTTGTAATTTGGATCCATTTCCCCATTGGCACTGTTGCACTTACCCAGAGCTGGTGTTAGTTGCATTAAATTAAGTTGTCGAGCGGTTAATGACTTTATATTTTCATGTGCTTTTATTTTATGGCTTTTATAAATACTTATTATAATCAGGTAATTTGTTTACTTAAGCCAGCGTTAGACATTCAACCTGACACCGCACTGATCTGAATTTAAAGGAAACATAAACAAAAAAAACCTTTGCTTTAAATTCTGATAAAAAAAGGCCGATATTACTCGTGTCTGTACAATAAATATGAAGCTAGAGCAGTCAGGTTTGCATCTTAACTTAGCATAAAAATGGGACGAGGCATTCAATTTGTGTGAAAACAAAATGTCGAAACAACAATTAATGGTTTAATGGGGAGTTTAAGGGCTGGAACTATTTCTCTTTGAGCTTTGCCAAGCGCCTACTGGCTGTAGCGTCATATTTACAAGTCATTGCATTGATCTAGGCAGTTATCCGCTGTTCAACATCTTCTGATATTTGGCAACTGTTTTTTGTTGTGCTAGATCTGCAACAATGTCCACGGAAGTGTCTCGCTCAACTCTGAGGTTTTACATTTTCATCCCGTCTAGAAGAACTAAGGATAAAGAGACAACAGTAATGAGGTTCAAGGAGCAGCACGTCCTTTAGAAGTCATTAGCGGGGCTTTTTAGACAAAATTTAACCTGTTCTAATATACAAAACCACCTTCGACTACACTAGAAGCACCTAGTAAAGAACTGTGTGTGCTACCCAGATTACATCTGGTCACTCACATGGTCCTGTGCCATCATTGGAGCATCCAGTGCTTTTGGCCTATGGCAATGATCACTCATCTGAACGGAACTGGATGAAAGTCTTGATTGTTGTTAAAAAGTTATCCAACTTTACCCCATTAAAGTTTATTTTAGATCTAGTATTATGAAAGAAATCCCAATGGCTTACAATTTCCAGACCTTTGGAAAGTCGGCATTCATCCACTTCACTTACACAACCGCGAGGCTTAACATGACGCAGACATTCACACTTGTACAACTAGAATTCTTGTGCCATAAAATGATTAAAAAAAAATAATACAAAAAGGTACACAGGAAAAAGCAGTAATACTGTTTATCGGTTTTTAAGTTTTGCATGTTTATGCAAGGCAAAGAAGAATTAGATGAGTTTTAAGTGTTTTCCTCCTGTTTGGGGGGGTTATATTATGGCAAGCTAGTGACATGGGGCACCTGTGCACATCATTGTGGAAGACTTGTGATCCACCTTGACGCGTTCTGTGTTTTCTGGGGTTGTTCTGGTTGGCGCCACTTTGGGAGAGGAGTGGTTCATCAGTCGTCAATGTCCTCATACACATTATCGTCACAGGGCCGCGCCAAAGACGGCTGTATTCTGCGTCGGGAATACTTGAGATGCAGAAGATCTCCTACCTCACTGATGATATTCAGCGCCTGTGGAGACATTTATATATATATAAAAAAAATGTCACCATGGAGGGCCATATGTGGCTCAAGGAAATGCTGCATGAAGCAATATTTTTATACACAAACACATTCAATCAAAAACCTGGGATCTAATAGAAAACACCACTGACTTTTATTCCTTTTAGGGTGTGAGGTTAAGTTTAACAAGCAGGAAATGGTCACTTTGGCTGAAAATCCTCACCCAAAAAGATTTTAATTTAAAATGTATACATTTAACATATGGTTGACAATAACATCACAACCTGGGGATGACTGAGTATAATGTTGTATATTACTGAGGGTAATGTGTTATGTGCCAGGGAGGGGAAAAGTGCCTGTATTGTAATACATGTGTTTTTCTTCCCTCCAGGTCATGTTGTTCATTGTCTTCGTCAGATTTGGAGTTGTCCTATCATCATTTGGCGCCCTCGAAAAAGGAGCACGCCTAAGTGCGTTCTCATAATTTGTCTGCTCTGACGAAATTATACTCTCTGTGTCTGCAAGGGTCCGCTATGGCCAGCCTGGCGTAAGGGTCCGGGCAGACCGCCCATGGCGTCAACTGTCCACATAGCAATATTTTTACACTCCAGCCGGTATGCCATTCAAGCTGTATTTCCAAGTAGAAGGAGAACAAGATAATAAAAAGTGGGATGAGGACTGCAAAGGCAGAACTTCATAAAGTTGAGAAGACATTTAGAGCACAGCATGATAAAGGAGGAAATCCATCTTTAAAGGAACACAAAGACTTCGGCGCCAACAGCCACCATCTGAAATACATCGAGACATACACATGCAAGGAACACTAGACTGAGCAGACCCCAGTAAGGTATGATAGAACCTAATCTGGCTTTTTTTAGACCGGTGATGCCACAGAATGTCCCCCCCAAAAAATCATTTCAGTCTGTTTTTAGTTTTTCAAGAAGTCAGTATGAATAAGTAAAATAATAAATTTGTTTTAAGGTTAGGACATTCATGCAGGCAGTAAAATGAAAAGACTTCAAAAAGTTAAACTACAATGATTTAGGTTTTTGTGAACATGTGAGGGTGCGAAAAGCTCACCAGCTGACAATAGAGACACGCAAATCAACGTGACACATTAAGGTTTCAGAGAATGATAGAGAGGAAGGCTTACAAAGAGAGACTTTAACATCAGAAAAGATAAAAGCATCACAATACTCCCACTCCTTGTCTTCATTTTGTTTCTTTAGAAGAGAAAGAGGAGTGGAAAACAGCAGCACTTCCTGGAGACACAGTATGCATCTGAGTCGCGAGGACACTACAGCTAGAAGATGGTTGAGCCACTGTGTGAGATGATCTACATTTATGTTCAAATGAGATGCAAGCTGACAGTGACTGGAAGAGGACGAGCAGGCAGGTGTGCAGTGAGCTCAGTATAGCAGAAGAGGAGCTCTCGTTGAGAGGAGTGGGCGGCCTTTTGATGGGTTGCCAAGAGCGATCAAAGCTGAACAGTTTGCAATGACGTGGAGCAACACAATGAGGATATTCGATCGTTTGAGTGGAGGCCTTGGCTCTCAAGAACGCCAATACACTACATATTAACCTGCTCTGGTCTGCGTTCTTCCAAGTCACAGAGCCGCAACAGAATGAATGAGAAAGCTGGCAACACAAAGTAGTGACTGGCGAGATGACCTACAAACAAGTAAAAAGCTACTGGCGGTTTGTGGGTCTGGTCAGGCTTAAGTGGTTAATTTATGGTGCGGATCGGCTCGTACAAACAAGACGCAGACACCTCTTTTGCCTCTGGAAGGAAGTTTGAAATCACACCTGGGGTGGCATTACAGTGCTTGGTTCTGTTTCTATGGACCCAGTGGTGTGCTTTGTGTGGAAAGTGGTGCATTTTGGCTGGGTTTGTATCAGCAGAACTCTGTTAAAAAAACGGAAGTAAACCAGCGCGGCTCTACCGACCAAATGCACAGATAAAGTGAGATTCACCATCGTTTCTGAATCTCCTCCAATTCGGCAAACACATAATCCACTAAAAAGTGTGTTACCTTAATTCTATCCAGGTATGCACCTCTCTGTTGTGTCTTCCTGAGCTTTCCCCTCATCAACTTCTCACAGAACTTCATCTGAATTCATTATCATTTTATGGGTTTTTGACCTGGGGAAGTACTTATTATACAGATTGGCTTATTTCAGATTCACATATTTTGTAACATAATTATAACTATTGATGCATTAATGTGCTCATTACTTTAATGTTGTAGCTGGTGAAGGTGCAGCTCATTTTAATTAATTTATATACTGCCATTTAATCTCATAATAATCACAATTCATTACTCGATTTAGATTTCGTTTGGCCCGCCCCAAACGGGCACTGCACTGTAAATACATATTAGACTACTCTTAACTACAAATGGTTATCCTGCTCATCTTCCCTTAAATGTCATCACGATGTCTTGCCGTATGACATGAGCCTCAGATCGTATCACCCTGAGGTAATCCTGCCTTTGGTGGAACATCGACATTTAAACCATTCTCTTTCTTTTGGACTCAACAACAATGACTTTCAAATTGAGCTTACAAGATAAATCCTGGAAAGCTTTGACAGAAACCCAATGTGTGTACAAGTTCTGTAATTAGCCATAGCCCCCTGGAACTGTGTTGAGCCCTAAGTCCCCAGTAAGCTTAATTCAGTAATGCTTGCGCCTGACAGTTCTGACTAATTAAAGTAATTTCAACAACTCAGAGTGTGTTTTTCACTGAATAATTGTTGCTTTAGCTCTACCAACACAGGAGAAAAGAGCTGTGTACCAGGGAGATCTGACTACGCAAGACTAGTCGACATCAATGCACTTGCTACCACAGGTGTTGCAGTCTAAAAATACTTATTCAGGTTTCTCACGCTGAACACAAGGTGGTGAGTGTGCAGGAGCTGTAGAAGATCAAAGGTGCCAAAAATACTGAAGAACACAAGTACACACAAGTTAACTCCAGTGAGAGTTAACTGCTTTGATTGAGGCACCCCTCAATGTTTACCAAACCAGCCAATAGGAATGGACGCATCTTGTCATGCAGAACTGATAGCTCAAATATGCCGTGCTCAACTTCACCACACCACAGAGTGTATGGGCTGTAGCTGCTGCTGTCGTATTAACCCGTTAAAGACCGCAGTCTGCCTGCAAAAACACCCTCAAAAACCTAAGCACAGTTTCAAAACAACCTCCCTAAACCGGAGGTTTTTTTTTCTGTAAAACTGCACAGAATGTCAACGTCATCAATTTGTTCTGGGTCGTGGTCGGATTCATTTTTAACAGTGCTGTGGTCTGCCTCGCTCAGGTCGTCCTCCATTGTCTGTCGATGTTCAACTTTATTATCTGTTAATACTTCAGTGTGGAGGCGCAGAAGAAATTTTTTTTTCCCCCAATCACATTGGATTTTGTCAGTCAGCTGTCTTAAACCCGTTGAGATCATCCAAAACATGCAGATGTCACATCCAGTCTTGAAGGTATTTAGTACAAGCAAACGTTGCATCCGGTCTAAATGGCTTAAAATCAAAGAATGCTTGTGATGATTGGCTGCGAGCAAAACCCTACAAGTAGTAATTTTTCTACAACTGGGTACATAAATGATCCAATACATGTATCACTTGACTGGAGACATGTCAATACTAGTTGCTACCGGATTATTTCTGGCGATACCTGATACAATATTTTGTGCTGATACCCAACCCTACCAACGAAGCCACTAAACAATCAGTATGTGTTTTCAGCCGCTCGCAGGTTTTTGTCTATAGCGAACCACACATTGCTGCCAGGGACCGAACGCAACAGAGAGTGTTTATTGAAGCCTCATGTCCCATAGGGGAAAAAGATGAGTAAGTGAGTAAACCACACATTGTCCGGTTGAAAGGGTTAGCAAATAAACAGACGCAACAAAGCTGTATCTTGCTCATGAGAAAGTTTGCATCTTTTCCATTAAAATGTTAAAGTAAAACGTTAATGGTTGTTTGGTCTGTTAAAGATTTTGTTGTTTAAATAATGTTCTCAAATTCAACTCTAATCGTTTGCCTAAAAGGTAAAAAGTCATTTTAAATGACAAATCCAGATTCTCCATCTGTCTAAAAAACATTTTAATAATAAGGGGTAAAACCAAATAAGTTACCCAGTCGAGCACTTCTTTTGTGTGGGCGGCTGAGATGCAGAAGCGTGCCCGGGACTCGATGATGGGCGTTGCGGGGAAGCCCACGCCCACCACCCCGATGTTCCTCTTCAACATCTCCCTGCCAAACGCTCTGGTGGGACAAACAGGAAAATCTTGTAAACATGTTTTAGTAGAAACACAATATACAAGTATGAACCTGAAAGTTAGTATACGGTAATATGGGACCTTATATATCCGAGGCTCACCCTATCTTCGCAGGCATGTAGAGCATCATGGGTACGACAGGTGAGTCCTCGTTGCCATAGATGATGAAGCCCATTTTTCGAAGCCTCCTGCGGAAATAGACCGTGTTCTCCGCAAGCTGTCGCAGACGCTCACAGCCTTGGGATGGGAAGATATTTTGAAATAAGAGCGTTGCCAGCAAATACAATGAAAAGTAACCACAATTCAATCAAAGTTAATGAGCTTTAAGCCTGTGAATGTTCTCATTTGTCCAGGTCATCGTTATCCCCAAAGCAATTCAAAAGCACCTGAACTTGGTTATTTGTCTAGGAAGACGTTTCACCACTCACACTCACATGCACAAGCACACGAACACAGACACACGCACATGTTTTTGGAGGTTTTTGTTTACAATGTTAGATTTTGTTAAAATGTTCTGTATATGCTATCTGAGTAAAATATAGTACATATAGTTGTAATTTTTGCCCCCTAAATATCATCTTGAACATTTAAGCCATTTTTAGGGTTCAATATCTGTAGATGCATAACTCCTACATACATGAGATCTGTAAGGGGCACAGACAAAAATAGTGAACAATAGATCTAAATGATTGAAAGGCACAAGCAAACTATTTGGTTGAGGCTATACAACATTCTAGGTGCTTTAACATAAATAGAAACTGATTTATGACGAGTATAACAAGCCACAGCTACAATTTGTTGCCTTTTTTAGATGCCAAAATGGCAACGCAGACAAATTCCTAGGACCATGAAAATTTGTGTGAAAAGAGGTCTAGGATTTTGCGTGTAAAGTTATAACTTCCTTCAAGTGTCAGAGTTAAACATAGACAAACGTGACTTCTCTTATGCAGATCTGATCTTTCTGTTCTAAGGAATTTACTTAGAGCTAGGCTGATGATGCACTGAAAAGATGAAAAACAAAAGAAGGATGACAAGCAGCTGAAAACAATCATATTCATGAGACAGAGAGTGAGAAAACATCTGAGTGTTACAGCATCCAGGCACCATGGTGAGATCGAGTTTTTAGTTTCTCTGGAATGTTTTCCTTCTTCCACACGGGATCAGGAGATTCACTGGCTTCTTTGAAAAGCCAGACTGCAAACTTTGTTAGTTTGCTCACAAATCTAGTCACACAAAACTATCACACACAGATTGTTGCAAAGACATACAGGTCCGTAGGGTGGTGTTCTGCCCGTACAAATGACAGTACTGTCATGGGAGCCTCTGCCAGGGAGCAGAAGTGACATTTTTGGGTTAATAGAAAAAGCACAAAGGCTAAATCTTACCTAACTAAGATTTATCTGGACTGGAGAGATCTAAAATTGATGCAGCTTCAACTCACTTTGAGGAATAACTGATCTTAGGTAACTGTGATGTTGAGTCTGTCTTAGATTTCATTTGTGTGCACTGACACCTGGTGGCAACTGATGGAAATGACAAAGACTAAATCCACTCAGTACTTACAAACTGGACATCAGCAGCGATGGTCTGACGGTCAGACACTTTGTTTATTTGAACTGATAAGCTATTAAAGTATCAAGGGAATGTTATCCATTAAAGAGTCTTCGTTGGCGTTATGGTCAAAATCTAATCAGTTCATCCTCTGGTCCAAGTGGATGTTTGTGCTATATGTGAAGACGTTCCCTCTGGAAGTTCATGAGATAAGGGGCAGACGGACCTGAAAACATAA
This sequence comes from Echiichthys vipera, assembly GCF_963691815.1. Taxonomy (NCBI): domain Eukaryota; kingdom Metazoa; phylum Chordata; class Actinopteri; order Perciformes; family Trachinidae; genus Echiichthys; species Echiichthys vipera. Next base: position 8,730,466 of record NC_139837.1, read on the forward strand.
GGCTCAGGCCCTGGCTGTCGTTGCGGAGACATAAAAATATGGCAGTCATATCACCCTTGATACCATGGTTGCCTATTATTTTAAAGAACAATTTGGGAGGACATTATTGACAGCTGTCAGGGCATAAAACCAACTTCCTGTTGGTCTTGAATGAATCAAGACCTGATAGTCTAACAATGGCGTAGCACAAATGGATGGATTATCGTTGCACATCAATCACACTGGTGCTGTATTCTACTTTAAGCATCAATCATTTGTGGATGGGATGTGGGGAAGACACAAACACACAAAGAGATGCTCTATTCAGAGTTTCTACACATTTTCCATTTCAAAATTCCAGATTTATCCAGACTCAAATGGTTTTAAAATCCAACTTTTAACACAAATGTTAATTTCTGACCGTATGCCAGTCAGTAGCTCAGTCCATAGCTGACTCAGCTGGGAACCGTAGGGTCGCCTGTTTGAGTCCCTGTGTGGATCATTAAAGGAGTGTGGACTGGTGGCTGGAGAGGTGTCAGTTCATCTCCTGGGCACTGCTGAGGTGCAGTTGAGCAAGGCACCGAAACCCCAACTGCTCGGGGCACAGATCCATTTTGCAGCCCCCTCGCTCTGACATCTCTCGATTAACTGCATGTATGTAGGTCCTGTTTGTGCATGTGTGTGTATTCCGGGCCTGTGTGTGTGTGCGTAACCTGAATAATAATAATAACAGAGTGAAAAAATTTAATTTCCCTAGCGGGATTAATAAAGGAATTCTTATGTTGCCAAGAAATTAAAATACATTTTCACCTACGTATTGTAGCTCATATAAATGAATTAATGTTCAAAGCGAGAAATATTCAAAGCACAGCATTTTATTCAAACTCAATGCTAAGAGTGCAATTAATAATTCTGTACCTGCAACGCTACAGAAAGTAACAATAGGGGTGTACAATTAGCCCGGAGACTACAAGAGAAAACACAGGTCTTTACTCCATCTAATCGCCAATGCAGCAAACATACTTATACAAATACAATAATAATAAATAAAAATAAATCATGAATAAAATGTAGAAATTACATTTGCAGTCGCACAGAACACGGTAACCATGGTAACCCGACACCATTCTACAGCCAGCTCAATTAGTTTCAGATCATCTACACATCTACAGGTCGGCTATGTTGCGTGAGTAAGCTTGTTTTGTTTGTATATATTAACATATTTTATTTTAGAAAGCGAGATAATAGTCTAGAAACAATACGAACATTTTTCCATAATCTTTTCCCTTTTTCCGTACTTCTCCAGACCTGGAAATAACTCAAATGAAATACCATACCGTGTAGGAATCCTGTCTATTTGCACCTGTAACAGAGGTACGGGGCATTGGGGCCTAGTTAATAAAGTTTCAAAGCCAAAACATCTCAACTCAATCACAACACATTATGTGAAAATGCACAGGTTGCCTCTTTCCCTTGCATCTGAATCTCAATCAGGGACTTTTCTAAGCATCAAATTTAAAAAGGCGGCCAGTGGAGTTTCCTAAAACAAACAAAAGCTCTGTTTACCTTCACTGTTACTTTACAGTAACACAATTATGTGCTCCTTGGAGGTCTACCGAACATGTTGAATGTATTTCTTCCTCATAAAACATTCGCTAACTTAACATTTTTGAAACCTGCATTGTTGTCATCCATGTGAAACCATTGGTAGGGCTGTGTGTTGTAAATGCAACACACAGCCCTACCAATGGTTTCACATGCATGTCAGAAAAACAAAAAGGAAGCCCGCTCATTTAAAAAACACTGCTTCAATATCGCTGCTGGAGTGAAAGCACCACAGGGTACCTTTAATAATGTTGAACCACTCACCTATCGTTGTGCCATCCTCTCCCATAATGCACTTCATAGAAGTGATGATTTGCTCCACCACAGGAGGAGACATGGAGGTGGCGTAGACCGCACTGTGGGAATGGGAGCGCAGGTACTCAATAAGCTCCTAGACCCAGCAGATACACAGAAGAGGTAAGGAGATGTGCACGGAAAGCTTTAATTACTCTACAGTCTCTACAACCTGTGAGAGTTCAGGACTCTGTGTAACTGAGGCTTACTTTAAATATGGTGCATCTTTTACTGTGAGAATAAAAGCATGCCCCTTATTCACTGTATTTGCAGAGAAAGATGTAAACAGTTGGTCATAAATAAAATTTCAAGAACCATGGACTATAATGGGCTCTGCTATCCAATGCAAACAAAGTCAATTTGAGAAAAATGTATTGTAGTTATGATTAATAAAAAAAGTGTGACATGCAGGTTATTGACACTTTGTAGGCTACACCCTGTTACTTAAGGACACGTGTCATGCTTCAATGCTGAATTTCTTTAACAATAAAAATTACTGATTCAATTTCCCTTTTCGACCAACAGGAAACGGGTTTGTTAACCAGTTCTGTTCAGAATAATTTGAACTTTGGTGCCATCTAGTGAATCAGCCCACGTTTCCACCACTTTCATGCAGAATCATTGTAATCAAGGATAAGGAGGCAACTGAGTGCTTTGCACAATGCTAAAACTCATTTAAGTTTAGAATCTTCCACAGCAATAAGGTGTCACAATCTTTTTCAGCATTTCACAGAGACAAAAAAGTAGCTTTTGTCTTGAAGTCGAGATTTCCTTGAACCTCACTTTTTATTAAGATAATTTGATCTCGTGGAACATGGTTACTATGTCAGGAATGCAGTTAGCAGTCAGCTGTAAATCTACAATAGTGGATCAAGTACGAACACTGGGACGCACTATCCATGTCTTGTGACTAGAAGAGCTTGTGTTCAGCTCATTCTACCACTCTTCTATCTGATGTCCTTTCTTTACACTCCTACTTTAAAAACAAATGGAACTGCAATAAAATAAACCTACAATCCTCCATCCTCACCCTTTTCCCTGCGATGTATCCCCCTGCAGCGCCGAAGCTCTTGGTAAAGGTGCCCATCATGACGTCCACATCACGGGGGTCTAGGCCGAAGTAATCGACCACACCCCTCCCTCTTGGCCCCAGGGCTCCTATGCTGTGAGCCTCGTCTAGGTAAAGGTAGGCCCGGTAGCGCTTCTTCAGTGCAATCACTTCTGGCAGGCGCACTATACTGCCCTCCATGCTGCAGGGAGGAAAATGCAAAATAAAAAGTCAGTGTCAAGAAAATGTCCTGAATGAAACTTGAGCTCAGGGGATTTATACCCGTTTCCAAACTCAGGGTCTAAATGTAAAACTGCTGCGACCTGTCAGGTATTGAACGGGCTTTATCTGAATAACAACTGTACGTCTTAAAGGTTATTCCTCAAATATGATGTTAACATACAGCGTGTAAAAAATGAAACAATGTCACAAAAAATATAACAAACGTCACAAGAAAGTGCATGATTGGCACCCTGTAGCAGCAGATGTGTCTGGCAGAATGAAGTAACCCATCAAAGTTGCTCACTGTGATTACAAGCAGTAAGAGCAAACCACGCACCGAATTAATCCCAGGGTTGTTGATGCTGCTGAATCTAACGAAACCACATGGACCATCAACAGAAGATAAGAGCTGTGTCCGGAAGTCTGGTTTCTTTTTGCATGCGTTTGTGTAAGACGTTTTATCTAATACAGGGGAAGTGGCTGAAAAACTTACCGAACCAGTCGAGAACTTTAATCTAAAATGTGTTTTGAATGAGAAACAGTTACTGATGCACACGATCTGCTGAACCTCCAGATAAGGCAGTGTTCTTGTTGAAACCAGGAAGGAAATCACTGGAATTTTTAAAGCTGGTAACTCGTATTGTTCCACTGTTGTGACCGTAAATGCTGCAAACACTGATGTCCCGGCCCCTGAACTCACTCTCAGCACTGATAGCACCTATTGTGTTCTGCACCAGCACTGATAGCATTTCAGCATTCACGCTCTTTTTGTCTTTCAGGAGTTTTTCTTGTAAATACAGGACAGCACTTGCTCACAAACAGTCATATAATTTACTGGTAGGCATAGTGGTGACACATTTAGCCCATTCTCCAGGAAATATAGACTTGAGGCCAAAAAGATTGCTGCAAGTCTGTTTCATTCTGTGGATTGGGAGCCGAAATGAAAAGGTTGCATTTTTGATGGTTCAAAATCTGGTCGGTGAACCTGTTCCGTCGGTTGAAAAGCACTATAAGAGACTGCAGTGAAGGTGCTGGGAGTAGGTGACAAGCAGCTATTAAAACCCACCTAGGTTTACGTCTACGTCATCTGAGTAAGGGGCTAAACTACTATTCAAATTCTCAAAGACGACATAGATTCTTTCCAGGTCAGTTTAATAAATTTTCATGCATTTCCATGACCGGTTTTCCAGGGTGTGTGAGAACCCTGTCATTTCCATAACCTCAAAAGGTCAGAAGGTCACAAACCGATTTAAAGAATAAAGTAATACTGTGCAACAAAACGTTGATGTTTTATAAAAAATTTCCGTCTTATGGGGCCAAAAAACGGTACGCTACCTGTAAATGCCCTCGACCACGATGAGGATCTTCTTCCATGGTCTGTGCGTCCTGGGCTGCCCGTGAACAATAGCCTCTCTCAGCAGTTTCTCAAGACTCTGCATATCTGACAGCAAAATCAAAAATGAAAGTTGTGCCATCAACAGTGGTGGAAAAAAAAAAAAAAGCTGGTAGCTTGTAGTCAGCTGGAAATACATTAGGAGAAAGTGATACATGCCTACATGTTTTTAATACACCCTCAAACAAAGTGTGAAGTGTTTTCTAAAAAAAAACATAATCGGATAGAGTCAGATTCTTCAAAAAAGTAGCTGTTGTTTTTAGCACATTAGCCACAGTTCAACCCCATATTTTAGCAAAGAAAATGAGTCACGTGTTTTTTTCTCACCATTCAAAAGAAAACACAAACCTTGGTATGTTTGTAGCTACAACTGAAAAGATAAGATTTAACAAGTTACTGAACTTTCTTACCAGTAGGAGGAGGTGCTTTGGCTAGTTAGCTGGCACCTAGTGGCTAGATGTTAAAAAATTGGGAGAAAGCCATATAGCTGCTAATTACACAGACATAAGTAATTAGAATCAAGCAGAGAGCTTTTTTCAACATTAATTAAATTCAATTTTATTTATAGTGCAGAAGATGACCCAGCTGAAATATTATTAATATTATTGTGTAGCTGCAGAGAGCTAGACTAATGGCTATTAAGCAATTAGCAGCTAATCTTTTTACACAGACAAATAAGTACACATTATAAATCGTATTTCATGCTTTATGAGAGCAAGAGCTATGTATGAGCCACCCTAAATATATACTTTGTATACTGGTTTGAGTCTGCGATCCACCATTAGCAGCTAGATAGCTCTGCATCTGACATACAGCCACAGGTCATTTTCTATTTTTGTGTGAATTTAATGAAGAAGGTGTTACTAATAACACTAACAAAGGTCATTCTTCTATCCTACTCAAGTGTCTCAGTAAGCTGTCACAGTGAGCCGGCATGGACAATACCAGGACACTGAAACAGTAGCAGCCATCATTCATTTTACTGTTTACATCTGTGCTTTTCCTATTGGGACGCGTTACAGACTAGTTTGATCTAGGGGTTTGAAGCTATGGCTCTTATCATTAGTCCTAACCTGGAGTGAGCTGAAGAGCTTGAAAAAAAGGAAAACACACATAAGGGCTGCTTTCAAACATCAGAGAGTAGGCTGTCAAATTGTCTGGTATGAAAAAGGTCTGTTATATTAAAAAAAAAACACATGTCGTATCTTCATTAGCCTTTTCAAAATATCTAAAGTATGACAAGACTGAGACTCAGACCGCGGAGTAACTCTCCAGCAGTGCGTGTGCTTTGTAAAGTACATCAACGATAAACTGTATGTGTCAATAAAAGTAATAAAAGCTAAAAGAGACTTCTGGAGAAGGATCAATGAATTAGGATAAACTGGGGGAGTGACAAATAGAAGGGAGCTATAAATGCAGGTAGGAGACATACTTAAGAAAATCGTGATCACAGACTCACTGTTGTGTTTGAAGACTCTGATGGTGGACCCGGAAAGTCTGGCTCCCAGGACCAGAGAAGCATGGTTCAGTTCATCGCTCAGAAGCAGACAGCCCTTCACGACATCACAAAAGGGTCCCATATTATAAAACAAACAATTTCCATGAAAGCAGAATGAACTTTTTCTGGAGGGGTCTTAAATAGACAGGTGCTAAAACAGAGTGTTTTAGAAAGAGGGAGAATACAAGTTTATCCAGAGACAGTTAGAGAAAAATTATGTTTTTTGAACATTAAAGCATGTAAACATGTTCTATAAGAAACCCAAAACCCAAATATGAACCAGAAAAATAACACAGTATGGGTTCTTTAATATATCTAAATTATTCAAACATCTGATTTATTTTAATCCATCTAAGGTAGAAGATAGTGTTACATATGCAGACCTGATTACAAATCACTTAAGTACGTATTTTCTAGTGAGTGGGTGGACGGAGTATCATTTAAAATTTATGAAATGATCTGTGCTGAGATGATCATAATCGAGAATGCTGCTTTATTGATTGCATTGTTTGCTATTTAAGGGAAGACGTTGAGCGAGCACTCTGGGTTTGCACCGTTTCACAAGAACAGAAGAATGTAAAGCTGCAGTCTCGCCCTTTCCACTGTTAGTTTCCTCTCAACAGTGGAAATCAGCTACGTGGAATAGCACAGTAGCTACCTGCCAAACAACATCCACAGCACCGTGACAAAACACACTGGCCTGAACTCTGTTATTTCGCACTCTGACACGCAGTCGAGCCGCCGACTGCTTATGCCGACAGGAGGGGTTTCCTCCTGATATGAGGCCAGAGAGTGTTTTCGTGTCTCTTTGAACTTGAACTGATCTGTGATAGTGTGATGTTGTGGGAGGGTTTTGTTGAAGCTAAAATGTAATGTTGTGGGAGGGTTTTGTTGAAGCTAAAATGTAGTCTGTGAACGAAAATGCCTCCTGTAAAACCTATTTCAATGCCAATACATAAGTGCATACACTGACATAACAGAGAGAGGAGCAGTGAGACAGAAGGCCGACATAGAGAGGGAAAAAGAGGAAAGAAAGTGCTGTGTCAACATCAAGTAAATCAGACTTAGAGACGAATGCCGAGTCAAAGAGTGGAGATAAGAAATGGAGGGAAAAGTGTGCTGCAAGAATAAATCGCAGCGCTACCAAGCAAACATCACCACTGAGCCACAGGGCGCCCCAAGTTGAAACATCTATCAGCAGTGGCCTTTACCTTGCCAGTCAGTGCTGGTATGTTCATGGAGTTGGTTGCAAACCCCATTCCAAACGACATGGCTGACTCCACGCCCAGGAACTTAGCAACTAGTTTCTCCATCTCCTCATGTTTGTCCAGGTTACCTGAGATGGAGACATCAGCACATCACCATGAACATAAATACCAATCACAACCTCAAAACATATATGACTACATGCAGTTAGATTGGTCAAGTCAATCTGTCTCTCAGTGCTAGATTATGTATCATCTACTGCACAGTATTATCTTCTTGCCTTTAAAACTGACATCTGTCATGGAGCACACACTACTGTACCCTTTATCAACGTGCAGGTGGGCGACTCCCTGTATAAGGAGAGAAGCATGATTGGTTCTACTCTCAGTAAAAATCTGCTAATCATATGACGTGTTTCACTTCCTCCAGGGGGGATCTGGATCTCATCAGACTAACTTCAGCCACAGATCCCCAAATTACATGCAGTCCCTTGGGCACACGGATCCAGATATTCTCCATTGTCCTGGAACTGGTAAATACTGAACTGAAAATGTTTTATTCATGATTTAGAGCATAATTCATACGTATAAGATGTTTGAAAAGCATTTTGTCTTTATTTGAATTTGTATTTAGATTTTAAGGTTAATTTTCATCGTTTCATTCTCCAGTTTGTTTTAATCTGACATTTGTAATATACTTATTAGAGAGGGTGTTTGACATTTGCTGAGGGTTAGATAAGAAGATGGCTAGGACCCTTGTGTGCATAAGCTAAATGTGTAGCTGGAGCCAGCAGCTGGTTAGCTTAATTTAGAACAAAGACTGGAAATCACAGGGAATCAGCTGGCCAGGCTCTGTAACTGAATCAGCCAAATGCATCTCAGAGGCACCCTGATGTTTTGTCATGCATCTATTAATAAAACCAATGTTTGCTGTGCAGAGTAAATAACACAAAGATATTAAACTCTGATATTTGTAATGCACTTAATCATCAAGCATGTTAGTTTCCACTGCACCGCTAAACACATTTTTCTATGATGCCTTCATTTGTGTGGTATATTCATCCTTGCACATTTCTGCTGTTCAGTTAAGGTGATAGCAAAGGTCAGGGGTGTTTTTGCGTGTCATATACCGATCTCCTGCCTGGTGCTTGCAACTCCGACGCCATACTTGGTGGTGACCTCGGCTGCAGAGTCAGCACACGGACCCATGTTCTCAGCGAAGCCGAGGTAATTATACGAGCCCAAGTTAACCACATCCTGCAATACCCGACCTGTGTATCTGGAAGGGAGGGAGAAGAAGATAATCACACAGGGGAAACAATCAATGAGAGGAAGCTAATGTTTTTGCAAGCCAGTGGGTAGAGTTAATAATCTTGACAGGTGCTGCTAATTAAAAACTAGATTGAGGTAGAGTGAAAGGCTTGACAGCATACAAGTCCTTGATTTTTTAACCTTTCTGATCTTTGGCTGCATCGAAAAATATGGCAGATGCCACTCAACAGAGAACACTGATATCGGGTTGGTACTTAGTATTTGCTAGATCAGCTGGTGGAATCAGTGGTAGGGACTTTAAGCAGCACCAGCTGAAGGGACGGCTACGGCGTTCCAGAACAGTTTGTACGGCAAACCAGTCCAAAGTAGACAGTTGGGCTAAGGCTAACGTCAAGATGGACACATTGGAATGTTTCTCAAAGGCTGTAGCCACCCCTTCAACCGTCCCTGTACCTGTATCAGAGTTTAGTCTAAAGTCTGTAGAATGTGATCTGTGCAGCACCATATTTTTCTCCCCTGTAATATGGACAATGCAGTCCATGTTACAATTTCAAAAATTGTGAGTAATTGTGCAGCCCTAAAGCACTAATGATACATATTTTAATAATATTTGATGTTTTGACAAAGTTCAAATGTCAGATTATCAGATGACGGGTTCTGTGATTGCGCTCAAACATGATGAGTCAATACTAGTTGGACTACAACCTAAAACCTAGGGTTGTGGGATATATAGCGCCTATGATTGTATGTTAATTGTTGTTGTAACGATATGTGAAATCACAATTATCATGTATGCCCCCCCTTTTGCAAAAAACAATCAAAACACACCTTTTTGAGAGGACACACATTCACTGCATGATCAAGCCCAGTATGACAGACTACTGCTGGTGTTGCCAGATTGGACTGTTTTCAGCTGCATGTGTTAAAGATGAGGGAATCGGACAAAACCCTAACTTTAGGCTACCAGCCTCCGGCTCGACATTGTTAGATTTAATAGCTAAACGTGGATCATCCTCACTCGCATGGAGGCATTTTGGCTTTGAAAACACTGATGTTGCTTAAAAGATGCCAACGCTGTCGGAAAGCGGTTGCGGTCAAAGACAGCCCGACAACGCACTTGTTCGACCATCTGCGAATTAAACACCGAACAGAATATCAAGAATCTGAAAATTGGCCAGCAAGGTACCGACAAGAAAACACACTCAGCCAACTTTGGCAGCGTCATTTGGAAAGGGAGTGCCTTGTGACAAGAAGGGCAACAGATGGCAAGCAATAACAAAAGCTGTCACAATTCTGTGCAATATTTGATACTTTGTATTCTCTTGCTTATGCTGTGCAACTCACTTTACAATAAAGCAGTTAAATATATATTCAGATTCTAGTGCTCATGCCTTATATTTCAAATATGATGAGTATTGTTTACATTAGGGGTCATTAAGTGTCAGTTTAAGATGCTCTCATGATCGTTTGTCGGTGCGATATTTTATAAACTCAGTTTTAAGTTAGTAAATAAGACCTGATTTTCTCAATATTACCATTAACATCTGATATACTATTAACAAGAGTGAGCTACTACAATAGGCCTTCGATGCTTTACAAACACATTTTGACAGATGAAAAATATTGTCAATTATCATTATCGTCAAAATCCCCAAAAATATCAGGATATTGATTTTTGTTAACATCTCTCACCCCTACAAAATAATCACAATGCTTCATTGCAACAGATTCTACATTCATAAGAGATGAGCTTTGAGGTACTGGACTGTTGGCCAGACAACATCCACCTGAGCTCTGGCAAACTGTGGTGGACTTTTATTTTAAAGACCAAAAATTAATTTGAAAAAATAATAGTCACAATAATAAACAATCAAAACAATTGTTAGCGGCAGATCTAGTTTATTAGTACTTATTTAATTTCTAAATTATGACAAGCTGAATTCAGAGAAAATCTGAATAATGCCTGAGGGTGAAAATATGGGAAACTGTATCGACTTTAGGTCATTTCCATTCAGGGTTTTTTTCTGGGCAAATTAAAAATGTGCATTACAACACGTGTTTGATGACAGTGTTTACAGGCTTGAATAAATGGTATGTCTTTCTCACTCAAAAGTCCAGTTAGAGTCATGGGAGATTTGTTCCACCAGATCCATTTTGGCCCCCGGGACGCTGCATAAGGGCCTGTTCCAGTTGTCTCTTATACGTATGTAGACGTTTCTGGTGTAAAAGTTCTCAAAATCCTGGTAGAGGGGCACAAAGTCCTACACATGGATGAATAAAGAGAGCATGATGAGGAGGAGAAAGGGGTACAGTAGCTGAAAGGCAGAGAATGTAGTAATGTTACTCTTTCTTTAAGAATATACAACTGCTCGTTAACTTCACACAATCACATGACATTCATACCTTTGGAAAGCTTAACTAGAAATATAATCTTTAACATTTAAACACATGACTCTGAGTTAATGTTCCATGGTTCTTCAAAGACACGTCTGTGCAATATCCTCGGAGTGATTTAATGACTTCCCCGCGTCCGTCCCGCTAGTTTCCTTTCCTCAACATAACCAAATACTCAGAAACAATGGGCTTCGCTATCAAATGTTACATAACAGGTTGAAAACAATTTCAGCGTCAAGGACATGTTCCAAATGTGCTGATAATTGCCTCTTTGGCTGTGCGTTGACAAAAATGCAATCTTGAGTGCACATTCCACTGAATTGTGAAGAAAAGCCATAACAACTCAGGGGGAATATTCTAAGTGTTTGATAAACGAGCGGTGGTGGAGGAGGGACTCAGATCTTTAATTGAGTCAATGTAGTACCACTATAACGTAAAAATACTCTCTTACAAGGAAAAGCTCTGCATTCAAAACCTTACTTAAGTAAAATAAAAGTATTAGCATTAGCTTAAAGGGATAGATCAGATTTTTTGGAAGTGTGGTTGTATGAAGTACTTATCCATTGTCAGTGTATTTCCTACGGTAGATGGAGGTCGGCACGCCTCCAGTTTGAAGAAGCCGACAGGACTACTGACACAGAAGCTAGGTGATGTACTGCGGTGGGTGGGGGCAGCAGCTTAACATATTTTAGCCACCTAGAAAAGCCCCACCTAAAAAGATCAATATCAGTTTACTGTCAGTGTATGCTTTACAATGTATTCACCATTTTCCTTCGTCTTCAGGCAGCCCCGTTTAAGTTAAAAGATTGGTAATTATATTGCTCTCTTGAAAAGCCACCAGACTCACAGTCAAACAGTCATTTTACCTCGGAGAACATAGCAGTAGCTGGTCTTTGGCTCGGTCAGTTAGTTTGTTTGTGCTGTTGTGTGACTTTGGTGTTTTTAAAAGGATAGAAACAAGCACAACTAACAAACAAACAAACAAACCAACAGAGTGATAGACAAGCAACTGCCGTGCTCTGCAAGGTGTACTGATTTACGCAGAACAGGAATACAGATTTTGACAATTGTGTCTGGGGGCTTTTTATAGATATTGGCTTCAGTTTCCTGCCACGTAAACTTAACCAGGGCTGTTTGATGACAAGGTGACGCTGTAAAAATATTGTAAATATAGCTTAAACTGTAAATGACATTGATTTTATTAGGTAGGCCCTTTTTTGGTGCTTGAGATACATTTAGCTACCGGCCCCCAACATAGCTCCCATGTCGGAACTGGCTCCACTTTGAAAAAATCGAAACTATCCCTTTAAATGATCAAAAGTAAAAGTACTCATTATGCAGAATTGTTTGTTTCAAAAAATATATTATTGAATTATAATTAGTGATGCATGCATTTATTAATTTAAAAGTTGCAGCTGGTTAAGATGACTATGACTATTTTATGTACTGCTGGGTAGCTTTCAATTTAATAATATAAAATAACTTTTAGTTGATTTATATTTTGTATAATAAATCTGAATCCGTGGAATAGCCAGTTAATAAAACCAAAGCTACCAAAACTAATGCAGTAAAGTAAAAAGTATATGAGTAGAAGTGCCTCAAAATTGTGCTTGAGTAGACATACTTTGTTAGACTCCAGCTCTGTAAACACGGCACACTAAAGTAACACTAAGTGTTTCAGCAAATCCACCAACACTGTTCTAACAACCTGTTTCCTGTTTGCGATATCACTATGGTTCAAATGCATGCTTCCTCTCCAAACACCAAGTTTGAAGTAATAACGCCTAAAACGCTTGAAATATGAGTCATATTCACATTACTATAGATATTATTGTAGTTACTGGAAGTGTCTCTGTCTCTCTCTGTCCATCTGTCCTTCTTTTCTCTCTTTCTCTCTCCTTTTCTTCCTCCCCAACCGGTGCAGACAGATGTCCGTCCTCCACAGAGCTGGGTCTGTGTCATGTTCCTGTCTGTTATAGGGAAGGTTTTCATTGCCACCGTACTCTACGGGGGAATTGTTGGGTCTATGTAAATCATAAATAAAAGTCATAGAGTGTGTTCTTTACCTACTCGTGTCCTGAGATAACTTTTGCTATGATTTGGCACTATAAATTGAACTGAATTGAATGAGAGCCAATATCTTGTGGTGGTAGGTGTTAGGAAGCTTTTGGGTGCCCAAAATACCACTTTGGTTTAGTGGTTACAAAACAACAGACAGATCGAGTCTATTTCTCAATTCATTATCACTATTGTTTGTACATGAACAAGGCAAACATCCAGTCACCATCTACTCACTCTACCAAATCACTTCCATTCAACACCTGAAACACATCTGGCCTTTCTTTTCCTTGACGGCAATTTTTTCTCACGGCATTGTCACTGTGCAACCGAAACAATCCTAACATTAGTCAGTATAGTATAGGCAAAGTACGCTGACTGCACAATGCATGTGTCGAAATCAAAACAACATGTTGCTCAACTGTCATTGCTGCGGTGAAACTGTTTCCAAGAATACAGGGTGCAATACACGCTACCAGGGTCACAGTCAGGCTTGTTAACTGACAGACACCACACCTCATTCGGTCTGTGGCTTCTCTCACCTTATGTTCCTCCTTCTCCCTGGCGATGTGGCACCTTTCGATCTTCCAGTGACGGAGAAAGTCACGGAGGTAGCCGAAGATGGTCAGGATGCCGTAGCTCATGTAGGTGAACACTGCCACCAGCATGGGCGTCTCCTCGAAAGACTCAATGAAGGGCCGGTTGTACAGGCCGTCATGATGTGATGCTGCGTGGACCTGGGCAGCATGGACACCAGAAATTTGAATTCAATTACAGACACATTTTCTCAAAAGTAATAGTATCCTCAGTGTATATATTGCTTTTTCTTTGTATTTGGGTGATAAAAAAATTCTGAATGTTCTAACAGGAATACGCCGATTTTAGAACCAAAAAGCTTAAAATTGGACAGATTTCCTAAAAGGTCCCATATTGTGTTCATCTTAAATTCATGTTTATATATTGGGTTTCTATTAGAACATGTTTACATGATTTTTTTTTCTTTTAAGATTCTTTTTTGGCAGTTTTTTAAAACCTTTATAGAAGAGGACAAACAGGAAATAGGGTGAGAAAGAGGGGGAGACCTGCAGCAAAGGGCCGCAGGTTGGAGTCGAACGTGCGGCCGCTGTGTTGAGGACCTTCAGCCTCTTTACATTGGGCGACTGCTTTCTGTCTGTCTGAATATACTCTATACATCCTCTGTCTAAAAGGCTCTGTTTAAGCACCTGTTGTGACATCACAACTGTACATAAATCCCGACAGCTCGTTTAACAGTATTTATATTTACCTTGCAGCTGGATTCTTGCAATATAAGATCACACAAGAGGAGTATGCATTTGTGTTTCAAGCCACAAGGTTCCGGGGTAATCTGCCCCCCCTACCACCCGGCGCCTCCTAAAGATGTCAGTTCATATGTTGCAATAGCATCAGTTATATCTGAACTGGAGAGTTTGTGTTCATCGATAGAAGAGAAAATTATTTATGCACTTTAAGGGATTGTACTGTAGATTTCGTTGTACTGGTACAATGACAATAAAGACAATTCTATTCTAAAGAACGGCACTGAGGGCTTTTTCACTCTACTTCTGATTGACTTTGGCAGGCTGTTGATAGACAGATGGTTTGGCCAGGCATTTTTCTAACAGCTTCTAATGACGGCTTCTCTGAGGATTTTGTGCGGCAGGTTATATTTATATAGCACCTGAGTTATAATTTAAAAAAAGACATGGAAATCTCACTTTTTATAATGCGGGACCTTTAATGTATTTCAATCACAACATCCATTTAAAGATTTCTTGTTAGGAAAATTTAGCTCGCAGCCTTAGTTTATTTGATACATTCTGTTATGTAAACACTAAACTGTGTTTGCTGTCAGGTTCAGTAAATAGTGCAGTGTCATGTTGACCTAGCTAAAAGAAGCAAAAAATACAGATCCATAGCAGGAGCACTACGAGTTAACACTGTCTCCATGCATAGAAGTCTATCCTGTAAAAACACATCTTCATATGCAAACACAGTCACTTATTCCTTTGCTGCAACTTTCATGTTTATGATACATTTATATACAGCCTAACTAACTGAGGGGAAAATCCCAGTCTGTGTTGTTGTATTTGGCTAATGTTTCTGTAACTCACTTAAAGGTGACTTATGTTCAGTCAAAATAGAAGCAGGGGGAAGATAACAAAGTATCCGTTGTGGTGCAGCTGTACACCGACTATACAGAAATGAAAACACTGCGTGACAAATGCCAGGGAGGAGGATTTGACTGCCAAATAAGGGAAGAGCTGGTAGTGTTGGTATTAATCTGTGCGCTGGGAGCTGACTTAATTACAATGTATTAATAAATGTTGCATGTACATGATCTTTTCTAAAGATAACTCCCATGGTCCTATGTCCATTTTCTCTGCTTTGGTGGACAGAAGCTCACGACTCAAAGATGTTATGCAAGCCGCCTTCCCATCATGCGCGTTTCTGTGCTCATGGCTATTAGGCACTACATGTGACTGGTCATGCCTCTCTCTCAAATACCTTACAGAGTAGCAACGCTGACATCTGCATGATCCGTAATCAGCTGAGGTTCAGTCACGGCGCTCAGTATCTCAGCCTACCGGCCCAGTTTACTGACACATCAGCAGATATAACTGGCTGTTTGTCCGGCACGACAACGTCTAGTGATGGGAATAACCTGTCACCAGTGCGTCTTTACCTTTATTTTCTTTCAAAATCTTAAACAGAAAATGGTTTTGATTGAACCCACAACCACTTTATATGCATCACGTGACCATGGGTCTCAATAATCATGTGTGTGACAACATCTAATCAAATCTTCTGAGGGAACCTGTTAATTGGGGCAGTTACAGAGGGTGCACCCCAGGGTGGAAACGAATTAGCCTTATAGGAAATAGTTATTTCACAGCACGCATGCAGTCTGAACAGCCAGCGTTAACTGAACAGGTGCTCTGGTTCAGTGTCTCCCTGATCACCAACACAAAATAGTTTATCTTTTAATTAATAAAGGGAGTTAACCACTTTAGAACATTGCAGCCATCATACACACTTAAATAAAGTAAAACAAGTATACACTAATGCACACTAACAATGCAACCTGTCTGACAGTATTGTGCATTATTAGATAATAAGCCCAGTTTATTAGAAATTCCCAGTTTGTGCAAATTAAAATCACAAAGAGAGGCCACAGCTAATCCTCTTCTTAAATTCGGCTTGTATATTATGTGCATATTATACATATTATGTATGTATATAACAGTGTGAGGATTCAGTGCAGCGAACTTCAGGACTTGTCACACCCGCCTTTTATAAAACAACCCCCCTCCTGTATAACCACTGAGGGGGCGGTGGAGAGCAGTATGTTTCCATTCATAAAGTTGGAATTTTAATATATTCAGATGTCGCTTGGTGCAAATATGATTATGCCGAATTGAACTACGTCTCATAACGATTCACATGAAGCTTTTGGTTCGTGTTTTGAGGGAGTATAACGTTAAGAACAAGCGAAAACTCTTTAAACTAATGTATTTTAATTGGAGTTCGGCGTTTACTCAGTACTGGAGAAAACCTCAGCTAGGTGCCAACACACCGTCAGATACTCGGTAACCGCCCGTGTTAATGAAAATGACAGCAACGACAGCACCGCCCGGGTGTTTCCCTGTCTACAGTTGATGCTTCCCCGGGCTTCACCAGCCTCTCCTCCCTGTCCCACCCCGGGCCTCACCTCCTCCTCCTCGGGGTGGCAGCGGTGCTTGGGCTGCCGCTCATGGCAGCGGTAGAGACTCTTCGCCGAGCCGTTTCTCTCCGGCTTCAGTCCGTTCTTCACACGCTGACGCACGTCCCCGTTGGCTGGCTTGGTCGCGGGGCTTTCGGGCATTGCTGGCCAACGATTGTGGAGCCGCGACGGTAACTTGCATGTAGGAACACACGGCGCCTGCCTGCGGTGCAAGGCGGTGACAGCGTCCGTGCTGGGGAACGTTTACAACCACACTGCAAACTCTCTCACACACTCAAAACACACGCGCAACGAACTCACGCGTACACGCAACAAACTCAGGCGTACACGCACTACACACACACCCTGCGGGACCTGAAAACCCAGACGCCAAATACCGGAAATCAACGCCCATAAATAATATGGGAGCATGCAGGAGGGGGCGGAGACACGTGCTTCACATGTTCAGGGGGGCGTGGTTTCTGTGCATGAACTTACTTAACACTTTTTTTTCAAATGTTTAAGTAAGTTAAGTGGGAAGACATAGTGAAGTGGTGCACGTTGCTTAAAAATGACTTTAAATGATCAATATTTGAGAATAATCCACATTTTATCGGATTATCATTTGCTTAAAATACAACTGAAGCTTGCATACATCATTAAACGTGGCATTACAAACCTAAATTAATAAATTCAAAGGCTATCTACTCAAATAAGCCTCTCATATCCGAATGAGTCAATGGCAAAACTGAAGTTATTATTGAAAACATTGATAAAAAAGATGTATTTTCAGGTTATAGACGAGGCATGTTGCCTATTGACAAGCACAGAAGGAATTTAAAGCAATGTCCACACTAAAACTCTCCCACTGTTCAAACAAGAGGCCTAATTAGGTACCATCATTTAAAATATATAATGACTTGTTTAAGTGAGGTGTGCAAATAGTTATACGGTATCTACCGTATTGTTTTACCAAATGTAAATATGTCTGTGTGTATTTTGTCACCAGTGTGAAATAGTTAGTATGAAGATGCTCAAATGTATGTAGACAATGTTTGTCTCAGAGTAACACAGTCAGTTTCCTCTTTGCACAAGGCGGATTTGCAGCAAATCAACTCCATTAAGTTTTCCAATCCTACTCTGCTACACTGCAGGCCAATACCATTATAATGTATAATGTTGTCCACATTGCAGCCATGACAGAGCCCCTCATTGTGTAAATCACAGCTTACCTGCTCCCTCTAGTGGATTGAGGTTGTAGTGGCACCAAACTGTATACATTTTCATTAAAGCTAAAAACAAGTTTAATGGTTTGCGAGTTTGGTGATGGGTCCTTTATTATTGTTCCATTATGATAATCATGTGTGCAGAAATACATCTTGCATCTTGCATCATTTAAGAATTAGAAAAAAGAAGAATTCATAGGGATAATGAATAACTAACAATGTTAATACAGAAAATATTGCAACTATCTTAAATGGCGTTCTTTACCTAAACTGAAATACATTCAATTTAAATACGAAACAATGTTTATCCATCTGCTAAAGGCTTAATTTTCCAGTGGCCTAGATTCTTGTAGATGTTTCTTGAAAGACCCTAAAGCCTAAGGAGTGTTTTTTAAATGTAATGTACAGTCACAATGCAGTTTCGACACAATATTTTAAGATCAGAACTGCTTCCTTTAATTTAGACCCAACTACCATGGGTGGTCGCTGTTGTAACCTAGGTGAGCCCAGTCTTTAGAAAGAAGGCCCGTCGACGCTCAATCTGAAGCTCAAGTGCCACAACGCTTGAATTTTCCAGGTAGACCACGGTATGTTATTCAGTAGCCTATAGGGAAAATGGTTATTGTAATTAAGTTGTCTCTCACTGACTCTTTTAAAAATGATTCATATTTTCTCAAAGTTTCCACATTTTTAACACAAATAAACATGAATCACAAACATGATATAACACTTACCAGAGGACAGAAAAGAAACGAGTAAAGACATTTATTAAACAGATGACTCGAATCAAGCCATCTGATTGGTTGTTAGGAATTATACCACAGCTATTACGGCCAATTCCTTGTCCCGATTCTGTATCACTCTGATTTCATATTTTTGTACAGCGTAGAACTTGCAGAAGATTTTAACATGTTCACAAAGGCATTGGTTAGTCTTATTTAGTACAACATATTTATGAAGTGACTGGTTAGTCATAGTTCTTACAACTTAAAGTCATTGGTCATCCTTATTTCTGACAACGCTCTCTGTTATTGGAAATGTCCACCAGCTGGGCGGTGTGTCACTGATACGGCTGTGACAAGGTGCTATATTTAGCTCAAGCTAACCCTACATGTTCACGGATGTATCAGCTAAATCTGTCCAAAGAAAAAAATAGATTTTCCCCTAGATACTGTATTTTAGTTATAACAGGATTGAGCCACCAATGCAGATTAGTGTTTATATGTGTAGTCTCCATTCGTCCTCCATTCGAGAGATTGGTGGTTCGATCCCACCTCCCCCGACATGTCGAAGTTTCCTTTGGCAAGGCACTGAACCCCGAAGTGCTTGTAATGTGGTGTGAATGGTTTGTTGTGAGTAGTTAGAAGACCAGAAAGGCGCTATATAAGTACATTTACCATTTTCCACAGGTGTGTTCAGTCAGTGGACCACTGCAGCTACCTGGGATGTTTGGTGTCTGGTTGACATCCACTGTCAGATACACACATGTATATTACGCACAATGGACCATGGCTACCTTATCATACACGACCAAAAAGAAAGTTTCTCCAGAATAATACATACACATCTGAACTTCTGCCCTTACAGTATATGGTCATATTCCCCCACTTTATACTTTACAAATCATAGCACAACTGTGCAAGAGACAAGGGCCTCCTGGTCATAAACACGCAGTTAGAAAAACCATGCAATGACCACTCTTACTATTATTTGGAACCAAAACACATTTCAGAGTTTTGCCTACATAACATGTCAAGTTCAAGCGTCCTAAATGAGAACAAAGTGATGATTAAACACATCAGTTGTGGTTCTTAGTCCAACAGCAGCAATTTCTGGCACTTCTGTTTTGGATCCACCAGGAAGTCGCTGTGGTGGGGGCTTGGTCTAGACCCCATTACGTAAATACATTTTGTCCTGTGTTGTTAAACATAAGTATACAGTATCAAATATAGTCAAAAGATTTTTCCTCTGTGCTTGCCAGCAATGCTATTCTCTAACCAAGCACAATGCGCCACCTAGCGGCCTGGATGTGATATGTCATCTGTACAACCATAAATGGTGTGTGTCTATCTGCAGTTAAATTCCATGGCTGATGAAGCAATTACATGAAATGGAAAAGAAAAAACAAGAGATATGAAATGAAGTTGAAGCTTTATTTAGCTTTTTTGTACAGTCAGCTGTTTTGAGGCTGAGGCTGAGGCTGTGGTTCAGCGTGGCGAGAGGAGGATAGGCTCAAGCACCTTGAGCAGCTCATCCAATGAATCCATTCCTCCGACCGAGGCTACGTGGTTGGACTCCATCGTCACGAGAGTCTATGATGTAGAAGCCTCCATCACACACGTCTGTTTTTGGGTCAGGCACGGCTTCTTGTTTTGCTGGGTGAGCTCTCCAGATGAAGATGCAGATGCTGCAACAGAAACAAACCAAAACTTTATAATACTTGGGAAAAGATGCTGCTCTTTATTCTATGTTTTTTTGATAACTGTAATCTAACACAGTCCAATATGACCCTGTGTGGTCACATGTACACTGTGATCCACAGAAATATTGTCTTACCTTCATCCATTTTGGCAGAGCTGCTCCTTTCCCTCTTTCTCTTTTTGCCCTACGCAAAAACAAACATGAAGTTTTCATCAGACATCAGCCGACAAGAACAACATCAGTGACTTTGTTCAATAAGCTCCAGTTCAGTGATGTCAACATGCGTGAGTTATATGTCAGCAGAGTGTACATACGTGATTGCTCTTAGGGGACCAGTTGGGGTACAGCTGATTGTGGAGGCGTCTCGCCGTGTGGGCCTCCTTATAGTATTTTGACTGCTCCTCATTGGACAATGAATTCCACTGTGGACAGACGACAACACACTGTCGGCAAACACGCACACACGCTGCAGAATCCTTTACGAAATTGTGATAAAGTTTGTGTAATTACAAACACTTACCCTCTCTCCGAGGAGAGTGTTTACTCTTGCGCTCCCGGTGCCACCGTTGCCCAATTCAGCCACTACATTTTGCCTCTGCTCCTTCATGAAGAGCATGAAGGCATTTGGAGGCTTCTTGATATAGGGCTGATCGTCTTGCTCATCTTTGCACTTTCTCTTGCTGTCGGAATACAGGAAAAAAAAGAAACCGTAAAGTAAGCTGAATGACACAATAAGTGGGTGAAATGTACCCTTGTTCGTGCCGTGTTGGACATTTAAAGAGACACGTAATGGACGAGGCACCTCTAATCAAACAACAGCTGAAAGAAATAAAATACTGGCTGGAGCTCATGTACTGTGACATGGATAGTGGAGTGTGTGTTTGTGTGTGTGTGTGTGTGTGTGTGTGTGTGTGTGTGTGTGTGTGTGTGTGTGTGTGTGTGTGTGTGTGTGTGTGTGCATTTGTTTGCATTACTTACAGCAGTCCAACAGGATGCAGGTTCTGGGTCATGCCTGTCCTGTTCTGCAACACCGGCACATTGTTACACTAGAGACACAAACACACACAGAACAGGTGGTAAGTCAAGCTGCAATTGTGTCACCTGTGTATCACATCCACATCACTTAAAGACAACGTGGACGATCTACGTCGTCTCCATCTAAATCGTTCTACAATATTTCATTTTTCTTTTGAAGTTTTGAACTATAACTACAGGACAAAGTATGCATATAAAAAATGTATCTACGATCAAACAGTGAAGGTGATGGTTGAGAGTGTGTGTGGTGAACCAGGGTCTTACCTGCTGTGGAAGAGCAGCGGGTATAGAAGGAGCGGGTGCTGGAACCACATACACCAAAGCTCCATTCCTGCATCAATAAAGAGAGACAGAGATACGTTAGATAATAGAAAGGTGGCAGAGTGGTAAGAGCAACCGCCCCATGTAAAGAGGCTGAAGGTCCTCGAGGCAATCGCCGCGGGTTTGACTCCGACCTGCGGCCCTTTGCTGCGTGTCTCCCCCCTCTCTCTCTTACCCCATTTCCTGTCTGTCCTACTGAATAAAGGCTTGAAAATGGGCAAAAAAAAGATACAGAAAAGGTTTGTCTTTGGAGATACAAACAGAAGCTCAATATCTGTGTGCATGCATGTGCGTGTGTGTTTGCATTCATGTGTGTGTGTGTGTGTGTGTGTGTGTGTGTGTGTGTGTGTGTGTGTGTGTGTGTGTGTGTGTGTGTGTGTGTGTGTTACTTACAGCAGTCCCAGAAAACCCTGGTCTTTGGTCTTGTTTTCAGGGAAGCTCATCATCGGCACATGGTTACACTGGAGACACAAACACATGCAGAACAGGTGGTTAAACAAGCTGCAGTGGTGTCACAGTGCTGTCAACCAGCTGACCTTTAGTTATAGTCAGAGCTTGAATGAGCTGCACTGACATGTGTAGAGTAACAAGACTAGTGTGTGTGTGAATGTGTGGTTGATCAGGGTCTTACTGGTTGTAGTGGAGCAGCAGTGTAACTAGCGGTGGCTGCACTTTGGACAGGATTGAAATACGGCAGGTTCTGCGAAGAGAGAGGGATGATTAGCTAACTGTAAATCACATCACTCAAAATATATTTCATGCAACACTCAGCCTAAAGACACAATAGTAAAAACCAATCATTGGGGACAGATGTTCTCTAATTCCATCCCTATCAGCTCAGGTACCGTTTGTACTTTGTTGAAATTGATCAATGAAAATTCAGATCTCATCTAATTCATCCTACTAAAAGGATTTTCTTTTCTTCCAATTCGATTAAAAAAAAATCAAATCATTGATCACAAGAGATTTCCAACAATGTCAAATTCTACAACGCACTTTAAGTGAACTCAGTGAATTCACTGCGCCGAGCACTCTTCAATTGTTGCGTTGTGAATTATGACGATTTGGCCGTTAGTAAGCGTATTGATGAGCAGAGCCTTAAAGGGCTGTTGTACAACTAATTACACCCAGCAACAGCTTAGATTGAAATAAACCATTTTATGTCCTTCTGTTGGCTTACGGCATCCACCATTGGCAGTAGGGCTGCAATACTGATCAGCATTTTCTCTGTTAATCTGTTAAATTTAAAAAAATATTCTAAAACATTAGGCATCACAATGTTTTCAAAGTCTAGGTTGACATTTTCAAATTCCCTTTATGATCTGAGAAACAGGCCAACAGGCGTAATTGCTTAAAAGTGCAATTTACCGACCATCAAAAAATGTCAAATTTTAAAACTCTTCTGATTTCTCTCCCTAACCTATTCTTAGTATCTTACCTGTCCCTTGCTAACAGCTGCCTGACTGTGCAGGTGACATTGCTGCGTGACGGTTTGTGAGTATTGGTAGTTGAAGGAGGCACTCTGTCCCCCGTTAAGTCCTGGAGCAGCCATCAATGGACATGGCTGGCCAAAGCTGTTGGGAGCTGTTTCCTGCAGGATGGACCCATTATATCCTCCGCTCACAAGCTGAGGCTGGATATTGAATTGTTGTCTGTGGTGAACACCTGCCTGACTGTACAGGTGACCTGGCTGCATGACATTTTGTTGGTATTGGCAGCTGATGTGAGTAGCCTGTCCAACGTTCAGTCCTGGAATATTAGTCATCAACTGACTTGGCTGATCAAAGCTGTGTGGAGCCGACCCATTATATCCTCCACTCAGACTTTCCCCAAGCTGAGGGTGGATGTTGAATTCCTGGTTATAAGCACCTGCCTCATTGTACAGGTGACCTAGCTGCTCAAAGCTGCTCGGAGCGGCTTCCAGGAGTGTGCACCCATCATTCCCTGCACTCAGCTGAGTCTGGGTGTTGAGCCCAGCAGGGACAACAAGAGGAGGAGGTGCAAGTGGAGGCAGAGGGCTGGGTGCAGAGAAGTGGTCAATCATTTCCCGGAGCGTGGAAAGCACCTCCTCAAAGTCCATCTCCTCCACAACACGTTTCAATTCTGCACAAAGGTCCATGTTGTCGGCAAACATGTTGAATACAGGGAGTTCTGAACTCCAGAAGAATGGCTCTTGTCTGATTCTGACTGAGAGTTACCGGGCTCCTCTGACACACGTCGATAAGAAGCTGGTTTGGAGACACTTTAATGATGAGAGTGATAACAGAATCTTATTAATAATAATGACAATAATGAGCTGAATATGACATAACAGGAGATGTAAAAACACATTGTCGTAAAAAATATTAGTCTATTACTGTTACTGAGATAAAGCATAATGTCACAGTGTGCGTGGAGGGAAAAGTACTTTGTTATATACAATATTTGTACAATTTCCACTACGGTCTGCTTCTACTTCACTACACACGGTACGTTTATAAAGTATGATGCATTATTACATTTTTAAATATCAAACTACCCAGCAAAAGATCAAGTTTTCAGTTTACACCTGAACAGTAAATGCAGTTTATAAGTTGATGGATGAATGATATCAAACTTTGAAAAATGTCAATCAGTATGATAACTTGTTTTTTTTTTAATTTTACTGATAATACTCCTTAAAATCATCCTCCAACGTCCTAATACACTGAGATTCTTAGAGTTCAATAATTCTGTTGAATTGACAAATAATATAGTACAAGAAAAAGATTTACTAAGGTTAGCTCTTTTTTTAGAAAGCACATCTCGGTTTTTTAACAGTTACTGTGTTTGAAAGCATCATACACGCTTATCTTCAGGGCTAGCTGTTTGAGTACTTACCTAATGTGTTCACTGACAGTTCAGCTGGCTAACTAGCTTAAGCAATAGATCAATCTTTGTCTCTGAGTAAAGTGGATGTGTTCGGTTTTCAAGAGAAAAGGAATAGTGTACATAGTGCAGTCAGGTGAAAGGACCCCTATAAACCTTCTGTGGAACTTTCACACACATTCCATCATATGCATAAATTAGAACGTTCATTATGAACACTGTGCATTAAGTAGAATGTCCGCAATATTACATTTAACACTCATTTTCACATTATATTTGCACATCTGTCTCTTTATATCACCACTGCATCACTTTATTTATTTATTAATGGTTTACTGTAACTATCTGCTGATACACTTACTGTGCTTTAGGACATGCTGCTACATTTCACTGTGGTTTACTGTAACTTACTTAAGTACGAAATGCTGCTACACTCCACTGTGCCATACTGTCACTTAGTTCTGTAGGAAATACTGCTACATTTTTAACATTTTTAACACTTATAACTGATCGCTCCTTCTCACTTATCTAGTTTGTACTTATTTTATTTCAATCTGCTGCTAAACTGCACAGCGCGTATTGTTGTATATTGTATATACCTACGCTTAACCACGATGTCTGTTGCACTCTGTCACACTTGGTTCATTGCTTGATTTATCTGACGCTAGCTTTATTTTGATTTGATTTATGATTATGCTTATTGTTACTCTGACCCCTTTCAACCTTTGTATTGAAACTGTTGCAAAATAATTTCCCTTGGGATAAATAAAGCTTCTTGAATCTTGAATCTTGAATCTTGAATATTACGCCATATTGTGTCATATTTAGGTCTATTTCCATTATCCTTACCTCCATTAGCATCTCAGACAGTTGGTGGTGTAAAGTAGCATCAGTTCATTTACTCAAGTATTGAACTTGCTCATTGATGTGGATTGATGTAGTAAATACAGGCCTAATCAATGAATACGTTATGATGTATTATTAAATAGTTACCCCTCTACCAGCTGCGATATTTAAGTTATGCATACAAAGCAATGCATCTTAATCATAATCCATAGATATCATGAAATGGCGCCATTTTGCATAATAAGTACTTTTACTTTTGCTACTTTATATTTTGTTATTGGGAATTTATTTTACTGGATGCATGGCCTTTACTTTCAAGTTAGGCATTTCTGCACTGCATTACTGCTACTTTTACATAAGTACTGTAAAATATCTTAGTACTTCTCCCACTATTGTAGTTTACTGATAATCTTTAGCAATGCCCCTATTTCCTCTCCGCTCACTGGAAAACCCCTAATTTCCATCCTATGCACATGGAGAGGTGGCTCATCAGGGCAAGCAGGCTATAAATAATAGATTTATTATGTATTCATTCATTCATTCATCTTCAACCGCTTATCCCGGGGTCAGGGTCGCGGGGGGGGGGGGCCGATCCCAGCTGACATCGGGCGTGAGGCAGGGTACACCCTGGACAGGACGCCATTCAGGAGACTGCAGCTCAAAGTGCCTAAAATGGTGAACATGCTTGCCTTATCATTAAGAACATTAGCATGCTAAGATGCTAACAAGAGGGTCAGTAGACCCAGTGATTAAATAATAGCATATCAAATGTATGGATACATATACAGAGCTCATAGAAAGTTATGATACCCTTTTGAAATAATCTTTTTTTTAATTTTACAGCCTGAAATGATAATTCCAGGGTGATTTACAGATTTTGCCTTTTACAACATTCAAGTGAATTATTTTCAAAAGTTCTCAAAATGAATAAAAAAAAATGTAAAACCAAAATAGCAGTGTTAGAAAAGTGATAAGTCCCTTTAGAATAACCATTATAAACATTCTCAGGTATAACCAATCATTCTCTGAATTACACACCACGTTAATTGGCCTCCACCGGACAGCAAATGTGATGGTTTTGATTTCAAGTCAGAATAAAACCAGCTGTTCCTTGAGAATTCCACTAGTGATTGGTAACACAAATAATTCACACCAGTTGAAAAGATGCTTTCAAAAGAGCTCCGGGATAAAGTTGTGAATAGGCACAAGTTAGGAGGCATACGGCACCACCCAGACCTCGCCTAAATCAGGCAAACTGGATGACCGAGCCAGGAAAAGATTGATCAGGATTGATTAGAGTGAAGATTGACTAGATTCTGATGCCATGTGGCAGGAGGTTATATGGTCAGATGAGACCAAAATTGAACTTTTTGGGCTGAACTCCAGGCACTATGTTTGGCAGACACCAAACCCAGCACACCACCAAAAACACACCATACCTACAGTGAAGCATGGTGGTGGCAGCATAATGTTGTGGGCTTGATTATCTTCAGCAGGGACTGGGCAGTTGGTCAGGATTGACAGGAAAATGGATGCTGTCAAGTACACCTAAATTCTTGTGGAAAACCTGGGGCCCTCTGCTAGACACTTGAAAATGGGCACGTGGATCTCCTTCACGTGGATGTGACAAAGACCAAAAACACACCCTCAAAAACAACACAGTTTATCATCTACTGAGCTCTTACACAGATTGATCCATCCTGAAATAAGTACTAAGTCTGTGGATGGTGCAATGATGAGACATTTAAATTGAAAGTAATTCAGATCGCAAAGACAAATCAGCATAACTGCAGGATTTAAAAAAAAATGGCTGACTCAAATTTAATTCAAGATTCAAATGAAAACCATGACTACAAGGACTTAAGTATTGTTATCAGCACACCAAATAAAATTCAAATGAAATGGGTCATTGCAGTCATTTAAAGGACAGTGCACGCTCTGAGCACGCTACACATGCAGTCCTTCATTAGTCAGACGTTCTCAGCTTGTATGATGTAGATACGCCACCTGTGGTGAACAAATACACAAGCATTAAGAATCTCAGATTAGGTGAAGCTTTGACAAACTAATGCCTAACCCTTCACTCAAACAGGAGGGAAAGTTAAGAAGCAATGCATGGAGACGGCCTTGGTATCAAAGCCTTGCAACCATAAGCACAGCTCGTTTGCGATCACCTCATTGATTACACATCAGTGACATAAAAAAAGCTTCTCCAGTGTCATTGTGTCTTTACTGCAGCTGGAAACACACAGGTATTCAATGAAAAAGTTTATTTTCTTGGTCTTGCACAGGAAAGTTCAGCTTGAGGGGATTGATCATGGGGGCATCGTGACAGTGACGCTGCCATTTACGTCAACTGTAATAACTGTATCCATTTTTATGATAGAATGTGATGAAGAGTGGTAGAATGGTATGATCCCAGACAGTGGTTTATTAAAAGAGTAGTTTCACAGTGCTCTCTCACAGCAAGCAATCATAGCTCAATGTACTTTGTGAGAAACAGCAAAAAAACAACAAAAAAAAAGTAGACATGATTGACAAAAATCTCACACAACATGTATTTTTGTCTGTTTCTGACCTTCCCACAGACAGGTATGAATCAAGAGGAAAACGCAAAACAAAACCAGGTTCAAATAATTACAGTAAATGTAAAATAGTTTTTACACATTCCTCCATACTAAAGACTTACAGCTAATTTATTATCAACCCTTGGAATAATCAACAATGCTTGCTGACTTGCACTTTGTTGTGATCCACGCTTGTGTAGTGCTTCTGAAACACACTGGTGCTCACTGAATGGTCTACTGATGAAAGTAACGCATTATGTACTGTACAAACTGGGTGTCCATGGTGACATTCCCAGAGAGAATGCATTGTATACACACAAAAGACACCATTCCATTGTTTTTACTCAAATAAAAAATATAATCATATTCAACCAAGACAGAAATCTGAATGGATTGAAACTTTAAAGTAAAAGTGCGAGACACAGCTCGTAATACTGCAAGTACCTCCTTTGGCGATCTTAATTAACTTAGGACAATGATGAGACTTCCTGTGGCGCTCTTTTATTTCCTCTTCATCATGAGTGAAAGCCTTGCAGTAAGCATCAAACCCCGCAGGAGTGTTTCTTTCCGAGGTAAGGCATCTAATACAGGCTACATTTAGACTACGGATGGCACTTTGAAGGCAGCAATAAAGAGTAGAACAGGGGTTATCAACTGCATTTGTCCAAGTGCCAGAATTGCAGACATTCATATACCTGTATATATAATTTTAAAGGCTTTTAGTTCATATTAACACTTTCTTACAAAATCATTTTTTATTTAACATTATAGGAGTTTATATCAGTATAAGCATACCCCTTAAATCATGGGAAATGTTCAATAAGAGTATGTGAACAAAAGGTTAAGACAATAAGACCATGCGGAAGAGGAAATAAAGCCATCCATCCTTTGAATGCTCCAGGTCTCTAGTTTGTGGCTGTAGAGTTTCACAAGGCTGTGATTATCCTAGAGGTCACAGCAGCTCATTTGATATGGGGACTAACATCATCACACATGAATGCAGTTGGGCTCATTGAACCCACAAGAGTCTCAGCTTTCCAGTCAGACCTAATTTATGCAAATTCAATACTGTTTAGGGACCCCAGTGTGCAGAATATTAACTCACCATTTTAGAATAGGCAAAAATAACCCATTTGCACCGCAGGCAAAGAACCGCATGGTCTCTAAAGGGGTGGCACGTGAGTACACATAGAACCCATTTTCCTGCACATATCTTAAGACCTTTTAAAAATGGCCATTCCAGTTTTTCCTTCTTAAGAATTTAGCACAACTTTGGAGCGTTATTTAACCCCCCCCCCCCGACAAGGTGGGTTGATACCACTTTATACCTTACGTATTCTAGTCTCATATGATCCTATTACCTTCACTCTAGCTTTAAAACGGAGTCAGCTAGCCTCTTAAAGAACGTCAGCCAAACTTGCCAGCGGTCCGTGAGTCTCCAAGAGTTAATATGTGGAGCAGATGTGAAGTGGGCGACATGAATTGTATTGAAATAAATAGATTTTAACTGGTTGTCATTTTCTCTGGTTTAGACGTAGACTTGAAACAGTTCAAAGAGTCCGGCTTTAGCGGCTTGAGCTCTTTGATGATAAGAGATGACATTGGCCAGCTTGTCATCGGAGCCAGAGGGAAAGTGCTCAGCCTCAGGTTGGATAACATCACTCAAAAGACCAGTGAGGTAAGACCTTTGTTTGGACTGACAGGGCTGCTGTCCACAAAACACTGAAAAATTAGCTTTTCTGTCTGGTTCTGAATCAAAATCATGAATAATTGTTATGCAGACTGTAGTTAGTGCTCAGACACATACAAATAATAATATTTCAGTATATAACCTTTTGAACTATACTATGTTTTGTGTATGAAACATTACTGTAGTAACTGATCAGCTTTTTTCTAATCTATCTTTTTACAATCATAGCTAATTCTCTTTTATTCCAGGCCAAATGGACGGTCAGTTCAGAAGACAAAGCGCTCTGTCAAATGAAGGGCAAAGACAATATAGTAAGAAGTATTTTTATTGAATGTCCTTATGATTGTGTTTTTTTTTTTTTACCAGCAAACACAGCGTACAGTATAAAGTCTAATTAATTTTACCATTTGTAATCTAACAGGAATGTGACAACTTCATCCGGACTCTACACACAATGGAGGACGGTAAAATGCTAGTGTGTGGAACCAACGCTTTCAACCCTGCATGTGACTACATGGCAAGTCCCTTTATGAGATACTCAGTAGGCCCACTGTACCCGTCACAATGATGATAATACTAGGCTACCACTCTCATGCCTGTTAAATATGTAGCTAAGGCCAACAGATGGCAAGCTTAGGTTACCAGAAGAGACAGGAAACACAAAGAAATAACATGTTAATTACTGAACTTTAGAGTTGCTAGTAAATTGATTTTGTTACCATTGGACAGAACCAGGCTAGCTATTTCCCCCGTTTATAGTCTTTGTGCTAGGCTAAGCTTGGTTAAGTATCCTCTTTCTCTAGAGTGATATCAATCTTTTTTATCTAACTCTCGGCAAGAAAGTGAATAAGCATATTTTCCAAAATGTTTCATTTAACCCTATATACATTAATGTCTCATTCAACAGACTCTCACAAATGGACAAGTGTCTCTGGAAGGGAAGAGGCAAGTGGGTAGGGGGAAAGTTCCTTTTGATCCCGACCAACGCTTTGCTTCCCTTATGAGTGGTGAGTAGACAACTCTTTGCAGAGTTCTTACTTTATATCTGTTTTGTCATGGCTCCTCTCCTCCTCACATCTGACTGTGAAAAGTTGAGAATCAGAAAAAAAGTGACGCTTGGTTTGTAGTTTTGATTACAGTTATGATGCATCGATGTTTCCTTTCCATGTGACAGGAAACACTTTGTATTCGGCTGCTTCTTCCAACTTCCTGGGCACAGAACTGGCGTTTCAGAGACATGGACCTAACCCTCTTAAGACTGAAATGAAACCCTCCTGGTTCAACGGTAAGCTGCTCTTATATGGGTACTTATATGGGTACTTATATGGGTACTTAATAACAGAGGTATCATACATAATTGAATTGTTATTGAATTGTTTCATGAGATGAATCGATGGATTCTGAAATGAAATTCTAATTGGTTTGGATTCAGAGCCGACCATGATTTCCATAAGTCTTGCTGAAGCAAGCAAAACCAGTGATGATGGTGAAGACGACAACATATTCTTGTTCTTCACCGAGAACGCTGTAGAGGAACGTCATGACAACATCCGGGTGTCAAGGATTGCCCGTGTGTGTAAGGTGCGTCTCTAAACTCATCTGATATAGAAGCTTAAAACACTAGCTAGTGTAAAGTAAGCTAATGTGTTTTGTTTTAGAGTGACTTGGGGGGCACAAGGACCTTGCAGAGAAAGTTTACTTCTTTCCTGAAAGCCCGTTTGGATTGTCCATTTGGCAGAACTGGCTCACCATCCCTGGTCCAGGATGCTTTCCTTCTCCAAGACCGAAATAATACGAGGGAAAGCATCTTCTACGCCACATTCATCGCAGACTCGTAAGTTGCATGTATGCTATCCACAGTTTGTACCCCATTGCTCTGCATGTCTAAAGCTGATGAGTATTATAGCTGTGTGAATGGGGCTTAACTTGGGGGCTAAAGGGGCCTTCACATGATAAGCCTTTTTTGTGCTGGGCTCACCCCAGGGTTTGGCGCAGAGACCCAGTAAACAGCGAAATTAACCATAATATTAAAACAACCATTAGCTCGTAAACTGCCTATTCACAAACCTGGTGTGACTGCTTATAAACCTCCAAGCATTACTGGGTTTTTTCAAAGATCGTGAAACGACTTTAATGTCACGTTAAATAGTTTGGTTTGGTTGCCTAGGAAACATAAACGTCACACTCAAAGCTTCTATATCAGGGGTGTCAAACTCTAATTCACAGTGGGCCAAATTTAAAAACTGGGACAAATTGGGGGCCAAACTCAATAGAAAAGAAAGACTGCAAATGTGCATGTGTTCCCTACTCTGCAGATGTGTAACGTTGAACCTTTCCAGTGCAGGTCCTTGTTCTTGTCGTGGTGTTTCTCATATTTGATTCTCTCGTTACAGCCACGGTGGCTCTGCAGACGAGACAAACAGCTCTTTACCTTCAGAAACAGATCATCTGCCTCCCACTGCTGCTGAAAGATCCTGTTCTCCATCTTTCTTTTGGACGTTTTTGGGGAGGGGTGGATTCAGTTTGTCTGCAGAGACTGTTAGCATGGATGCTCATGTTTGTTAACAGACCTGTGTGTGCTTTATACTCGCGGGCCAGCTCTCAGAGAACCTTGATATGATCTTGGGGGCCAAATATAATTACACCGCGAGCCAGATTTGGCCCACGGGCCTGAGTTTGACACCCCTGTTCTATATCATTGGTTGCGCTTTTGAAAGGTCAGCCTGCTCTATGAGCACCATAACAAGAAAGCAGTGCCAAACATCTGGGTATTTTTAGATGTGACAGTTGAACTTTTTTGCCAACCTGTCACTGCGCAACATTCATAGGAATTAACAAGACTCCACTTCCAACACTGTATCCAGTTTTCTTTATACATCCATGGGTAAACCACCTTGACCTTAAACAGCAGAGAGCAAACAAGATGCAGGAACTTGGCTTGGGTTTTGAGGTGTTCATTGACAAATAGCCTAAACTGTACACACACTGCCCTGCTACATTCACAGCTGTAACACTCCTTCTCTCTTACTCTCCCTCTTCTCTCTACCACACACACACTCGCAAACGTTTCAGAGTTCAGTACTTGTATAACACAAGTTAACATAGTTTTGAAAACATCTTCTTTTTTTAAAGTCCCCAATGCTTTGGCCCTGCAGGGGTCAACGTCGACATGCTTGTAATACACTGGTTAAAACCCTGTTATAACATAAGACATAAAGAAATGATACGAACAGTAAAAATATAGAATAACATTAATCTTTTTTGGATCTGTCACAGGGATTCCTCAGGTGCTTGCAGGCAGTCTGCCGTCTGTGCATATAAGCTGTCAGACATCAGCCGTGTGTTCAGTGGGAGGTTTTTGACCGAAAGGGATACTGGGACCTGGGACACATACACAGGCGAGGAGCCGTTCCCTCACCCTGGTTCAGTAAGTATCAAGCTGAGAACTATTTCAAACACATTGTTTTTAGGGGGTAATTATACTGAAGTTGTGTTAAAAAAGCATTTAGGTGACACTGTTTCAGTCACAATTTCATCTGATGACATCAAATATAAAATGTCTGTGTCTTGTTCTCATAGTGCATTAACGATGAACTGCGGGGCAAAGGTGTGATGACCTCTCTCGACCTCTCAGACAAAACCCTGCTCTTTTTAAAGAACCACCCTCTAATGGAGGGGGTGGTCTCACCAATAGCTGGCAAGCCTCTGCTGGTCCATGAAGGGTCACAATTTTCCAAAATTGTCGTGGACCAAGTCACATCACTGGATGGACAACGGCACCAAGTTATGCTTATTGGCACAGGTATTCAACAAGCATCCGTAGACATACATATACCCCACTAACACAAATCACACATGAGGTATATTGTCAGATGAACTCCATGTTGGATTCCTTCATGTCCCTCAGACACTGGTTGGCTGCAGAAGGCAGTGAGGTTTGACGGTGAGGACTGCAACATTATCGAGGAGCTGCAGCTGTTTCAAACTCCTAAGCCCGTCAACTTCCTCCAGCTCTCTTCCAAAACAGTAAGGCTCACGTCCCTAGGGTTGTTTTAAAAAAAAAATTCAGATCCAATATGGTAAAATACTCTGACCCCTTAAGACCCACTCACTTTTCTTCAGCCACTTTTCCGGGTCGGGTCAAGGGGGCAGCAGCTCTAGCAGGGAACCCAAAACTTTCCTATCCCAAGCCACATTAACCAGCTATAACTGGATGATCCCAATGTGTTCCCAGGCCAGTGTGGAGATATAATCTCTCCACCTAGTCCTTACTCTTCCGTGAGGCCTCCTCCCAGCTGGACGTGCCTGGAACACCTCCCTAGGGAAGCGTCCAGGGGGCATCCTTACTAGCTGCCCGAACCACCTCAAATGGCTCCATTCAACACAAAAGTTCCTCACGGATGGCTGAACTTCTCACCCTATCTCTAAGAGAGACTCCAGCTATCCTCATGAGAAAACCAATTTCTGCTGCAAATACCAGCAACCTTGTTTTTTCGGTCTCGACGCAGCTTTCATGACCATAGGTGAGGGTAGGAACGGTGATTGATCGGTAGAATGAATGCTTTTCCTTCCGGCTCAGCTCTCTTTTCTGCCAAAACTGTGTTGTAAAGCGACTGCAATACCATCCCCACTGCTCTGATTCTCCGGCCAAACTCATGCTCCATCATCCCCTCACTCATGAACAAGACCCTGAGGTACTTGAACTCCTTTACTTAGGGTAAGGACTCTTTCCCTACCCAGAGTAGGCAGTCCAGCAGTGTCCTGCTGAGAGGCCTCAGATTTAGAGGTGCTGATCCTCATCCCAGCCGTTTCACACTCGACTGTGAACTGATACAGTGAGTGCTGAAGGTCACTGACTGACGATGCCATCAGGAACACATCATGTGCAAAAAGCAGAGATGAGATACCCAGCCCACCGAACTGCAACCCCTCCCCACCATGACTACGCCTTGAAATTCCGATCCAATATGGTAAAATACTGTACCATGACTCCTTAAGACTTAAGTTTTATTTCTTCCTTGATCTTCAGGGATTTGTGATTTAAATACCAACTTGTCGATAAGCAGTTCTTAACATTGTTTCTGTAGGGCCAGCTGTACATTGGTGCAGATAACATTGCTGTTCAAATTGATGCAAGGGACTGCAGCCACTACACATCATGCGATGACTGCCTTCTTGCCAGAGATCCATACTGTGGCTGGGACAAGATCAGAGGCCAGTGTGTGTCTGTTGTCGGCACATTACTTGGGTCTATGTAAGTCAAATCTCTTACGAACTTGTACTTGTGTAAGTAAGTGTGTGGACTTTTTACTGAAAGAGGTATTTTTCTTGTTGCAGGATTCAGAGTTTGGCTGATGGAGACATCCAGGTATGCCCGATCTCTGAGTGTAAGTTAGACATTCACATGCTCATACACTACACATGATGTGTCTGAAATAAAGGATTCAAAGCTGACAAAACATCATTCATATATTAGAAGAAACTCAGAAATTAAACAAGTAGGTAATCAAATTCTTCTCTTTTAGTGAAAAAGAAACCTTCCATCATCCACCTCTTCCCCAGGAAAACACAGTTCCTCCCATGTTCCCCTGAGACAAACCTCCCGATCAGGTGGCGCCTCTGGAACAGCACCCTCCTTCCTGGTCCTCGACACACTGTGCTCAGCCAGGGTCTCATCATCAGACCCTCCTCTTCTGATTCTGGCATTTACACCTGTGAGACTGTGGAAATGGTAAAGGGTAAAGTGCACCAGAAGACTGTGGTCAAGTACTTCGTCCAGGTCCAGGACAATAACACTCTCGCCAGGACAATGAGGTGGTCTGAGATCACCTTGGTTGTTTTTGTCTGCTTTCTGTTATTGCTCCTAGCCCTCATGATCAGACACCTAAAGGCAAATAACCACAGATTGATGCATGGAGGAGGGGCAGCAGGCAGGGGAGCAGTGTGATGAGACTGGGAGTGTTTCATCTATAATCATTCTCCCAGAATACACTGTGGCAAATTGGCTGAGGAGGAGGTGGAGGCACACAATGTTAATGAGATCCCAGGATGATCCACTTTTTTCACTGCATTGTATTGCAAGTATATGTTCCAATAAACAATGGAAATATAAGATCAGTACATAAGGTGAATGATTATTCAGACTGTAGCCTTGGAGGAACACATTATATTTTAACAATGATAATAATATTCATGACTCAGCTCATACATGGTACATGTTACATAAACTCAAATGATTCGATGTACAGTACAGTGACTTCAAGTAGAATGATAATGGAAATACCTGTGTCAGCAATATGATAAACGCAATATAGAGAAACATATTACATAAAGTAAGTCTGTTACTTCCACGGCACTGGGAAAGTTAATCATTGCAATGGGATCACACCAGGGGCCTAAAATCAGGGGTCCCCTATTCTTGCACCCTTCCTGGGACCACACCCATTTTTAAACTCTACCTTCATGTTGATCTCAACTACACCTGTACAGTTTTTAAAGTAACCTCAGTAACTGGAGCTAGAAGTTATTGTTCAAAAATGACCAGTGCAGTAGAGACCCATCTCCATGACTGGATTATGGACCAGTGCCAGAGGTGCCAGAGGTGTTGTGTGGCCCAGGACTTCAGATGGAAGTTGAATGTCAGGGTGCTCAGTGTGGTAAGGCTAACCACTACAGCTCATTGTCACTTTTTTCAATAGAGTCAGACCTTGTTAGACGGCTAGATTTTTGAATGTTTTTGTGAGGAGGGCGGCAAGGAGGACGCGGCTATGGCTCAGTGGTAGAGTGGGTCGTCCTCCATTCAAAAGATCGGCGGTGTGATCCCCAGCTCCCCCGGTCCACATGTCGGAGTGTCCTTGGGCAAGAAACTGAACCCTGAATGCTCCCTGTGCATGGGAGTGTGTAAATGTGTTGTGCATGTTTAGATTAGATTAGATGGCATGTAGATGTCCACTGCCATCTGTGTGAATGGGTGAATGCGAAAAGTAGTGTGAAAACGCGCTATATAAATACAAGTCCATTTACCAATATAGGAAAGCAAGATGGGGTGAGGTAGGGTGAGAAGTTCAGCCATCCGTGAGGAACTCGGAGTAGAGCCGCTGCTCCTTTGAGTTGAAAGGAGCCAGTTGAGGTGGTTCGGGCATCTAGTAAGGCTTCCTAGGGAGGTATTCCAGGCACGTCCAGCTGGGAGGGAGGCCTCAGGGAAGACCCAGGACTAGGTGGAGAGATTATATCTCCACACTGGCCTGGGAATGCCTCGGGATCCCCCAGTTAGAGCTGGTTAATGTGGCCCGGGAAAGGGCAGTTTGGGGTCCCCTGCTGGACATTCCCAGGGGCTTCATGACACTGCAATCTGGCCTTGCACACATTGCTTAGAATACAGCCATTGTGAAACAT
This sequence comes from Echiichthys vipera, assembly GCF_963691815.1. NCBI lineage: Eukaryota > Metazoa > Chordata > Actinopteri > Perciformes > Trachinidae > Echiichthys > Echiichthys vipera. Next base: position 8,767,503 of record NC_139837.1, read on the forward strand.
GCAAACTGTATGATTATACATACAGGAAGATGTGTCAACATTAATAGATCTCACCATTTCCATGAATGCAGTAAACACTTTGACTGGCCGTTACAATCCATGCTCCACACCGGATGGCAGCATGGAATGAATTTGGAGAAGCTGTGTGTGCAGTTGCAGAGGAAGTGCAACATTAGTTTTTCTTTTTTTTTATTGAAGTGGCCTTAAACTGAGCTCTGCGGTAATGTTATAATTAGATCTCAGGGGAATGAATCTCTTACTGTCTGCTGGTTCTCCCTTTTCTGTCTATCTTAACTCCCCTCCCCTCTGTCTTTCTCTGTTTCTGTCTCTTCTCTGTTTCAGTCTTTTTTACCTTTCCCTGTTTTTTACCCCTGTGCCTCTCGTTGTGTTTCTCTCCCTGTCTCTAGGCGGGGGTGAGACTGGAATAGCTGTTCTTTCCTTTTGGAGCATGTTGTGGAAAGTTATCAGACAAGTCAAAGGTAGAGACTAGAGGGAAGAGAGGAGAGCAGATGATAACAGGTGAATAAAGGAAGAGAGGCAACAAGAATAGAAAAATGAAAAAATCCATGCACTTAATTGACAATCCGCACACATACTGGACATTTACACACTTATATATTATCCGGGGCATGTACATACTACCCAGTTTGATCCAGCTCTGTGCTTCGGAGTGTCTTATGCTGGTGTGATGGCCCAGAGGCTAAGGAAGCAGGATTCAATCAATACGGGCTTTGAAGGCAGGTACCTACATGAAAATATTAGTGAACCTGCAGGTGGGAGCTTCTGCTCATATTCACAGATTTTAATTGGAGCAGATTGGTGCCTTAAAAAATAGGAATATCACGAAAGATTAAAGGGGAACACCACCTAAATCTGGAAAGCCAATATGATATTTCCATGGCCTAGGAAAGTTCAATTACTATTTTTGAAAAAAAAGCTTCTTGCTCTCAAAGCCAGAAACTAAAGAGGGGTGTTGCGGAGGCTGTTGTTTTTCTTTTTTCCCCCTTGCTTTATTCCTTTTGTAGTGTTGTTAGTTGTGAAACAGAAAATCTTTCCATATACTCAGAACATTCCCCTGGTGCTCTCAATGTCATACATAACATCTCTTGACTGTGGAGCAGCTCCACAATTGATGACATTTGACTTTAAGCAAATAGGAAGCATAGGAATAACGTGTATACATTTGGATGGATGTAGTTCCCCTTTATGTGATCCTCTTTTACAACCAGTGTAGTAGTGATGAGATATTAATAATGCATAGTCATCCGTCATTAGTGAAAGGAGATGAGAAGGTGGTAGGAGAGCTATGTATACTTAATATGTTCAAATAAACGTTTGAACAAAATCAGCTGGTAAGATGTTGCCACATAAGACTACTTGGCCTTTCAGATTTGATTTATACAGTAAAAGTCAACAACTAGACAACAATCCGCATAATGTATCAGCGCTGTGACTTGTTTTTGTTTCAAACAACAATCAACATGAATGCCACTTAATTTAAAATTCTTGGTAATCTAAATCATGGAATATCACTTGCTGCCACACGGTGGGAGTCATGTATAGCTATTAACAACACTGACAGGCAGGCTGTAAACCTGAGGCTATGGAAAAGAAATATGTCATCTGGATAGGCTTTGAAACCTACTCAATAATTTTCAAAAGGAGTTGTAGCATCTATCAGCAGACTTGAGACTGCATTATATTATTTATCAAAGACTTATGATGCTTATATGAGTGTTTCTGTTTTAACTAGCAAGAGGGAATTGAAAAACATTTTTGTGCTTTAGTAAAAGGCTAAAAAAAAATACTGGTCGGTCAGTAGGATTGTACAAACTTGATGAAATTTCAATTTACTTTTACGTTAAATTCCAAAACCATATATCTAACTTTGATTGTCACCAAGGAGTCTCCAGAGAAAAGAGAGTTTTGAAATAAAACAAGCGGAAAGTATGCTATTTATTATGCATTTAATCACAATTCACAACAATTTTACTCGAAAATGATGACTACATCTCTGAAACCCCAGCAACTGAACATGAGGTGAGCACATGAAACGGACTGAGTTTACATCTATAGGTAGCTAAGTGATAAAAAAGTAAAAAGTCAGTAAAATTTTCTTAAGACCCTTAGTTCCTGCGAAAAGAGTCTCGCTACACTGTGTTTGTGATTCCCGGTGCCTGCAAAGACCAACACTTTCTTCGGTGTTTGTCAAGTCTCTTGAAGTTTCTATGCAGCGATGACAGTGAGTGTTTGCTCAGTATTTTGGGCGGCAGTAGCTCAGTTCATAGGTGACTTGGCTGGGAACCGGAGGGTCGCTGGTTTGAGTCCCTGTGTGAACCATGAATGGACCTTGGAGTGGTGGCTGGAGAGGTGCCAGTTCATCTCCTGGGCACTGCCGAGGTGCTGTTGAGCAAGGCACCAAACCCCAAACTGCTCGGGCGCCGGTCACTGGCAGCCCCCTCGCTTAGTTGCATGTATATAGGTCCTGCATGTGTGTATTTCAGGCCTGTGTGTGTGTGTGTGTGTGTAAAATGAAAAATATAGAGTGAAAAATTGAATTTCCCCATTGCGGGACGAATAAAGGAATTCTTCTTCTTCTATTTATCTCCAAAAATGCAGTTTTAAATGGACAGCACTTGTCCTGGTACACATGTTGAAATGTGACGATGTGGAATCAACTGATGTCTTAACCCAAAACAGCTCAACTTGGTGTGTCTAATTGGGGCTGTCCTCATTCACTGTTCGTACGTACTGTATAACTACGGAGAGTAATACACTGTCATTTGTGTGCAATCCACATATGCTGTATAATACTGTAGAAATCACATCCGGAGCAAAGAAGGAAATCAGGTGACGATAAGCCTGTGAATGTTCTCATTTGTCCAGGTCAGCGTTATCCTCAAAGCAATTTCAGTCAAAAGCAACTGGACTTGTTTTTTTGTCTCGGAAGATGTTTCACCTCTCATCCAAGAGGCTTCATCAGTTCCTGTTCGCATCTGACCAGGCTGGGACTGGTCTAACTAACTGGTGTGGAGATCCCGATATTTAACCTCTCACAAGGCCGATGAAATCAGGTGACGTAGTATTAAACCGCTAAACTCAGCGTGAGGAGGCGGGCTGGTGTGGCGGATAGGTCCCAAAAAACAGGACTTCTATTCTAATCCTTACCAAGTCATTTTGATGCCTAACCCAAATGTTCACCTTTTGTTTCCTAAAATTAAAATCTAAACTCCAGGATGCAAATTTAATGTAGAGTGTCATATTTAGTAAGATATCATACACATTTTTGCGCAGAACTTTTTGTGAGATATAATTCAAACCTGTTGATGCGAATATAGTGGCTATTATGGCTTAGTGTGGTATGAAATGCCAGTGATTTCATTTTGTGTGTCTGCAGTTTGACAACTGTTCTCAGTCAGCAGTCAAGACGTGTGTTTTTTGTATATTGTTACCATGCTTGCATAATGAATAACAAAACAACAGTTACTTATTTTATTTTTTTAAAGGAGACATATTATAGTTGCTATCACTGATGACTGATAGGTACTGGACAACAGGAATCGTATTAGTGATGCAACTCAGTGGGCTTTTACTGACTGACTTTGTTAGTGTGTGTTTGTGTGTTTGTGTAGTGTGTGTGTGTGTGTCCGTGTGTGTGTGTGTGTGTGTTTGTGTTTCATTAACTTGCAGACACAGTAAACTACATCTTCCCAGACAGCTGCCATCCCTTAGATTCCTAGATTTGTTGGGTAGGAACCAAACATACAGTGGCATCATATTAGGACTGTTTGTCACAATAAAAGATCTCCTCTCCTACTTCATATTTTTCTTCATGTAAATGTCAATAATGACCTCTGGACATATTTATCCATAATATTATATTAAATTTGTGACTGAACAAGCAACAATCAAAGCCGATGTTAACGGTGGCAACTGTCTTCATGGCAACACAAGCAAATGTCGGATTCATGATTGATGCAGTGAAACATATGATGGAAAAAAACCAAAAAAACCCCTTAAAATCTCATAAATAACTTTAAAAATAAGTAGATTTCATTACTGATAAATGACAAAAATAATACAGCTAAAAAGTTTTTAGAAATGAATACGGCAGCTGCTTTAACTGAATACAAAACAATAATGTAACATTACTACTTTATTGCAGTCTGCCATCACACGTTCTACTTCTCTGTGGACTTTGTGATGTCATAATACATGCGTGTTCCGTTGGATATCCTTCCATCACAGAACAGTTACCTGCATCTGTTAGTTACAGTCTGACGTTCGCTAAAGAAGCATCTCTTTGTGTGTTCAGAGCTTAAAACTAAACGTACGTACTACGTCGGCAAAGATGGCAACAATTCTTGGTAAATCTCCCAGCAATTGGCCTGAGGACCTGCAAAAGGCACTAATGGAAGCTGAAAAGCGAAACAGTGAGCTGGCTTCAGAAAACGCTGGCCTGCAGGACGAGAAAAAGAGGATCTTGACTGCTCTACAGTCAGAAAGAGCTATGAGGAAGAATTTGCAGAGGGACAGAAAAGTGAAGGAGAAGGAGAAAGATGATGAGATCCTCTCTCTCAAAGAAAGTGTGAAAAAAGAAAAGACCATCGCACTTAACGTGAAAAACCACTGGAGCGAAGAGTGCAACCGGGTCACTGCTTTCTGGAGAGAGGAGAACAAGAGGAACACAAAGACCTGGGAGAAAGAGGTTGAGAATGTCAAAAGGTCTTATAGCAACGAGAAAGGGATGGAAGCCAACCTCCAAACTCCAAAGAAAGAACAGATCACAAAGATGGAGGAGTGGCACAAGGAAAAGGGCCGCATGGAGGAGCAGATCAAACTCCTGATACAGCAAAACGCCGACCTCCAAGAACGTCAGCGCAATCTCCAGGAGGTAGACGGTGAGCTCAAGACTCTGCTGGAAGACGTTGAGATCAAGTATTACCAGGCCGTCCAAGAAAAGGACGATCTGATCTCCAAACTAACAGCCGACAAGAAGACTCTTGAAGCGGAGAAGTTGGAGCAAGAGGTCAAGCTCAAAGACCGAGAGAGGGAGATCATCCAGAGTGAGCGGGAGTGGAAGAAAAAACTCTCGGCTCTGGAAGACCAGCTGAAGTGCGAGCTGGCTGCTATGGAGGACATCATGAAGAGACTGCAGGACCTGCAAGAACAGGGCACAAAGGTGGAGGAGTGGTACGAGGGAAAGGGCCACATGGAGGAGCAGATAAAACTCCTGACAGAGGAAAACGCTGACATCCAAGAACGTTACCTCAGCCTCCAGGAGGTAGACGCCGAGCTTAAGACTCTGCTGGAGAACTTTGAGGTCAAGTTGAGCCAGGTCGTCCAAGAAAAGGACGATCTGATGTCCAAAGTAACAACTGACAAGAAGAATTGTGAAGCGGAGAATTTGGAGCGAGAGGTCAAGCTCAAAGTCCAAGAGAGGGAGATCATCCAGAGAGAGGAAGAGTGGAGAGTAAAATGCACTACGCTGGAAGAAAAAATGAGGTGCGAGCTATCTGCAGAGCAGGAGGAGTGGCGCAGAGAAATGAACGAGAAGGACGACAAGATCAAAGTCCTGACGGAGCAAAACAGCGAACTTCAGGTTTGTCAGACCCGCCTCCAGGAGCTCGCTCAGAAAACTGACAAAGAAAAGGCGAAGCTGAAAAGGGAGGAAGAGAAAGCAAAGAATGAGGCCGAAAAGAGGCTGAAAGAGGAGAGGAAAGAGGAGGAGACGAGAGCAAGGACACAGCAGGAGGAAGATGAAAAGAAAGAAAGGAGAAGCAGGAGAGAAAGATTAGAGGAGTAACATCCTGTTTCCCCTCCCCTCCCCCTTCACCACTCCATCCCCTACTTCTCTCTAACCAGCTCCTCACACCAACCCCAGACTTTCTCCCTCTGTCCATCAGTCCTTTCCTCCCTCCCTGCCTCCCACGGCTGCCGGGTGATCCGGTTTCCCGCCACACTCCCTCCATCCGTCCATCATACCTTCCCTCCCTCCCTCCCTCCCACAGCTGCCGGGTGATCCGGTTGCCGGCCACACACCCTCCACCTCCCTGGTCCAAAGAAAAAGCATGTGTGTGTTCAGCCTGGGTGATCCGGAGGACTGAAACACTCAAACACACACAGCTGAATAAAACTGGACCGAAAATAGAGTATGGGTTTCCTCTGGGTGCTCCAGTTCCCCACATACTCCAAAAAAAAATAAAACTTAAAAAAAAAGTTTTTCTTTTACCTGCCTATTTCTATTTTTTAATGGTTTATAATAACAATACTTTTTATCCTGAAAACAGAAAAAGGTTTCACATGTTTACATTCTTTGAGTTTCTGTGACCTAAAGATGATGTTTCACTTTCACTTGAACACAATATGAAGAGATTCTGGAGTCTGAAGACTTTACTGCAGATGATACTTCCACTAAATAAAGTTAAGACCTTGGCAGGTCTTCCCCCTGAAATCATCCGTGGTTGACCCTAGTTGACTGTTGCATTATATGAAGAGCTCTTTTCCAATACGAGATAAAAGCCAAATTTAAAAAAAATGATGCCACTTTGCTGTACACAGGACCTTTTCAGTGCTTCATCACTGTTTCATGCCAAATCGCTATATTTCCTTGTTTAAAATAGTCCTCAAGATGCAGTTCCTTTCCAAACCGCGACAAGCGCCAAACCTATTTTTAGCCTAAATGCGATCGACCTCTCGACCAATCAGAATTCAGTGAGCGTTCTATGCGATCCAACATGGCGGCGCTCTGAAGCGGGAGACTTTTTTGTTTTGTCCGTCCGTTCAACATGTTCAGACTGAGCCACAAACCATTTTGACAAGATAAATTGAATATTAACCAATTGTGTGGATCTAGGTAAAAAAATAAATTTTCCTGAAAACTATTAAAATGGATTTATAGCGTTTTGGAAAAGAGCTCCTCATATTCTAACAGCCAACGTGACCGCAGACACCTGACTTTTACATTACCGATAAGGTAAAACCAGTGGAGGCTTGGAGGAAATGACTGTTACTGCGTGTGTGGCAGCTTTGGGAGACGGCGACCTCTGTAAAGTGATGGCTCTTGCTCCTTGTTGAACACATTGGGAGTCTGCTGGTGCTCGGGACATTAACCGGTTTCTCAGAGTCAAATTTTGCAGCTTGTTGCACACATTCTTTGAATAAGTGTGGACAGTTTGACATGATAGTTTGGCACCGCGTGCTGTTAACAAGTTTACATTACCTAGCTTGACTAGCTACTTCAACTCGGCAGAGATGAAGTCTTAAAAGTGCTTTAAAAGTTTCATACACAAGTGCTTGTCTACTTCTTCTTACAACGAGAAAATAGTAAATAGTGTGTTGGCTTTATGTCGGACCTGATTTTAGATGATCAAGGGAATGATCAATGAATATAGTTCCTCTGTCTGTCCTTTTTTACTCTCTACTCTGCGAGGAAATGGTCCTTAGTACATTATTCATCCTCTTTTCTTTTGTTCCCATCATGCCTTTTTTGAATAAGGGCTGTGCAGCTTCCTCCCCGTCACTCCTCCTTCCATTTCCTCCGATTTTTGTCAAGTCATGCCAAGCTATAACACTTTAAATGACTGTGAATGCCCCGTTGAACTGCAGCACGGCCACACAGCCGTCATTATGGCAACACTGTCATCAGCAGAGCAGAAGTTCATTCACACCTGCACCTGACACCGATGTTCATTATTCGAACTTTATTTGTTGAATTAACCTATTGAACGCACTTTTATAAGTGTTAATCCCCTGTCCATGCTTGAGGGGAAGCTTCATTGTTTGTATTTCAGTATATTAATTAATAATAATAATAATAACATGTACCTTACTAGGCCTGTGATAGTGGAGATCCCTCACTTTGGCTCTGGACGTAATCAAATCAAAATACTTTTGACAGAAAAAACCTAATTATATTCACAATTTCATGTCAGAATGTCTGATTTGATAAAGGTCTGTTAAGTAACACACAACATACCTTCGGATACAGTCTGTCTTTGTGTCTCTCTCTGTTCATCTGTCCGTCTTTTCTCTCTTTTCTCTCCTTTTCGTCCTCCCCAACTGGTCAAGACAGATGTCCGTCCTCCATAGACCTGAGTTTGTCAGACATTCCTGTCTGTTATAGGGAAGGTTTTCGTTGCTGCCGTACTCAATGGGGAATTGTTGGGTCTATGTGAATCATAAATAAGTCATAGAGTGTGGTCTTTGCCTACTCTGTAAAGTGTCCTGATATAATTTTTGTTGTGATTTGGCACTGTAAATAAAAATGAAATGAACTGAATTGAATTCAAGTGTACAGGCATCCTCCTCTTGGTGCAGCAGGTGAGAGATGTAGTACATTGAAAACAGAGCAGCAAGCCCCGTCACAAATGTTGGTTGGATGCCCTCGCACAGGTTATGACCCTCAAAGCTGATCATCCAGCGTCCGACAGTCACACACCCTGTTCCACCTGAAAAGCGAAATTAGACTAATTTCAGTATTGATTGAAAATCGTGTATAAATATCTCCACTTGGAAGAACATTCATGTTTTGCTGTGTTACAGGTCTTTGTTAAAGCTTATCTGATATGAAATATACAGTACGTCCATCTCAACATCATTCACTGTGGTGAGCAACTGTAGGGCATAGACAATAGTAGTTTTGTAAGAACTGGAGTCCTCTGTGGTGCCTCCAACAAAGCCCTGGACCAGCAGCAATATGTCCAGAATTCAGCTGCTAGGACCCTCACATGCACCAAACTGCAGCACATATAAGCAGTTCAAGCAGTCTTGTTGTGTGATTAATGTTGGCTAACTCTCTCTGTAGGTTAACATTATCTCATCAAATCAAACAGGCTTTTTGGGCAGCATGGGACAATTTCATCAAGTGCACTTGCCAAACACATTGTTGGTCCCACTGAGCGCTGAACAAATAGGCGCATTTCCATTTGCGTAAAATGTGGCCGCTCGGAAAGTTGCAGGGCACGTCCTCTCAAATTTCCTCTTGCTCGCTGAGTTTCCATTACAAAAAAGGCCCCAGAGGGATTTACGAGACTCCCGAGGTGACGCATCGCTCTAAATGGGTTTTGATCGCCCGTGATCAGCTTACCAATGATACAGGGGCGTTCAGTTCTTTCTCCAACAAATACAGTAGTAGTTGCAGCTTGATTTAAGGTGGCCCGTATGATTCACAACGTCAACTTACAAGTAAGTGTGTGTTGACAGACAGGCTTGCACACGGCTTGCAGTACTTTGTGTGTGTGTGTGTGTGTGTGTGTGTGTGTGTGTGTGTGTGTGTGTGTGTGTGTGTGTGAATGTGAGAGAGAGGGAGCATGCAACCAAGGGCCGCAGGTCAGAATCCAACCGGGCCCCTGCAGTACTCATTTTAATCATTTTAACAAGCCTGTGCAAAGATGCATGTGCACAGATCTCTCAGGGGAGCAAAAAGGCCCTGCTCTCCCGCAGGGTAAACAAACGACCAGTCAAACGGCCGCTCGAGCGACTCACATGCAAATTAGGGGCGTTTTCGGCGAGGGAGACCTGCCTCATTCCGGGTATTTGACTCCAATGGAAACGCACCTATGATAAACTTATTTAAAGTATAGATCTGCTTTAAATAATTATAAAAAAGCAGCCTCAACGTTACTGCTGTAGCTGTCCAGTCACCCCATGGCAAGGTAAGAGGACCACTGATCACAATTTAACTATAGTAAAAATAATAATACAATAGCAAGTAAACATCACCAGACTTTATTTACCTGGTGAACACCAAGTGTGAACACATGCTAGGTACAGGTAGCTAGCTCTCACTGTTTGCCAATCCAATGGATTTGACTGCAGCTAACGAAAGGCTGTAGCATTGGTCTCTGTTTGGATTTCAGTGTATCCTGCTGAAAACCGTGGCGGTGGTGGTCTCTCTCTCTCTCTCTCTCTCTCTCTCTCTCTCTCTCTCTCACACACACACACACACACACACACACACACACACACACACACACACACACACACACACACACACACACACACACACACACACACACACACACACACATATAAACACACACAGGCTTAATCCCTCTAGTCTCTACATGATCAACATGCAACGCAGCCTTATTTTAGTTTTATATATTTATTAAATGTTTGGTGTGGTGTGTATAATGGTTAAGTCCTCTTCTGTGTGTCCCTGTCGTCACTACACCTGCAGAATGGTTTAGGCTACAGAGTCTGTAGAGAGCAACATCAGACCTTAGAGAGTAGAAGTGTATTTTCTGTTAAGATTGGTTTCATTTCTTATCAACAATACATATGAAATAGTTGGCTCATATAGCGTTCATGCAATTGCTACACATATTTGATTTTTAGCTAATTGAAGAAAACATTTAGAGTGAGTTCACACACAAGACATGCACTGTCTCTGTATCATGGTGCCCCTAGATGAGGTAATACAGTCTCATATGTATACTAAGCAGCTGAACCCAGTGTGGTGCGTATGGTCTACAACTCATGCAAAATGGCAAAATAAATGTTTGTTTTTTTTGGTTCAAGCTGAACCATTCTTTGTCTTGGTCTTGTCTTGGTCTTGATACTTTCTGGTCTTGGTAGCGTCTTGGTCTCGGTCTGAAGCTGAACCAGTCTTGGTCTTGACTTGGTGTGTCTTGGTCTTGGTCTTGTCTTGGTTTTGTCTTGGTCTTGATACTTTCTGGTCTTGGTAGTGTCTTGGCCTCGGTCTGAAGCTGAACCAGTCTTGGTCTTGACTTGGTCTGTCTTGGTCTTGATACTTTCTGGTCTTGGTAGTGTCTTGGTCCTGTTTTAGTCTTGACTACAAGTCTAGTCTGAATAAACCTGTATTCACCCATTGTCTGAAACTTTCTGTTTTAGCACCTGTCTCTTTAAGCGCCCTTTCCGAAAAAAGCCCAGTCTGTACTGTTTAGTCAGTGTTTTAGGGTCTTCTGCATCTGTGGAATGACTGGAACAGCCGTAGCTGCACGTAATACCTACATTATATTAGGTGTTTAACAATACCTATTGAAAATAATACGATAAGTGTCATTTTCGATGGTTCCGATACAATTCAAGGACGATATCTAGTTCTTCTAGAACAATATGATTAGATTCAATGACTTGCATTGGTACAGTTACTTTCTTTGATACAATTTTGGTGGAAAAATAATAATACCTCGATACAGTACAGGTGAGGATTCCTATAGGTTTTTCTTGTAAAGGAATCCGAATTCAAATAAACAAGTAACCAATGATTAATGCCAATGATGAACTGGGGTTTAACCTGCTACTTCTATTCTTATTTAAAATATAAACAGTAGAGCAAAAATATTTAACACAGGTGCGTTCAAAGATTGGTAGTATTGCCATTGTATTTAATCTGATCTTTAAAAACCCTAAACACAGGGGGCGACTTATCTAGCTTATCCCCTTGCAGAAGTATATATGCTGGACCTCAGTCGGGGTTGAAACTCCTTCGCTCATTCATCAATGTAGTAGATAAATCTGTAGTGGGTTTCTTTGCCTTTACTTTGTTGCTAAGGATTTTCCAGAGATTCTCTATGAGGTTTAGATCTGGACTCTGACACTTCCTCCTCCAAATTTAACCGACTTCTTTAGACACTTTGGGTTCATTCTTTCCTCAGTCCGATGCCGAATATAATGTTTCCCATGAAACCCAAATAAATTAGCAATGTCATGTCATGGTCTGGGGGATTGGGGGTTTCTATGGATTGAGCGTGTTAATACTTTCACAGTATTTATATAGCACCTCAACCTGCTTTTTACAATTTGGGACCTTTAAACTCAAATTGAGCCTTTTAAAGGAATCATGCCACTGCAACACAAACACAAACATACATAAAAACCCTTTTATCAAGCAATCTCCCTTTCAGCAAATCCATGCAGTAATCATCCCTTCTGTTCATTTATCTACTTTCTACTTTCTCTCTTACTCTATCCTCGCCTATCTCCTTTTCCTCCCCCTTCTCTACTTTCTTGCCTCTCCCTCTGAATCCCCTTAACATGCTAATGAGGGCAGGCCCATAATGTCCATCCTCTATCAATGATAGATTACAGTGATAACTTTATTAAATTTTAATCGCTAGAACTACTGATATTAAAAAAAACTGATCTCTGCACCTATAGCACCAATGAGAGCAGACCTTTAGCCGTTTAAGAGACAAAAGGGGAGAAATGGAGATATAGAGAGTGTATAAAGACCTTTTCCATACATATCTCTCTCTTTCCCTGTTCTTACTCCACAGTGGGCCCTATATAAGGGATGTTACATTAATTATAACCTGGTAAGATCCCATAGGCAACTCAGAACAGCTTTTTCACTGTAAAAACCACCCTGAATGGCCCTCCTTTCTGGCATTACCCCAAAAATATGTAGGCATGTCAGATATACCGTTAGCTAGGTGGCTACACAGCTAACAACAAGCTAACAAAAAGCTAATGGTAATGAACGCACCAAACTCATTCGCGACAATAAGTATCCAGTTGATCTGCTGCCACAACTGAACTTTTCTGTCTTTGTTGAGATAGTTTCCTGGGGCCCAACACTAGGGGCTTCATTTATAAAAGTGTTTAGAATCCTTCACAAAACATTGTGTTCGCACAAAACATCAATGTGCTGAGCATTTTTTTTGAGATTTATAAAACTGTGGTGCACATTTGCACGCAATCTTTCCTTTATAAATACCGATAAATTCCCATCTAAGGTAAATTGTGCTGGAATGATTTCTGCCCAGTGTCCCTCTTTTCCTCCCACTGTCTTCCATAAATGGCATATGCTAAATTGCTCATGATTATGGACGCTATCTTAATGAGGACGTTACATTGACTGACATGGGGACAATGACACAGAAGAAGGCGGAAAAAAATCAAGGTTCTCCGAGAAGGAAACGCAGGGGCTTTACGGAGGTTGAGCACCGCAAAAAGCTGTTGTTTGGAAGCCCTCTGTCAAGGGCTCGAGGCATTTCAAATAAATATAAACAGAGCGAGTGTCAACATGTAACCGCCACTGTGAATCAAGTTAATTGACCAAAGTTTAGCATATTCATATAGAAAATATCGAGGGCTATTTAAAAAATGGGAATAATATGGCAGGCCTTAATGTGTTTATATGTATGAAGTGAGAAAATAAATAAAGGATGATATTCAAGGGCATTATTTGCGAAACGTGAGATCCACGCATCAGCTACTTTCTATCTCAGCAGGTTCAAATTTTACTGAAAAGAGATAAATGTAATCATTTCATCTATTTAAAAAGGATTCTATCTAAACTTGTGCTCGGAAATGCACGTATGATACTGGGTTCAGCACCTTTTCTTCTAGTCAGCGGCATACGCTTTCATGTGGACACTTCTAATGCCATTTTTCAGGGGAGGACAGTCTCATTTTTTTGTCTCAAGTCGTGACTTTCAGGATTTTTTTAGTAACTTGCATCAACTGATTTGTGTTTTGAGAGTAAACTCGAATGAGCATCAGGCCACCATCAATTCTGATTTTTCAACAGGGCCCCTGAGGGAATGTCACGGTAGTGGAGTTGTCGTTTTTCACATTGCTAAGTGCGAGTCAGGAAATGTGAGACAGGGTAGAAAGAGGCAGTGACAGTAACAGGGAGAAAAAAGGGAGAGAGGAGGGCAGACAGAGAGGGAGGGGGAATATGAAAGCTAGAAGGAGAAAAGGGAGGAAGAAAGAAAGAGAGTGTATTCGGGGTAGGTTTAATAGCTTTTGTAGGTTTCATTTGCTATTGATTGTGAGCCGAGCATGCAGTTTATCAGTTAATCAGTCACTTTTGTGACTACATTCAATTGAACAAACTGACATCAAAGATTGATAATTGATTATTTAATTGTCCACAGAAATAAATCCAATATTATTACAATTAATTTGAGAACAATTGTAGTGACGGATAACTCGTTCAGTGTGATAAAGGAGCTATCTGAGGTACTGATCCCAGTTTGCACCAGCTGGAAATATTTGTTGGTAGTGGGAGAGGTATTGGGCCTGTTTGATTATCAAATACACTTGTCACTGTGGTTGTGAGGTTTCCTTCTCTGTACTCCTGGTTGGTTTTCCCAGTCAGATTTGCCAAATGTTGTGTTTTTACTGAATACTGTTTGTGCTCAGAGCTGTTGTTCATGACACTTTAGTTTGACGACTGGACAAGTTCACAAACTTACAGCTCCTAATGCAGTCTCAGTCTTAAAACATTTTCTACAGAAAAGTGTCAGTATCTTGACACAAGACAGAATCAGGCACCGTGGGCTTATCAGTGTTTTCAGCTGCAGTCAGTTTATATGTGAAGGGAGTGGAGAGGAGATTGTTGTATACACATAAGAGAAGCCCACAGCCAGCACCTAAGATACGTACATGTAGTTAAAAATCAGGATGACTGAGCACATACAGTACACAGTAAGTATCTGGACAGTGTGGGTGGAATTGGCATAGCCTAAGGGCGCACTCACACTGTCCATCCGTACCGTGCCCCGTGCCCCGTGCCCCGTGCTTTAGGGTACTTGTCATTTATAGTGAGTTCACACTCAAGACATGCACTGTCTCTGTATTATTTTGCCTGTAGTTGAAATAATAGTCTCATATGTATACTAAGCAGCTGAACCCAATATGGCCCTTATGGTCTAGACCAGTCTGGTTATGGTCTACAGCTATGTTTTCCCCTAATGGATTGTCTATTTCATTACTTCGAAGTAATTTGGAGCTGGGAAATCCTATATGAATTACACAACTATGTTGACATTATATTGTCTGACTAATAATTAAACAATAGCTCACGATAGCAGTGTTGCCAACCTGGCTACTTTCTCACTAAATCTGGTGACTTTCCAAATCCTCCACTTTCTTTTTTTGGACAAAAGCCACTAGCAACAAATCTAGCGACTTTTTGTGGTGTTATTGTAGACTTTTCTGGTGTTTGGAGACTCTGATGTGAAAGCACGTATCACTCTGCAGTTACTGCCCTCAACAAGCAGCAGATGCTGCCGTGCATTCACAGGGAGTCAGTCAGAGCTAAGAGGAGCCCCACACCACCCGCGTCCAGGCTGCCTGTCGTGAGCTTTTGCTTAAGTATATAAGTATATCCTTGCAAGCTCCAAAATCTAGTGGAGAGCGTTCCGTGAAGAGTGGAGGCTCTTGTAGCAGCCTGCTTTTACACCTGATCTCGGAATCATATATTAAAGAACTTTATATGGATGATATATTGGACTGTCCACACACTTTTGGCCATATAATATATGTATTTATGAAGGCACTCTTGAAAAGGCCATATATTAATTATGGCCACGGATGTAATGCATTTTCAAATCTCACTTTGTGTCCACTTTATTTCATTTTTCTAGTCCAGTCCTTCCCCCTCGTGCCTGGATTGCAATGCCCTTCCTTTGTCCCAATTTCTTTCTTTTCAAACAGAAATCCTTCACGACTTTGATCCAGCATTTGTAGTTATATTATTCCACTTAAACCAGCAGCTCTCTGAAAGCTGCCTCTTTTTAAGTGATACTCTTAATTCCCCAAAGAAAAAAATAATTCTGCTCACCTCCCTAGAACGGGGAGGTTGAAAGGTCAACAACAGCAACAAAAACTCTGTGTTTCTGAAATATGTATTAGTGGTTGAACCTAAACCTAAAGGCCTGGCCCATTAAAGTTTGTTATATTCTTGTTCATTAAACAGCACCATTGATGCTGCAGTTTAAAAGAAGTGAAAAACCCTTCCTAAATAGTTTTCATGTGCGTTTTTGTTTCCAGTCATGTGGTCATCTTGTTAAAAGGGTCATTTTACCCGCATTACAAAAATATATCATTCATTCATTCATCTTCAACCGCTTGCCCCTGTCGGCTTGCGGGGGGGGGGTCGGGCAGCTGACATCGGGCGTGAGGCTGGGTACACCCTGGACAGGACACGTCTATCACAGGGCACATAGAGAAAAAACAGAGACAGAAACCATTCACACCTACGGGTAATTTAGAGTCATCAATTAACCTAACGCCTGCCTGTCTTTGGACTGTGGGAGGAAACCAGAGAACCCTGAGAAAAACCCACGCAGACACGGGGAGAACATGCAAACTCCACACAGAGAGGGCCCAAGCCGGAATATATATACAAAAATATATGATATATATAAATAATAATGGACACTTATCTTCTTTTCTTTGTGCAATAACTTTATCCACCACTTAAGTGCAATCATTTAATCGTACTGCTCATTTATGTCATATACAGTCATACATATTTTATCTTATACATTTCCACTACATTTAACTTTTTTGATTTCATTTTCCATGAATTTTATTCTACCTGTATTCTTACATCCACCTCATATGTATATTTGACTAAGAGGTTATTGGTTGTCCTATACTGTATTTTTTTTATACATCCCTTGTGTTTTTGTAAGCTGAAGGAAATTCAATGTCCTTGCAGGAGCCATCCCAAAGGGATCAAAGAAGAGAAGTCTAAGTCTAAGTCTAAGTCTAAGATACACAACAATGTAGTTCATTTTGGTTTCGTTTTCCCAGGTTTTAAGAATTCCATGTCTTCTGCTGCCTTGATGCTTCTGTCTGCAAGTTGCAAGCTGATAGAATGACAAACTCAAACAATCAATATTCAGTCATCTTATTTAAAAAAAATCTATACCAAAGTCCTCAGATGAGACCAACTTCATAACGTATAAAGAGCGTGGACAATTTTGAAAGTGCTGTAACGACAGGGTGTCTCCTTGAAATGGCATGTTTACTTGTTCCAGCTTCTTGCAGCGTAACTACTACTTTGTACATATTTGCTGTCTGAAATAGTAGTGTGGAATATATTCACTCTATAGTGCCCTATATACTGGCCCTGAATGGATAATTTGTACTCCCTTGTGGTGCTCATTGGAGTTTTTTTTTAACTGAAAAACCACTGCTTCATTCCACAATGCTAGATGAATATATCAACTCAGTGAAGTGGGTGGATTCAAGGATCTGAACCCAGACACAGGAGATGGCACAAAGAGCACCAAGGGGAATAGAGAACACCATGGGACCTAATTTTGGAAAAAAATATGTATGATAGTGAACAGGAGAGAGACAAATACTTTATGGGCTGTCAATTTAAATATTCATTTTGCAAGTCAAGAATGCTGCTGTTTATCATAAAACTCTTGCTGGATACAAAAGATCAAAGATCAAAATTTCCGTCCTGGGGAACAGTCATATAAATAGTCTCAGGACCGCCGTCAATGCTCAAACTCGTACAAGTGTGCATGCTCGTACATGTGTGTCCATGCTTTACCAAAGCTCACCTATCTTAACCGGGCCGCAGCTGGGAAGCGTGCTGCAAGGAACAGTTGTACTCACACTGGACGATATATAGCCGTCATTCATGCTTGCACACGGTACGAACGGGGAGTGCGCCCTTGCCGTATTTCCTTGGTTTCTGGCTTTGAGAGAGAGAATAGCTCCTGTCCAATTGCTAGAACTTTCTTGGGCAATGGAAATAACATGAATTTGGGTGTAGTTAGCCTTAAAATAACAGGTCAGTGAGAGGACGTGTAATTATGTTCATTACTTGTGGATACTGCACCAAAAAGCACAGCAGACTCATTGGGCAAAGGTTAACTGTGTATACATCAAACAGATTTAGCAGTTAGCACAGCTTTGTGCCTGAGGTTAATTTCATGACAAAGAGCCATATTACTTATTTTTCCTTGATGAATATGAATCCATCTTTCAGTCCTGACGGCTACCCCATACTAACAGTGGGCTTATGATGATGATGATAATGTCAGCTGTATCCTGGAGTATGAATATGTTTTAAATATTTAAGGGGTGTAAAAATACAGGTCTTACAAAAAGCTTGCTATAATGAATCCACTTGACATCCTGTACATTTAATTTTAATGGCAGTGAGTGAAAGATGGAGAGATTTGGTGTGTTTGTGTGTCGGTTTGTGAATCCACTGGACACCGGGTGTATTAAACTTTCATGGCCGCTCGGTTTGAGCTGGCTCTTTCTCTCGCAGCATATGAATGATCGCTGCGGTGTACGTATGTGTGCGTTAGACAGAGAAAGGGTGAGGGCGAGCAAGGGTGCATTTCGTTTATTCGCTATTGTGTGTGTGTGTGTCTGTATCACTTTGCATGGGTGAGTGTGTGTGTTGTGTGCATGTGCTATGAATATTTGATGTGCCACTCAGTATTCATGAGGCTGAAAAATAGAGAGAAGCAAAGAGAGAGGAGGAGATAAAGAGGTAAGGGAAAAGGGGATGATTGGAGATTTAAATCACCAGAGAAAAACATATGGTTACTATGGCCATAACGTTGTAGTCTTTAATATGATTATGGGCACAATTGTAAGCCTGCCTGCCTGCAGTGTGAAATACAGTTAATGCAAGATACAGCAGGGAAGTTTTTCTTTACAGAGATTTTCTTTTCTTTCTCTTTTAAAAACTAAACAAGTATATGACTTATTGATTTAAGAGATATACCCACAATAGCTGATCTCAATTCAATTATTATGATAATTTTGATTAATTACTTTACAACAGGAATGAACAGGACAGGATTGAACAGACACGGCAAATTGTGGTTACATAACATTGGAAATGGGTTAAATAAATAATGGCACAACATAGTTTGCTTAATGAATCATTCAGTCCCATTGCGTAACACTTGAAATGTTTTAAGTGAACATCGTTTTTACTGGACCGCATATTAGGATTTAACTAGGTGTAGTGATGTTGGTATGGTGTTAATTAATAATATCATGTGTCTACATCTTCACACCTATACATATATATAGTTATAGATATTTAGTTAAGATGCAACAACCTGTTTTTCATATTGTTTTTCATACAACTTTACCTGTTTCTCACAGTCCAATATGCTGAGGAATGATGTTATCAAATGAGTTAAAAAAAAAAAATACCCATCAATTTTTCAGAACTTATTCAGTCACGGAGCTTATATTGAGCTGAAAACATCATCATCCCCAAACAGCACACATACGTCTCGCCAAAGTTGCCCAATTGTACGTCGGCATTCATTGAATAACATCAGACAAGCAGCAACCCGAGGTATATGTCTTCTATTAAATGTGCTCTATTCCATAAAAGGTCTCAGACAGGTCACCTTTGGGTCGCCCCACTGCAGGTAATCAGAAAAGAAACGTCTTGTTTAGTAAGGTATGTGGTGTTCCAGAAGCTGCCAGTGGCAATACTAATCGTCTCTTGAGTCATTCGGCAAATTAAATATTGAGACGGGCTCGAACTGAAGCGCCATCGCGGGGAAATAGGTTGTTGTTTTGGATTTTATGCTTAAAGAGTTCCTACTTTAAAGCAACTGCAGTAAATGTTGCTGCGCTCACATTAGTGCTGCTATCTGGTTTCATTATGCAAACAGGAAGAAGAAACCTCACATTCACTTAGGGGGGGGTTTGAACACCGTGTGCGTGTGCGTGTGTGTGCTCATTATTTGTTGTTTAGTGTGCCAAAGTGCCAATGATGGGAATGCTTCCTATACAAACATTACCTTCTTTGTGATGTGATATTATGTGGTTTCTTAGCTGATAAGTGTGTTGAATACATAATAAATACACTTTTTTTTTCAGCAAGCTTGACTTTATAAGTTAAAAGTTGAAATTAAAGGCACTGCTGGAAATGTTGTGACATGCCTGGCATCAATGAAAACACAAAACCTAGTACCAAGCAACACCAGACTCAAGTCATCGTTGTCTTTAAAATTTATCTCCACAATCCATACGAATGTCAGTCACTAATGTTCATTTGGAAACTTTCAAACATTGTGATGTAGAACCCCAGGAAACCTTTTGGGCTGAAAAATGAAGCCAACTTCAGTGCCAAAAACGGCAGTTCCTCAAATGGCCACTTGAGGGTGGCTCCAAAAGTGACTTAACCACTGTGGACCAACCCGTTCTCATCTCAACTCGTCATACAGATTTGTCAGATCACTTGTCGCACTTGTCGCACTGCACCTGTGCATTAAACAGCTGTTTTAAACATGGGAAACGTGGTTAATAGAGTTGTTAGAACACATTGTGGGACTTGAATATAAATCAAACATTCTAAATATATAAATCATCAAATGCAAAAATGACTATTCAAATGTGTACTTTTTTTTCATCGTAACGTAATTAAATTGTGTACTGTGAAGCATTTATCATGAGATCTCCACTGGTGGAACATCTTTGGATTTCTGTCAACAAACCCAAGAATAACAAATGAGTATGTCGGCAACAAGCAACCCGAGGGAACAGCCGATAACTAGTGTCATAAAAATCTGAAAAGAGTCTGAGGAACCGCAGCTAAAGCAGGCAAGAATTTACGTTACCTCTCTTTTGCCTCCGTCCACCTCATCACAGGGTTTAGTAGCTGTGATTAAAAGTGTTCATTAAAGTTGACAAGTTAATGTTTTCCCCCCAAAGCTCAAACCTCGCTCCACCTCTTTGCCCATTTCTGGATTAGCTGGGAGTTAGTCGAAATCGAGCACTACCAGGATGGCCAGGGCCGGAGCCACCCGCATTGATCTTTATTTTAGCTCTTTGGTGATGTCATGGAGACTACATCCATATCTTGTACAGTCTGAGTTCAAAACTGATATCCTTTGGCTCCAGAAACTTCATATGAGAATATAAAGAAAGACAGAGAAATAACACTCAGCAAAACTAACGCCCACACAAGTGTTTGGGTCTCTTGTAACTAATTGCTGCTCAACAACTATGTGAATAGACTGCATAGAGAAATTAAATACGAACAAAGGCAATTTTAATGTTCCCCGTGGGTTGACTGACTTATTACAACAGTAAAATAAGAAGGGCTACAGGAAGAAAATGCATAGACTATAAATAAGAGTGTAGAAAATTGGGTGTGGGCTTGGCATTAAGTTAAAATATGAGCAAGTGTTAAAAAATAATATATTTGCACAGCAGGCATGTGTGAGGAATATGTATATTACCCAAACATAATGCAGACGGGACAATATTACAAGGAGAAAAAGAATAAATGTTTAATTTCAGTGACTAAGTAATATTGTGCAGCAAACTAGGCAGTCATTATGACTAAATTAAGGCCAACTGGATGAATCAATTGATAAAAGTGGACCTCATCGCCCAGAGCAGCAGCGTGTGCATCATCCCACTTAATACGCAGTTACTTACAAAAAACATTAATCTTTTGGCACAAAATATCCACTTGGAATAACTTCATTACAAGCTTTTGCAAACAAGATAATTTGTCTGCAACCATGCAAAAAACATTTGTAGCTAATGGCTTCACTGTGGTAGACAAATGTTGGGGGCTTTGTGTGTTTGGTGCATTCTTGATTAGTAGAGGTCGACTATTTTTTTTCTGAAGTGTACCTGTCAGACAAGATGAGGGTAATGAAACGGCGATAGGACATCAGTCTTCTTGGAGGTACAGAAGCAGACTGACAGTGATGGGCCGTGGGTCTGAAGTGTCCTGGTCAGGAGAGACACATTTCATCCGATTAGATCTCGAAACAACTGAGTTATTCACCCTTTTGTCCCTCTTTCTCCTTTCTCCCCGGGGAGCGTGTCATGCTGAGTCTGATGCAGGATTGAGCGGCGGGGTATGAAGGCTCATACAAGCAAAGGCTCTCAGTACACTGTAAATAACTTTTAAAGGCATTTTTTTGAAACACTATTCCTGTTGCAGCAATGCCTACAAAGTGCAACAATGCCAGTACATGTGTTCTTTGGTAACCATGCTATATGTCATTTCAAAATGGCTCCTGAACACAATACTCTTGTACTTTAACATTTATATCTATATTCAACATTCTCAAATTATATTATTTCCAATAACAAAGAGAATACAATATGAACAACAGTAAAGCATCATAATAACTACTCAATCAGTAATGACAAAATAAAGAAAAGGGAACATACACATTGTTACATGCAACATAAATCAATAAAATAGGGGTTAAAAAAGGGATTCCATGTCTTCATATTCATATCTTACTTTCATTATTTGTACATTGTGTCCAGCTCAAAGACATTCACATGTAACAGAATACATATCAAAAGGAGTTCAAACAGGCAACTGCAGAGGATCACTTACGTTTACATCTCATGAGGTTTAAATTACTCTCCACATTCATCACATTTCTTAGATCGAAATTCTCTAGATATTGCATGAAAGAACCCCTAATGTTTTCAAAGAACGATTGTTTACCTTTTAATAATGTAAGTCATCTTTTTCAGGGATAGAGTTATGGATAATTACTTAATCATTATGATCCAGATAACAAAGATGTAAGACAACACTATCTTTCTTAGGTGTATGATGTTTATCAGGGTGTAGACACTGAATGAAAAGCTTGGGGTCAAGTTTTATATATAAGCCCAGCATTTCCCCCAGAGCTTGTTTAACCTCCAGAACCCTTACACTTACGACAAAAACGTCCCTTTATCCTGTCCTCACCTATGACACAGATCTGGAATAGCACTATTATACTTCAGTCTTTCTGGTGTCACATATGCCCTCATTAGACAATTATAAAGCAGTGTTTGTGTTTGAGCTTTAGCACATGCTGCCTTTCCAGTCCTCCGAAAGTAAATCTTTTTGTATGTCATTTCTTCGGGCATTCAATTTTAGTAGAGAAGACTCGGAGCGTCCCTCAGCTAAATGATTATATATCTCTTAATGTTCTTTAACCTAGTTACCTAAAGAGATACTTGCCAATTATTTTACCTATGTAATGGCAGGTGTGTGTACAGGTGAACGGTGTTTCGCTTACCTCCGTAGCAGAAGAAGAGTTTTCTCTAACCTCTGCAATTTGCGCAGAATACAGTATTTTAATTCTTTGTACTCCAGTTGCTGTTTCCAACTCTAGCAGCCAGTTAATGAGCCCAGTTCTTTAAAACAAGGGTGTTTTTTTGATTGACTCTTTTCAATGTGCATCCTCATTGGCACATTTCCTTTGCTATCTATTCAAGATGGCAGACTTAATTACGAGCTGACAGTCAACATTTTGTGGTTCCCATGGTACTGAGAATTTTCCTTCTCGAGCTGCAGCTCTGTGTCATAATTGGAAAGTCCTCCGGCTACTCTTGTTTTCGAGATGACTCGAGGGATGAGAAGATTATATTTAGATTTGGTGACAACGAAACAGTCATCAGAAGTGGAAGAGAATGAGATGATGTTTTCTCAGTTGCCCTTAAACCCAAAAGTAGATTTTATCCCACATATTTATAAATGGCATACATGACTCTAGTATGCCATTTGGACGAGTCAGGTTTTCAATATTGCTCTTCAGTCTGGCAGGATTCAAACTGGCCTTGAAAGTTTAAGAAGACATAAACAAGCACAGTTACACTTTACCAAAGAGCTCTCCAGAGTGGTCTGGGGATTCAGCACTCTAAAACTTCTCACGCTACCCATCTGTGGGAATCTGCTCTTCATGTTTTCAAGCAGTAGAGTTAGGAAGGGGTCAAAGACCTGCAAAGGCCATTACTAATTTACTTGATAGGAAGTTCAAGACCTCATTTTACAAATTTTAGTTTATAAATGATATATTATAATATATACATACGCCTTAAAACTGTCCCAAACACCATCTTGGAAGTAGCCAGAGCTGGGTCTTTGTGTTTTGTAGTGAGGACCTTTTTAATAAAGAAAAAAGGTTTACAATGATGTACAGTAAGCCGGGATTACCTCCCATTCCTCCTGTGGAAATATATTTACTTGTATCTGTGTCTGTGCAGCTTTGGCTCATGTGTAGTTTGCATGGAGAGATCGGCAAGGACAGCTAGCAGGGTTGTTAGCAGCAAAAGTAGAGCTTTACTCTTAAAACTTGACTTGTAACAAATATGTGTTTATGGGAGCATTAGCTGGTGTGCAGACTCTATTTTTATGTCCGTTATATGTTCTTCTGTATAGCAACTAGTATTTACCAGCCGTGACAGCAAAACAGATAATGTTTTCTGTGGGTGTTTATATGTCTGATTGTCTGCAGCCAGATTTTGTCACAACGATAGCGTCACAACAGTGCAAGACACAGTCACTAAATGTTCCCGGTGTGTAGCTGCGATCAAGATTAAAGTTTATTTCAAAGATTGGAATATCTGTGCAAGGGCGCTGGAAGTAGGGGTCTAGTAAGCCAGTTAGCTTACTAGACTCTAGTTAGCCGCGATTCCCATCACACACCTCTATGTCGCTTTGGTAGGTACATACCTTCGTCTTTTGTCTCTGTCTCTGTCTGTCTCTCTCTCTCTCTTTCTTTCTCGGTGGAACATCAAAATCTAAGGTGTTTTGTCATCTGTGATGCTGCTATGCTAACCCAAACACATTTAGCATAGTCCAGGTCACTGCAGTTGTAATTCAATTTCAGTTTTATTTACAGTGCCAAATCATAGCAGAAGTTATCTCAGGACACTTTACAGAGTAGGTATAGACCATACTTTATGACTTATTTATGATTGACATAGACTCAACAATTCCCCCGTTGAGTGCGGTGGCAACAAAAACCTTCCCAATAACCGGCAGGAACGTCGGACGGACCCAGCTCCATGGAGGACGGACATCTGTCTTGACCGGTTGGGTATGCCGAAGATAAAAATGCTACATGGAAGCTTTACTGGTCATTTATTTCCGACCCTGTCACACAGAAAGATTGTTTAACAGCTCTCCCTCTCCCTTCCAGGTTGAACACACTATGATTACAGAGACTGAGCTTTGGACTCTGGAGCTGTTTGAGTCTTTATTTAATTAACTGATTTTGACCTGAAATCAATTTGGCAGGCTACTGGAACTTGGCACCCTGATGTGTAAGTGTGAATGTCTAGCAACACCACTCAGCCTCAACAACTAATGGCTGGCTTTTACACCCGGTGCATGCACCCTCCCACACATACACACAGAGCAAACCAACTGCTGCTGAAGGGAAGTTGCCAACCGTGTCTATGTAGTCAAAGAAAATGGACATTTAATTGTCGGGCAATCAACGCTGAGAGCATAATGGGACTTTTATAGCTTTCTGTCGCTCAGTCACTCGCTCTCCTTGCCTCTCTCTTAGTCTTTCCATGTGTTTCTGCCTCCTCTGTGCTGTATTTATTTATCCCACACTTATCGTTTTTCCCCCGACCTCCACATTTCAATTTCTTTGCTCCTCAAATCCAATCAACTGAAATCAAGAGCCGCATTTGACGATAAAAGCAACATTTTCATCTCATTGCTTGTTTGCTTTAGTTTTATGTTCCTCGGGTCTGTGCGTTTTGATGTTTTGCTTTTTAAATAGAGTCGTTAGAACAACGCTTATCTTTGTGGACATAAGCGGGTAAAAATACAACTGCAAAAGATTAAAGGGACATGTATTGTTTTGTGTTTGTGGGCTGATAAGTTCACCACAAACTCAAGACTGGAGCAACACTTATAGACATTACGCATGCTTCACAAGTTTGTTTGTAAGATGTAGTAGTTCAAGTACGGTCATAAACTCATAACTTTCAAACTTTGATCAAAGTGATCCTGACTTGCTGACGGACAATTTTAGGGCGCTTCCATGAGATCTTTTGAGAAACCTTACCTGAGTTTTCAGAGGAACTAGAAACTTAATTATGTTCTAAAGCATGTCTCATGTATATTTATTCACAACATCATCTGCACAACAATAAACAACAGGCTGTTTTTGTCTGCTGTGGGGGAAAATTGCATCTCAAAATTCCTTCACTTGTTTTTTAATCCTTCATCAGCCTATTTTGCCTGATCTTCATAAGGGCTTTTCACACAGCAACATCTTTAACACTATTACAATCTTGGCACATTACAATTGGGCTAACCTTCACCTTTAACCTTAGCTCGTGGTTTGCTTAGCCAAGGGTTAAAAGTTGCCAGTGTAAAACGGGGCTAAGTAAACAATACAGTTAGAATGTTAACTTTAGTAATATGTCTCAGCGGACTTTTAACCCAGGGATTGTGGGAGCGCAGTGTAAATCGTATAGCCCTGGGGTTAGCTTAACCAAGGGTTAATGCTGTTTTGTGAGGAAAAAGAGCTACGTTAGCCCAGGGTCTAGGGCTATCGTTATCCTTGGGCTAAAAGGAAACTGTGTAAAGAATCCTATAGTTTTAAAGATGCAGTGAAAAAGCAAACAGCAATGCACAAAAGGGACTTTTAGTTCCTAGTTAGTTCTTAGATAGCGCCTCTGTATTCATAGTTGCTGGAACTGTTGATGTTGGTTGAAAAGGGCTATTTCTAGGTTTCTTGAAGCCTCATAACTATTCTCACAGGACAATGACCCCCCCCCCCCCCCCTCTCTATCACACACAGACACACACACACACACACACACACACACACACACACACACCCACACACTCCACCCTTGCGTTTCCCATCGCACACCTCTACATGTGGCTGTGGACAGTACATACTTTGATCTCTCTCTCTCTTCTCTCTCTTCTCTCTCTCTCTCTCTCCCTCTCTCTCTCTCTCTCTCCTCTCTCTCTCTCTGTCTTTCTCTCTCTCTTCTCTCTCTCTCTCTCTCTCTCTCTCAGATTAGAGTTGACTAAAATGAGATTCCCCTGGAACTCCAATTCAGCCGTCCTCATTCCCTTCCAAGAAATCTCGACTGTCTATTAACGTGTGTGTGTGTGTGTGTGTGTGTGTGTGTGTTAGTTAGAGAAACAAAAAAGTGCATTAGTCACAAAGCCCTCCCTCCCCCTCCTTATATTTCCAACTGGTTTCAAGCAAGACCCCTTAAAACATGGACATAGAAAATATAAAATACTTTGTAACTAAATCATTCCTTTTCTAACTTCTTTGTAAAACCATTATTGAATTTCTCAACACAAATCACCGTACAGTAAGTGTAGACCTTACTTTTATCTTTCCAGATATTATACACCCTAGATAGTAGACTAAAAAGTAGAATGCTTTATTTAGCATCATGTATTCAACCTAGAAAAAAATCAAACGAACTGTAATTAAGCAACATCAGAAGATTATACTTTCTTTGATCTGAACAACTCACTTCAAATTCTTTCACTAAATATTAACCTTAACCGGAAATTAGTCTTTGCATTTAGCCGTCATGTCGTCTGCTCCTGTGATCATAGCGAGCACACAGAGTTTAGATGTTATGTGATTCCCTAAATGAAAGGAAATCGAAAAACGAAAATGAAAGCCAATTGAATAGATGGATAGAAGAGATGAGAGGTTATATCAGAAGTTGTATTTAACCGAAACGGACAGATGTGAGAGTGCTATATTATAGATGTGGATGAAGACCTATTTCCTATGATTCTGTACTGATTCAAAATACCAAACGCACACGTTTTGAATAATGGAAAAGGCAGAACTCAACCCTGAGGTCACAGTACTGCACCTGACAAAAAAGAGGAAAAAGTAATTTGGCCATATTTGGATACAGTTATTTAATTTGCCTTTCAAGACAAAGATCCCGCCCCTATAACACCGTATTACCAGTCTGAAGAGAGTGAAGGTGATAGATGACATAAAAGGTGGAAACTAAGAAAGAAAAAGACGATTTGTTGAGGTGTGAAAGTTATCCCTAAGCCTTTCTTTCTCAGAGGATTCCAAATTTTCTCCTTGTAGTCTACAGTCATTGGGTTGTCGGTGTTAGAATTGCTTCAGTTTTGGGCTTCTGCTCTTAGTACTGGTCAGTCGTGTCAATCCTGATATTCCACCAAGTCTCACTCGACTCACATTCCCTTAAAAATAGTTGTGTACTATAGAAATTTAGTGCGGTAAATGTCTAAATGTAATAAAGCCACATTGTGCAAGGGAAAACCGAGCGAAACGAAAAAAAGAAGGTTTCAGACACTTAATTCACTGTGCGGTTCATGTAAGGAAGTATTGTACAGTATACGTATGTGATCTTCAACGGCTGTTGGAGAGTAAAGACATGCCACCAATGATGCATTTGAAAATCAGACGTAATATTTACTTTTTTTTTCATGTTTGCTGATATTTTCACCATACCCTTTAAGTATGAGACAGACTAAATTTTCCACAAACATTTCCATTGCGCCCAAAGAAAAGCAACCACTCCGAGCCGAGGAGTCTCTGACACAGTGTCAATGACTACACTCTGAACGCCAATCAAACTGTGCCAAACTAGCCAAAACAGTGTGTGACCAAGTCAGGATATAGTGACACTTGAATATGAAATACACATTTTTTACTGAAAGGTGCCAACTTCAGCTTTAAATGCATTTTGTGTCACAACAAACAGACAGACAGACAGACAAACAAATGCATCACTGGCAGATAACCCGCCAAAAATATAGATTAAAGAATGTAACTTAAATGAATGAGAAGGTCGTATTCATCAGTATGAGGCAAACTTTACACAATGTCTAAATCATTAACAATGGATCTCTTTTCACACTGATGCAAGTGGCAGAAAGCGAAATCATTCTCCCATGCACATCAACAATGAAGACGAGTGTGTGTGTGGCTAAAACGGCCAACCCTTCGATAATACAAAAGGATTTACCCCTCTTTGAAACAGACTCCATATGCTAAAGCAATGCACATTTGAAGTGCACCATAAAGATGTTTCAGAGTTAAGCCATGGAAGCAAAGTACAAAGAGACTTAAAGGAGTTTGATCACATGGTGCACTGTATGCCAGCAACGTGTAAAAGGATATGGCAGTGGATCAGTGAGTTTGTTTTCATGTGTGTGTGTGTGTAATCGATGATGTGCGGAGCCAATTAAAAGGCCTGCAACTTTGTTGGCAACATCAAAACCATTGTTAATTGGACTGGCTTATTTGCATTAATTGCAGTGTGCGTTGAGTACACATTTAAACTGGATTCTATGTGATATGAGGTTCTTAGTTTAAAGGTCTCATATTGTAAAAATTGCGATTCCTGTCTCTACAAAGCAGGTCAATGTGCTATGCAAGTATGAAAACGCTCAATTCACAAAGAAATGCACACTGCCAGTATTCAGTCTGCCTTTTAAAAGAGCTGCCAGGACTTCTATACGGTTGTGATGTCACAACTATATCGGTAGAAAGTGCCGCTACAGTGCTGTTACAGTGATTTCTTGACTGTAATTTCTCAATAATGCATTTTGACCATTAAAGCATGTTAACATGTTCTAAAAGAAACCAAAATACAAGTATGACCCTGGAAATTAGCAGAATATGGTGTAGCTTCACCATCTTATCATCCTGGGATAGGAGGAAAAAAATGCTTTGGCTTGTTTAGATTTCTTTCAACCAATCAAAATTGTCTTGGGCGGAGCTAAGCGGACGGTGCCCTTGCTAAATTATTAGCGGAAGGGGCTTGATTAACTGCATTATACATTATGATGTTATATTTAAAGTCAGGTTGTATTGAAGTGAATAGAAAAACACACCATGTATATTAAAGGGTCAGTTCACGCAAACTTCAGAATAAAAAAAAATAAAATTAAAAACTTGAAGTGATAACTAATCAGGCTGAAAAGTAGTTTTTACTGATCAGGTTTTGAGGCTTGTGCCAGAACCACAATACAATAAAGGTGAAGACAATTCTACTCAAGAATAAAGAGTGGGGTATCCAAGTCGCTTAGGAGTTAAGGTGCCGCCGTAATGGTACCTTTGTTGCATGTCATTCCCCATCTTATTATATTGTACGGAGAATCCATTCCCCTATACTGCTGCATAGATGAAAGTGTACAGTTATTCAAACTGGACGGGTCACTAATGCTTTTGTTTGGGAAGTAAAGGACAAGACATTCTTCCTTGGGAAAGTGAAAGCTGATTACCTACCAAACGTTGATTACTTCGTCAAGATCGCCTTCACTGGCATCTCTGTCCTGCCCTGCTTTAACCCAGGGCCCAGGACAACAGACCTGGTGTTCCTGACGGACACACATTCTCTGTGTTTTCATTCTGGGACGGGATTCTGTAGAAACAAAGCCTGGACTTGTCTCTCTTCGGTTTGTGCATCCAATTAACAACTATCTGGCATTTGGCTAACACTGTGGGTTAGGCTGAGCTATTGCTGGCAGACAGTGGAAGGCAGCTTTGTTTTGTCCTCTAGGTGGGTGTTCTCACAGGGCAGTCATGTCACATGAAAACTATGAATAGATGCTGGGTGAATAGTCAAATTAGAGGTAACAGGAGTTACTTCCATTTGCGGATGAAACCCCCTTGACACGGCAGCTAATTAGGTGAAGAAATAATTTGTTCTTAAAAAGATGACACTATCAAAAGAAAGAAAAACTAAAGGTTATAAGTGAAGCTCCAGAATAAACTGGCTCTATGTGCGTCACCTTGGCATGAACAGAGATCAACAGTTTATCTTACCCTCCATCTGTCTCCCTTTCCATCTCTTTCTCACATGCTACGTCTGTTAATTGAAAGTTGACATTACACAGCTCGTCATGGTGTGGGGAAGTGGGAAAGAAAAAGGAAAGAGGTGGGGAAGAGAGGGAGGATTGTTTCTGATCTATTCCCTGTGTTGGCTCTCTGCTCTGTTCTTCAGCTGAGCCCACCTTTCTCTCTTTGTTAAAAGTTGGTCATCACGCGGCTTAAAAGAGGATTTCCAACCTTTGATGCCAGGAAACAAAAGAGTGACTTTGTTCTGCAAAGAACCTTTCATGTCCATGAGATTAAGATGTAGAAAGAGAAAGCAAGAGACTGAGAGTTGACCGAGGGAGGGCGATAGTGTAAGAGGAAAGACTGAGATGAGGGAGGGAAGTCCTGCCAGGCCTGTCATTTGCCAACTTGATGTAGTTGCAACGTGTTGCCTTATTGACTGGGAAGTTTTAATACATTTTAAATGTCCAAAGAAGTTGGAAACTTAAGTGACTGGCTAAAAGTAGTTCGTTTTAATTATTAAGTCAGTTTAATTATTTGTCAAGTTGTTTTGGCCAATTAACAGTAAAAAAAACTGTTGCTCTTGTTGTTTTTTATCCATGCTGGTATTCTAGTTTAAGCATGGTTGGGATGTTGGTGTGTAAGTCAGTGGGTCCACCACACTTACCTATACCCTCCCATTTTCGTAGACAGACGCAGGCAGTGCGCAGTGTAATGGCGAGTAGAGCAGATGTAGGTCTGGAAATCATTCAAATGAAATAGTTTGAACACAGAGATGTGCACGGAGCCCCAGAAGTCCTGAGAGATAGTATACGTATATATTTTTAATCTTGTGCGCACAAGATAAAAGTTGTTGGCTTCATGGGTAGTGAACGTCAGTGTAGTTGGTTAGTGTGTGCACCTCTTGCCAGTACGGTAGCACATTATTGCACACATCCATAATGTCCTCCTCTCTGGGATGCCAAGCCTTGACTCTTTTCAGTTTTCAACTGAACAACAACTATCTGCTATTTTTAACAGTGTTGTGAAAGTTGAGCCGTCGTTGGCGAACAGTGGAAGGCAGCTTTGTTTTACTAAAGGTGTGCGTACCCAACAGGCAGTGATGTGACGTGGAAACTGCAAATGTTAGCATGCTAACACAGATAATTTTAAGAGTGAACATATACCTGCTACTGTATGTGGTCACGGGCCCTTAATGAGGCACTAGCATGACTGAAGACTTAGTTTTGTTGTCTTGGATTTGATCCATATTTCACAGTAAAGTTTTTGATTTGATTTTGACAAAACCTGCAATAAATCCATAGTATTTCAGAAAAACGAAATATATATAGTATGTAATATTGCCTTGTTCTCAATCCTATACTTTTTTTCTGGCCACTTTTATCACATACAGATTCCAGCAGTTATGGCTTTTGCATTTTAGTCATAAGGTAACTTGTGAAGGTGAAGTTCTCTTACTCTTTATTGGTTAGAAGCCTCAAATCAGATTGAAGCAGTTTCACGGCAAGGGTTTTATCAAAGTCTCCTACACCTCAATAACTTATTTCACTGGCTGATGATGTGATCCGAAAATAAAAAAAGATAAAAAATATATTGCAGAGCTGTGCTCAGGAAATAACGGTGTCACCTTATCAAATGTGGTCAACACTGACTGACCGAGTGCTGATATTTCATAAAAG